>NC_064616.1:945064018-945689018 GCF_023898315.1 Schistocerca nitens | reverse complement strand
TAACAATGACAATTTAAGAAAGTAAAACAAGAATAAAAATTATTTATGCATCTGCAAGTGTATACAACAACTTTGCTAAGGGATTTCAAACGTTGAAGAAAAATTAATTTTTGGCCATAGATAGTGCGTGAAATTAGCAGCCATTGAAAATTCTAACTCACAAAAGTACGTACGATTTGCGATTGCGTAATAACGCAGACCAAACGTGTTCTATAAAAGCACCATTTACAATCCACTTATTTAACTACAGGTTGCGTTAACTTGGAGATAAGGCACGCGAGTCGGGGTATGTCACTTTGAAAGAACTGGTTTTGTCGAAAATGTATACATATTACATGGATCCACTGTAAGAACTGTGATCCGAAACATGTACTTAAGCAACAAATGACGACCAAGGACATGTAACTGCTATCGTAAAACATTAAATACGCTTGTAAGCAGAACTTTGCGGCAGGCTACAACTGCAGGCCAAATGTGCTTCTACCGGCAAAGAAAGTCTTGCTGAACATATTCAGCAGCGTCTTCCTAACATAGACTAGAATGCTTCTCAGGCTTAGTGAACAGATTATTTACGGCTCAAACAGCGCGTCCATTTCTGTTACTCTGACGTCTACAATTGCAATTTGGATCATGAGAAACTGTAATGAGTAAATATATTTTTATTGTATCCCAAAACGACATAGTTCTGTATTATCTACATGATAACAAACAAATGTCAACTTTACATGGATCTGTCAACTTCACAAAACGTGAACTAAAGTATTTTTCTGAGGTCACTGCACCGGTACTTCTCTCTAAATGATTTATCTGGCTCTGAACCCAAGAATAGCCTGACTGTTCATCGCTAGTGCAGTCTTTACAGAATTTCCGTAGGAAATATTGTGGTCTGATAATAATTGACCTCCATATTCCTGATAAAAGTTGTCTTCTAATCTACAATTAGGGTTGCCAACGATAGCGGTCAGTGTAAGCCCAGCTTGTTTCACTGGCGTCCCACAACAACTATCTAACAGAACGTCTGTTCAACGGAGATTTACTAGAACATTCAGGATGGCGACAGTTTTAGTCAACTCTCCTGTTGGCTCCCCCATATTTACCTCTAGAGAAAAGGAATAGCGTGATTGAGAGGAGTTCAAAACTATTAAACCAACATTTTGAACATTCCTCATCTCGAAGAAAGCTTTCTTAATATCACTTGCTGGTAATTGTGGTCAGATTACACATGAGTAGTGACAAGCTTTTTCACTACTCTAAAAAACATTATATTTCCACCCTCACGCGCAATACACAACGTCATTAGCCTCCCCCTTCCCAATCTTTCTTACAAAAAAAAGCCACTTTATGTGTTTCTTTGCCTAGCTGCTTCTCTAAGGCATCTATGGAGTTTTAATGGCAGGACAATGGGACATTAGAAACTGAGACTGCACGAGCTTTATATACAGACATACCGTGGACAATTATTGTCAGGGTTTAAAACTGGCGTTTGTTAACATAGAAATAACTGGTGTTATCATTTAGTATGTGTGTCACGAGGACCACATTCTTCAAACATTTCCTTTAACAATTTTTGTGTTAGGGTTGGTGCCATCAACAGCATCATGCTGTTGTTCAAAATACTAAATAAGAACTCAGTAAAATATAGAGTACTATTTTAGTTTTACTACAAATATCAAAGAAAGAAGGTTTACTCAGCTGCATATCTTTGCAAAGAAAGAGGGTGAAAGATACGTTGTGCATCTCCTCCCCCATTCCCCCTTGCATTTTTCGTAATTTCTGTACGATATATGCACATAACACGCGTCAAAATATTCGTCGGAGACTGGTCCATTATCTGATATGCGTCTTCCGAATGTACCTTGTAATTTTAGTATTATAAAAAGTGCGTTAAATATGGCAAAGTACTTTTAAAAATGGGGCGAACGAAAACACTACAGATCAGCTTGATACCTCTCTCTTTATCTGGAGTTCTCATTCGTTAATTTCGCAACCTCGGGCTACTCTACCGATTAGTCAGTATACACCTAGTGTAATGCCCATGACTAAATTGGCGAAATTCCGACTTACACTGCCGGTTGTCAGAAACCGTCCTCGGATATAATCTGAGAACGGAACAAGAAGGGTAGAAAATTCATTCTGAACGACGAACTGAGATGTGAAACATTCAGATATATGTAGTAAATGAACGAGTAAATCCACAAAACGATACAACAGCGCTTCTAACAGAAACAATCCTACTTGCCCTCTGCAAGCAGAATTTAATCTCTGTGCTTACCGACGTTGTTCGCTGGGGAATTTCCAGTAAAGTCTTCTTCGCAGCAGATTATTCATCCGAACAGCAGATTATAAACTTAAGATGTCCTTTTGCCCCATACAGCGCTCACTACTTAAACAAATCATTTTTCACAGAAAGCCCAACCAGGCGCAGAAGTGTCAAACATGTCTCATCACAAAGCAGAAACGTGACGTGGCAAACACTAGCACCCGGGGCTGGGACTTCCTCTCTTCCTCTTCACGTTTGAAAGGCGGTCGCTTCAATAATTCATTACATTTGGTCGGACCATTTATTTGCAAAATGTATGTGCCCCGCTATAATTTCTGTGTTCATTGTGCCCGATTTTAACGAAATGGTCCCGCGAAACCGCGCTCTTTGCAACATTCCAATATATGAAGAAATTTCGCCAAGTGTTGGTGGGAAAAAAAGGTCAAGAACTAAAGAGCACACTGTAGTTACGTAAGAACACGCCCGAAAGACGTGGTGGATTTCCTTTGTCTTGTTACAAATGTCACTGTGGCGTTTTGCGACGCTTTCGGTTGTCGCGAAGATGATAACCTAATCCACCTGTCACGAATTTAACGAAATGGTCCCACAAAACCGTTGTCTTGGCAACATTATCCATAACACTCCAATATATGAACACTTTCGTTGACCTTTGTGGGGTGAAAAAAGGTCAAGAACTACAGAGCACTCGATAATTACGTGCGAACACGCCCTGAACACGTGATGGTATCCCTTTGTCTTGGTACAGGTGTCACTGTTGCGTCTTGCTGTTGCGCACACGGCTTGCACGAAAATAATAACCTAATCCAGCTGTCACGATTTTAACGAAATGATTTCAGGAAACTGCTCTCTTTGCAATATTATCCACAACACTCCAATGTATGAACAATTTTCGCTGACCGTTGGTGGGAAAAAAAGGTCAAGAACTGAAGTGTGCTCGAAAGTTACGTTTGAAGACGTCCGAAAGACGTAACTGGTGTTCTTTTCTCTTGTTACAGAGGTCACCTGTGGGTAGTGCCACAGTTGGAGGCAATAAATATTAAAAGAATCACTCTCTGACGTCCGACACGACGGAGGTAGAGCAGACAGCTGTAGAGGAAGCAGGACTTACTTGCAGACGCAGCGGCCAGCAGGGCCAGCAGAAGCGGGAGTCGTGACAACCGCCTCCCGTGCATGCTGCCTAGCTACTGATTCGAGCTGACCTGCGACCGCTTATCGCCGCTACCCCCAACATCGCAGCCAGCGCCCCACTACCGGGCTTGGACATCACTCGCTACACACCACGTCTGGACTCTCTGACCGCACGATTACACAATTAACGTGATGGCGCACGGTCGTATAGCGCCAGACACTCAAGTCATCGGTCTCATATGCAGCTGGACACACGGCGTGGAGTTTAATTAAACTTCGTTTTGAATAGTGACTGAGAGGTTAGACACAAAAATGAAAGGAGAGAAGCATCAAGAAATTAAGTAAAGTACAGGAAATTTGTGGACCTTCGACTGCATTACACACGCTTTCCAGCCGTCAAAATTTACAGCCACAGACAGCAAGACACTGTAAAATGCACGGCAGAAAGTATTTCAAATTGTACCACATTTAAGATTTTCCTCACCTCCTATTTGCGTCTGGAGAACAGGAGAATGGCATTTTAAAAGTCTCTGTGCGGGCTGTAAACGATATGCTCTTGTCTCGCGATCCCTACGGAAATAATGTGTCGGAGGGCAATAGTGTATTACCCACTTCAGTAGCTACTGTAAGTGGTCAGGGTAGCTGTTGCCATGTGAAGGACTCGGGTAAAATTCCCGGTACTGTCAGGGATGGTTCATATGGCTCTGAGCACTATGCGACTTAACTTCTGAGGTCAACAGTCGCCTAGAACTTAGAACTAATTAAACCTACCTAACCTAAGGATATCACACACATCCATGCCCGAGGCAGAATTCGAACCTGCGACCGTAGCGCTCGCTCGACTCCAGACTGTAGCGCCTAGAACCGCACAGCCACTCCGGCCGGCGCTGTCAGGGAGTTTTTCTTGGTAGGAGGACTGGAACGGGATCGACTCAGCCTCGTGGTGTTACTTGAGCAGCTTCTTGATTGAGAAGTAGCGGCACCAACGCGTGCAAAGCCGACAACGACGGAGAGAGCGGTGTACTGACCCCACGTACCTCCATACCGCATTCAAATGACGCCACTGACAAAGACCGGTTCCGTATGTTCAAAGCCAGTCGCCAATCTTTGCACCACTTCCTATCTTCATCAGGTTACCTTCCATTCAGAAGGCTGTTGCACGCAGCGGCTGTTAATATTGACTTGTAAATAATAGATTTCAGCTATCAGTCGACCTTTTGAATTTTTAGTTTTTTTTTATTGGCAGATCTGGATTTCAGCTAGAAACTAGCCATTCTCAATGCACTATCATTTTTGATAAATTTATTTAATGCCTGTTGGTCTGGCGTCATCCACAGTTCATTGAATATTCAATATGAATATTCACAGTTCAAATGGTTCAAATTGCTCTGAGCACTATGAGACTCAACTGCTGTGGTCATCAGTCCCCTAGAACTTAGAACTACTTAAACCTAACTAACCTAAGGACATCACACACATCCATGCCCGAGGCAGGATTCGAACCTGCGACCGTAGCAGTCGCACGGTTCCTGACTGCGCGCCTAGAACCGCGAGACCACCGCGGCCGGCTATTCACAGTTCATTGAGTATTCAATGAACTGTGGATTAAGCCCGTCCAACAGGCATTACATGCATTGATCAAAAATGGTAGTGCATCGAGAATGGCTAGTTTCTAGCTGAAATCTACATCTGCCAATAAATAAATAAATAAATAAATAAATCAAAAGGACGACTGATAGCTGGAATCTATTATTTACAACTTAATATCTTATTAAATCTGACTGGATGTTTGTGTTTTTTTTTCTTCAAATAAGACTTCCATATAGATAACTGCATCATCCCCAAACAAGTTGAGGCTGTTATTAATATTCTTCACTAGGTCATTTATAAACAAAACGAACAGCAGAGTGTCGATACTTTTCTCTGGGGGCGCTCTGAAGTTACTTGTTTCTTTTGTTGAGTCTTCATCCAGGACAACATGCTACGACTTCGTTACCAAGAAATCCTCAATCTAGTCACAGATTTCGTTTGATACCCCATATGATCATACTTTAGTTAATAAACATTAGTGTGGCACTGAATGAAGAGCACTAGAACTTATTTGTATTTTACTACTATACTTTCGAAATGCCTGTAAACAGTGTGGCAAAAAGTACACAGCTCAAAAGAATTAGGGGAACGTGACTTTTGGTGTCTGCCATATTCCACTGAGCAATAATTGAGAACTGGGTATCTTACCAATTTATACCTACATTTGTCAAAAATTAAGTGCATGACAGAACATTCTCGTTCATTTAAATAATAAAAACTGCAACGGCCGACAGGTGTGAAAAACGAAGTGGAAACAGTCATTCATCCCGTCATCCTGAGTGCTTTTCATTGGACTTTGGGATGTTTAATGACACGTATATCCTGTGTGAGTGTTTATCACCGCCTCGCACCTACGTGGCATGCTCTGAATAAGTATACGGAGATCATCCTGCAGTATGAGTTCCCTTTCTTCAATGAGGGCCCTTGGGAGTTCTTGGAGAGTCAGGCGACCACGGACAACGACAAGATCCGTACGGTTGTCGACACTGATGCTTACCCACGCGATCCCAGAACCTTGACCGAATATGTCGATTTCCTGAACAAAGCTTTGCGGGTACCGGTCACCACTGCATCTCCACACACGAACACCGCTATCATCATGCGTCTGAGGAAATGTGGACTCGTCTATGAATAACACATTTCGCCAGTGATGAAGTTGCCAGTTGACATCGGAATGGCAGTATTGAAGGCGACCTGTGAGATATTGTCGTGTCAAGCTGATTACTCGAAAAGGGCGTCTGGGCCGCACGGTCCTTTCTCGTGACCTGTTCATTACAGCCTTATCATACACAGCGGCTCCAGCGGCCCTTCTGAGATGTCTTACCGTGCTTTGGTGGTATCCATGCGACGCTGCAACGCAGAGATGGCCAGATACCGGTCTCCACGCCGGGTTGTGTTGCATCGGCGACATTTTCCAAATCGCCTTGTATACTAACATGTCTGCCTGTAACGTGTCCACACTCTATGGTTCAAATGGCTCTAAGCACTATCGGACTTAACTGCTGAGGTCATCAGTCCCCTATAACTTAGAACTACTTAAACCTAACTAACCTAAGGACATCACACACATCCATGCCCGAGGCAGGATTCGAACCTTCGACCGTAGCGGTCGCGCGGTTCCAGACTGTAGCGCCTAGAACCGCTCGGCCACCCCGACCGGCTCCACAATCTATGGAGCACAGATGAAGGGACATTAGCATCCACAGCAACACGACAGAAAGTCCATCCTTCATGGATCAAACAGGCTGTCCTTTCAACTCGCACTACAGTAAGAAGTCGCATTGCATGCTCTCAGTTGAATACATCGTCCACAAATGATAACTGCTGTCTGTGTACCTCGCCAGAGAACACTAGGACACCGGTTCCCACTTACTTCTTGAGGGGATGACCTGATATTGTAACGCGTAACACAGCCGATAGATGGCGAATGACTTTAGTTGTTGCATACACCGTAAGCGAAGATCTCAAGCTATGTTATGAGACTACAGCTACCGCCTGTATCGAGATTGATTTAACGTACCGGACACTGAAAGACGTGTTCTCTTAATTCTTTTGCACAGTGTATTATTTGTTGTGTCAAGTGTGTCTTAAGGATGGACTTGCGTTACATCTTGCTATCCTGATTTTATCTTCACGATATATGTAAGTGGCTTAAGAATATTCGTAAATTACACCGTGAATGCGGGTACTTTCAATTTTCTAAACAAATTTTTTTCAACTATTAGTTGTCTTTCTTTGAGTGTCATATAGTTCTGATTTTCACGCGTTCGTTTCAGTCTCCTGAGAGTAAATCAAGTCAACGAACATTAATGCTGCCCTATATGGTCAATATCCACTTCTAGTTCTGTATGATATGGACCCTACACGCTTGACGAGTACAAGTGTTTTGTAAGCCATATTTTTCTCGATATAAATATGGTTAACCAGTATCCTACTGAGAATCGAAACCTATCATTTGATTTATACAAGGTCTAACTAAATTCCCTTTGCCGAATTTGAGGACAGGTTCCTTACACCAAAACAAGAAAAAATGACTAGTAATAATGCGCTCTGAAATGGATACCTTAAGATTTATGAGCAATTGTTCATCTTCGATACTGTGAACCACATCTCCTCTACTGAAAGCTTTCCCTATTTGGGAAGGAAGTAGTGTGGACCAAACAAAGGAAAAATGTACAATAAACATGGGCTCAAAAATGAATACCTTAACGGCTTGTTCAATAGAAGAGAGGGTGTTTCACAGTATCGAACATGAACAAGTGCTCATAACTCTTAAGGTAGAGCCCATGTTTTAGTAGGCTTTTTTCTTGTTTTGGTGAGAGAAACCTGTCCTCAAAGCCTGTAAACTGAATTTAGTTACACCTTGTGTACAAGTGAGCCAAGTAATGGTTGCATTCATTTCTACATCATCACATATACTCCTTAAGTCAGCATACAAGGTAGAAGAGTACTTCTTACATTAGCGATATAAGGAGCAGTCAGATGAAAACGACACAGGTAGAAAAAAGTAAGTAAACTGTTTGTTACTTCAAAGTTAATAGCAATAACTGTCAATACATTTATCACACTGTGAGGCAAGAGGGTCAGTGCCATAATGTAAAAGTATTCGTTTCACGACGGGAGATGGGAAAGAATGACTGCTTTCCCATTCTTGATGATTGGTCATGAGGAAGGTTGATGGTATGTTGGGACATACTGTTTACAGGAAGCCTACTCACCCTGAACTGTATCTACAGACTGATAGTTGTCACCACCCGGTTCAGTAAGGAGGGACACTTCGTACCTTGTTGCACAGAGCCCACGTGATTTCAGACCCTGAGATTTTGTTCATCACACTCCTAAAAGGAATCTTGTAGTGCGGTTACCAGGGAATAAAAACGAAGCAAGACATGTAAAGAGCGCTCTGGATGTTTGGCAGCTGTGCTTTACAAAAGAAAATTTAGATTTAATTTCAGAATGGAAATGGAAATGAAGTCGCGTCCTTCTTGACAGAGCGTAGGGGAACGATGCGGGAGACCCGCACCGCCGTACTAGGCAAGGTCTTTATGGAGGTGGTTTGCCGTTGCCTTCCTCCGACCGTAATCGGGATGAACGATGATGATAAAGACGACACAACAGCACCCAGTCATCTCGGGGCATAGTTGGTATGCTAAATAAAGAAATAAGGGAGAGATTTTTCCATCACCCTCAGCAACAAGAGGAGAAAGGTAAATGTTCTGTTTCAGTGGTAACCTTGCCCTGTTATGATACTGGCCTCCTAAACAGAAGAAACAGAATGTTCTTATGCTGTCAAATATGCATTGAAAAGGGAGATGAACCAAATACAGTAGAACTCCTGGAAATTGTTCAGTTTTATAACTCTACCAAATGAGGTGTTGACATGCTAGATCAGTTATGTCATTCGTATTCTTGTGCGAGGAAAATCTATAGGTGGCCTCTCTTCCTATTCTATAACGTATTGGTTCAAATTGCTCTAAGCACTATGGGACTTAACATCTGAGGTCATCAGTCCCCTAGACTTAGAACTACTTAAAACTAACTAACCTCAGGACATCACACACATCCATGCCCGAGGCAGGGTTCGAACCTGCGACCGTAGCAGCAGCGCGGTTCCGGACTGAAGCGCCTAGAACCGCTCGGCCACAACGGCCGGCTATAACTTATTAAACATTACTGGACATAGCTCTATGTTACTGTTGAGACAGAGCTCTGCAGGTGATAAGGAAATATTTCAGAACAGTAGATCTTACTTAAAGAGATTGGCTGTAGATATGATGCGACCAGACATGTTAAGACGTTTGGAAAACACAACTTTAGGAAGAGAACTCCGTCAAACCATAAATAGTGTTTCAGATCTACCAAAGGAAGAAGCCCAAGGGGCTCTAGAATCCACCACAGAGCGGTGTATTCTCTGCCCTAGAGCTCGTGACTGAAAATACAGAGTTAAATATGCTATTTGTAAAAAAAATATTTGTTTGAACCATCAACGAAAAGTGTGTGCTTCATGTCTTCAGTAGTTTATTTTTTTCTTTGTAAGCATTTTTTCTATTTTCTTAAGTTTGATTTAAATTTTTATTATATTATTTTGAAATAAAAAAATTAAACATTTTAAAAGACCGTTTTTGTTTGAGGTACTCCTGTATTCCAGTGTAACAGACCCTTCGATGAAAATAAGTGTAGCATTCCAGGATTAATGACTTCATTTTTGTGTAACAGCTCACAAAGTAAATTAAGAAAAAGTGGAACTATGCGTTAATAAAATTAGTTTGCACGTGTACATTTTTGTTTATTTGTTTCATTTGTAGCAATTATATCTCATACGGTGATTCCCAAGAAGCGGGTGGCGGATTTAAATTGATTGACGAACATGTTGCGCAGCTGTTCCATCCCCCATTCGACTCTACATTCGGCTCCACCCTCCTCCACTTGTGCAGTAGTGGGGGTTCTCCGTGCTGTCTCCCTGCTGTTCACAGCTTGTTCCACGAGCACGTATGCTGCGAAGCCCTGCGGTATACAATGCCTCGCCAGCGAAGAATCCAACAGTGATTCTCATCCGATCTGGCAAATGACTCGTGCGTATAAAGAGCATTAGTGGCCCTATTTTGATTTGTTGGAGATGGCACGATTTTGATTTCGTTTTTATTGAACATTCATCGTCTAGAGTCTTATACTGGGATCAGTTAGTCACAAATTTGCAAGATATCGCTTATGGACGTTATCGAAATGAGACCACGAATATATCATTTTACCCTTTTCGTAAATAGGAATGATTTACGTTCTTTTACATTCCCACTTACAAGACATCCGCAAGCATTGCTATTGACAGATATTTGTGCGAAATTACCGATTTCAGTTGTGACTCGTTAATCTAGTTGTCGAAAGCTACTACAGTTATATGCTTCGTGCATTTTTAACCTTAAATAAAGTCTTAAACTGCAAACTAGTAGTATTTGCTAAGTCAAGATTATTATTATCACACTTCACTAAGTGACGTCAGAAAGTAATTCATTGTCTGTGTCTATACATAACTGTCAGTTCAGGGGCACGTGCTGCATTATGCCTCACAAGTTGTTCTCACTGTAGTTGCAAATCCGATATGAACATATTCAACACTAACGTATTTACTTCAGGAAGATACTGTGCAGTACTAATTCATTTAGCAGATTATATCCGTTGGGTTACGAGAAAAGAAAGTTGTGGCTGTCGCGGTGTGGGAAGGTAGGTAAAACTGTAAATTGACAACGACTCAGTTAGCAAGAGCAGCTGGTAAACAACAGATGGTCAGGTGTCAACAACGTCCTTTCTCGCGTTCAACGTGTGAACCAAAGAACTGCGGCAAGTGCTCTTCCAGTAGTCCAAAAACACGTCGAGACATGTTACTACAATCCAGGCTCTGACAGAATTACTGCCGTGTGTTACATTGCGTGAGCTGCGCTCTTAACCACATTTATAACTTACATTTATTACGAAACTCTCGCTCAGTGAATAGTCCGAAGCAGCTGCAGGAAAAAAAGCAGGTTATTCCTCTTCATAAGAGAGGTTACACGAACAACTGTGCAAAATTATACACCAATACGAATACTACACGGATGATAGTATCTAACTGATACAATATTTCGGCGAAGTACCTCGTCATCATTATGGGGTATTCTACAAACGGAAAGCCATATTCGCATGTATTCAACAGTGATAGTTTATTGAAATTTATAAAGAGGTTTTTCAGAGACCGCTACCAGTCACAAATCGTTTGTTAACTTGCTCAGATAATTTAATACTGCAACATATTTCGCTCACGCGAAAACATTTAGAACGAAACACACAGATGTAGTAGTTTTCCACCTCAATATGTATTGAGGATAACCGACGAAAAAAGAGACTGAAACATACCTGAGAAATCGTTTACTTTGCTGGTCCGCTGCTGACACTAACGCAAATAATTACTGACTTTGTTCATTAGAAATGGCTGTCTTCTTGTGACGTTATATCTTCCATTGCTGTGGTTACGTGGATTTTTGTTGTCCGCTGTTTGCAACATCGCGAAGAACGCTAGTAACAGGTTATTTATTTTAATCAACACCACTGTGCACTAGAATTAAAATATCTGTGGAAACGAAGCTCATTATCAATGTGTCGATCCTCGTGTTATATGTCACTTTGTGCTGCTTTTCCACACTTACGCGAAGGACCTGTGAAGTTGTTAATCGTGAAATCGAACCAAACTTTGTTTTGGTCGCCGTCCTGATTCTAATCTACAGTGGTGTCAACTATAATAAACAACGGAGAACATGCAGAAAGAAGGTCGCACGATCTGTAGGCAGATCTCGCATGTGTGGACTTTCTATCAATCGCAGCGATCGATCGCTGATCGCTCGTAATTCCCAAGCAATCTGATGAATCGCATGCGACGTGTCGCGCTACAGCTGCATACATGCGGCCCGTTTGTCTACTAATTAAGCGTAGTTATATAGTTTTGTGTTGTTTTTCTATGCCCACATGGAGTGTGGACTAAGAATTTATAGATATTCAGGGAACAGCAACCACTCGGAAAAGTGAAACTGAAAGTGGAGTTGCTACTGATATTAAGTAGGTGTACAAATTCAGAAACACTGATACCTGTAAATTTTGCGGTAATTGTGCTGTAGTAGTAGAAATTCATGGGAAGTCACAATATAGTGGGCTCCAGCTGGTGAGTTTCAGTTACCTGTGAGTCAACCAAACGCGTTATTACAGATTTTAATTTTTAAATGGAATGGCTCAATGGCTCTGAGCACTATGGGACTCAACATCTTAGGTCATAAGTCCCCTATAAATCAGAACTACTTAAACCTAACTAACCTAAGGACATCACACACACCCATGCCCGAGGCAGGATTCGAACCTGCGACCGTAGCAGTCCCGCGGTTCCGGACTGCAGCGCCAGAACCGCTAGACCACCGCGGCCGGCTAAATGGAATGAGCTAGTATTAAGTTGACATTTAATTCATATGTTTAGGACACACCTATGCTACAGCTATAACCCCTTGTCATTTCACAGAATGTAACTCTAGTCTTACCGAAGCTGTGATCAATTAAACATCGTGCGCGAGCGCTCTCCGAAATCAAGTCCATTTCTTCCGCGTGCAGTATCTCGGCAAGTGAGTATTGACTAACAGAATACACAATTAAGCGATATACAGTAGCGGTTTGAAATAGTGACTAACGTAAGTGATGTATGGTGGGCTCCACGGCGAAGGAGGGCGCCGACGACGCATTGATGTTATCAACGGTTGCTGAGGCTATAATGCAAGCTCGAAGTACTGTGAACAACTTAACAGACCCAAAAGTGAGCTTAGACATGGATTTAGACTGTAGCAATTCGGATAAGTGTAGTGGTAGGAGATGCGCAGCATGCCTGCAAGGAAAATGTGGAGGTGATAAACGAATGGCATTATGTGACGATATGACAGGTCAGGAAATACAAGACATGACACATGTGAATCAGCCAAGCATATCACAGGTAGACAAACCCGCAGTAGCGCGGAACAGGGACTGCTTATGCAGAATCCTAAATGAGTAAAGACAACAAAAAACGGCTGTTCAGAATGACAGATCTGTTGTTGCTGTTGTGGTCTTCAGTCCTGAGACTGGTTTGATGCAGCTCTCCATGATACTCTATCCTGTGCAAGCTTCTTCATCTCCCAGTACCTTCTGTAACCTACATCCTTCTGAATCTGCTTAGTGTATTCATCTCTTGGTCTCCCTCTACGATTTTTACCCTCCACGCTGCCCTCCAATACTAAACTGGTGATCCCTTGATGTCTCAGAACATGTCCTACCAACCGATCCCTTCTTCTGGTCAAGTTGTGCCACAAACTCCTCTTCTCCCCAATCCTATTCAGTACCTCCTCATTAGTTATGTGATATATCCATCTAATCTTCAGCATTCTTCTGTAGCACCACATTTCGAAAGCTTCTATTCTCTTCTTGTCCAAACTATTTATCGTCCACGTTTCACTTCCATACATGGCTACACTCCATACAAATACTTTCAGAAACGACTTCCTGACACTTAAACCTATACTCGATGTTAACAAATTTCTGTTCTTCAGAAATGCTTTCCTTAGCATTGCCAGTCTACATTTCATATCCTCTCTACTTCGACCATCATCAGTTATTTTGCTCCCCAAATAGCAAAACTCCTTTACTACTTTAATTGTCTCATTTCCTAATCTAATTCCCTCAGCATCAACCGACTTAATTCGACTACATTCCATTATCCTCGTTTTGGTTTTGTTGATGTTCATCTTATATCCTCCTTTCAAGACACTATCCATTCCCTTCAACTGCTCTTCCAAGTCCTTTGCTGTTTCTGACAGAATTACAATGTCATCAGCGAACCTCAAAGTTTTTATTTCTTCTCCATGGATTTTAATACCTACTCCAAATTCTTCTTTTGTTTCCTTCACTGCTTGCTCAATATAGAGATTGAATAACATCGGGGAGAGGCTACAACCCTGTCTCACTCCCTTCCCAACCACTGCTTCCCTTTCATGTTCCTCGACTCTTATAACCGCCATCTGGTTTCTGTACAAACTGTAAATAGCTTTTCGCTCCCTGTATTTTACCCCTGCCACCTTCAGAATTTGAAAGAGAGTATTCCAGTCAACATTGTCAAGAGCTTTCTCTAAGTCTACAAATGCTAGAAAAGTAGGTTTGCCTTTCCTCAATCTAGCTTCTAAGATAAGTCGTAGGGTCAGTATTTCCTCGCGTGTTCCGATATTTCTACGGAATCCAAACTGATCTTCCCCGAGGTCGGCTTCTACCAGTTTTTCCATTCGTCTGTAAAGAATTCGCGTAAGTATTTTGCAGCTGTGATTTATTAAACTGATAGTTCGGTAATTTTCACATCTGTCAACACCTGCTTTCTTTGGGATTGGAATTATTATATTCTTCTTGAAGTCTGAGGGTATTTCACCTGTCTCATACATCTTGCTCACAAGATGGTAGAGTTTTGTCAGGACTGGCTCTTCCGAGGCTGTCAGTAGTTCTAATGGAATGTTGTCTACTCCCGGAGCTTTGTTTCCACTCAGGTCTCTCAGTGCTCTGTCAAACTCTTCACGCAGTATCATATCTCCCATTTCATCTTCATCTACATCCTCTTCCATTTCCATAATATTGTCCTCAAGTACATCGCCCTTGTATAGACCCTCTATATACTCCTTCCACCTTTCTGCTTTCCCTTCTTTGCTTAGAACTGGGCTTCCATCTGAGCTCTTGATATTCATACAAGTGGTTCTCTTTTCTTCAAAGGTCTCTTTAATTTTCCTGTAGGCAGTATCTATCTTACCCCTAGTGAGATAAGCCTCTACATCCTTACGTTTGTCCTCTAGCCATCCCTGCTTAGCCATTTTGCACTTCCTGTCGATCTCATTTTTGATACTTTTGCATTGCCTGCTTCATTTACTGCATTTTTATATTTCCACCTTTCATCAATTAAATTCAATATTTCTTCTGTTACCCAGAGATTTCTACTAGCCTTCGTCTTTTTACCTACTTGATCCTCTGCTGCCTTCACTACTTCATCCCTCAAAGCTACCCATTCTTCTTCTACTGTATTTCTTTCCCCCATTCTTGTCAATTGTTCCCTTATGCCCTCCCTGAAACTCTGTACAACCTCAGGTTTAGTCAGTTTATCCAGGTCCCATCTCCTTAAATTCCCACCTTTTTGCAGTTTCTTCAGTTTTAATCTACAGTTCATAACCAATAGATTGTGGTCAGAGTCCACATCTGCCCCTGGAAATGTCTTACAGTTTAAAACCTGGTTCCTAAGTCTCTGTCTTACCATTATATAGTCTATCTGATACCTTTTAGTATCTCCAGGCTTCTTCCATGTATACAATCTTCTTTTATGATTCTTGAACCAAGTGTTAACTATGATTAAGTTGTGCTCTGTGCAAAATTCTACCAGGCGGCTTCCTCTTTCGTTTCTTACCCCCAATCCATATTCACCTACTACGTTTCCTTCTCTCCCTTTTCCTACTGACGAATTCCAGTCACCCATGACTATTAAATTTTCGTCTCCCTTCACTATCTGAATAATTTCTTTTATTTCATCATACATTTCTTCAATTTCTTCACTATCTGCAGAGCTAGTAGGCATATAAACTTGTACTGCTGTGGTAGGCATGGGCTTCGTATCTATCTTGGCCACAATAATGCGTTCACTATGCTGTTCGTAGTAGCTTACCCGCATTCCTATTTTTTTATTCATTATTAAACCTACTCCTGCATTACCCCTATTTGATTTTGTGTTTATAGCCCTGTATTCACCTGACCAGAAGTCTTGTTCCTCCTGCCACCGAACTTCACTAATTCCAACTATATCTAACTTTAACCTATCCATTTCCATTTTTAAATTTTCTAACCTACCTGCCCGATTAAGGGATCTGACATTCCACGCTCCGATCCGTAGAACGCCAGTTTTCTTTCTCCTGATAACGACTTCCTCTTGAGTAGTCCCCGCCCGGAGGTCCGAATGGGGGACTATTTTACCTCCGGAATGTTTTACCCTAGAGGACGCCATCATCATTTAACCATACAGTAAAGCTGCATGCCATCGGGAAAAATTACGACCGTAGTTTCCCCTTGCATTCAGCCGTTCGCAGTACCAGAACAGCAAGGCCGTTTTGGTTAGTGTTACAAGGCCAGATCAGTCAATCATCCAGAATCTTGCCCCTGCAACTACTGAAAAGGCTGCTGCCCCTCTCAGGAACCACACGTTTGTCTGCCCTCTCAACAGATACCCCTCCGTTGTGGTTGCACCTACGGTACGGCTATCTGTATCGCAGAGGCACGCAAGCCTCCCTACCAACGGCAAGGTCCAAGGTTCAAGGGGGGGGGGGGATGACAGATCTAGCTCCTTATATTGTTGTTCATTGAAGGGAAGACTAGCAACTTAGGATTTGTCCATCCCATGGCAACGGGAAAAACGTTTCACGAAAATATACTGGAAGTAAGAGACCGAATTGGAATATTAAGCCGGCCAGAGTGGCTGTGTGGTTCTAGGCGCTACAGTCTGGAACCGCGCGACCGCTACGGTCGCAGGTTCGAATCCTGCCTCGGGCATGGATGTGTGTCATGTCCTTAGGTAAGTTAGGTTTAAGTAGTTCTAAGTTCTAGGGGACTGATGACCTCAGAAGTTAAGTCCCATAGTGCTCAGAACCATTGGAACCATTATTTGGAATATGAAAATGCAAATGACGTACGGCATAGTTCGAAAGGTGTGGGTTCAGCCGCCTGTCGCAAAGGATGTTGTTCCTCCGCGCACATTGGCCCTTTCCTTGTGGATATGTGAGAGTTGTGTCGTACATATATTTGTAGGATATAGATCAGTGTGTGGTGGACTCGTATGTCTTTATAGAGTAGTGTAATTTTTTTTATGATGCTGACGACAGAAGGAAGAGGGTGAAATTCGGTGCCGGCACATTGTCTATTCGTGTCGAATAGCATCAAGGGGGCCGCCAACCTCACCGCCCCCATCGATGGACGGATTATCATCAACAGTGTCACATCCTATCACTTCATGAGACACTGCGGGAGAAGTTTGGACATTGACGCAAAGATTGCCGGCCACATACTGCCGGTGAAAATGTCATCCACCACCAGAATTCGAACCGGTTTACCTCCGAGTCGAGCGCCACCATACAGGCGTGCGTTAGCACGGGAGCAGGTGTTTGAACTTTACACTAGCTGGAAGAAACACACTAATACATGAAATGTATTCACATTTGCAAATATGAACATTTGTGACGGACTGGGACTGGAACACGGATTTGCCGTTTATCGCCTTACCATTAGGTGTAACACGTCCGGCCATCCTGATTTAGATTTTCCGTGATTTCCCTAAACCGCTCCAGGTAAATGCCGGGATAGTTCCTTTGAAAGGACACGGCCGACCTCCTTCCCCGTCCATCCCTAAACCGATGAGACCGATGACCTCGCATGACCCCCAAAACAACCCCAACCCATTAGGTGTAACATACCTAGAACTAATAAAGCCTATGCTATTTTGTGAAAATTGATTCGACAGGCAACCTGAGCTATCAGTAATTGGAATATAACCTTCATAACACTGTGTGCGTGTTGTATGAGAGTCAGTTTCACTATCATTTAAGCCCTCAACAGATCGTTACATGAAAAACTTAAAACTAACGTTTGGATAAGCTATCTGACTGCATAATTGAATATAAAAATCTGCGGTAACAAATGAACCTGTAACAATGAATACCTAAGCTCTCTGACACTGTATTTGAAGAAGAATTTACAGGTGATACAGAATCTGGCTTGTGCAACGGAATTTACTGGATTAGAGTACATGACATGTTGTGGTGTGTCAGTTTTTCTGTATTGGCCCTACGTTTTGCACTCACCTCTTTAGATGACTGCCTTTTTCCAAGTGGTTTACAGCAATTCGCAACAGCATGCAGCAGCAGCGGCTAAAGCTTATTGTTACTAAGAATGAATTTAATAAAAAATTTGCTTGGGTCCTGTTAACCACTAAATAACTTGTAAGAAGGGATTTCATAAATTAAGTCTGTTTAAACTTCAGAAATCATCATGACCAATAATAGTTTGACAAGTATTAATAATGGCGAAATGCGTGACAATGACCTTACAAGTATCGATAATGGCTGAGTGCCAAATTAACAAATTATTTCAGTTTCAAAGTTACATTAACGTTTAATAACCATAGCATATTTATGAATTAGATGTGGAGAATAATTATTATTATTCTGAGGATAAGGAGGCTTTTTTAACAGACAAGCAAAAAATGCGATTATTGCAAACTCGGACTAACAATTACGAGCCTAGCCCTGCAATTATGCTTTACGCTATGCTTGCGAATTTTACCTTGAATTCCATCGTCAAGCGTAGTTAAGCCGTCTAAATCTCTCCTGACCATATAAATGAAATCAGGCCTTGAGTGCCATCACCGACGTTAGGACAGCGTGACACGTCTTCTGTCTCAGAGCTCTCGACCAAAACTGCTGAAATTTTACTCTCGCAGACAGACCTCGTCTCACAACAATGCTTAGAATCGCGCTCCCATGTTTCGCCCTCAGATTGTTACTATCGATATCTGAGTGCTTATTTATTTCCATAGAGAATCGTAGAATCTTACACAATGCAAAGAATAGCCTTAAGTGGGCTATATTGTTTTCGATACTCACTGTAATATTTAATCAATGTAATGGAGAGTTCTAACACACTCCTTACATAGGCTATCCGAGTAAGCTTCACCGCCAGACCCAAACTTGCATTGTTGTCAGGCACGTGTCTACAACCTGCACTCGCACATTCATTATGTATATTCCAGTACGGAAAACAGTTCTGATAGTCATATAGGTAATTAACTTTCAGTTCTTGGATCAACAGAGTATGATTGTGATGGTATTTGCAATAGTCCACATAAATACCACGCATCCTTTTATGTTCATTTTGATAGCTGTAATACGTGCTCCTATAGTGGCGATAGTATTAGGTGTACGATTCGTTTTCACATGCAACATGGCTGCAGCTAACGTAAACTCCATGCTAAATTTTGCAATTGATGATATTTCATACGCTATACATTCACGGTTCCTTGTGGGTGATTTTCATTACTTGCATGCAAATCTTTGGGAATGGCTGTCCTAAAGGTCAAACTGCACGCGTGACTATGTGTTCCTAAAATTCTGTCTATCAACCTGAGCGCCATGGTTCCATCTGCTTTTTGAAGCACATACAGATCCACCATCTGTTATAATTAGCTGCTGGCGACCATAACTACAGCTTCAGCGTCATAGTCATACGAGTATACAAAAGTTACTCTCTCTTCTCTTTTCATAAACCCGACTTTGGGATAAATTATATGATCCACCTAACCGACACCCATTCTCCGAGGCCACTGGGCCAGATATGCTAGTTTTGTTTGTAGTGTATGATGCACTGGTTGTGCGCATACTAGGTTTGGAGTCGAATGATTTTCAGTTGTCCAAAGCCACCGATTCCAGCACGAATGTAGTGATGGGAACGACCCCACTACACAAAAATCTGTCGTATGGCTACGTGTGTATACATGCGACGTATGATCCGATCCATTCTGTTGGGATATGCACATATAGTCGTGTTTATCTGTCAGCTGCATGCAGTACAAACGGGAATAGTCCATTAGCTTGATTTACTGAGTCAGACCAGAGTGATTCAAAATATCACTGGTGACTGTAAGGAGATTTCGGATCTAGTATGTATTACTGGCATGTTATTGACATAACGAACAATGAAGGGATATTTTAAACGTGAGATCTAATACCTGGAATGAAATTGTAAATACGGAGTTATAAAGGTGTAAAAGGAGTTGTGTTTTGTAGCGTATCAACAGCTCAGAAGATTTATCGTAACACATCACAAAGGTATGTCTTTATTACTCTGTCATGCCACTTTTGGAAAACTTTTAAACTCCCATTTTTAAGTGAGAGGCAATGTAGGTGATAATGAAGACATTTCAGCTCTGTCGTAGTCTTGCGTCAGTTATCATGGAAAAGAAGTAATTCTTCAACTTATCTCTATCAACATATGCTCTCTTAATAACTTTTTTTTACAATAAATTATGTAGCCTTGTGACAACATAAGAGGGAACGAACCCACATAACGATCTTATCCCAACGTCACGCCCACGCCTCTGGGGCACTTGCATGTAGCACATTCGTGGTGACAATCTAACTCGGCATCTGTCACGTGTCCTCCCACGACTGCCAGGCAACTGTGACTGAAAATGGCGGGATACAGAAGGTCACGCATCCACTGCGGGCGTTCTGGCTCCAAAATGAAGGTCACCCCCTCACTTTTTTGGTTTTGGGACAACAGGGTGAGTTAAATCGAGTCCCCCTCATCTCCTACGCGTTTTTATTACTATTACAATTGTGTGAGTTTCGTCATTCGAGGTCTGTACGCTGTAGTGAAAGTACCATCAGCAGCAGAGTGTTCGTACTTAAAAAACGATGGTAAATGTTACCATAATTTATGCGGTGAGACCCTTTGGCTCAATAATGCGTGACTGTGGGGCAGCTGAATTACTATAACTTAATGTCGCCATGGCATATTCTGCAAAACGGCGGAAAATAGTAACATAATTTATGGTGTAAGATACCGGGTGATCAAAAAGTCAGTATAAATTTGAAAACTGAATAAATCACGGAATAATGTAGATAGAGAGGTAAAAATTGACACACATGCTTGGAATGACATGAGGTTTTATTACAACAACAACAAAAAAATACAGAAGTTCAAAAAATGTCCGACAGATGGCGCTTCATCTGATCAGAATAGCAATAATTAGCATAACAAAGTAAGACAAAGTAAAGATGATGTTCTTTACAGGAAATCTCAATATGTCCTCCGTCATTCCTCAACAATAGCTGTAGTCGAGGAATAATGTTGTGAACAGCACTGTAAAGCATATCCGGAGTTATGGTGGGGCATTGGCGTCGGATGTTGTCTTTCAGCGTCCCTAGAGATGTCGGTCGATCACGATACACTTGCGACTTCAGGTAACCCCAAAGCCAATAATTGCACGGACTGAGGTCTGGGGACCTGGGAGGCCAAGCATGACGAATGTGGCGGCTGAGCACACGATCACCACCAAACGACGCGCGCAAGAGATCTTTCACGCGTCTAGCAATATGGGGTGGTTCTAATAAAACCCCATGTGATTCTAAGCATGTGTGTCAATTTTTACCTCTCTATCTACATTATTCCGTGGTTTATTAAGTTTTCAAATTTATACTGACTTTTTGATCACCCGGTACTTTGAAATTACCGTGTGTGTGTGTGAGTGAGGCATTGCTGAATTAATGACATCACGACTGTCTGAACCACTCTAACGTATGAGCACCTCCAACTGCTATTTGCAATTTTAGGCTAATTTGTCATAATTATGTCAATTCTTTTTAAATATCCACTTCTCAAAAACGCATGTGAATACAAGACTGTAAATGTTAAACAGCTAGCACAGTACAATTTTCAACAAATACACTGGCACCCCATTTTAAACAAATAGATGGCGAACACAGTCCTGGGATACTTTCAGCCATGCCTATTCGACCAGTCACGCAGTTCTGTAAGAGTTGTTGGTTGGCGATTCTCACAGGTCGCATCTCGTCCCATAATATCCCACACGTGTTTGATAGGAGACATGTCAGGATATCGTACTTCACCGGCGCGCAAGTCGCCTAATGTGGTGTCGAATGAAGTAAGACTTGCACTTGGCGGCCTAACTTCCCCGAATACGGGCCTCCCGGCCAACGATGCCATACGCTCATATCCATTTGTCTAGTTTTAAGTTGTTCACAGATGATCATGTTTTCTATAAAAAGGTGGCAGAGAATTCCAACAATACCGGTGGAGGATCTTCGATTGCTGGTGTAGTTGACCTGAACACTAATAAATGTAACTATTGCACACAAATAGGCCCAGAAATCTTCTACTGTACAATTGCGCTTTTTTCTGGAAACATTATAAACCGTAAAATACCTAGGAGTAAGCATCTGAAGTGAACTAAAGCATATGTTGGGTTCAGATTCGTTTGCAGGAAATGTATTTCATCATCCACGAAATAAGTAAGCTACAAAACACTCATTAGATCTTGTTTATAAGTATTTGCTTATAGGTCTGAGACTGTTACCACGTTGGAGTAATAAAAGAGCTGAACTTTTTGTTGTAGGACGTCGAACACGTTATGGGGATGGTCAACAACAACGATCTTTTGCGGTAAATGCTATGAGAGAGGCATTAAGCACCTGTTGAGAAAAAATCCAGGAAAGTATGATGGGAGCGATATATTACTTCCTCGCACATACGCCTCGCGAAATGACTACAACAAGAAATCACAGCTGTTTACCGATAGAATTCTTTCCACATCAGTGGAGTAGGATGGTTGTTAATGTCCTCTCCACCATAAACCGTAAGGTGGCGTGCGGGTGTTACAAATCTGATTTCTCTGTGCAGTCTCCGTATAGACGCTAGGATCGTCTCACAAAGTTGTTGGACTTTGAAAGCTGTTTATGATCGTAAAGAGCATAATGAAGTAGATCACACAGCGCAAAATTAGGGAACTAAAGGGGACGAATTCGCGCAGGGTCCATTTTTTTTTGGGGGGGGGGGAGGGGCTGGGGGAAGGGGGCGTATATTCTGCCCTAGTCGAAATCTAATAACATGCAGATACCATGCTAAGCACAGTGTAATTACCCTCCTCTGGTAAAATGAATAGTAGAGCATTCAGTGGTAACAGAGGTGACTCATCACTCCAATGTTTTATTTTGTAATTTATGAAAAATGGTCACTTTATAGGGTTAATTTTAGTAACAACTAATAAACACTTTTGACCAATTTAACCCTTTATTTGGCAGTGTTGCTCTCAAGCAACATCAAATTACGTTGGCCTTATGGGACAACAAACACTTCGCAGTGCCTTAAACTGGTATTGTTGCCTCCAGGCAACGTTCCTTTACACACTGCGAATGCCTCGCGTGTTCCGACATTTCTACGGAATCCAAACTGATCTTCGCCGAGGTCGGCTTCGACCAGTTTTTCCATTCGTCTGTAAAGAATTCGTGTTAGTATTTTGCAACCGTGACTTATTAAACTGATAGTTTGGTAGTTCTTAATCGATCAGTGCCTAATAGTGGAATGGCAGGGAAATCGAGAATACCGTTACGATGTACAGTGGTTTGCGGAATATGCACTTAGATGCTGACCGTTCTCTCTATAGGTAGGATGCAACTGTAATAGGCTGTAGCGCTGTACGTTGTACTTAATATGTATCTCATTATTCCTCAGGTCTTAAGGAAAAAGCAGCATAAAATGCTACTGTTACTCGACAAGTCTCAAATAAATGATGCAATGTGTTTCCACGAACAATACGAAACTGGAATAGAAGGGAGAACCGATAGAGGTACTCAAAGTACCCTCCGCCACACACCGTCATGTAGCTTGCGGGGTATGGATGTAGATGTAGATGTAGATAGACTTAAGCCGGTCCATTTTAAAGACATTAATAGAACTTTAGAAAATAAAATGGATGCTTGTCAGTCTACACCACAACAGAAAAGTATAGCTTGGAACGTATTGTGAATACTGCTAGATAATATGAAAAAATATATAATACAACGTCTGTGTAATAATTGAACCATTTTAACAATCTTCTCTGGTATTAAAGGTATATAATTAGAACTATAGATTTTAGTGTCATGAAGGTGTACTTTGACACCAAAGAATTTTCGTTTGTTCTTATAACTTATGGAACGACAGTATTGCTATATACAGGATGTTCTGAAAGCCCCCTTGCAAACTTCTAAGTCTTGTAGAGGGGACTAGTAAACAAGATTCTGAATTGGAACCCATGTCCAGAAACGTTCCGTTTCCTTGCTACAGTCGTTTGAAAACATGTTTACAAGGATTATGAAACAGGGTAGTATTAGTGGAGGCAGCTTACGTCGGATCTGATGATGTCATTTGACGTCTATCCTGCCTCTTTCACCTGGTTAGAGGCTCACCAATTATGTGTCTGTGAGAGCAATGTGGTTAAGTAGACGTTTGCAAAAGATCTGGTGACACGGGTTGTGGTCGCCGCAGAGACAGCAGGTGTGACACAGGGTATATACCACAACATCATTCGTAGCGTGAGTTAAAGAGGATTTCGCTCTCATTTAAGTATATGACCGAAAGAGTCAATCTGCAGGAATTGTGAAACGAACCCTGTCGTCTAGGACCGTGTGCTACAAAGAGCTCAGATTCGCCGCAAAATGGGGAAGTTGCCTACAATGCTGAATGAGGCCTAAGCGCTGTAGTGTGCGAGTGAGACAGACGAGAACCTACGTCATAGGTAAACCCCGTCTGGGTCTGGCGTGAGGTCAGTCGCCTGACGGCGCGTTTCGGCGCGGGCCCGCCCGTTGCCGGCGCGCCGTAAGGCACGGAAGCTCGCACTGGGGCGTATCGCTTCCAGTCGGGTGTGCCGCGGCGGTCCTCACTCGGGGAAGTCACGCGTCTCATAGCCTCTCCTTCCCAAGTGGCTCTTTCCTCCTTCCCGTGGTGCCAGATGTTAAGCTCGGCATTCTGCCTTGCGACAAAAGGGAGAGCTGCGACCCAACCCGATGCGAAAGCGAAGGGTGCGTGGCACAGGGGGAGCCGTGTCAAGGGACCGAACATCAGTCCCTCTCTGTACGCAGGGTACAGACCATCAGGTGCTCTGCATGCCGGAGACCTCGTTCGTCGGCGTGGGATCGCGGCGCGATTCGGCAAGGGTGCTTCGCCGCGCCCCTGGGTAACCGGGGCGTGTTCTGCCAAACCCAGGAGGTGGTGACATCGCCTGGGCCAGGTTAGATGGGTCCAGACCGCTGAATGACTGGGTGACCGACCCACCACCTGAGTAGGAGTGGGTCCTTGGCCGAGAGGTGGAAGCTCGGGCTAGTAAGCGGCGAAGGACGAGAGGTGCAACCACCTCTTCGGAGTGCGGGGTGCACTTGCCGAGAAGCGTCGGGTGAAATCGACGATGACGGAGCCACCGAAGGGGATCAGTGCGCTGGCAACGGCGCGCTGAACCCTGCAGTTCGAAGAGTGCCCTTGGCCTTGGGGCGAGGCCGGTGGGCGAGCTGCAACAGTCCCCCCCCCCCCCCCCATGCCAGAGGAGCCGGTCCGGGGTAAGAGAAGGGCTCCCAACCTTTTTTCACTCGTCAATCAACATGGCCGAACAAGAGACGAGTGATACGAGTGCGACTTCGAGGGCGAGTATGTCTACCGTCCCTACCTCGCAGGAGGAAATGGGACATGATGATGAAAATGTCTATGACAGACACTGTCGAATCAGCCAAATTTTAGATTCCAGCATTAAGAATGAAAAAATAAGCCAGGCTGCGGTCCTGGCAATAAAGAACGAGCTCGCTGCCTGGGCTATCGCAAACGCGAAGCTTGAGGGGCGTCTCGAAGAGCTGGAAAAAGAAAATGCCAGACTTAGACAACAGCCAGTCAAGACATGGGCCGGAGTGGTGGCGCAAACCGCCACGAAGGCTCAAACAACTAAGAAAACAATTGCGAAGATCTCGAAGAAACCAGACACGGCCGTCTTTTTAAGACCCCTGCCTGGTCAGACTATCAAAAAGGTGCAGGAGATCTTCACAACAACAATTGACCCGGCAAGAGACAAAATTAAAATCAATAAGGTAAAAGCCACAAAAAATGTAGTAGTTGTGGATCTAGCCACTGAGGAAGACAGAGACAAAATATTAAATAATTCTAAACTAAACAAGGCTATTAAATGCGAACCACCAAAGAAAAGAAATCCTCTGGTGATATTGTACGATGTACCTGTGGCGCTGACTGAAAGCGACATATATGAAACGATGTACAACCAAAATTTTGATGACACTGAATGGGAAACGTTCAAAAATGAATTCAAGCTGCGCTTCAAGACGGGACCTCGGGAACGAGATGTTGTCCATCACGTCGCCGAGGTCTCCGGCAAAATGTGGCGTAAACTTACCGCTGTGGGGAGAATTTATATAGGATTTCATGCAATTAATGTTAGAGACTACCTTGTAGTCCCCCGATGCCACAACTGTGGCGATTTGGACCATGTCCATAAACACTGTGACAGGAAGCCGGCCTGCTCCAGGTGCGGATCAGAGGACCACACAAGAAAAAATTGTAATAAGAACGCAACCTGCATTCCATGCACAAAAAAGGGAAGGAAACCCTGTAAGACCACGGGTAGGAACTGCCCAACGTACAGTATGCTAGAACAAAGATTAATTTCTCGAATTGACTATGGCTGAGGCCATACCTGAACTCAGGAAGCCAAACAGGAAATCCCCAAGCAAGAGGCTGAGGGACGCTCTGAGGGCGAACAAATTTAAAGAATTCATTCAAAAACTCACGCAAACACGACCTCTGGTGACAACAATGAAAGACGTTTGCATACAAACTGACCCATGTGAAGAAAACGCTCCCTCTCCTCCCTGCTGGGGACCTAGGTCGAACCAAGAGCATTCTCGACCACGCAGGCATTCTGTACTTGGGAGTTCACAACCTCACTACAAAGAAGTACTGACCACTGAACATGTCCAATGTAATGAAGTGAGCAGCTCAAATTCATCCCCTGACTCACCATCCCAGAGAGGACTGAGAATTGATCCCCAAAGAATATACCCCAACCTGGAGCATGCACTGCAACTATCAAGATTAGAGGAGCCGGCAATCCTCACTACCGCACTGAGACATGTGGTACGTGTCGGCCACGAGTATGGTAGAGATGTCACCTTTCCAGTAATGGAGGCTGTGGACAGAATCCAGCTCAAGACAATGTATCTCCCCACCGACTTCGGAGCCCTGCGAGATCTAGTAAAAAAGGTTTTCGAAAGAAGAAATGAGAAATTCGACATGGATGAATTATACTATGAGTCAGTAATAACTAATGGCAGAGTAGCCCACGACTGGTCCAAAAACTGGCCAGAATCACATATTCATACTTACTTACCACGTGAGCCAACTAAACGTGGGTCAGATAAACACCCACAATAGTAAACTAGTCTTGCAGGAACTCCGGAAGGTGGTGGAAGAGAAGAGTCTAGATGTACTCTGTTTAAAGGAACCGTACTCCCAAGTGGGGCGGATCCCATTCATGGCTGCCAATTGGCAAGTAATACACTTTGACATAGAGCCAAAAGCTGCAGTAGTAATTAGTAACAGATCACATAGAGCCACAGTCCTTGCGCAGTTTTCTGGCGAACACTGCAATGTCGTGGAACTGCAAACATCTACAGGAGTGTTATACATTTCCAATATATACTTCCAATATTGAAGGGAAATAGACGAGTTCTTGGAGACACTTATGCAAGTCGCCACGGCATTGCGGGGACGCAGGATACTCGTGACGGCAGATGTAAATGCTAAGTCCCCCCTATGGTTCAGTGGCACGCACGACGATCGGGGGCTAAAGGCTGAGGAGACAATCATGGCATTGCAACTGGTGGTTGCCAACTAACAAGGGAACCCCCCCCCCCCACCTATACTGGCGGCGGGGGAGAAGGCACAAACATTGATGTTACGTTAGTAACACCAAACCTTACTACAAAAATCAACAACTGGAAAGTGTGGGACAGAGCAACCACCAGTGATCATAACCTAATCACATTCACTATTGGGGACAGGGAGTGCCACTGGGACATGGGGTGGGAGCTGCAGCTCAATTATAACAAGACCAACTGGGACCGTCTCGTGGAAGAGTGCAACATCCCGACATTGCTGGAGGGTGACGAAAACGTGGAAGAGTGCGCCGAAGAACTGGTACAGGCGATCACCAGGGCGGTGCGAGCTGCTGTACCAACCAGGAGGAGAGCCGTTACGGCCACCCCCACACCATGGTCGGTCGAATTAGGACAGATGCGCCAGGCTGTGAGGAGGGCAAGGAGGTACTACCAGCGGAGTGTCGTCTGGAGAGGAAAACAAAGATGGCTGCAGATCTATTGAGAAAGCAAGGATCAATTTCAACAGGAGCTTAGGGCAGTCAGACTTAGAAGCTGGGAAAACTACGTGAAAAGCCAATTGGCTACAGATCCATGGGGAGTCCCGTACAAACTGGTACGGGAAAAAATAAGATCACCTATGGTGCTATCCACCGTCAGGGACGGGGACCGGATGACGGGCACGTGACAGGAAACTGCTGAGGCCCTCCTTCGGGTCCTGTTACCTGACGATGTGGAGGAAAACGAGACAGAACAGAAAAGAATAAGGAGAGAAGACCGAAGGGACTACAACAACAACATTAGAACCTACCCCTTCTCTGAGGAGGAGGTTGCTGCCCAGATCAAGGCCCTCAAAAGGGGAAAAGCTCCTGGCCCGGATGGCATTACTGCGGAAGTGGTGCAATTCCTTGCCCCCCAGCTCGTAGCTCCTCTCACTAAGTTATACAACGAGTGCCTGAAACTCGGGAAATTCCCAGAAATATGTAAGAAGGCAAATGTAATCATCATCAAAAAGGGTCTAGACAAAGATCCCACAGAAATTAAGTCTTACAGACCCATCTGCTTGTTAAACATACTGGGCAAATTTTTGAGAGGCTACTGGCAAACAGGCTGACAGCACACCGCATGCTGTGCGAGATGAGTGACAGACAATTCGGTTTTCGGTCTGGGCGTTCTGCGTCTGACGCAATCGCCCTGGCTGCCGAGGTCTGTGACTCCGCCCCGCACAAGTATGTCGTCGGCATCATGGTGGACATGAGTGGCGCCTTCGACAATCTGTGGTGGCCCTCACTCTTTTCCTGCTTGCGGGAGAAGAACTGCCCAGGGCAACTATACGGCTGTCTGAGGAGCTATTGTGCAGACAGGGAGGTCTGGCTATCGGCCCCTAGCGGCATAGTCAGGAAGACTGTGACCAAAGGATGTCCTCAAGGCTCTGTCCTAGGACCTCTCTTTTGGGACATCAACATGGAGCCACTACTTGAAGACCTAAAGAACTGTGACGATGTGCTAGAGGTCATAGCATACGCTGACGACCTCCTCCTGCTGGTCGGCGGCTGAAGCCGCGAGGACTTAGAGCCGAAAGTGGAGAGAGCTTTAACCGTACTTACATCTTGGTGTCATAAAAGCAAAATGACGATTGTGCCCAATAAATCCACATACCTACTTCTCAAAGGCCAACTGGTGAGAAACCCCACTGTCAGAATTAATGGCACACCAGTTCTTCAGCTCCGCGAGGCCCGATACCTGGGTGTAATCATCGATGAGAGGTGGAACTTTGCATCACACATTGATACCGTATCTCAAAAATCTTTGGTTTTATTAAACAATCTCATTGGAATTGGTCATAAGCGGTTTCACCTTCCACCCAACTTAATCAAATTATACCACAATAGTATTTTGACCTCAATAGTAGGATACGGATCAGGAGTCTGGGCACACAGACTCACGAGGGTCATGCCTGCCATGGCCGTAAGAAGAGAGCAGCGGAACATGCTTCTACGTTCAGCAGGGGCCTACAGGACAACACATGGGAGAGCGCTGTTAGTGCTAATGGGGATCTGTCCACTGGACATAAAAATTCGTGAGCAGGCCGCCTGGTACTGGGCGAAGAAGGAGAACAGGGACAAAATCAGGGAGATACTTGGGGTTTATGCTGGGGATAAGTACGCCATCAAAAAGAGAGGGATCGAACTGTGGCAGGAACAATGGAACAATGAGGAGACGGGACGCAGAACCTATGAGCTGCTACCGGATATAGAGGAAAGGATAAGACTTACATTTTTCACACCTATGAGAGGAATGCTGCACTTTCTTACTGGACATGGACCATACCCAACATATCTATGTTGGTTTGGGAAGCAGGCTACACCAGCGTGTGACTGGTGCAGTACAAGGTACCCCAGAACATGTGGTGTATGAGTGCCACCTCTTCGATGATGTAGCCCATGACCTAAGACAACAGCTACCAAACAATGACACATACCACTTATTAAGGCACGACAATACCCTAAATAAACTCACTGATGAAATATCAAAAAAAGTACTTAAGAACTTTTTAAGGGACAATCATCATTAAAGGCAAAAACTTTTCACCGACTTAGACTTCGTGCACCCTGCCTGTACCGTCGGGTAAGGACTTGGCCAGCCGCTTCACGGCTGGAATCCGCCTTGCCCTGGACTAGGAGGGAGGGGAGTACATAAACACCGGACTGAAACGCACACCGATTATGACGTATGTAATTAGATTAGATGTAGAAGATAGGATAACATCTTAGAATAGACTGCAGCAATACAAATGTGAAGGGCCAGCCCAGTGCCAGGGGCATGCCCACTGGGATTAGCTCAGTGGGCCTGGCCAACACCCAGTAGGTTTATAGTAGCACTGGAACACCTGTAATGCTGCAGGTAGCATGTAGTTTCCTTGTAGATTAAGTAGTTTAGAACCTCATAGCGGTAAGATTAGAGTAATAACAATAATAATAAAATTACCTGTAGTGTAGAATAGAAAGCTGCGTTTACTCTGTATCATCATTAGGACCCACTAATGTAGTCAGGTAGTGGGTTATTACGTATAATGTAATGAATTGACCCCGTCTGGCGTGGGGTCGGTCGCTTGACGGCGCGTTCGGCGCGGGCCCGCCCGTTGCCGGCGCGCCGTAAGGCACGGAAGCTCGCACTGGGGCGTATCGCTTCCAGTCGGGTGTGCCGCGGCAGTCCTGACAGGGGAAGTGACGCGTCTCTTATAGCCTCTCCTTCCCAAGTGGCTCTTTCCGCCTTCCCGTGGTGCCAGATGTTAAGCTCGGCATTCTGCCTTGCGACAAAAGGGAGAGCTGCGACCCAACCCGATGCGAAAGCGAAGGGTGCGTGGCACAGGGGGAGCTGCGTCGAGGGACCGAACACCAGTCCCTTTCTGTTCGCAGGGCACAGTCCAGCAGGTGCTCTGCATGCCGGCGATCTCGTTTGTCGGTGTGGGATCGCGGCGCGAGTCGGCAAGGGTGCTTCGCCGCGCCCCTGGGTAACCGGGGCGTGTTCTGCCAAACCCAGGAGGTGGTGACATCGCCTGGGCCAGGTTAGATGGGTCCAGACCGCCGAACGTCTGGGGGACCGGCCCACCACCTGAGTGGGAATGGGTCCTTGGCCGAGAGGTGGAAACTCGGGCAAGTAGGCGGCGAAGGGCGAGAGGTGCATCCGCCTCTCCGGAGTGCGGGGTGCAGTTGCCGAGGAACGTCGCGTGAAATCGTCGATGACGGAGTCAACGAGGGGGACCAGTGCATTGGTGACGGTGCACTGAACCCAGCAGCTCTGAAGTGCCCTCGACCTAGGGGCGAGGTCGGTGGGCGAGCTGCAGAAGTCCCCCCCATGCCAGAGGAGCCGGTCCGGGGTAAGAGACGGGCTCCCACTTCTTTTTATCACTCGTACAAAATGGCGACACCGGAGACGAGTGATACTAGTGCGCTCTCGAGAACTTCTTTTGCGCCTGATCCCTCTCCACAGCACGAGGTGGGACAGGCCGAGGAGGACTACTCATAATGAAGAGGCATGTAAAAATCACGTTGCTCCTTGAGCAAAGTATAAAAAATGGAAAGATAAGCCAGGCAGAAATCTTGCAAATAAAAAATGAATTGCCTGCATGGGCAATCGCTCACGCAAAGTTAAAAGGACGTGCAGAGGAGCTGGAGAGAGAGAATACCCGTATGAGACAACAGCAACAACAACCGAGCAAGACCTGGGCGGCGGTGGCTGCACAAGCCACCACCAGACAAATCAACACCAAAGAGACAATAGACAGGGTGACTAAGAAACAAGAGACGGCAGTCTTTCTTAGGACCTTGCCTGGACAAGACACGAGCGTCAAAAGGATCCAGGAACTTCTAACCACCACAATTGACCCTGTAAAAGATAAGATAAAGATTAAGCGTGTTAAACCAAGCCGCAAATCGGTGATTGTAGAAGTTGCGTCTGAAGAGGACAAAAATAAGCTTCTCGAAAATCCGAAATTGAATGCGGTTGTAAAATGCGAACCGCCAAAAAAGATGAACCCCTTGGTCATATTGTATGATGTTCCTACAGTAATGACAAACGAGGAACTATGTGAGGCAATAAGAAAGCAAAACTTTGAGGACATGAATGAAAAGGAGTTTCAAAGCAGCTTCAAACTGAGATTTAAGACGGGTCCTCGGGATCGTGATGTCGTACATCATGTTGCCGAGGTCTCCGCAACAATGTGGAGACGAATAACAGTACTGGGCAGACTATACGTGGGATTCCACGCAATAAACACCAAAGATTACATCGTGGTACCTCGTTGTCATAACTGCGGCTACTTGGACCACATTCTAAGGCACTGCACCAGGGGGTCGGCCTGCTCCAAATGCGGTGATAACGGACACACTCGTAAGGACTGCAAGGCCACAGGTGTCTGCATCCCCTGCAAGAGTCGTGGCAAGAAGTCTTGTGGAGCCACAGGACGAAACTGCCCTACCTACAGGATGCTTGAACAGAGATTAATTTCTCGCATCGATTATGGCTGAAAACGGGATACTAAGCAGGATGCCAAAGCATAAATCCCCGAGCAAAAGGAGGAGGGATGCTATGAGAGCAAGTAAATTCAGGAATTTCCTGAAGTCGCTTATCAGTGCCGACGTACCAACAGTTGACAAATCAATACAAACGGAGTCCCCCACCAGGGACATAGGCATCCAAACTGAGCTCGCCTCAGAGGTCAAAGCACCCTCCTCCCAATGCCGGGACACGCTGCCGACTAACAATCCACAACGGCAAGAGCATCCTCAGGTAGCGACGGATAAAGCTGCGAAACCTGTTCAAGAAAACATGATAACGAGCTCCACCGCCAACTTCATCACCAAAGACAGCCCGGTGGTCAGGTTGCCACCCGTAGACCCGGTGAGGGTGTACCCTAATCTTGAGTACACCATGCAACTAGCTGGACTGGAGCAGCCGACTACCCTGACCACTGCCTTGCGACATGTGGTTGGAGTAGGGCATGAGTACGGACAGAGGGTAACCTTCTCGGAGATGGAGGCTGTGGACAGAATACAATTAAAGTCGGTGAACCTCTCCACTGACTTCGGAGCACTTCGGGACCTACTCAAAAAAGTTTTTGAAAGACGAGGAGAAAAATTTGACCTGGATGAAATTTACCATCAATCAGTGATAGCAAACGGACGACTAGCATACGACTGGAACAAAACCTGGCCACATGACCACATACATACTTACTTTCCATGACGACCAGGATAAAAATCGGACAACTTAATACTCATAACAGTCGACTGGTAATGCAGGAGCTCCGAAAGGAAGTGGTGGAGGAGAGACTGGACATACTCTGTTTACAGGAGCCGTACTCTCTGGCTGGAAAAGTTGCGTTCACTGCTGCAACATGGCAAACTGTTAGCAGTGGGGACATCCCCAGAGCGGCCATTCTGATAACAAACGCTGCACTGCGTGCAACACCCCTGTCACAGTATTCTAATAGTCACTGCAACGTCGTGGAGATACAATCTGCTGCTGGAATTGTCATCATCATTAACATGTACTCTCAGTACGGAGACAGAATTGAACAACACATAGATCATCTAGTGAGTGTGGTCACGGCGTGGCGGGGACGAAAAATCATTATAACTGCTGACATAAACGCCAAATCCCCCCTATGGTACAGTGGCACAAGGGATGAAAATGGTGCTAAAGCAGAGGAAATGATAATGGCTCTGCAACTAGTGGTGGCAAACAGACCAGGCAATCCCCCCACCTACGTGGCCGGAGGAGGACAGGGCACCAACATTGATGTGACGTTGGTCACGCCAAATACAGTGAATATGCTCCAAGAGTGGAGAGTGGTAGATAATGCCACCACTAGTGATCACAACCTAATCACCTTTATTGTAGGAGATAGAGAGTGCCGCTGGGCCATGGGGTTGGAGGTACACAGAAATTTTAGGAAAACAGACTGGGAACGCCTAGCCAGAGAGTGCGACATTCCTCCGTTACTAGAAGGGGACGCACGACAGGACTTTAACGTGGACGACAGAGCCGCGGGACTGGTACGTGCAATAACAAGGACGATCAAGGCGGCCGTACCAACCAGGAGGAGGGCCGTGGCGGCCACACCGTCACCATGGTCAGCCGAGCTACAAGAACTGCGTCAGTCTGTCAGGAGATTGAGGAAGCACTACCAGCGCAGTGTCGTCTGGTGGGAAAAGCAAAGGTGGCTGCAGTTATACCGGGAGGCTAAAGACAACTTTCAAATAGAGCTACAGAAGACCAGAATAAATAGTTGGGAAAATTTGGTAACCAATCAGCTGCCCCTCGACCCTTGTGGTGTGCCATACAGATTGGTGAGGGAGAAGATCCGCTCCCCAACGATGATATCAACGCTCAGGCACGGGGACTGGATGACGGAATCCTGGCAGGAAACTGCCGAGGTCCTCCTCCGGTCGCTGTTGCCTGACGACGACAGGAATGACGACACTGAAGAGCAGCGTCAATTGCGAAATGAAGACCTTCATAGGTAAGTAAATGACGAAGCGGTCCTCCCCTTCTCCGAGGAGGAAGTTGCTGCTCTCATCAAGTCCTTAAAGAAAGGAAAAGCCCCCGGGCCAGACGGCATTGTGGAGGAGGTGGTGCAGTTTTTAGCCCCACAGCTGGTTGCGCCACTTACACATCTCTTTAACGAATGCCTCAGGCAAGGCAAATTTCCAAAAATATGGAAAACAGCTAATGTGGTAATTATTAAGAAAGGCCCCGAGAAGGACCCTGCTGAGGCCAAATCCTACAGGCCCATCTGCCTGTTGGATGGTTTTGGCAAACTCCTCGAAAAGTTATTAGCGGACAGACTGGCCGCTCACCGCATGCTGCAGGGGATGAGCGGCAGGCAATTCGGTTTTAGGCCGGGGCGATCGGCATCTGATGCAATCGCCCTGGCGGCCGAGGTCTGCGGCGCAGCCCCATGTAAGTATGTTGTTGGCATCATGGTAGATATCAGTGGCGCCTTCGACAACCTGTGGTGGCCTTCGCTCTTCTCCTGTCTCCGGGAGAAGGAGTGCCCAGGGCTGCTATATCGATGTTTGAGGAGCTATTGTGAAAAACGGGAGGTATGGCTATCATCCCCTAGCGGGAAAGTCCGGAAAACTATCACCAAGGGTTGTCCCCAGGGCTCTGTGTTGGGTCCCCTATTTTGGGACATCCACATGGAGCCACTTCTGGATAGTCTGCAACAGAGCGAAGAGGTGCTAGAGGTGATAGCCTACGCTGACGACCTCCTCCTGCTGGTCGGTGGCCGAAGTCGCGAGGACATAGAACCAAAAATAGATCGAGCAATAGACAAACTACAACTATGGTGCCGCAACACCAAAATGACTGTCTCACCAACCAAGTCGACTTACTTATTACTCAAAGGGCAGTTAATAAGAAACCCGACTGTGAGAATTGACGGTATGCCCGTTCTTCGGAGACGAGAAACGCGCTACTTGGGAATCATCATCGATGAAAGGTGGAACTTTGCAAAGCACATAGAAACCGTAACCCAGAAGGCACTACAACTATTAAATAACCTGATTTCCATTGGACATAAGAGATTCCACCTCCCACCTCATTTAATCAAGCTTTATCATAACAGTATACTGACGTCAATAGTGGGTTATGGCTCGGGAGTCTGGGCTCACAGGCTCACGAGGGTGGTGCCTGCCATGACGGTGAGAAAAGTACAAAGGATCATGATACTTAGGTCCGTGGGAGCTTACAGAACATCCCCAGGAGGAGCCCTGTTAATCATAATGGGGCTCTGTCCCCTTGACATAAAGATTAGGGAACAGGCAGCATGGTACTCAGCCAAAAAGGACATTAACACCAAGGTAGAGGAAATTATGGGGGCACCAGTCAGGGAAAAGGGGGAGATACGGGGAAGGGGGGTAGATCTATGGCAGGAGATGTGGGAGGCAGAGGAAACTGATAGAAGAACCTTTCAGTTCCTACCAGATGTTAAGGAAAGACTGAAAATGAAATACTTCGAGCCAACTCGGGGATTGTTCCACTTTCTCACCGGTCATGGCCCCTATCCGACTTACTTATGTCGGTTTGGGAAAAGGGCGACGCCCGCGTGCGACTGTGGCGCACCGGAGGGTACTCCTGACCATGTGGTTTACGAGTGCCCCCTTTTCGATGATGTAGCCGGGACATTGAGACGACAACTACGAAGTACGAACACCTATGACCTTCTAAGACAAGAGGAAACTTTTCAGAGACTGAATACGCTAGCAAACGAGGTATCACAAAAAGTATTGAAAACTTTTCTAAGAGACCTTCATGCCTAGACAAATAAATCACCGATTGTGACCACTGCCCCAATCCCGTACCGCTTGTTCGTGGATAGGTCGACTTCACAGTTGGAATCCGCCACGTCCAGGACCAGGGGGACTGGGGTGAATCCGAACTAGACAACGCACCGATTATGACGTAGAATAGGAAGTAGATTTAGTTAATTAGAATAGGATAGTAAGTTAGGAACCTGCAGCGATAAATTAACCCTTGCCTGCCCTGTGCCAGGGGCATGCTCATAGGGTTTAGCTCTATGAGCAAGGCATATAAGTAGGTTTATATATATTAACACTGGCACAATTGTAACGCTGCAGGCAGTTAATACTAACCTTTTGTAGTAACTAGAAAGTATGCTAACACTAGTTAAATAAGAATTAGTCTGCCTAGTAATAATCATGTCTGTCTGTAGTCACGTAAATGTAGAAGCTGCTATTGTAAAGTTAGAAATTTAGGACCCACTAATCACTAAGATGGTGGGTCATCTTTGTATAATTATTATTATGTTATGAAATAAAGAATTTTTTTTTGAAAAAATAAAACCCGTAGGAGCTGTTTGTGGCTAAATATGGCGGACCTAAGATCGGCCATAAAGGGAAGCATTAATGAAAACTATTTAATTCTGTAGCAATTCAGGGAATGAAGCCACAGTAATTTTAATCTACCATCCTTCATAAAATTTCATGGTAATCCCAATAAAACTTCAATATTGTTCATATCTATATTAGTTTAGGATTTACTGTTAAAGTGAAATTAACAAGTTTTGTAACAAAGACCTGAATGCTAAAATCTGAACGCTTTGGTCGATCGTAACGATCGACATTTCGTATAGGATTGCATCAGTAAAATGACAAATCTTGTGAATATCAACTCTGTAACTTTGTTTGTTTAAAAGATATAGTAAATTTAAATTATCAGTATTTTCAGTTATGCATCAGATCATCATTTCCTCCACACAAAACACATTGATCGATGACAGCATTACACGTTATTGAATCATTAGGTAATAGAATATTTGTTGTAAAGTTTAGTGCATAATAGTTCCTTTTGTTCTTTATTTATTTATCAGAAAGCATATGGGTGCAAAGCTACTGGCCGTGGCTTTCAAAGCTAAGAAGGAAATTGTTTTGGTTTTATGTAGAAGAATTTAACGTTTATTATGTAATTGATATTCCTGTTACTTTATTTAGAATGTGAAAGTGGTCAAGCTTTGATTATTTAAATATGTTAAAATGGAAAATAATGTAGAATAAGTTGTAGCCAATCAGATGGACGGCTTCAGGAAAGGGAACTACCCTAGTCTGTTGAACGATATTCGGCACGCGGGAAACGCGGACGGGGACGGGCAGAGAGACAGTTCGGCCGGAGATACCAAAGTGGACAGTTCGGATTGAGACGCGAGAGCGGACAGTCGGTCTTGAGGGAGCTAGGAAGTGAAACGACTTAGAAAATTTCGCGTTGTGTGGTATCGCGGGACTTAGTCTCTGATCGGTGAGCAGCCGCGCGCCTGGTGTGAACTATAACTTTTCGTGTAAACGACGAGGTGGAGTGTCGGACTTGTGTTTCGCAATGAGATTGTGAATGATCGAACTGTATCAAATGGATATACGCTCGAGTGTAACAGTAACTCTAAATACGACCACTTTCGCTATTAGTTTGCTTTCTGAATAAACATTATTCTAACCAAATCGAAACTGTGTGGCCTACATCATTTATGGGTCGTTAATTTAGCTCCTGATATTATTATTACTGTTATTATATGTTAGGTTTCCTTTGTATTTCGCAAACTTGCCATCAGCCATACAATTTAACCAAAGGGTCAGAAGTGTCTAATGTAGGGCGTGTAATGCGATATGTGCTGTTCAACCCCTAGACGAGTTTGAGCCAGACATCATAACACTCGCTTGCTGGGACACAAACCAATGTTATCCTCTGGGAGGAGTTTTAACCGTGCGTGCGTCTAATGGATGAACGTATCGGACCGTAATTTTGAATATATTGTAATTAATAGAAAAACTAAACAGGATTTTCCTTTATGGATAATGAAAGTAGTAAAGTTCATATACGAATGAAAAATCGAACGGTCGCCAGCCCAATTAGGCACATTAATTTGAAATATTATGTTCAAGATAACTGAATATTAGTTGTTGCAGTGACTTTCAGTAAGACTTCCTTTGAATTGCTCACTGGATACACACGAATACAGGGCAATCTAATTTGTGGGTAGCAGTAGTTACCATTAATACACTAATCAGTAATAATAGAAAGCAAAATTGTGCCCCACTCATAATAATAATAATAGTTACAATCACGATCATTACGTGACTCAGTACGGATATGTTACTGCAGGAAGCACTGAACGAAAGTTGTACATGGAAAGGTTTCTGACGTAACTGACATATGAATAATACAAATAAAATCACACTGTTTATACTCCCGTTTATAGAACTGAATCAGATTTATTTAGTAGCAATAACATTCTAATTATCTTTCCAATATGAGAAAATTATGGTGGTACCCATACACTGATACTTTATCACTAGTCAAACTCTATGGTTATTTCAGTAGTAAGATTCAATTCAACTAAATTTAATTATTAGCCACACTTGGAATCGTATATGTTTTCATCCTTCAAAGCAAATCACCCAACACTGAGTTCGATTAACCTAAAAAAATCGTTCATGATAGCAATCAAGGCTATTTTATGTTTCAAATAAGTTTAACTTGTGCTCCTTTTTCATCACCTGTGAAGTGGGTATTTTAGACAGTAACATTTACACAGTCTGGCACTGAATTTTAGTACATTTAATACGCAGAAATAAATTACTAATTCGTTTGAAACAGGATACTCGGTTTCCTGTACACTTAGGAGGGGATCCCGCATAGGTTCATGATTAGGATAAAACACGGGTTTATAGCACTTAGATTATTATTCAAAACACTCACACAAATTAACTGGTCCGTGCTCTGATAAATGTCTATATGCCCGAAGTTGATAGAGCACCCCTGATGTGTATCGTGCAGCGGCTAGCCACTGCGTACCGTTCCCACCAAGGAGCCGCCCAGTTCTGTGGTATCGATAGCTACGATGCCACGGCGTAGGTGCAAGTTCGTAGGTTGGCACTACGACACCGACACAGACGACAGCACCCTCTAGCCGGCGCTGTGCAGCTCTACTAGCGCCGCTTCAGATTCAGCCCATTTGATGCCGAGTAGACGACCAAGCAACATTGTTTCTGTTTCATAGTGGGCTAGCCACTACAGATTTTGCCTATGTAACTTCTGTGAGCTTGAGACATATGGCTTCGCACCTACGTGCTCCTCAGTGCAAAGTTATGTATTCATCTTCTTGCTAAAGTAAAGGTGATTTAAATTCACACTGCAGTACCGAGTGTTCTACCTCACCTGCTCCTCCCAGCTCCCAGTTCGGCCTACCCCTCAGTTTACAGGAGCAGACTCATGCGCCACCTTCCAGGCGGGATACAAAAACTGGCGACGAGGATAGGATTAAAAATTTCTTTTTCCCTCTCGTATCATTTCTGTTTTTGCTCGATACTGCTTTCTTTTCGTGCTAGCCTCAGTGTAAGACTGCTTCCCCCCCCCCCCCCCCCCATTTGTTATAAGACTTTCATTTGTGTAACCCATGGCTTCGCCACAGAAACAGGCTTTGCTGTCCGATCTTGTTCGTTTTCAGCAAATGACGCAGCTGCTTGCTGCCATAAATGGACTGGTCACACTACAAACTGCAGCTACTTCGGCGCCTCCAACGCAACCGCCTGCACCGACGCCGTCGCCGGAAGCGCCGCCATTTGGTGCCTTCAATCCTGACGTTGAACACTGGCCAAAATACATCGCCCAGCTCGAGGCACAGTTCGCAGCATACAACATACCAGGTACAGAGCGGCTTGCCTTTTTCGTTGACAACGCGGGTGTTGTGTTATACCGTGTGCTCGTCAAGCTGTTTCCCACCACCCGCCCAGAAATTGGAACTTACGACGAAGTGATTGATGCTTTGAACTCCCACTTCCGTGACAGTGTAAATGTGGTTCAAATGGTTCAAATGGCTCTGAGCACTATGGGACTTAACTTCTGAGGTCATCAGTCCCCTAGAACTTAGAACTACTTAAACCTAACTAACCTAAGGACATCACACACATCCATGCCCGAGGCAGGATTCGAACCTGCGACCGTAGCGGTCGCTCGGCTCCAGACTGTAGCGCCTAGAACCGCACGGCCAATCCGGTCGGCTGTAAATGTGGTAGCTGCACGCTACAAAATCTTTCGTCTCCGGCGTGGCCCTACTCCGTCCAATAAATCTTGGTTAGCCGACCTTCAGGGACTAAGTTCTGATTGCGACTTTAATTCCTCATGTGGACGCTCATATGCGGATATAATGATTAGAGACGCTATTGCGCAGAATGTGGCGGATCACCGCATCCGCGAGCAAATTCTCAAATTTAAAAACCCGCCTTTGCAGGAAGTAGTGGACTTGCTAGACAGACAAGATGCATTAGATATGGCTACTTCTACGTTCGACGTGACCCCGGGAGTGCCACGCCTGTTTTCCGGCACGCACGCCTGGTACCACACGCACTGCGCGACGCCGTAGCCACTGAACTTCAGCATTTGCAAGACAGTGGTGTCATTCAACCTGTTTCTGCTTCGCCATGGGCTTCGCCTATAGTGTGTGTGAAGAAACCAAATGGTCGTCTCCGTATTTGTGCTGACTTTACGTCTGCAGTAAATCCCCAGACAGTGGTAGTTACGTTTCCCTTACTGCGTCCTGAAGACATTTTTGATAAGCTTGGTGCGTGAATATTCTTTTCCACGATTGACTTGCGGGACGCATACTTTCAGATTCCGCTCGAGAAACAGTCGCAGCGCTATTTTGTGATCAACACCCACATTGGATTGTTCAAGTTTCGCCGCCTTCTGCTCGGTTGTGCTTCGGCTCCTGCTATTTTTCAGTCCTACTTGCAGCAGTTGTGTGCCACTGTCCCTGGTTGTTCCAATTATCTGGACGATACTGTCATATCAGATGGCACCCCTGACGAACGTTTGCAGAATTTGCATGCCTTATTTACTGTACTTTTGCAGGCCAGACTAAAGTGTAACAGAGACAAGTGCAAATTTTTTCAAACTGAGATTCAGTATTTAGGACATCTGATTAACGGACAGGGTATCCACCCCTCGCCATCACATCTCAGTGCCATTAGAGATTTGCCAGCACCCAGGAACTTGAAAGAACTTCAGTCTGTGTTGGGCAAAATTACGTATTATATACGGTTTATACTAAATGCAGCGCAGATTACAGCGCCTTTGCATCGCCTTCGGCGTAAGAACGTTCCTTTTGTTTGGTCTTCGGAATGTGACGCTGCTTTCCACAAGCTCAAGTCTGCTTTGTTGAGTGATCGCTGTTCGATCCCTCCAAACCAGTTGTTTTGGATGTCGATGCATCTCTCACGGCAACGGAGCAGTTCTCTCACACCGCATTAATTCTGTCGATCGCCTGATCGCTTTTACGTCTAAGTTGCTCAATTCTGCCCAGCAAAACTATTCTCAGAAAGAAGCTTTTCATGATTTTTGTACTGTCGCAAGTTCTATTTGGTAACAGACCATAAGCCTTTGACGTCGTTGTTCCACCCGTCAAAGCCAGTTCCGGCCCGTGCTGCACAAAAGTTGCAACGTTGGTCTTTGTTTTTGCCTGACTACAATTACGAAATCTTGTTTCGGCCTACGGCCCAGCATGGCAAGGTTGATGCTTTCTCGTCTACCGATCCGTCCTGGCGAAGTCTTTGATTCTTCCGAACCGTCCTGCATGTTTATTGATTCGCTAGATAAGGAATTAGCTGATGGTTTTCCAGTGGATTTTCGCCGCATTGCTTCCGCGACAGCAGCCGATGCTTCTCTGCAGATTCTTTTGCAGCATATTCGTACTAAATGGCCTCCATCTGCTACGCAGATTCGTGATCCATTTGTTCGACGTTACTTTCCACAACGTCACAAGTTATCTGTACACCACGGTGTTATGATCTGACAATGATCAGCCTCGTATGGTTGTACCTCGTTCGTTGCAGTCGGAAATCCTCCGATTACTGAACTCTTGTCATTGGGGTGTAGTGCGGATGAAGCAATTACCGTGTCGTCACTGCACTTGGGTCGGCGTTGATAAACAAATTGAGAATTTGCTGGCTAATTGTCGCTCTTGCGCGGAGCATCAATCTGCTCCCCACCAGCGCTTCTTCGTTTAGCCGACTCCTACTGCGCCTCGGCAGCGCGTTCATATTGGTTTTGTGGGTCCTTTCCGGGACACCCGCTGGTTGATAGTCATTGAAGCGTACAGCAACTTTTCTTTTGTCTTCTACTACATCTACCAGTACTATTCAGGCTCTGACGTCTATTTTTGGTATTGAGGGCCTTCCTGTGGTTATTGTCTCTGACAATGGCCCCCAATTCGTGTCCTCAGAGTTTGAAGCGTTCTGTGCTGCTAATGACATTCGCCATCTGACCTCAGCCCCGTTCCACCCCCAGTCGAACGGCGAGGCTAACGCTTTGTACGCAGATGAGCAGTTGTGCGCCACGCACTCTCGCGAGTGCGCTGTGGACTTACCTCGCTTCATATCGCTCCCAGCTGCGCGGCACGTGTTCCCCAGCGGTACTGCTACACTGCGGCGCCCATCGGTCGCTCCTGCAGCTATTGCACCCGCCGCCGCTCGCTCCCGCGGCTTCGCCTCGTTCTGGCTCGGCGCCGCACGATTTGGTGCTGTGTCGCGTTTTCTCTGGCAGGCAGGGCTGGGAACAGGGGCGCATTCTTCGTCAGCTTGGCCGTGCTTTGTCATTTCTGGTCCCTCCGACCCTGTCAAGCGACACCGGAACCAGATCCGTTTGTGTTGTCCTCGGTTTTCTGCCGCTGGTTGTTTTCCGGAAGAATTGGAGGCTTCACGGCTTCCGCTGCCTCAGCCCACGACTCCTCCGACGGCGCCTCTGCCACTCGCGCCTCCGCCGCGGGCGGACCTGCCGGCGCCGCCGCTGTCAGTCCGGTGGTCACCTGAACCGGAGGGGCGCCTCTCGCCGCCGCAACGGCCCCACCTCCGGCCGCCGCCGCCGCCGCCGCCGCCGACGACGACGACGACGTGTTCCTCCGCTGCACCAGAACCGATGGACGCTGAGGCTGCAGTCACGCCGCCGCCGCCGTCACCTATGGAGGTCGTCGCCCCGCCTCCTCATCCGAGCATACCCAGTGGCGGTGCGCGGCCTGGGCAGGTTTTCCATGGGGCGTTTTCTTCGGGGACGCGGGTGGACAGCGCGCCCCAGCAGTTCCGCTGTCTGCCCCCTGCCCCCTCAGTTCCGCCGCCCCTGGGTCTCTCCACCCGCCGTCGGAAACTCTACTCAATGACGGTGCGTCGTTTCAGGGGGGAGGGATGTGTTATCGATAGCTACGATGCCACAGCGTAGGTGCAAGTTCGTAGGTTGGCACTACGACACCGACACAGACGACAGCGCCCTCTAGCCGGCGCTGTGCAGCTCTACTAGCGCCGCTTCAGATTCAGCCCATTTGATGCCGAGTAGACGACCAAGCAACATTGTTTCTGTTTCATAGTGGGCTAGCCACTACAGATTTTGCCTGTGTAACTTCTGTGAGCTTGAGACATACGGTTTCGCACCTACGTGCTCCTCAGTGCAAAGTTATGTATTCATCTTCTTGCTAAAGTAAAGGTGATTTAAATTCACACTGCAGTACCGAGTGTTCTACCTCACCTGCTCCTCCTAACTTCCTACATTCGGCCTACCCTTTAGGTTACAGGAGCAGACCCACGCGCCGCCTTCCACGCAGGATACAAAAAGTTCGACCGCCAAAACCACCTTTTACATCACGCGACGGCACTTCCCTTGTGGAGGACTTCCCTACATCTCTTATGTTATACAATACAAGTGTCCTAAGCATAAACCAGTTTCCAGTATACAATGTTTTCTTTATAAACATGCACGTATTATAAAATTTCGTTATTTTAAACATTATTTAGTTTTTTTTCGTACATACATTACAAACTTTAAATTTCCTGACACAAATCAATGACCTTAACTAACAAAGAACAAATACTTCATAACTACAGACACGCAGTTACATAGTATAAATCTACTTCTAATCGATATATGTTACAACATTTCGATGAAGAGGAACCGCATGTGAGCCCGAACATCTTTGGGATGTTAGCTTGCAGTAGGTACAATATGTGCAGCGAACTTGGTGGTCGATACATCGAACCTTACTTGTACTGTATCTGAATGCTAATGCTCCTTTGAAAAGGACAAAAATGGTTTAAATTTAACTGCAAATAACAGTGTCTGTGAAAATTAAGTTTATTTTTGTTTCTTCGGTTATTAATGAGTGAATTGTAAAATTAGTGATGTACTGGATCACGCCTAATAAATTACCTGTGAAAGTGGTCACGTTGCCAACATATTTTCAAATGGTGGTAGCACAGAAACAGTACTTTTCCAGACGTGTGTTCCACTTCAGAATGTTATCTATTCAGCCCCTCTACAGGTCCTAAATGTTTGTAAGGGGAATTTTGGAGCACCCTGTATATGCCTTATTTCCGAAATGTTTAATGGGGAATGGTTTAAGGCTGCACAACACTGGTTCATTTTATATATTAGTCATCTCTGAGTGTTGCATCAGTTTAAAAAGGTCTTGAGTGAAGAAAAATGTTTCCCATCCTTAATATGGCATGTATTTATGATACCTATGTCATATTTGCTAAAAATACCCTCCTAGCTTTTAGGGATATAATTAAAACTGTAGGCAGACAGATAATGCCCCCCAGAAGATGAACTGAAAGTTAAAGTAGTGATACATATGTGTTACGGTATTATAGTACTTCTATTTCAGAGAAACAGATTTTTTTCTGTAAACTATTATGCTAATAAAGGCACAGTATGTGGTTTACAGCCAATATTTATAATTTTCATTTGAGAACTTGTAAGACAGTGAAATTCTGGATTTTTCCATTTTCACTGCCAGATAACGTAGAAGACTCAGACGTCGAAACTGATGACGATGATGTTCAGGAAGAGGTTAATTCGACTGTGATTTGTCTACTCCAAGCACCCAGTGAGAAACGTGAACAAACAATTTTACAGAACAGATTGACAACAGCAATGTACAATACATCCTGATCCTTTGATACAGGAAAACAACAGTGATGCGCGTGAAACAGAAGTGATTTATGAACAAAATGATAAAACTGTTGGTTCTGCAAAATCTGATTGGTATGGTGATGTAACACATTTTGAAGCGCTAAATTTGCCTTCAGTGACTGAATCAGAACCAAAAATAAACTTCACTTTGACAGACAATAAATTTGTGTATTTTGAAAACTTATTTGATTATTCTGTGATGCAACATATCTGCTATCAAATGAATTTGTATGTCAAACAGGAGAACAGTGCACAGTATAGAGAACTCACAGTTCAGAAACTAAAAGATTCTCTGGACATGATAATAGTAAATGTGGTGTCACCGCCAGACACCACACTTTCTAGGTGGTAGCTTTAAATCGGCCGCGGTCCATTAGTACATGTCGGACCCGCGTGTCGCCACTGACAGTGATCGCAGACCGAGCGCCACCACACGGCAGGTCTCGAGAGACTTACTAGCACTCGCCCCAGTTGTACGGACGACGTAGCTAGCGATGCACACTGACGAAGCCTCGCTCGTCTGCAGAGCAGATAGTTAGAATAGCCTTCAGCTAAGTCCATGGCTACGACCTAGCAAGGCGTCATTAGCCTTAGATAGCTTGTATCTAAAGAGTCTTACTTGTATCGCCACAATCTCCAGATGTCTCATCAAGAACGATGTATACAAAGGATGGATTAAAGTTAAGTATTCCAGAAGCTACGTACTTTTCTTTATAGCATTCATTACGTATCCTGTTTCAGACCTCACTCCATCCTTCGTGAGTTAGCGCGTGCATCTTGGCCGCCTCTTTCAATTAGTGTCCGTAGTGTTGGCAAGTCTGCCGACACTACAGTAATGGTAATCATCAGTTACATGAAGCGGACAATTTCTCGAGCTCAGGCCTATATCTAGTGCAATATCCAATGTGATGGCACTTACTTGCTATACTAATATAATATTGAACCTTCGCTGCAGTGATAATTTGTTTTAGTCATCAACAAAAATGGAGGTTATGAAAAACTGCATAAAATCAGACCACTTATTTTGACGCTAAATAAAAAGTTTTTGAAAGTCTATCACCCTTCTACTTCACATGCTGTTGAAGAGTCAGTGGTAGCATTCAAAGGTAGAGCAAGTCTTAAACAGTACATATCCATGAAACCTAAGAGGTTACAATATTTAGTGGCTTGCTCATTCAAACACAGGTTTCATTTCAAATTCTGAAGTTTACACATGAAAATCTCCTGCCACTAAAGGGCAATTCAAATACTTCCAACTGTGCGAATGAGTAGTGCTGGAACTCTGTACATAATTTTGTAATTCGAAGAGAACTGTCGTTTCTGACAATTTCGTAGAATATAAAGACTAATGAAAGAACTGAGGAAACAAGTACTGTACTGTACAGTACTGTCAGAGATAACAGGAGAGGGATACCTGAATTTTTGCGAGTAAATTACCTAGGCTAAACAGTGGTTAGTTCACATTTGCTGCCAAATCTGATGTCGCTCTGTTATGTGGCAGGACAGCAAAGCAGGCTGTCTCCTTTCCACTGCACATAATCCGAAAGATGTTGTATTCACCACAAGAAAGTTGAAGACGGATCCACAGTTAGCATTTCATGCCCTAAAGTAGTAAATGTTTATAATTGTACTATGGGTAGAGTAGATCGTTTTGACAAGCTAAGACGAAGATATACGATTGGCAGGCATTTGATCAAAGGATGACGCAGACTATTTATTTTTTTGTTGACTTACCCAGTGTCAACTTTTATATGTTAGTACAACTCTCAAGACGAAAAACAGACGCGCTGTCAATTCGAATGAGATTAGTAAAGGCAGCTGATAAATGGATTTTCGTCCAAAATGAAGAAGGGTCCGCCACCTTCGTTCTGAGGAAAATATATCCCAGAAATGATTAGTGGGACGTGAGCAAACTACTTTTTTTTTAATGATGTGTGTTAAAAGTGGGTAAGTGACATTTTTAATCCTGACTCAAGTGGTATTAGGAACAAAATCTACAAAATTATAACAAATTACCCTAAAATTGTAAATAGCAATGGGAGTTGCTCATACGTTGGAGTACTTACAGGAAGTATCATGGCACTATTCACACACTCTAATGTCAAAGTGTCTTAAGTCATAAATTACGGTAATATTTACCACAATTTTTTTAAGTAGGGCTTTTCCGCTTCTAGTGGCACGTTCACTACAGCTTAGGTCCTCGAATGACGACACTCACACAATTGCAGTAGTAATAAATATGGGTGACGCAGAGGGAGGACTTGATTTAAGTTACCCCATTATCCTAGGGCGAGAAGGGGGAGGAGTTGATCTTTATTTGGGAGCCAGAATGTCCACAATGGCTAGGTGACATTCTGTGTTTCACCAACTTTTTAATCTCACAATTGCCCGAGAGCCGTGGGAGGACACATGACGAATGTCAGATTACAACGTGACCGTGAATGAACCACACGAAAGTCCCCAGAGGTGTGGGCGTGATCTTGAGATAAAATCGGTATCTGGGCTCGATCTTTCTTTGATATAGTACAGTTACTGTCTGCATCACGTTCTCTACCAATTATTACTTTAAGAAACAAACGTATAATTACTACATGTCAGTTGGTAGACCTGATAGCAAATACAAACTCTGTAACTTGCCTAGTCTTTGTCAAAAGTTCGTTGAATACATCTTTCTTAGGTCTTAAACTCCATTGTGGATAAGAACACAACATGTAAGGTCTTAAAAAGATTCTTTTTGTCCTTAAGAAGCGTACGAGGCAAGATTCTTTTTGTCCTCAAGAAGCGTACGAGGCAAATCTAATTCACCACCTGGTAAAAATTTCTCCGCAGTCACATTTAGAGCGCCGCTATTTAACAGCCGTGATATAGTAGAATGAGAAAATATTCCGCCTCTGCTCTCTTTTCTTGACGGTATTCCAAACTAACCGTGAAGCCGATAACGTTAATTATTTAAATCGTCTCACAGTGGTGAAACTCAGCAATTCGTTCTCTGCTTTTATACGGAACTTTCACCCATTCCTCCCTTTTTTTCCGCCGTTTCAGCCTTCGTCTAAGAAAAAGAGAATTGTCGTCTGCTAAACACGCGGCAGTTTGAATAATACTTGAGTAATATGTGAGCTCCAGTCGAACGACTGTGGTCTACGATGCCGAGGAACGTTTTCATTTTGTGAAATCGCAAGCAGTGTGGGTGCAGCCTTCGGGTCGCCCCCACGAATATTACGTGTCCTTGTGAAAGAGCTGCATCTCTCGAAAGATGAATCTTAATTATTGTCTGAAGCAAGACGTCAGATTGAAAGTACATTTAGAATATTAAGGAACGATTTTCCGTCACATTTTAATGTCTCCTTCGTGCTTGCTGCAGTCATATAGAACGTTGCGTTGTGCTTCGTACTATTGCCCTCACTAGAGATAGAGTAAAATATAAACAGTTCTTGTAATGTGAAGTTTCGCTGGGTGAATCGAGGAAGTACAGTACATACTGACGAAACTAAAATGAGCTCTAACATGGAAATTAAGCGTTTCCGGACACAGAATGTCCAACAGTTACGTTTGTAGTGGTTCCTTAACCCTTCCTAACTAGTCAACTAATTATGGTAAGATATAGAATGTTCCTGACTTGACACATAACCATGTCGGGCATGCTAACATGCAAGTTGTTCTTTGCGAATTGTTGCACCTCGAGGATTACGTTGACTAATTCACGATGAAGATGTCTAACAATTTTACTTCTTCCCTGGCTTGACAAAAGGAGAGGTATGCTTACCACGTTTCTTCTAAGTTGTCTCGATTTTCCCATTGGATTCCTTCTCCGCGCGCTGCTGCTGCGGTCGCAGGTTCAAATCCTGCCTCGGGCATGGATGTGTGTGATGTCCTTAGGTTAGTTAGGTTTATGTAGTTCTAAGTCTAGGGGACTGATGACCTCAGATGTTTAAGTCCCATAGTGCTTAGAGCCATTTGAACCAATCTTCTCCGCGGGCCACCGATTGTAATAAGCGAATAACGAACAAAATAACGGAATGGCAAGTGGGAATATCTCAGTGTTGTATCTCGGGTAGTCACAACAGTAACTCGTAGACTAGGAAGCAGGAGACAGACCTTGGTAGCTAGACACACTACAGAACATCAATAGACAACGCTATTATTGAATAATCAAACACATTTACTTATTCTTTGAGAAGCAGTTGTGTAAAACATGACACGCAATTTCAATCTCTGAATAAAGCGTTTTGTCAACTCAATATTAAGCTATCTTTTTAGATGTGCTTGTTCTCGCAGACCTAACTAATGAGTAATAGGCCAAAGCCAGTTCTACACCACTTTTGATATAAAATTAATCATGAAAATTAATTGATAAATTAATTTTACCCGTCCACTGATGGTGTCATAGGTTTTCCCCAGCCATTATGTGGGTCCCTTCCCCTTTCCTTCCCCTCCCCTGCTCTCCCCTCCCCACCACACACCCCTGGAAATAACAGGAAATTCAAATTTATTGGTGAGTATATCAAATTTGTGTGTTCACCTTCAGGTTCAGAGACTACCTGATCTAGTTCATAACAACACCGCTAGAGAGTGCTGTTGGCCCTCCCCCACTCCCCACTTCCCACTCTACACTCTACACTCTACACATCCCATTCCTCTTCCCACCTGGAAATTGGCGGATAGGACGGATGTAAATATTTTGTATGCAGTGCGGAATATTGTTTATTTAAACGATTTGATTTGGTTAGTGGTAGCTGCCATTGATCAAGCACTAGACAGTAGCTCCTTCCAGTTTCATCAATAACTGCAGCATGTGGTGTGGATATTTTCGCTATTAGTCTAGCACTACAGCCAGTCTAGCCACTAGCCCTATATGGGAAGGATGGCTGGTGGTAGTATAGTAGTATTAATAATAATAATAATAATAGTAATGACAGGACAGTAAGCTATCACTGATTAGGGAGTTGCTTCAGCCAGTCTGTTCAATAGTCCTATTTGGGGAGGATGGGTGATAATGGTAGGACAGCAGGTTATGACTGAAGTACAGGGGAGTAGACTCCTACCGATTTGTAAGTGAATAGCTGCTGCTGGGAGGAACACAAGGATGGGTAATACTATGAGAACAGAGATCCTCTGTCCCAGTGTAGCTGTTTCTTTCCCTTGATTGTCATTCCATTCTCCTGCCCCATGGGGACAGTGGAAACAACTGGAGAGAAAATATACAAAAAAGTGGTAGTCTGATGAGGCCTGTTTACATAAAGTCCACATTAAGTTAAAATGGCACTCGATGAAGACATAGCACATAAATACTGGCAGCACGAATAGCACAATTAAAAATTGTGTTCACAGTATGGGACGACAACATAGAACACATACTGCACTAATGTTACACACATGGCAAGCTTCAAACCACGATAAAGCAACTTCATTAAAATTTGAAGGGCCTACCAATCAGCAGGAGGTCAGAGAAGAGGGAGAGACAAAAGAGAGATGTGGGGTTGATGGAGGAGGGGGGCAGGAAGAGGGGGAAGGGGTGCAGTCGGCAGAATATAAAGTGGCAGGAGATGGGGAGGGAGCACAAGGATTGGGACAGGAGAAGTGAAAAGGACAGTGGGGAGGGGGGAGGAGGAGGAGGAGGAGGAGGAGGGAGGTAACAACAGGGAGGGGTAGGGGAAGGAGAGGGATCTCAAGAATGGACAGGAGGGGAAGAAGAGGGTCAGAGTTGTAGGATTGACAAATATTGGGGCGAAGCACATCATCTGAGATGGGGAGACGTTGCAGGTTTCTTTGAGAGAGGAAGTGGAGGGTGTGGAGATGGAGAGAGTGTGGGACACATCGGTAAAGGTGCAGCAGTAGGCGGGGAGTAGCAAGGAAAGGAGACATTAAGGGGTGAGGGGTATCAAGGTGTCAGTTGGTGTAGAGGATACAGATGTGTTCAAGGAAAAAGAGATGTGGGAAGGGGATGGGCCGTAGAGAGGACGGGAGACGGATACGGAAAGTGAGGCGGAGTGCATGGCGTTTAAGGATTTGGAGGTCTTTATAGAATTTAGGAGGGGCAGAGATCCAAGCAACACTGGCATAATAAAGGATGGGATGGATCAAAGATGTGTAGGTATGAAGCATAATGGAAGGGTACAATCCCCATGTCTGGCCAGACATGAGTTTCAGGAGGCAGCACATCTCTTTTCTTTGTTTTTTTTTTCTTTATTGATTTTCAATTCCCCCCGAAGGGGGCGGGCTGGCAGCAGCTTCCTACGCTGCTCTACAGCCTACAGACTTTTTTTAAATAAAGGAAGAAGAAAGAAACTAGATAAAACAGGCGATAAAATGGTAATTTAAAGTGTAAAATGGCGTAAAAATGCGGAAAGTTAAAACAGAAAGCAAAAGGGGTTGGCAATGTAGATAAAATACACAGGAATCAGACAAGTAACATAGTAGACACACAATTAAAAAACACTGCGACAGTGTGGTTTCTGTTCACAAGAGATAAAAGGCACACCCAGCGACAGTATGATGGCCGTTCGCAACAAGTCCCAAAAAACACAACACGGAACACTCACTGTAAAACACGCACTGTAGAACACTCACTGGAGAACACTGCACGAAAGTGGCAGCACAAAGATGACACTCCCGAGCCAAAGGCAGATGGGGGGGGGGGGACCTGCAGGAGGGGGAAAAACAGGGAGGGAGGAGAGGAAAAAAAACGAAAAGGGGGGGAACCAAGGAGGGAGAGGACTAATAAAGGGGGAGGGGGCAGACGCGAGAGGGAATGAGAGGAGGGAAATGTAAAAGGACGTGGGGGAGAGAAGGGGGCAAAGAGAGGGGAGGTGGGGAAGAAAGAGGATGGAAGGGTGGGAGAGGGAGCCCGGGAAAAGGACAGAGGAAAGGAGGGGGAGTGAGGATCAGAGTTGAGAGGAGGGATAAATGGAGGGAGAGAGGGCATCGTCCGGGAGGGGGAGTTGATGGAAGCCACCTTGGGAAAGGAGATGTAGGGTGTAGAGATGGAGGGTAGGGGGGGGGACACAACGGTGAAGACGTGGCAGGGGGCGGGGATCGGAGAGGAGAGGAGCAACCAGTGGGTGAGGGGGTTCAAGACGGCGGGAGGTGTAGAGGATGCGGATATGTTCAAGGAATAGGAGCAGATGGGGGAAAGGAATGAGATCATAGAGGATCCGCGTGGGGGACGGGAGGCGTATACGGAAGGCGAGGCGGAGTGCATGACGCTCAAGTATCTGGAGGGACTTATAGAATTTGGGGGGGGGGCAGATATCCAGGCAGGACTGGCATAACAGAGGATGGGACGGATTAAGGATTTGTAGGTGTGGAGGATGGTAGAGGGGTGCAACCTCCATGTCTGGCCGGAGAGGTGTTTGAGAAGTCGGAGGCAGTTGTGGGCTTTGGATTGGATGGAGCGGAGATGAGGGATCCAGGTGAGGTGACGGTCAATGGTAAGGCCAAGGTAGGTGAGGGTGGGGGTGAGGCGGACAGGATGGGCACAGACAGTAAGGGAGAAATCCAGGAGCCGGAAGGAGCGAGTGGTACGACCGATGATGATTGCCTGGGTCGTGGAAGGGTTGAGTTTCAGGAGCCACTGGTTACACCATGCAGCAAAAAGGTCAAGGTGATTCTGGAGAAGGCGTTGGGACCGTTGGAGGGTAGGAGCGAGGGCGAGGAATGCGGTGTCATCAGCATATTGCAAGAGGTGTACTGGAGGGGGGGGGGGGTTGGGGCATATCTGCCGTGTACAGGAGGTAGAGGAGAGGGGAGAAGACAGAGCCCTGGGGCACACCTGCAGAGGGGTAGAAGGTGTGGGAATTGGCATTATGGATGGTAACATAGGAGGGGCGGTGGGAGAGGAAGGAGGCCATCAGATGGATGTAGTTGATAGGAAGGGCGTAGTTTTGGAGTTTAAACAGGAGACCGGGATGCCAGACACGGTCGTAGGCCTTTTCGAGGTCAAGGGAGACAAAAATGGCGGAGCGACGGGAGTTAAGCTGGAGGGAGAGGAGATGAGTGAGGCGGAGGAGTTGGTCATCAGCAGAGAAGGAAGGTCGAAAGCTACATTGGGTGTTTGGGACGAGGTGGTGTTGGCGGAGGTGGTGATGGATGCGCCGGGAAAGGATGGATTCCAAGAGCTTGCTGAACACCGATGTGAGACAGATAGGACGATAGGAAGAGGCATCAGATGGAGGCTTGTTGGGTTTGGAGAACATCAGGATACGGGAGGTTTTCCACAGGTCGAGATAGAAGCCAGTGGCAAGGATGACATTGTAGAGGGTGGCAAGGATTGAAAGGAATGAGGGAGGGCAGTGTTAGAGGTGGTGGTAGGTAATGCAGTCGTGGCCGGGAGCAGTGTTGCGTTTGGTGCTGAGTGTGAGGCTGATGTCCTGGATAGTGATGGGAGTGTTAAGTTCAGATGGTGGTGTGTGGCCCAAGTACTGGAAGCTAGGAGCAAGGGGAGGAACATAGGTATTCGTACGGCCCATGACGTCAGGGAAGAGGGAATAATCAAAGTGGGGTTCATCTGGGATGGAAAAAACATCAGAGAGGTGGGAGGCAAAGTGGTTGGCCTTACTGAGGTTGTCAGGAAAGGGACGGTCATTAAGGAGGAGAGGGTACTGGGGGGTGGGGCGGTTCCCAGTAAGGCGGTGGAAAGCAGACCAATACTTGGAAGAGTTTATGGGGAGCATGGTGTTGAGTTGTGTACATGTCTGGCGCCAGGCACGGCGTTTCTTCGCAGTAAGCAGGTTGTGGATGTGACGTAATTGCCGGTGGCGGGTAAGTGTATCCCGGTCACGAGTGCGAAGAAAAGAGCGGTAGAGGCGGCGGGACTCTCAAAGGAGAAGGACGGCCTGTGGAGGCAGGGCGGGGCGGTGAGGGTGGATGGCTTTGGTGGGGATGTGGGTGGCGACGGCGTCAGACAAGGTCTGGTGCAGGAAGGCAGCAGCACGAGAGATGTCATCAGGAGATTGGAGGGTAAGGTCGTGGCTGTCAACCTGGGTGTGAATGGAGTCCCGGTAGGCATCCCAGTTGGCACGGGAGTAATCATGGACAAGTTTAGGAGGGACGTCAGGGCGAGGAGCGTTGCGGGGGTGGCGACCAGTAGAGATAGTGAGGAGAACAGGAGCATGGTCACTGCCAATGAGGTCAAGGACATCTGCGGTGATGCGCCCAAGGAGGTTGGGAGAGGCAAGAACCACATCAGGAGTGGTGTTGGATTCGGGTCGGGTGTGCTGAGGCAGGGGAACCAAGTCGCCCTGGAGAGTGGTGAGAAACTGATGCCACCACTGGAGGTCAGCAGGATCATGGCTGTGGATATTGAGGTCGGCGGCAATCACGTAGGAGGAGAAGGTGCGGTTAATGTGGTCCAGGAAATCGTACGGGATGGGGGTGCGAGGGCGGACATAAATGGTGGCACAGGTGATGGTAAGGGTGGGGAAGAAGAGACTGAGGGTGAGATGCTCGGCAGGATTGTTAAGGAGAGGTTGGGGCCGGACAGGGAGGTGCTTGAGGTGGCCTATAGCAACTCCGCCACGCGCCAGAGGGTACGGGTTATTGGTGCGGTGTAGGGTGTAAGGAGCCGTGGAGACGGAGATACATGGTTGAAGGATGGTTTCATTTAGGACGAAGGCATCCATGCGGTGCTGACGGAGGGTGTGGAGGAAGAGGAGTTTGTGGGTGTGCAGGGAGCGAATGTTGTGGTACAGGAGACGGTAGGGTTCGTGTACCATGGGAGGGGAGAGTTAGACGAGGGTAGTGAGGGGGGTGAAGGTGAAGTGGGCCTGGTTGTGGGAGTATGTGGCATAGGTGGTAAGATGGAAGATGGAACGGGCAGCGAGGGCGATTTGGGAAAGAGTGTGCGAGCGCTGGAAGGGGTGGATGTTTTGGAGCACAATGGTGGTGAAACGGATGATGTCCTCAGCAGTAGGGGGAGGGCGGAGCGAGTTGTTGGGGTGGATGGGGTCATCAACAAGATGGACAGGGACGGTGAGCTCAGGGGTGACTGGTGGAGGTTTCGCTTCACACTTTGAGGAGTAGATAGGATGTGGTTACTTGCAAGTGTTGCAGGAGGGGGGAGAGGTGAGGTTGGGGCAATTCTTGAGGAAGTGTGAAGCTTTGCAGTGGGGAGAAGTAGGGGGGTTCTTGCAGGCAGAGGTAACGTGGTCGTTGTAGGTGAGACAGCGTTGGCAGTGGTAGGATTGGACTGGCGAACGGGAGGGGTCCACCTTATGACGGCGATTGTAGATGAGGGCTCCCTCGGTGAGGAGGCGGTCAATGGAGGAGGAGGATTCGGTGAATATCCGCATGAGAAAAGTCGGCCCGGCATCATTGAAGATGCGACGGGTCGAGCGGATTTCAATGTCGGGCCGAGAGTTGAGTTCCGCCAACACCTCAGCCTCCATGATATCGGGGCTAAGCTTCGTGATCACAGTGGTGAAGGTTGGCGGGCGTCGGGGAGGTTGAGGTTGACGGGGAGAGGACGGGGTGTGGTAGGGGGTGAGGGTTGCACGTTGGCCAAATTGGATACGGGGGATGCAGGAGAGGAGATCGGTGTGGAAGGAAGCATTGGGGGATTTAATGAGGACCGAGTCCTTGCGAGGAATCAGAAGGGAGATGAGGGCATGGGGGTGTTATTTCCGGATGGCAAGGGTGAGGAAGCGGGCATCAAGGAATTGAGGGTCAGGATTGGAGAGGACAAAGGTGTGGGTGGCAGGCGTGGTGGGGGTCGGAGCCGCGTCCATGGGGGTGGGTGGGTCACGGGGAGTGGGGGATTTTTTGGAGGAGATTTCGGGGGAAGGGTCAACATTCGGGCGCTTTGAGGGTTTCGTGGTCACGACCGGGTGTAGAGGGGGCAGGGGGACGGGTTGCAGGGGGAGATGGCGGGGGGCAGGACCACCCTGAGCAGCGGATGACGCAGATGGAGGGGGCGTGGGTGTCACAGAGGCTGTGGAACGTCGAGCCGAAATCCGTGCTGGCTTGGAGCCCGTCGTGGTGCAGTTAGCGGCGGAAAGTCAGTAGCTGTCGATGGGGCGACAGTGATAGGGGAGGAGGAGTTGGGGGTGGTTACAACCGAAAGTGGCGTAGGGGTGGGGTGGACAGGGAGAGAAGGAAGGACGGGAAGGGGGGTGGAGGATGAGCTCCATGTGATGGTGGTTGGAGCAGCGGAGGGAGAGGTGAAAATGATAGTGGTGGTGGGCTGGGACATGGTGGCGGCGCGCGAGAAGGGCGGCGGCGGCGGCGGCGGCGGCGGCGGCGATGACCAGGCGGCGGCGGCGGCGGCGATGACCAGGCGGCGGCGGCGGCGGCGGCGACCAGGCGGCTACAGCAGGCGGCGACCGAACGGCGGCGGCCAGGCGGCGGCGGCGAGCACCGGCAGGCGGCGGCGAGCACCGGCAGGCGGCGCAGCACATCTCTATTTTTTTTTTCTTTATTGTATTTCAATTCCCCATCGGGGCGGGCTGGCAGCAGCATATGCGCTGCTCTTCAGCCGAAAGACATAGAACAAATCAATAGAAGACATTTAAAAACAGCAAAGGAGAGAATAAGGTGAACATAGATATAAAAAAAGGGGGAACATCATGGAAGGCAATAGACAAAAAACGGGGTGACTGTAAAATGGAGATAAAAAAACTGTTTAAAAGTAGCACACACAAAAAGCCACACACTGCGACGATTAAAAGAACACAAGGCACAGTAGGACTGGAGCATAAAGGTATCGACGGATGGCGTAGCACATAACGTAACACTGACGGCGAACCTCAAGGCAGTACACAATTAAAATCACACCTCTTGACGCACAGGAGAAACAGCACTAAGCACAACACTGATGTGTCACACTGATGATGATCAATACAGAGGATCTGCCAGGCGCTAGGAGATGAGGGAGACCTGAAGAAGGGAGGGAGGGGAAGAGATGGGGGAGATGAGAGGGGGGCGCGCTGAAGAGGGCCAGGTAGGGAGGGACGTGGGAAGGAAAGAGGCAAGTATGGGGTGCAGGGTCTCAGGGGAGGGGGGGATGGAGGAAAATCCGCTCTGGGGGAAGGAGGGAAGAGGAAAAAGGGGGCCCTGGGGAGGGGGGGGGGGAACAAGGCCAGGTTACAGTTGGAAGGAAGGGAGATGTCACGGCGAAGTTCGTCATCCGGGAGGGGGAGGCGTTGGAAATTGCCCTGATGAAGGAGATGGATGGTGTGGAGGTGGAGAGAGGGAGGGATACAGCGATAGAGGCGCGGCAACGGGCGGGGGGTGGAGAGGAAGGAGGAAACCAGAGGGTGGGGGGGATCAAGCCTGCGAACAATGTAAAGGATGCGGAGATGTTGGAGGAACAGGATGAGGTGGGGGAAGGGGATCAGTTCATACAGGAGCCATGTGGGGGAAGGAAGGCGGATACGGAAGGCAAGGCGGAGCGCATGGCGTTCCAGGATTTGGAGGGCCTTGTAAAAGCGGGTGGGGGCGGAGATCCAGGCAACGCTGGCATAACAGAGGATAGGACGGATGAGGGATTTGTAGGTGTGGAGGATGGTAGAAGGATGCAATCTCCATGTCTGGCCAGACAGGAGTTTCAGAAGGCGGAGGCGGGAATGGGCTTTCTGCTGGATGGTCTGGAGATGAGGGGTCCAGGTGAGGTGTCGGTCGAGGGTGAGGCCAAGGTATTTCAGGGTGGGGGTGAGCTGGATAGGACGACCATAAAGGGTGAGGTAGAAATCATGGAGGCGAAAGGAGCGAGTGGTGCGGCCTATGATGATTGCCTGGGTTTTGGAGGGGTTGAGACGGAGGAACCACTGGTTACACCAAGTGGTGAACTGGTTAAGGTGGGTTTGGAGGGTACGTTGAGACCGTTGAAGGGTAGGATAGAGAGCCAGGAAGGCAGTGTCATCAGCATACTGGAGAAGGTGGACTGGAGGGGGTGGCTTGGGCATATCAGCTGTATACAAGAGATAAAGGAGAGGGGAGACATCTCTAACACCCTGTCAATATTTACAGGATTCCTGTAGCAACATCACTTGGGAATGAAACACACTTATACCTATTTATGAGTCGCAAGTCGCATCCTTGCCCAAAGAAACATAGGAAATATATTGTAGAATATTTTTTACGAATGTAGTGCTCATTGGCTTCCCTGAACACAGCGTCTCAAGACGAAAAAGAAAAGTGATTAGTCACCTGCAGTCTAGTCCAGCGCCATCTACGGAGTGTGTTGTGTATCTGAAAAGCCGGCCAGCCAGTGAGCTGTCACTCACGACGACCAGAAGCCTCGACTTCCTGTCACCCAACTCCTCATGACCACTACTGCCCCTGACCGTGGCACAATGTGGTGCGACTTGGACTCATCAGTTAAAAAAATCCGAAACGAGGGTTTTGTTTTGTCAATAAACATCGAATTTCTCACATGAAATGTGGATTCCGGTCTTTTATACGAGTTATTTTCGAAAACAGAAAAAATCAGACCATACACGCCTTGTCACATCGCTAAAGTATCGGCACTTGTTGCAAAAATCCTGTACAACACTATGGCATAGGCTATATTTCGTGGGGTACACCAGAACGAATTGCACGAAATCCATGGTCGGCAGACCAGTACCAATTTGTCCTGTGTGCTCAGACCAGCATTCATCAGCAGGTAGGGAGCAATTGGTTCCCTGGGTGAAATGTTCGGTGGACGGGGAAGACGTTATATAAACCCTTCTTGTGGTGCAGTCGCTCTCATTTTGCCATCGTCAATTCGCCTGTGTGTTTGCGTCAGTTCTTTTTCGAAAAAAATGAAGAACCAACATTAGCATCAGCGTCACTGGCAAGAGACGTAGAATTGAAGAATACGAACTATCATTTAAGTAAATAATAATTTGTTTTTATACATATGTGGTTATGGTGTAGAATTCGTGTAAAAAATTTCATAGGTTACAAAATTCTCGTCAGTAATTCTGTTTCTTTTCCGATGTTATAGCGCAGCTCAAGGATTTTTTTCTGGAATGCGAGGAACGTCGGGGGGAGGAAAAGCGAACTCTCCCTGTGGAAAGCACACAACCAGAACTGCCATGTGAGTATTAAAAACATAGCTCTTCATGGTGGTAGTATAATATATTCTTACATTGTATCGGTGGTTTATTTCTCGTTCTTGTTATAGCTTACATGGCAGAAATGGAAGCCAATTTTGTGGTGATGCTGGAGGGCGAAAACATAAACCACCAAAACGTTCTGGAACAGCCTCCAGCAGAGAAATCACAGCAGCAACCGTGACGTAAGTATAGAAAACAATCTATGTAGTAGTAATTTTTTTAAAAAATGTTTTGTCTTGTTACAGCAACAATTCTAGAGGCACTAGACACCGTAGACAGACAGCTGGCCACTGTTCACCAACTGCTTGTTAGATGTGTTACTGCTGCTACAATGACAGGTTATCAGGATTTAAGTGAGTTTGAACGTGGTGTTATAGTCGGCGCACTAGCGATGGGACATAGCATCTCCGAGGTAGCGATGAAGTGGGGATTTTCCCGTACGACCCTTTCACGGCTGTACCCTGAATATCAGGAATCCGGTAAAAACATCAAATCTCCAACAACGCTGCGGCCGCAAAAAGATCCTGCAAGAATTGGACCAACGACGATTGAAGAGAACCGTTCAACGTGACAGAAGTTCAACCCTTCCGCTAATTGCTGCAGGTTTCAATTTTGGGCCATCAACAAGTGTCAACCGACCATCATCGATATGGGCTTTCGGAGCCGAAGGACCATTCGTGTACCTTTGATGACTGCACGACACAAAATTTTATGCCTCGCCTGTGCTCGTCAAAACCGATATTGGACTGTTGATGACTGGAAACATGTTGCCTGCTTGGAGGAGTCTCCTTTTAAATTGTATCGAGCCGATGGACGTCTATGGGTAAAGAGAAAACCTCATGAATCCATGGACACTGCATGTCAGCAGGGGACTGTTCATCCTGGTGGAGGCTCTGTAATGGTGTGGCGCGTGTGCAGTTGGAGTGATATGGGACCACTGATACATCTAGATATGGCTCTGACAAGTGATACATACATAAGCATCCTGTCTTATCACCTGCATCCATTCATGTCCATTGTGCATTCCGACAGACTTGGGAAATTCCAGCAGAACAATTCAACACCTCATACGTCCAGAATTGCTATAGAGTGGCTCCAGAAACACTCTTCTGAGTTTAAACACTTCTGCTGGCCACCAAATTCCCCAGACCTGAAGATTATTGAGCATATCTGGGATGCCTTGCAACGTGCTGTTCAGAAGAGATCTCCACTCCCTCGTACTCTTCCGGATTTATGGCCAGCTTTGCAGGATTCGTGGTGCCAAATGCCTCCAGCACTACTTCAGACATTAGTCGAGTTCATGTGGCACTTCTGCGTGCTCGTAGGGGTCTTACGCGATATTAGGCAGGTGTACCAGTGGCCTTGGCTCTTCAGTGTATATCTGCGCACCGTGTGCGTCATGTAAAAAAAAAAAATAGTTTTAAAGTTTCACCTACCACTATCCATCCAGTCCGATTAGTTTTTATAGTTTTTAATTGTAGATGTATAAGGTGCGTTCATAAAGAAACGAGTGGGAGTCTGGAATGTGCAAACCGGTGACAAGAGGGCAATATCGTGGAGTGTGTAACGAGGTGTGGTTCCGACCAAAGTGTGGAAGTTCACAGCCCGTCGCTAGAGGGCACGCGTGCATGTCACCTGATTATACAGAGCTAGCAGCAGCATGCATCAATCATCCAGTGCTGCCAGTCGCATTGCACAGTGACATGGAGGCGTCAAAAGAAGAACAAAGAGATGTTTTTCGTTTTCTGACAGCGGAAGGAGTAGGAGGAACGGACATTCATCGACGAATGTCACAAGTGTTCGACGAACACTGCATGGCCCTTGCAAGGGTCAAGGCGTGCACAAGCGCTTCAGGGAAGGATGGGTGTTGTTAGCCGATGATGCACAGTCTGCAGCACCACAGTGCATTACCGATGACGTCGTCCAGCTGGTGGATGCCCTCATTACCCAGGACCGCTGAGTGACAGTGACAGTGAAAGGCAAAGTCCCATTAAAAACGCTCTGAGGGTCAATCGATTCACCTCGGACGACGATGTCCAGCTGTACGTGCGGAACTGGCTAATATCGCAGCCCCGGGAATTTTATGAGACAGCCATTCACCGCCTTGTGTCACAGTGGGAGAAGTGTCTCAACAGCCGGGGTCAATACTTCTAACATACAGGTACTGGTTTCTGTAACTATGCCTCCGGCTAGTTTCTTTTTGAACGCCCCTTTTATATAGATCCACCCATTTCATTGTAAATGATTTCGTCGGTTTGGGGTGGACGTGTAGATCCACCCAGTTCACTGCAAATTATTTCGTCTCTTTGGGTGGAATTTCCTTAGTATTAGTATTAGTGTAAGAGGAAAAAGTACCTTTGCATTAGTTACAGTCCTTAGTATCTGTGATGCGATCGAAAATATTTCAAACATTACCACTTTGAACCTGTGATATGAGTAAAAATATTTCAAACAGTCTTACTTTCAATATGTAATGTGTACCAAAATAAGTCGGTAAAATATTTCAAACATTGCTACTTCGAATCTGTGATGTGATCCAAAACATTTCAATCAGTGATACTTTGATTCTGTGATGTGTACCAAAAGCACTCTCTCTGTAAATTATTCCAAAAAAATGGCTCTGAGCACTATGGGACTCAACTGCTGTGGTCATAAGTCCCCTAGAACTTAGAACTACTTAAACCTAACTAACCTAAGGACAGCACACAACACCCAGCCATCACGAGGCAGAGAAAATCCCTGACCCCGCCGGGAATCGAACCCGGGACCCCGAGCGTGGGAAGCGAGAACGCTACCGCACGACCACGAGATGCGGGCAAATTATTCCAAACAGCTGTGATATGAACCAAAAGAATTCTGTAAAATATTTCACATAACATACACTCCTGGAAATGGAAAAAAGAACACATTGACACCGGTGTGTCAGACCCACCATACTTGCTCCGGACACTGCGAGAGGGCTGTACAAGCAATGATCACACGCACGGCACAGCGGACACACCAGGAACCGCGGTGTTGGCCGTCGAATGGCGCTAGCTGCGCAGCATTTGTGCACCGCCGCCGTCAGTGTCAGCTAGTTTGCCGTGGCATACGGAGCTCCATCGCAGTCTTTAACACTGGTAGCATGCCGCGACAGCGTGGACGTGAACCGTATGTGCAGTTGACGGACTTTGAGCGAGGGCGTATAGTGGGCATGCGGGAGGCCGGGTGGACGTACCGCCGAATTGCTCAACACGTGGGGCGTGAGGTCTCCACAGTACATCGATGTTGTCGCCAGTGGTCGGCGGAAGGTGCACGTGCCCGTCGACCTGGGACCGGACCGCAGCGACGCACGGATGCACGCCAAGACCGTAGGATCCTACGCAGTGCCGTAGGGGACCGCACCGCCACTTCCCAGCAAATTAGGGACACTGTTGCTCCTGGGGTATCGGCGAGGACCATTCGCAACCGTCTCCATGAAGCTGGGCTACGGTCCCGCACACCGTTAGGCCGTCTTCCGCTCACGCCCCAACATCGTGCAGCCCGCCTCCAGTGGTGTCGCGACAGGCGTGAATGGAGGGACGAATGGAGACGTGTCGTCTTCAGCGATGAGAGTCGCTTCTGCCTTGGTGCCAATGATGGTCGTATGCGTGTTTGGCACCGTGCAGGTGAGCGCCACAATCAGGACTGCATACGACCGAGGCACACAGGGCCAACACCCGGCATCATGGTGTGGGAGCGATCTCCTACACTGGCCGTACACCACTGGTGATCGTCGAGGGGACACTGAATAGTGCACGGTACATCCAAACCGTCATCGAACCCATCGTTCTACCATTCCTAGACCGGCAAGGGAACTTGCTGTTCCAACAGGACAATGCACGTCCGCATGTATCCCGTGCCACCCAACGTGCTCTAGAAGGTGTAAGTCAACTACCCTGGCCAGCAAGATCTCCGGATCTGTCCCCCATTGAGCATGTTTGGGACTGGATGAAGCGTCGTCTCACGCGGTCTGCACGTCCAGCACGAACGCTGGTCCAACTGAGGCGCCAGGTGGAAATGGCATGGCAAGCCGTTCCACAGGACTACATCCAGCATCTCTACGATCGTCTCCATGGGAGAACAGCAGCCTGCATTGCTGCGAAAGGTGGATATACACTGTACTAATGCCGACATTGTGCATGCTCTGTTGCCTGTGTCTATGTGCCTGTGGTTCTGTCAGTGTGATCATGTGATGTATCTGACCCCAGGAATGTGTCAATAAAGTTTCCCCTTCCTGGGACAATGAATTCACGGTGTTCTTATTTCAATTTCCAGGAGTGTAGATAGTTCTGAATAAAAGTGAATTCGTTACCACACGTCTTTGTTGTTATTTCGCAAATCCCTGCCCTCTCAAACGTATATAAAGCCTGTGCGAGACATACAAGATGTTAGTTTGACGCATGAGGGAGGTGACGTTTGAGATGGAGAAAAACAAAACACATGAAATGATGACATAGGACTTTGCCTAGTGTGCTGCCCATATTGGGTTATGGGAGCAGGTAGCACTTGAGCGTGTCTTTTTCGAAAGACGAATAGCAAACATCGCCAGTGCTTCACGAAAATCACAGATGCAACATTTAGGCTAAACTACATGGATCAGTGTGCACACAGTATAGAAAGTACACACATATTATGAGGTAAAAGTTTATTTATTGCTCATCTAACTTAAAAGTTGCAGTATCCATCACAATTAAATCTCCGCACGGAGCAGCGGCGCGCACCATTAAGCGCGGCCGAGCAACGTATCGTTAGTCGCACTTCTCTGTTCGCTGCCCGCTCTCTGACATTGGAGGACGCCTTCGTGCGCTCGCGCTTCAAACCACAGCGATTGGCCACCCGTAACATTCAGCGACTGGCCGTCCAGAACATACAGCGACCCCAGCCGCCGACTCCAGTAACTATTGAACTTTATTTAACGCCGCTACTGATGTCTACAAATTAGTTCCCATCGTGCTATGTTCTGCTCCACATCTCAAAAGTGTTACGGTGGACCTGCTGTTCGATGTTGATTTGGCTGCGCTCTTGGACTTAGAATCCGAATGCTACATTAGAACTTTGACTTCAACGTTCACTAGGCTTAGTATGTCAGCGGACTTGTGATTTCCACCAGAAGTCTGCATTTTACTTGCACTTGCTGGACATTGGTATAGTCACCATCAATTTATATAATTTTCCGTAAAGTTATCATATACAACTTGGTGCTTGGTAACATAATTATTTGTATTAGTGCTGTGTCAATAAACCGTACAACGATGATACATTTATTGTGTTATTCTTGGTTACAACAAATGTAATTTTACATTTTCATAAGCAGGCATGACACTGTTTTCATGCATCTTCTTCTTTGTCCTGAGTCGATGGAGAGCAGGAGACCCATAGAATTCCAGGTCTTGAATAGCAGTATGCTGTGCAGGGTATCCGCCACGGTTCGCGCGGCTCTCCCCATTGGAGGATCGAGGCCTCTCTCGGGCATGTGTGTGTGTGTGTTGTCCTTAGCGTAAGTTAGTTTAAGTTAGAGTAAGTAGTGTGTAAGCCTAGGAATCGATGACCTGAGCAGTTTGGCCTCATAGGAACTTACCACAAATTTCCAAATAGCAACAAACTTGAAAATTCGGCACGTTTGTGCAATCTTGTCCTTCCACTTCACATAGATGATTGTATCCCTGTCATCGAATAATAATCGAAGCGATCTCACCATATCGTTATAGGGAATGCCAGGATCATCCCAATGAATTCCATCGTAGAAATGTGTTAACCACTTTGCACTCCTCCGTGTTTTAATACACTTCCTTGAAAGATCTCGGTGATGCAATGTTTGCTGAAAATGTCTCTGTTACACCTGCTTCTTATGTGTGTGCTATGAAAGCAACTTCTTTAAATATGAACTGTCTACGCTCATCATCGTAGGAACCCTGATCGTCTGCAATGATGTTCATACCTTGAGGTACCATTGTGCAGTGCTATGGGTTTAGTGCAGCACCTGTTCATTTATACAGCTCGTCGCTCAACACCGGTGAGCAGGCAGTAGTTAATCACACGGTCATGTATAACTAGAGTGTATGCTTCAGTGTGTTCCGGGCACTTTGCCGAAGATTCAGATTCAATTCGTACAGCTATAGGTCCAGATTCAATTATCTTCCTCTGTTTTGAGCAGTCTATCACAATGATTGGCCCCAGCTCCTTGAATTTTCCTCTTCATAGTATGAAGCACGGAACCTCGCATAGTTGTTATATGCTAGACTGTATACATTTTCATCCCACTGCAGCTGTAAATTACGAGGGTTGTTCAGAAAGTAAGTTTGGTCACGAAATGGAAACCACAGTGGAAACCAGAAACGTTTTATTTGCAACAGTCAGGTACACCTTCCACCTACTTCTCTACATAGTCATCACTTCAACTTCAAGTTTTGTCGTAGTGTTGTATCAACTTTCCAGTATCCTCTTCATAGAAAGCAGCCAACTGTGCTTTTGACCAGTTATCTGCACTGGTCTGCAGCTCGTTGTCTGTGGAAAAATTTTGTCTTCATAACCAGCGATTCCTGTGAGCAGAGATGAGACTCAGGGGGAACCAATTATGAACTGTACTGTTGGTGATCAAACACTTCTCATCAGAAACGCTCCAGGAGTATATTCATTGCCCCTGCAGTGTGCGGCCGAGGATTGGCATGAACAAGCAACTGCACGACAATTGTGTTATGTGGGCTGCATGACACAGGCGAAATCTCTAACCAGGGCGTCATACTTGGCGGAAGACGCTATTCCCTATGCATCTTTACGTGCTCGCTGTTCACTCAAAACTGAAAATTGCTACACGACACGATACACGAGGATACTAGAGACACTGCCCAACACATCTGTGCAAAGCTTTACCGGATTTTTCTAGTGGTTTACATTTCGCGACCGATTGGAACTTACTTTCTGAATAACCCTTGTATCATATGGGTAGAATTCGCAGTTGGGGTAGTCTCTGGCATTAGTTAACTTGGAGTTATCAAATTTGGTGGAATCATTTGCTATATTCCCCCTTCCATTTGTCTGGAACGCAAGTATGATGAACCTGGGCGTCTCCAGTTGAGCAGACGTTTTAATAGACCACGTTTGCCGGCTTGCAGTCGGTAGCACTGGATACACGAAAACCTCCCATGAACGGAAAGATAACGTTAGAAATACACCGGCATTCAAAATTTTTAAAAGGTTCAAATGCTGCTCATTCGATACAGAGATGTGTGGCATTTTCCATATTATTTTATTGATGGTGGTCTCGTTCTCCTCTTCTGCTCCTTGAATGTGTGAATTGTTATCCGCTGCACTCCGCATTAGAATAAGTTCCTGTATAGCATACAGAACAATTCGCCCCATGTCTTCAAATTATTCCATAAGCAATTTTAAAGTTATACATGCAGTAAATCCCTTGTACTATTTCACAGCTCTATCTAATGGCTCATCTATGAACCATCCAGCATTTTTTGAAGTGTTCAAATCCGAGGGAGAAGTATAGATATAGGTTTTAAGAGTAGATGTTATGCCTATATTGCGTGTACGGTCAATTTCGACCCCGTTATGTTCATATTGTATCACATGGAACAGGAATGCTAAGGAATTACGTGTAAGGTACGATGCCACTGTAGCAGTGCCATCCCTTTCTGTAAAAGATACATCAAGATATATGAAACTCCTGCATGGAAGGTTAAAGTGTCTTGGTGTTGAATGAAAATCCTAATTTCACCGTTCTTGTTAAATGTGGTTGATGTATAGGGTTTTTGCAAGAAGTATTCGTGGCGCATAATACTGTCATCATATTTCACTAGGATAGTTGTGCGCGGCTTCAGACCTACTGTTTAAGAAACTCGTAGTTTGCACAGGTTATCACCTTGCTGTTCTGTTCTGAAGTGCCGCGCTGTCCATTGTGCACTTTCGTTTTATACCTTACACCCATCCTGTCTTCGTTGAGAATACGGGGATGTTGCAATTCCTGACTGGTTGAAGCTCACGGCCAACGCTTCCGGTGCGGCAAGTTAAAGGTTGTCGAATCTGCCTGCAATAGATCCCAGATGGTTGCAGGCCACCGCCACTTCTTGGTCTCTGCACATTCAAGGTAACTACAGGTTCTGCTTTAGATATAGTCGTACACTGATTTCCTCACTATGAAAGTCGACAAGTTGATTATCTTGATCCCCAGTATGCAGCTCTAGATAATCCCGTGCCTTCACTGTTACTGGGAGGTATATAGCGTTGTTAGCGAACTTATACTTTGTCCCCGCTGAGCTAAGAGTTTGTTGCAATGTTGAATATGATACAGATTGTACTGACAGGAGTAGTTGTTGCCAAATTTATTCAAGATGGTGGATCCGAGATGGCGGCGATTGATATGGCAATGTCGCAATGATGCCAAGGTGTGAAGTTCAAATTTTGGTGGGAAAATAGGTCGTTGACCCAACTCTACTAACATAACCCACTTCACTCCCCTCCCCACCCCCAGAAAATGGCTGGAAGTTCAAATTCCATCAGGACAATGCAACACACCACGGTTACCTCTTTCAAACTAAGAAAACGGCGGGAAAGGGGGCACTTGGGCTACCTCCACTAACCTAAGTCATCTGACGTTCTCCTATTCCTAGGAAGGACTCAGCCTGTGCTGGATAGGATGGATATGTATATTTATTTAAACAGTCTTTATTTAAAGAATTTGAGGCAGTACCACCATCAAGTGTGTTCACCATGGGGTCCATTGTCCACCTAAACCTAGTACACAGTACCGCCACAAGAGGGTTCTGTCGTCCCTTCCATGACGTAATCCAAGATGGCGGTCTTGGCGGGAAAATCGCGGGAAAAGGACTCAGCCCGTGCTGGGCTGCTGGGTAGGATGGATGTAAGTCTTTATTTTGCAGGCAGTCTTTATTTAAACAGTTAGAGACAGTAACTCCATCCAGTGTGTTCACCACGAGGTCCAGAGCCCAACTGACCTAATACACAGTACGACCACCAGAGGGCGCTGTCGTCCCTTCTGCGACGTAATCCAAGAGGGCAGTATGGAGATGGAAAATGGCGGTAAAAGGACTCAGCCTGTTCTGGGTTGCTGGAGAGAGGAAGGAGTGTACTTTATTTATTTTTGGAATAATTTATTTAGGGATGGATTTGACATAGTATATTTATTACACTGATACAAAACACTCGCTCTAACGTGCTTGGGGTCACAATACACAGTTTACAGACCTACAAATTACTCGTAAATAATGCAGTACACTGACAAGCGGACACGAAAACAACTCGTAAATTGCCGAAATAATGCAGTACACAGCATGCAGACACGTAAAACCTCCCAAATTGCCAAAATAATGCATGTATAATGCTCTGCAAACACTCTTGCTATTTGTAAACTGTAGAAATAATGCATTGCACGCAAACTACTCCTAACTCACCGAAATAATGCAGTACACTGGTGTACAGACACGAAAAAAAAACCTCCTTAAGTGTCGGAATAATGCATACAATTTATTTAGAGACGGAATTCACGTAGTTTATTTATTACACTGATACAAAACACTCATCTTAGCGTGCTTGGGGTCTCAGTAAATAGTTTACAGACATACAAAATACCTGTAAATCACCGAAATAACGCAGTACGGTGATGACAGACACACAAAAATGTCGTAAACTATCTAAATAATGCATTGTGCAGCATACAGACCTGCAAACTACTCGTAAACTGGTGCGGTTGCACGTCACCGACAGTGCATCCTCGTAATAAAATTACTGAATTTTGAAAGTGATTCAGCTAAGGAGCATAGTAAGAACCCAGTATTTGCAATTCCCTCACTCCGCTGCCACTAGATAATTCTCCATTATTTGTACCGCATTCTGTCTCGATGCCATGTCATAGGTTCGGTGATATATCAAATGAGTTATGGGCGATGGTTGATTGAGGAGGATCACAAACAGTAGTAGATGGTGTGCTGATTGAGATCATAAGAAGTGTACACTAGCTTTTCAGGTCTCTAGTGCTACGCTTTTGGCAGAAATGCTGTCTGGGATTTGGGATCAAGTCTTTCCATTCAACCACATACCTGCGTTGGATCCTATGGGGAAGTGCTTTAATGATTACAGCCACTAGTGGATCATATTTCTGGCACTCTCATATCTCCAAACAAGTCACCTTTCTCGAACCTATCTGCTACAGAAAAATTCCAACGTGGTTTTAGATAGTCCCTATGCATCTTTCAACTGCCCTTCAGACCCTGCACTACCATCCCTGCAGTTTTCCGCATGTGATCATTCCAATGTAAGTCGGAACTGAGTAGAAGTCAGAGAAAGCTATATCTACCACCTTCTGCATCCCATGTAGAAACAGGCTAAGCCGAGTTACTGCGACAGGACTGTGTTTTGACCATTCGATGAAAACGAGAACTGAGAGAAGGACGAGGATTTTGCTACTGCACTGTGGTGCGTCTTCAAACTACACACAAGTACTACAGATCTGTGTCCTTCAGGCCCATTCACGTCCATCACCCCAACATGCTATCTTCGTTATTCTGTACCATTCAACAGTGAAAAACTACGAACTATAAAAACTGCACCAACTTCATCCGATAGAGAACTCAATAAGATTTTTACTGCACATCTCTCCTCGCGTACATCGAAAACAAATACCACATGCGTGCCGTCATCGAGAACATGTGATGATCTTATTAAATATACAGGTATTGATTAACTGCACAGACCAGTTTAAAGTTTCATCATCTGTAGTGTACGAGGATTATCGTATCCCACTGACTATACTGTAAGTCGCAATAGAAGCTCCCTGCGACACTGTGTCGTTGTTTGAAACATTGTTTTTTCTGCTGTAACTTAATTTGTACACTGCCATACATTTTGGTTTTCGGCCACGACTTCAAGGTCTGTGTCAGGTTCTAAACTGACATTAACACGTTCTGATCCATTGCCTCTCGCAGAATACTAGACGTTGCATGGTGTAAATCATGTTGTTACTGCTGCTACCATAACAAACTACACATAATGGTAGAGTTTGGCAGCGTTGTGGAGAGTTTCCAAACTGCAGTCCCAAGGTGATTGACGATCTCTACATTTAAACTCATCTGTCACAGTGACGGAATAGCTGATGGCTCTGTGTTCCGTTTCCACTGATTCCTCAAATTGCAGTCATGTATGCGATCACTATTTCGGTGCTAGCCATCCCCAGACGGTGTTGCTTCTCCACCAAAACTCTTCCTCCAACTCAAACAAGTGATGTCAGTCAATCATTATCTGGTAACCCATAGCGGGCCACTGGACAGATGAGATGGAAAAGACATCGTCGATGTACTGTAATAATAAGCATAACAGTTGATAGTGCGAAATATTTTAGCAATTTTACAGTAATTTCAATGCTGACCAATGGTGCGACAGCAATTTCAGTATCATAGTTTCTGTCTCTATGCGGATGGGAGTTACAGAGCATTCTCGCAGTCTTAGGATAAAATTAGAGACTGAAAGACCCCCCGCACTGTCTTTGTTTGACCAACCCACTTTGCGGCACTGTTACCGATTTAATTTCCAGCTGACGAGAAGTAGACCGCTACATACTGTGTCTCGTGAATGAATGAAGCTCGCCGAGTCCTTGCCTGTCCAAGTGCACAAAATTTCTCCACATGCGCCCATGTCGAGGAGGTTAGTACCCATTATCGGTGTATAGTAAGCAGAACCTTTTACACTGCCACGTGGTCTTAGGCGCCTTGCCACGGATCGCGTAGCTCTCCCCCGTCGGAGGTTCGAGTCTTCCCACGGACATGAGTGTGTGTGTTGTCCTTAGCGTAAGTTAGTTTAAGTTAGATTAAGTAGTGGATAAGCCTAGGGAACGATGACCTCAGCAGTTTGGTCCCATAGGAACTTACCACCACCACCTCCTTTTACACCAGCAAGAAAAAGAGTGAATCTGTTATGGCTTTTAGATTGGTAAGAAACATAATATGTGATGATGCATGCCCTTGGAAAAATCTCGTCCTTCTCCAAAGATGAGCACTTAATCTCAATTTTATGTTAGGAAAAATTTCATTTTTGCACTTACACTATAACAACTTCTGCATAAATTTAAAAAAAAGCAGGTAGACTAGAAAAATCTGATATGTTTAATGAATGAAATTAATCTTTTACGCCAGCAAGAAAAAGAATGAATATCTGATGGCTTATTAGACTGTCAAGTAACATAACAGAGGATGATGTGTAGCTTTGGAAAAATACTATCCTCCTCCAAACAAACAGGAACCATTACTTCCAATCTGTCCTTAACTTCTGTAAAACCCAAAAGCAAGAGTCAAATCAAATTGGAGAAATAATTCTCCAACAGAATATTAAATATATGAATCAGTACCAGTGATTTCCAATATTTAGCTACATATATTACAATTTCTTATGTTGAATTGCATGTAGTCCAAAATAAGAAGCCACTAAGAAAGCTGGACGGAGGAACACACTGTAGGCTAATAAAATCGGCAGTGAACCAGCCCCCAGCGGTATTCGCAGAAGTGCCACCTGCACACGTGCGAATGACCACAGTCGGGCCGAACAGTGCATTGAAGGAAGGCCGCCTTGCGCTGGTCGACCAAGTCGCAATGCAGATTATATCTCCAGGACGTGCGGAGACAACAGAGATTGTTGTTAGTAAGATGTGTGGTCGGGTGTGCGTGCCGTTTTTGGTGGAGTCCCGGAAGAACAGCTATTGTGGAAAGAATTGCAGGTAAGCAAAATTCACCGAAAAACGTAGGCTGTTAAGACAAAATTATAGAAAGTGGCATCGGAACACAACTTTTAGGGCTCTTCTGAAGATTGTGAGACACCGACACCGTGCTCATATCCTGCTAAAACTGAATGTGTAAGGAAATGTAAAAACGGCTACTATTGGTTCACATAAATAATTGAGAAGTTGGAGTAAGGCGTACGGCTGTGCTTACAGAGAGCCAACCTTATTGGGCGGCACAGGAACATAGACACAAAGAGGGGACGACTAGGGAGCTGTTTGAAGCGTCAAGTCCAGTGAATTTTGTAACTGGTTAACTACCTAAAACGCGAGTCAGGGAGAGAGACGAGTATCTTGTAAGACAACTTATCCTTCTATTGCCCAAATTATTATTTCCTGTAGAAAAAAAAATTTATATGCACAGAATGTTAGAGAATAATGTATTTAACACATATAAGGTGAATTTTTGTTTTTGAAATAATTTATTTTTTAAAAATAGTTCTGTGACTCTGAGGTCACAGTGGGCAGTTACATTTTTTGTTCAGTCTTGTACAAATAATTTAGTATTTCTAATTCGAGACAAGAATGGAGCTGCATGTTACGGTAAAATTGGAAGTAAGTAAAGAATAATGAGATAACAATTACTTACAGATAAAAACATACGCAATACAATAATTAAAAAAAATACAAACTTAAAAATTGATTTTAATGTCAGCAATTTTCTGGTTATTTTTAGTTTCTGACATGAACTACCGAGTATGAAAATAAAAAAAAAACAGTTAGAATTTGGTGTGAAGCAAAGATGCACTTTACATTTTGTGCAAAACACTTTTGGTGCACCATTACATCCTGGTTTTTTGCAACGACCTCTTTTTTCTGAAAATTGAGGCCAGTGGCCAATTCCATCCTTCCTCACTTCTTTAACAGGCAGTGCTGCTGCTGACCCAGTCTTCTTCTTCAACTGAATTGCAGTTTCCATTGACGAACTACTAGGTCTTCTGTCCATCCTTATTCTGTTTGCAAAGACAAGCAGCAACAGTAGCTTTGAAGTCCAATAGGCTGAGCTGATCTAGTTTTCTCACGTTACACTCTGTACAACCTCTTCTGTATAGTAGCCAAGCATTGACTACAGTCAGATCAAGCAGGTGAAATACAATTCTCAAATACCATTTTTTCGACCGGATCTTGATGCGATACAATGCTATCAGTGAGTCCAACAGATCAACACCACCCATGCACTGATTGTAATAGTGAACAATACTGGGGCATTCAACATTTATTTTTTCTTTCTTTGTAGGGTCCCATCTCTCCACTGTTGATGTTGGATGAGCACCAGCAAAAGTACTGAGCAAATGAACAGGCTTGTTATCATACCATTTTACTGCACTCAAAGTAATGCCATCAATTTTAGATAAATGTTCCTCATAACTCCCTCGACCCTTCTTTTTCATGACTGTCAGAAGTGAACATACAGCCTTTGAGCCGATTAGGTCTAACAGCTCCTAATGACTGAATACCCATCTTTTCTAGTTCAACTTCTGACCGAACTCCTGTTAACCAATTATCAAAATACAGTTTCTGAAACATGTGTCTAGGTATTACAGAAGCCAATTTGAGAACAACATTTCCACTCACACCTACATCAGGTAAGGATGGGTCATGTTTCACTTTCCCTGAATATATCTCTAAATTATATGTAATTCCATGTGAATCACACAAGACAAATGCTTTGTAACCCCATTTTTTAGGTTTATTTTTGACGTAATTCTTCAAGGTGTGTCTTCCCTTGAAAGGAATCATCTGTTCATCCACTGACAATATTTCACTCATGGGAATTATTAGAAAATTTTCAACCAATGGCTCCAGAAAGGGTCTGATCTTGTACAATGTGTCAGCTTGATCTATAGTTTCGTTATCATTGAAATGGATTCCTAATTTTAGCTGCTCCCACCTACTGCAGCTCATTACATCAGCAACAGCTGGAATCCGAGTAGTAGTTTTCCAATACATACGAGACGATGGAAGTCCATAAATGGACATGTACATACAACAACCAAAAAATTGTTCAATTTCATTTTTATCAGTGTTTGTTGGTTTAGAAATGTCTTCCTGTATTGCATATAAGTTGGTTTGATCTACAGCATTTTCCACAATTTTATCGTCTAACAACTACCTAAAATAGGTCATAGGTAGATGAGGTTCTTCCGGTGCACAAGGGAGACAACACTTCCATGGTTGAACAGGACGAATAATATGATTGGAGACTTTCTAGCAATCGTATTATTCGTCCTGTTCAACCACGGAATTGCTAGAACGTCTCCAATCATAATTGACTTGAAATTCATCACCAACATTCTCGTTATCACTTTCATTATTCACAAGTACAGCATTATCACCGTCCTCTGCACTATCATTATCACTCTCGCCTATCATTATGTCACCTTGACGATTTTCTACTATCTCAATATCATCCTCACTATCTGAATCTAAGACAGAATCTTCTGATTCATACCCAGGAATAGTTCTAACTTCATATTCTTCACCTTTCTTACGTTTTCTATAAAACTTATTGGGCTCGATGACTCTGTAACAAAGTGAGGTTATGATTCCTTTATTGCCCAATGTGACTTCACAGAAACGGATCCAAAGTCGCTCATAGCACATGCAATATTTATAGTTACATGAAATGCAGTGTTTATAATGAAGAATGATACATTTCTAACTAAGTATTTTTGTTTCTTGAAAAATGACAATAGCATCACTGTAAATAATAGCTAAACTTACACCAGCACAGGAAGACGACAAATGACTGCAGTCCAATATTCAATGCTACCTACCAAAGATAATATTGTTCTGGTGCCAGTGCAAACAACCTAAATATAAAGCAGCCATATTGTAACACTCAAGTCACACTGGTCAAGAAAGAAATAACGACCCTAATGCGAAATATAACGATAAAATTTGACGTGACTTCAGAGTGACGGTGGGCAGTAGAGGGTTATTACATGTCTGCACTCACAATATTTATCCTTCAGCCAACCAAAACTACGCAAAGCCATAAAAACGGAAAGAACAGATTTTTCCTAGTCGGAAGTGAACTGCAGAAAGTCTCTTCGTACTTCAGCATCTCCATGCGTGGACTTCACTTCTAGACTTCTCGAGGCTCGTCTGCGACGAGAGGCTGTCGTCCGGCTGAGTTGACACAAGTTATTGGTACAGAGCCAATGAGTAGTTTTGCAAGCACTTCAGCCGCCACCTGCAGATTATGATTATCGTGAGATCCAGCCGCAACAGTGAGGCGTACTATGGGGAAAGTCCAATCATTTCTGACGACGTTAAGTAATTTTCATTCTCAAGACTTGTATGCAGTTAGAGGGTCAACATTCTTTCAGCTAGCCGGCCGAAGTGGCCGTGCGGTTGAAGGCGCTGCAGTCTGGAACCGCAAGACCGCTACGGTCGCAGGTTCGAATCCTGCCTCGGGCATGAATGTTTGTGATGTCCTTAGGTTAGTTAGGTTTAACTAGTTCTAAGTTATAGGGGACTAATGACCTCAGAAGTTGAGTCCCATAGTGCTCAGAGCCATTTGAACCATTTTTCTGCCCGCATCTCGTGGTCGTGCGGTAGCGTTCTCGCTTCCCACGCCCGGGTTCCCGGGTTTGATTCCCGGCGGGGTCAGGGATTTTCTCTGCCTCGTGATGGCTGGGTGTTGTGTGCTGTCCTTAGGCTAGTTAGGTTTAAGTAGTTCTAAGTTCTAGGGGACTTATGACCACAGCAGTTGAGTCCCATAGTGCTCAGAGCCATTTGAGCCATTTGACCACAGCAGTTGAGTCCCATAGTGCTCACAGCCATTTGAACCATTTTTGAACCATTTTTCTTTCAGCTCCAGCAGTAGACGCACATGCATATCCTTCTATCGTATCTTCTCTCTCTATGCATTAACGTTTCCCAATAATGGTACTACATCTACTAAAGTAAATTAATGTTTCATCCAGATATACGTTAATTTGAATCACATTCCAGGTTCCTTGTCAAGGTTTGCCAAGGCATTAGCTTATAATTTTCAATGACTCTTAATCAATTTCTTTTAAACTGACGGGTAATAAATAGAGTTAATTAAGATCCTTGTCTAATTTCATAGCCTGATGAATTCCTTTATCATTGTTTTGGTGGGTGATGATTTGTTTATGTCAGGCCCATATTAAAATATTAAATTAAAGATTCAGGTAAAGCATCCCGCCACAGTATGCCACACATATAGGCAATTTACGCTGGTGGGACGTGCGCGTGGCTGCTGGCCGAGGCTGCATCTCCTCAGACGCGAATTGGCAGCCGTCGTGAGCACAGCACACTGGAGCGCAGTGCGTCAGCAGCTGTGAGCCCTGCGGCTGCTATCGGGAAACCGTCACGACCCTCGGGACGATGACCCACAGGGCAAGTCTTCGCTTTTTTTGGATGAAACAAAATCGTTATTGTTCCCGCCTGGTCCAAGTGGTGCTGATGGCAGCAGCACCACTTGGCCAATGTTGCACAAAACATCCTTTACTACTAAGCTAGTGTCGTCACGAAATAGAAATATTTTAGAGTTATTCATAATAGTAGAGGGCATATCATTTATATAAATAAGGGACAGGACTGGCCCCAACACCGATCCTTGGGGCACTCTCCACTTGACTGTACCCCACTCAGACCCCACATCACAGCCGTTCTCAACACTGTGAATAATGACATTTTGCTGTCTGTTGCTAAAGTTAGAGGTGAAACAATTGTGAGATACTACCCGTATTCCGTAATGGTTCAAATTCTAGAGCAATATTTTGTGATCAACACATTCAAACGCCTTAGTTAAATCAAAAAATATGGCTAGCGTTCGAAACCTTTTGTTTAACCCATCCAGTACCTCAAAGAGAAAAGAGAATATAGCATTTGCGGTTGTTAACGACTTCAAAAGCCAAACTGTGCATTTGATAGCGGATCGAGTGATATAAAATGATCAATTATCCTTACATACACAACCTTTTAAATAATTTTAGCAAACACTGATGGCATAGAAATAGGTTTAAAATTGTCTACATTATCCCTTTCTCCCTTTTTTTTCACTATGGGACTTAACATCGATGGTCATCAGTCCCCTAGAACTTAGAACTACTTAAACCTAACTAACCTAAGGACAGCACACAACACCCAGCCATCACGAGGCAGAGAAAATCCCTGACCCCGCCGGGAATCGAACCCGGGAACCCGGGCGTGGGAAGCGAGAACGCTACCGCACGACCACGAGATGTGGGCTTCTCCCTTTTTATAAAGCGGCTTTACTACTGAGTACTTTAATCGTTCAGGAAACAGACCATTCCTAAAGGAAAAATTAAAAACATGGCTAAATACAGGGCTAACATGTGCAGCACAGTACTTTAATATTTTGCTAGGCACTCCATCATAACCATGAGAGTCTTCAGTGATTTAATTATTGACTCAATCTCCCTCTTGTCTGTATCACAGATGAGTAAGATGAGTATTTCAGACATCAATCTCGGAATGGTATTCGCCAAGAAAGTTATGATTCCCTGTAGAAACTAAATTTTTATTTATCCACCAGCAATGCTCAGAAAATGATTGTTAAATACTGTACATATGCGTAATTTATCAGTAACAGAAATATTTTTACTACGAACTAACTTTATATCGTCGACCTTGTGCTGTTGACCAGAGACGTCATTCACAACTGATCATATGGCTTTAATTTTATCCTGTGATTTAGCTACTCACTCTATTTACTTACCACATACTCTTTGCCTTCCTAATAACATTTTTATGCACCTTACAGTACTGTTTGTAATGGGCTACTCTAACTTGATTGTGACTACTTCTAATATTTTGATATAATTACCGTTTTGTTCTGCATGATATCCTTATCCCACTAGTCAGCCACCCGGGCTTCCTTTTACTGTTAGTACCCCGTTTAGAATGTTCTAATGGAAAGCTACTCTCAAAGAGCATGAGAAATGTGTTAAGGAAAGCATTATACCTGTCAGCTATGTTACCTGCACTATAAACATCCTGCCACTCTTGTTCCTTTACGAGGTTTCAAAAACTCTCTATTGTTGTTGGATTCCTATATAGTTTGTAATTATATATGACATTTGCTTGAGTGCAAATGCCTTTTAGTGTTAAAATTTGTGCATCATGGTCTGATAGGCCATTCACCCTTTTACCAACAGAATGCCCATCTAGTAATGAAGAATGAATAAAAATATTGTCTATGGCTGTGCTACTGTTCCCCTGCACCCTAGTTGGAAAAAACACAGTCTACATGAGATCATATGAATTTAGGAGATTTACCAACATTCTCTTTCTTGCAACATCATATACGAAATTTATATTGAAGTCACCACATATAACTAATTTATGGTACTTCCTATAAAGCGAATCAAGAACCCTCTCTAGCTTGAGCAGAAATGCTCAGTAGTCAGAGTTAGTGGACCAATAAACAACAACAATTAGAAGTTTAGTTTCACTAAATTCAACTGCCCCTGCACAGTATTCAAATATATGTTCAGTGCAGTGCCGTGATACATGTATGGGCTCAAATGGAATACTGTTTTTTTACGTACACGGTCACTCCGACACCCCGCAAGCAACTCCTTGAAAAACAGCCAGCTAAGCTGTATCCTGGAAAAGGAAGCCTCTGGATTGTCAAATTATTTAAGTGGTGCTCCGATATACCAAGTCATGGCCATTGGTAAATAATGCAGTTCATGATATAAGTTCATGGCTTGTAGAAAATAAACTAACGCTAAATCACAGCAAGACTCAGTTTTTACAGTTTGTAACACACAATTCAACAAAACCCGACATTTTAATTTCACAGAATGGGCATATGATTAGTGAAACTGAACAGTTCAAATTTCTAGGAGTTCAGATAGATAGTAAGCTGTCGTGGAAACTCCACATTCAGGATCTTGTTCAAAGACTTAATGCTGCTATTTTTACTATTCGCACGGTATTTGAAGTGAGTGATCGTTCGACAAAAAAATTTGTCTATTTTGCTTATTTTCATTCGCTTATGTCGTATGGAATTATATTTTGGGGTAACTCTTCAAAATCTAAATACGATACTTTTGGCTCAGAAACGGAAGGTTCGGGCAATAAAAGGTGTAAGTTCACGAACCTCTCGACCCCTGTTGATGAGTCGGGGTATTTTGACAATGGCCTCTCAATATGTACGAGGGTTGGAACTTAAATAGTGGCAACTATTTATTCACAACCGATACAATAGAGTTACATGTTTGCACCTGTTACTGTCCTTCAAAGTAGTCACCAGCGTTGTGTATAACCCGTTGCCAGCGAAGTGGAAGGCGTAGTATACTGCTAGCGGAGCCTGCTCTGTTGATGGTGCGAATGGAGCGGTCTACTGCCTGGCGAATTTCTGGAACAGTTCTGAAGCGAATGCCACAAAGTGGTTCCTTCATCTTCGGAATCAAATCAAAGTCACAAGGGCTTAAGTCTGGGGAGTATGGTGGATGTTACAGTACTTCCGCCTCATCGACAGAACATAGCAGCCACAGCTTGCGCTGTATGCGCCCGCGCATTGTCGTCCAAAATGATGGGTGGGTTGCGCCGAAAGTGTCGCCGCTTCTTTCGCAAAGCTCGTCGCAGGTGACGCTCCAAAAACGAACAGTAATACTGTACATTGACCGTCTGCCGTGGAGGAACGTAATGCGATAGGATAACACCACCACAGTCGTACACGAGAATCACCATAACTTTAGACCGCTCCATTCGCACCATCAACAGAACAGGCTCTGCTAACGGTATACTACGCCTTCCACATCGCTAGCACCGGGTTCTACACAATGCTGGTTGACTACTTTGAAGGACAGTAACAATTGCAAACATGTAACTCTTTTGTATCGTTTGTGAATAAACAGTTATTTAAGTTCCAACCCTTGTATATGTCTTACTGCCATTTCTTGTTAAAAATAGTAGATTATTCCCAAGAATACGCGCCGGCCGGTGTGGCCGTGCGGTTCTAGGCGCTTCAGTATGGAACCGCGTGACCACTACGGTCGAAGGTTCGAATCCTGCCTCGGGCATGGATGTGTGTGATGTCCTTAGGTTAGTTAGGTTTAAGTAGTTCTACGTTCTAGGGCACTGATGACCACAGATGTTAAGTCCCACGGTGCTCAGAGCCATTTGAACAAAGAATAAGCAGCTTTCACTTAGGTAATACGCGGCAGAAATCAAACCTGCATTTCGATCGCAATTCCTAACTCCTGTGCAGAAAGGTGTGCAGTATACTGTTGTATCCATTTTCAATAAGCTACCTCTAGTATTCAAAAATCTTAACAGTAATCCACGTGCTTTCAAATCAAAACTGAAGAGTTTCCTCATGGATCACTCCTTCTATTCTGTCGAGGTGTTCCTTGAAAAGTTAAGCTGATTCTATTTGTGTTGTTGATTGCGTTTACTTAAACTTATGGCTTCCCTTTTTCCGGGTTTACAAACATTTTACTTTTATCTGTTATTACTTTTATGTTGTAATTTCATGTACTGACACGTTCCATGACCTTGGAGATTTGCTCCTCAATTTGGTCCTACGGAACTTGACGTGTAAATAAATAATACATAAATAAATATTAGTGTGATTTAGCGAAGGATTTTGTGACTTGCAGTATGTGGTTTTTTTTAACGTACATACATTCGTGTAGAAACGCTCCACCTTAAATGTTTTGAAATTTTCCGCCTTTTTCATAAGCCAGCTATAATATTATATTATCAGACTCCTCTAAGACAACCATGTTTTGATAGTAATGTCATAGTGTGTCATGAATTAAATTAATTAATATAAGGGTGACATAAATTGTTAGATATCTTTTAGTACAGTGCTGCAGTGTGTCTGTAGAAACTTCCCTACATGTTTCTTAGAGTGGGGGAAAAATCTTGAATTTCCATGACGTCATAGTGGGTGATAAATCATGCTAGATAAGTACACGCGCTGTCTAATGTTTGGGTTATGAATTATAGTTACTAAGGTAAGTCAATCAATAGGATAGTGCCCCCTTTGAATTCTTCGCCATTTGCACACATCCATTGTAATATCAAATTGCCTTGATAGTCATTAGGTCAGTTTAGAGCCGTAAATTGTAGTCATTAAGATAATTCAATCAAACCCACCATTCATACGTCACCCAACTGGTCCAGTGGAGTGGGGGAGGGGGGACTTGGAAAGTGGCCTTTTTGTGCGTCAGAAATTATAGTAATTAAGATAAGGGTGAGTGTATGCTTACGTATATGAATTACAGTAAATGGCTCTGAGCACTATGGGACTCAACATCTGAGGTCATCAGTCCCCTAGAACTTAGAGCTACTTAAACCTAACTAACCTGAGAACATCACACACATCCATGCCCGAGGCAGGATTCGAACCTGCGACTGTAGCGGTATCGCGGTTCCAGACTGAAGCGCCTAGAACCGCCCTCCCCCCCCCCCTCCCCCCCCCCCCCCGGCTACAGTAAATAAGGTAATATACGGGATGTTATGCCACTAAGATGACTGGGTCATAAATTATTCTTACACAAACTAAACATAAGAGCAAAAGTGGCCAGTTTGCTTACATAACGGTTCCAATCAAGTGGCGAGTTCGGTTAGATAAAGGAGAACAATGGAGCCATTGTGATCATGTGAACCTGGCTTCCCTCAATAGGAAATCTTCAGAACCATTTTGGTGATTCTTGGTGATATTGCCACTTTCTTCTATTCATTTACGCTCTGTGTTTTCATGAATAGTTTTGTGTGAGGCTTGCTGTATTTGTACCACATAGTACGATCTTCGTCACTTAGCAACTGATACCTAAAGACTACCATTTGAACATTGCCGTATAGCTGCCACAGGCGTTCAGCAGTAGTCGTTCATTTGTAGTGGCCGCCATTTTCGTTGCAATTGGTGTCTAGAAGCCGCCCCCTCGCAGATTCTCAGTCCACCGGAGGAGACGGGAGGGGGGGGGGGGGCAGATTTAGGGTCCTCGTAACGTATCTGGCTGGCCACCTAATGTGTTTTTTTTAGTCACTTAGACTTGTTTTGATTGATGTAGTCAGTCCAAAGAGATATCCAGGGAGTTCCAGTTATCAAACCTTCCACATGTTCTAGTGCAGGAACTTCATTCTTGATTACAAGATGTCCGCATAAGATTTCTCTACAAATTTCAATGGGAGAGAAACAAATAATGGAAGAGCTACAGATGATACAGTACCAATTAACAGCGTAGAAGAATTTCATCATCATATAATGATCAGTCTGGAACATTATCCACAAAATCTTCCAAAACGGGAATAAATAAAAATCAGTGAAGTTCAAGCGAACCAAAATACGAAACACAAGCTCCACTTGTGCCCATAGACGACGAAGTTTGTTCAAGTGATGAAGATATGTTATGAATTGTGTATGGAGAGAGTTCTTCCAAAGAAAAGTGAGGAGAAAATGGATAAAGAGATACGTGGGGTGATGTCACTGGATGTTTTCATTTTCACGAAAAGTAAAAAGCTTTGTTTCCGCGCATTCTACGAGACCCTGGAAGGAGCTGTATATGATCTTTCAAACCCAGCGACAAGCATGATTTGTTGTGACTTTAGCTGTAATCTACATGTAAATCGCACACTGAGCCATCAGTTGCAGCTGAAACGGCCTCTTCGACACGTTCACACAGAAAGACACAGAGACAGAAGCAAAAATGGATCAACGATAGTTACACCACCATGCTCGGGAATGGGCACTAGATACGATGATCAGAGGAGTAAATATATACTAAATTTCTGGGAAACAAGATTGTTCGACCAGGATTTAGGAAATACACAAATATTGGCCACAACTATCAGTATTATATGAACGAGGTAAACTTACGACACATATAAACTTTTCATAGTTATACAGGGTGACTCACCTAACATTAGCGCTGGATATATTTCGTAAACCACATCAAATACTGACGAATCGATTCCACAGACCGAACGTGAGGAGAGGGGCTAGTGTAAATGGTTAATACAAACCATAAAAAAATGCACGGAAGTATGTTTTTTAACACAAACCTACGTTTTTTTAAATGGAACCCCGTTAGTTTTGTTAGCACATTTGAACATATGAACAAATACGTAATCAGTGCCGTTTGTTGCATTGTAAAATGTTAATTACATCCGGAGATATTGTAACCTAAAGTTGACGCTTGAGTACCACTCCTCCGCTGTTCGATCTTGTGTATCGGAGAGCACCGAACTACGTAGGGATCCAAAGGGTACGGTGATGGACCTTAGGTACAGAAGAGACTGGAACAGCACATTACGTCCACATGCTAACACCTTTTTATTGGTCTTTTTCACTGACGCAGATGTACATTACCATGAGGGGTGAGGTACACGTACACACGTGGTTTCCGTTTTCAATTACGGAGTGGAATAGAGTGTGTCCCGACATGTCAGGCCAATAGATGTTCAATGTGGTGGCCATCATTTGCTGCACACAATTGCAATCTCTGGCGTAATGAATGTCGTACACGCCGCACTACATCTGGTGTAATGTCGCCGCAGGCTGCCACAATACGTTGTTTCATATCCTCTGGGGTTGTAGGCACATCACGGTACACATTCTCCTTTAACGTACCCCACAGAAAGAAGTCCAGAGGTGTAAGATCAGGAGAACGGGCTGGCCAATTTATGCGTCCTCCACGTCATATGAAACGCCCGTCGAACATCCTGTCAAGGGTCAGCCCAGTGTTAATTGCGGAATGTGCAGGTGCACCATCATGCTGATACCACATACGTCGACGCGTTTCCAGTGGGACATTTTCGAGCAACGTTGGCAGATCATTCTGTAGAAACGCGATGTATGTTGCAGCTGTTTGGGCCCCTGCAATGAAGTGAGGACCAATGAGGTGATAGCCAATGGTTCCGCACCATACATTTACAGTCCACGGTCGCTGTCGCTCTACCTGTCTGAGCCAGCGAGGATTGTCCACGGACCAGTAATGCATGTTCCGTAGATTCACTGCCCGTGGTTTGTGAAACCCGCTTCATCGGTAAACAGGTAGAACTGAAACGCATTCTCTGTTAATGCCCATTGACAGAATTGCACTCGATGATTAAAGTCATCACCATGTAATTGCTGATGTAGCGACACATGAAACGGGTGAAAGCGGTGACGATGCAGTATGCGCATGACACTACTTTGACTCAGTCCACCGGCTCTCGCGATGTCCCGTGTACTCATGTGTGGGTTCATGGCAACAGCAGCTAACACACCAACTGCACCCGCTTCTCCTGTGACGGGCCTGTTACGGACCCGTTTGCGTGCTACGACCATACCTGTTGCATACAGTTGGCGGTAGATGTTTTGCAATGTGCGGCACGTTGGATGCTCTCTGTCCGGGTACCGTTCTGCATACACCCTGCAGGCTTCAGCTGCATTTCGTCGACACTCGCCATAGATCAGTATCATCTCCGCCTTTTCAGAGTTCGAATACACCATGGTCACAGTTCCTACAACACTACACTATCACAGACGTCTGGTAACACGGTTTACTACAGTTGGTCTTCGTGCGGAGACGAATGCAGAATAACAATAGCAGCAAGCGCTACATGCGGAGACTGCGACAGCTAGACCAAACCACAACAGTGCACTGCAGTCACACTCGTAAACACGGTCGTCATCGTAAACATGTCCCTGCAGATGCTGCTCGCCGACCGTGGCCCGTGTTTGTTACAACACGCAACTGAACGTTGGAGGTTTCAAGCGTCAGCTTTAAGTAACAATATCTCCGGATGTAATTAACATTTTACAATGCAACAAACGGCTCTGATGACGTATTTGTTTATATGTTCAGATGTGCTAACAAACCTAACGTGGTTCCATTTAAAAAAAACGTAGGTTTGTGTTAAAAAACATACTTCCGTGCATTTTTGTATGGTTTGTATTAAACAATTACACTAGCCCCTCTCCTCACGTTCGGTCTGTGGAATCGGTTCGTCAGTATTTGATGTGGTTTACGAAATATATCCAGCGGTAACGTTAGGTGACTCACCCTGTATAGTAATACACAATATATCAAAATTCAGCTACAGTTATAAGCAGCAGACGAATGATGGAAGGAATCCTAATCGAATAAAGTTCTTATTTTGAATGAAACAAATCGTATTTTATACACTTTTTTCATATCCATAACATCTTAATTGCACATAAATGAAAGCCTGATGTCACCTAAATTTTGCAACAGACGACAAGAATTTGTAAAACTTTTTCTCACTCAGCCCGTTGAATAACTTCACACCTCATGCACTAGCGTCTCAAATCTGAAGACTGTAACTTCAAAATATCAAAAAATGAGGAGCGCACGAGCGTTGTGTCTTTGCCATTTCAGATACCCAACCGTTTGTGCGTTTTCCAAACTCTACAGAGGTTATCCTGCAATACTTCTGTGAGAATAGGTGTGATGGGTAATGTATTACCGACAGTTTAGAACATGACTGGAGAATGGTTTGAAGTAGTTATGAACGTCAGCTTGTTGTAAACTTGAAGGGATGAACATCCAAGTCCAGTATTGTTTACAGGGTTAGAAAAGTTACCCGTTAAATGTTAATCATGATGGTTGTGAAAGATAAGTTAAAAGCTACAATGCAACAGTTTGGTACCTAGGGCTCGCGTCGTTTGCTCCGAGCCCACAGATCACTGCAGCGCGATAGCTTTTAATTTATCTTAGTGAACAAGTACAGCTAACCTCATCAACGCTGTAAACAGTTCCGGTTCTGGATCTTCGTTCATTAAAGTCCGTAATAAGCAGTCACTCTCCTGCGCTCCATAAGCGAACGGGAGGAAGCCGTAACACGTGCTGCAATCGGAAGTACCCCTTGCAGTGTACTGCAGAGTATGGATGTAGATGTGGATTCCCAATTCCCATTGTGTAAGTCATGCGCGCGACGCGCAGCCAATGAACATTGCATGCAGGTAGCCTCTTCACCATCGTATTGCGTTCTTTTCAGTCTTATATGTAAAAAAAAGTCTAAAATTCTTCAAAGGAGTAACCACTTTTTTACTATTAGTGTATACTATCTTTACCATCTCCAACTGTTCCTTAATTTTAGGCATTATCTGTATGTAAAAATAAGATTTGCGAATGAACACTGCAAAGATTTACCTATATACTGTTAACATGAGGTAGTTTTACGTCAATTTAAGTCCAGCGAAAATGGCGAAATTATACCATTCGGTGTTAATATATTGTACGTATGTCATATTTTATGCATATCTGTCGGAGGGGTAATTATCTCATTACTGAATCCTTCTTTATACGTAATGAAGCTGTCATTTGCACGAGTAGCGTTAATCTGTAAACACTCATTAAACTGGATACGAAAATTCAAAGTGGCAATTGTGTCATATCTGCAACATTCTTTATGAAAGTGTCACTTACACTAGCAAAATCCGCATTACTATCATTACGTCCGAATCTTTCACAGATACAGTCACAATATCAAACGCAGTGAAGAGTAGAGCGAACATTACCGTATTACGTGTCCTTCAACTTGGCGCATGAAATAAATGTCACCGTAATTTGTATAAGGATATTTACATCCACAGCGATATGCTGCGAATCTCTATAAAACCACTTATTAACTGGTTTTCCTGTTCCGTTCACGTACAAAACATGGAGAAATCGATTGCTTATGTGCTTCTCCACGAGCTATTAGACTTACTTAATCTTCATTATTCCTCCGAGACCGATGTGTAGTGTGCTGAATAATATCAACGGAATCTGCCCTGAGAAGCAGTTCTAGGATGGTGTCAGGCAGTTGCTGACAGGTCATCGCCTTTGACTGCCCTGAGAGAACGCGGATTCGTTTTTCGGTACTTAAAGGGATTTTTCATTGGCAGGAGAGCTGGAATGGCGTTCACTCAGCCACGTGAGGGCAATTGAGGAGTTGCCTGCATACGAAGTAGAGACTCAGTCGGACAGCTGCCAACGGTTGGGAGAGTGGCGTGCTAGTCAGAATCGCGTCGCCTTCAGGGCCTGACAGCAGAGCTGATTAGTAAGGAATGTTTTTAAGAGGTTTTCTCGAGATTTTTGCCGTACATCTTGGGACGTCCTTCAGATGAAATTCCCGATCTCAGTGAGCATTGTGTTGCTCTCTTATGGTAGTGGGTTCCCCGCTAGAGCGGCCTAATACGGACACTACACTACTGAGAAGTATTCTGTTTAGGAGTCGTACAAGCGTTTCGTAAGCAATGTCTTTTCTAGGCGATCTACAGGTTCTCAGTATCCTACTAGTGAATCGGGGCTTTCCTTTACCTTTATCCACAACGTAACCAATCTAATGGCTGCTTTTCATATCTCCTTAATTCCTAGCCGCAGTGTCCGCAGCTCGTGGTCGTGGGATAACGTTCTCGCTTCCCGCGCCCGGGTTCCCGGGTTCGATTCCCGACGGGGTCAGGGATTTTCTCTGCCTCGTGATGGCTGGGTGTTGTGTGCTGTCCTTGGGTTAGTTGGGTTTGAGTAGTTCTAAGTTCTAGGGGACTGATGACCATAGATGTTAAGTCCCATAGTGCTCAGAGCCAATATATGGCTCCATTTACGATGCCTGTCAACAAGCTTACAATCCACTCACAAACCCGACTAGGTATCCCATAAGAAAGTATCTGATTTATCAGGCGCTATTGTGGTATAGCATCTAAGCTTTTCGAAAATCTAGAAACACTCATTGTAACTAATTATCAGCACCTATGGTTCTAAGGTGAAGATACATAAAAGGTCCAAGTTGAATTTCACGTGATAATGCTTTCGGCAGACATGTTGGTTAGCATGGGAAGTTTCATTATTGTACTGATTCATCATTAAGTTTGAACTTGTAGTAGTTTCTATAATTCTGCAACGAATAGAGGAGAGGGATCATTTCAGTACTTCTACGGATTAGATTTTCTGCCATTTTTTTTTGTAAATATGTGTGATTTGTGTTCTTTTGCAGTCGTTGGAAACAATTTTCTCCTCAACGGATTTGAATTAAATTGCGCTCATAGGTGAAGCTAGTTCATTTTCAAATACGATGTAGTACCGGGTGATCAAAAAGCCAGTACAAATTTTAAAACTTAATAAACCACGGAATAATGTAGATAGAGAGGTTGTTGTTGTTGTTGTGGTCTTCAGTCCTGAGACTGGTTTGATGCAGCTCTCCATGCTACTCTATCCTGTGCAAGCTTCTTCATCTCCCAGTACCTACTGCTACCTACATCCTTCTGAATCTGCCTAGTGTATTGATCTCTTGGTCTTCCTCTACGATTTTTACCCTCCACGCTGCCCTCCAATGCTAAATTTGTGATCCCTGGATGCTTCAAAACATGTCCTACCAACCGATCCCTTCTTCTAGTCAAGTAGTGCCACAAACTTCTCTTCTCCCCAATCCTATTCAATACCTCCTCATTAGTTACGTGATCTACCCACCTTATCTTCAGCATTCTTCTGTAGCACCACATTTCGAAAGCTTCTATTCTCTTCTTGTCCAAACTGGTTATCGTCCATGTTTCACATCCATACATGGCTACACTCCATACAAATACTTTCAGAAACGACTTCCTGACACTTAAATCTATACTCGATGTTAACAAATTTCTCTTCTTCAGAAACGATTTCCTTGCCATTGCCAGTCTACATTTTATATCCTCTCTACTTCGACCATCATCAGTTATTTTACTCCCTAAATAGCAAAACTCCTTTACTACTTTAAGTGTCTCATTTCCTAATCTAATCCCCTCAGCATCACCCGATTTAATTTGACTACATTCCATTATCCTCGTTTTGCTTTTGTTGATGTTCATCTTATATCCTCCATTCAAGACACTGTCCATTCCGTTCAACTGCTCTTCCAAGTCTTTTGCTGTCTCTGACAGAATTACAATGTCATCGGCGAACCTCAAAATTTTTACTTCTTCTCCATGAATTTTAATACCTACTCCGAATTTTTCTTTTGTTTCCTTTACTGCTTGCTCAATATACAGATTGAATAACATCGGGGAGAGGCTACAACCCTGTCTCACTCCTTTCCCAACCCATGCCTTCCTTTCATGCCCCTCGACTCTTATAACTGCCATCTGGTTTCTGTACAAATTGTAAATAGCCTTTCGCTCCCTGTATTTTACCCCTGCCACCTTCAGAATTTGAAAGAGAGTATTCCAGTTAACGTTGTCAAAAGCTTTCTCTAAGTCTACAAATGCTAGAAACGTAGGTTTGCCTTTTCTTAGTCTTTCTTCTAAGATAAGTCGTAAGGTTAGTATTGCCTCACGTGTTCCAACATTTCTACGGAATCCAAACTGATCTTCCCCGAGGTCCGCTTCTACCAGTTTTTCCATTCGTCTGTAAAGAATTCGCGTTAGTATTTTGCAGCTGTGACTTATTAAACTGATAGTTCGGTAATTTTCACATCTGTCAACACCTGCTTTCTTTGGAATTATTATATTCTTCTTGAAGGCTGTGGGTATTTCGCCTGGCTGATACATCTTGCTCACCAGATGGTAGAGTTTTGTCATGACTGGCTCTCCCAAGGCCATCAGTAGTTCTAATGGAATGTTGTCTACTCCCGGGGCCTTGTTTCGACTCAGGTCTTTCAGTGCTCTGTCAAACTCTTCACGCAGTATCTTATCTCCCATTTCATCTTGATTTACATCCTCTTCCATTTCCATAATATTGTCCTCAAGTACATCACCCTTGTATAAACCCTCTATATACTCCTTCCACCTTTCTGCCTTCCCTTCTTTGCTTAGAACTCGGTTGCCATCTGAGCTCTTGATATTCATACAAGTGGTTCTCTTCTCTCCAAAGGTCTCTTTAATTTTCCTGTAGGCAGTATCTATCTTATCCCTAGACCGAGCGAGGTGGCGCAGTGGTTAGCACACTGGACTCGCATTCGGGAGGACGACGGTTCAATCCCGTCTCCGGCCATCCTGATTTAGGTTTTCCGTGATTTCCCTAAATCGCTTCAGGCAAATGCCGGGATGGTTCCTTTGAAAGGGCACGGCCGATTTCCTTCCCCATCCTTCCCTCACCCGAGCTTGCGCTCCGTCTCTAATGACCTCGTTGTCGATGGGACGTTAAACACTAACCACCACCACCATCTTATCCCTAGTGAGACAAGCCTCTACATTCTTACATTTGTCCTCTAGCCATGCCTGCTTAGCCATTTTGCACTTCCTGTCGATCTCATTTTTGAGACGTTTGTATTCCTTTTTGCCTGCTTCATTTACTGCATTTTTATATTTTCTCCTTTCATCAATTAAATTCAATATTTCTTCTGTTACCCAAGGATTTCTATTAGCCCTCGTCTTTTTACCTACTTGATCCTCTGCTGCCTTCACTACTTCATCCCTCAGAGCTACCCATTCTTCTTCTACTGTATTTCTTTCCCCCATTCCTGTCAATTGTTCCCTTATGCTCTCCCTGAAACTCTCTACAACCTCTGGTTCTTTCAGTTTATCCAGATCCCATCTCCTTAAATTCCCACCTTTTTGCAGTTTCTTCAGTTTCAATCTGCAGTTCATAACCAATAGATTGTGGTCAGAATCCACATCTGCACCTGGAAATGTCTTACAATTTAAAACCTGGTTCCTAATTTCTGTCTTACCATTATATAGTCTATCTGATACCTTTTAGTATCTCCAGGATTCTTCCAGGTATACAACCTTCTTTTATCATTCTTGAACCAAGTGTTAGCTATGATTAAGTTATGCTCTGTGCAAAATTCTACAAGGCGGATTCCTCTTTCATTTCTTCCCCCCAATCCATATTCACCTACTATGTTTCCTTCTCTCCCTTTTCCTACTGACGAATTCCAGTCACCCATGACTATTAAATTTTCGTCTCCCTTCACTAGCTGAATAATTTATTTTATCTCGTCATACATTTCATCAATTTCTTCATCATCTGCAGAGCTAGTTGGCATATAAACTTGTACTACTGTAGTAGGCATGGGCTTTGTGTCTATCTTGGCCACAATAATGCGTTCACTATGCTGTTTGTAGTAGCTTACCCGCACTCCTATTTGTTTATTCATTATTAAACCTACTCCTGCATTACCCCTATTTGATTTTGTATTTATAACCCTGTAATCACCTGACCAAAAGTCTTGTTCCTCCTGCCACCGAACTTCACTAATTCCCACTATATCTAACTTTAACCTATCCATTTCCCTTTTTAAATTTTCTAACCTACCTGCCCGATTAAGGGATCTGACATTCCACGCTCCGACCCGTAGAATGCCAGTTTTCTTTCTCCTGATAACGACGTCCTCTTGGGTAGTCCCCGCCTGGAGATCCGAATGGGGGACTATTTCACCTCCGGAATATTTTATCCAAGAGGACGCCATCATCATTTAATCATACAGTAAAGCTGCATGTCCTCGGGAAAAATTACGGCTTTAGTTTCCCCTTGCTTTCAGCCGTTCGCAGTACCAGCACAGCAAGGCCGTTTTGGTTAATGTTACAAGGCCAGATCAGTCAATCATCCAGACTGTTGCCCCTGCAACTACTGAAAAGGCTGCTGCCCCTCTTCAGGAACCACATGTTTGTCTGGCCTCTCAACAGATACCCCTCCGTTGTGGTTGCACCTACGGTACGGCCATCTGTATCGCTGAGGCACGCAAGCCTCCCCACCAACGGCAAGGTCCATGGTTCATGCGGGGGAGAGGTAGAAATTGACATACATGCTTGGAATGACATGGGGTTTTACTAGAACAAAAAAAAAAAACAAAGTTCACAAAATGTCCGACAGATGGCACTGGACAGCAAAACGTCAGTGACTGCGCATGACAATCGTGTATAAAAGGAGCTGTAATGAGAGAGAGAATCAGATGCGCCAGCAGTCGCAGCATGTTGACGTTACCTTTTAGTGAAGCTGTATTATCAGAATGGGGAATGTGCTAGTTCAGCGTTACGATCCTATCGCCATAGGAAGGGGATTCGAACGGGTAAAGGTCCGTTGACAAATGCAGCTGTGGCGAGAATGATTTCGCAGTTCGAAGCCACGGGTTGTTTAGACGATAGACCCCGTTGTGGTCGACCGAGCACAAGGCGTAATGCTGCTGAGACTGTTCAGGAAGAAATGGAGACTGTAGCGGGGTCCTCTATGCACGGGGAAGTCAGCGCTCGTGCAGTCGCACGTCGCACCGGCATTCCATACACTACTGTTTGATTGGCACTTACCCTCCGATGCTATCCGTACAAAATTCATCGGCATCATGAACTGTTACCTGGCGATTTAGTGAAGCGGAGGTCATTTGCGATGTGGGCGTTTCAAAAGATGGCAGAAGATGACAATTGGTTGAGTAACGTGTTGTGGACCGACGAAGCTCATTTGACGCTCCGAGGGTCTGTCAACGCGCACAACTGCAGAATCCTAGAACTGTCATGGAAACTCCATTGCACGACGATAAAGTCACGGTATGGGTTGGATTTACCACATCTACCGTTATCGGGCCTTTTTTCTTCGAGGAAATGCGTGATCCTGGTTTTGTAACTGCTACCGTGACGGGTGAGAGGTACGCCGATATGTTAGAGAATCGCATCATCCCCAGCCTGGCTGATAAACACCTGCTGGAACGTACGATGTTTATGCAGGAGGGCGCTCCACCCCATATTGCTAGACGCGTGAAATATCTCTTGCGCACGTCGTTTGGTGATGATCGTGTGCTCAGCCGCTACTTTCGTCATGTTTGGCCTCCCAGGTCCCCAGGCCTAAGTCCATGCGATTATTGGCTTTGGGGCTACCTGTAGTCGCAAATGTATCGGGATCGACCGACATCTCTAGGGATGCTGAAAGACAACATTCGACGCCAATGCCTCACCATAAATCCGCACATGCTTTACAGTGCTGTTCACAACATTATTCCTCGACTACAGCTATTGTTGAGGAATGACGGAGGACATATTGAGATTTCCTGTAAAGAACATCATCTTTGCTTTGTCTTAGTTATGCTAATTATTGCTATTCTGATCAGATGAAGTGCCATCTGTCTGACATTTTGTGAACTTTTGTATTTGTTTGGTTCTAATAAAACCCCATGTCATTCCAAGCATGTGTGTCAATTTGTACCTCTCTATCTACATTATTCCGTGATTTATTCAGTTTTCAAATTTATACTGACTTATACTGATCACCCGGTACATGATGAAGCGTTCAATGAGCTTGTGACCTTGATAAGTTTTAACGATTTCATCTACATCTTACTATTACAAGAATGAACATGTATTACTCATCTCTCCAGCAATACGGCAACTAAAAATATTTAAAGACACAAATCAGTACTCCGACTTTCTTTCACTATTGTCTACTTCTCTCCCTGTGTCATCAACGGTTATCCGAACATCAGGTTACGCCCTGACACTGGATACGATTTGTGTGGATTTTGAAGTCTTCGCTCATTGTCCTTATACTAGTAAAGCAGAAACTTCCGCCGGCCGCGGTGGTCTAGCGGTTCTGGCGCTGCAGTCCGGAACCGCGGGACTGCTACGGTCGCAGGTTCGAATCCTGCCTCGGGCATGGGTGTGTGTGATGTCCTTAGGTTAGTTAGGTTTAAGTAGTTCTAAGTTCTAGGGGACTTATGACCTAAGATGTTGAGTCCCATAGTGCTCAGAGCCATTTGAGCCATTTTGAGTCAGAAACTTCCTTATATTGTTTGTACATCAAATGAGATTGCTGTGTTAAGTAATTCTGATAGGTACTGAATTGATCCCCTTGAACGTGAGCTACAGTTACTCTAAATGTCCTTTTCTGAATCATAAGCCTTTACAGAGGGTGGGGGCACAAACAACACAACATACTACAGCGTAGCAAAACCGCTGCCATTCAAAACAGCTTCCAGCCGTCTCGAAATGGGCAAACACAGGTCCTGTATGGTCTTCAGGAGGGATCTTATGTTATTCTTGCTGCAAAATAATGGCAAGTTGAGATAAATTGATGAAGGTGTGTAGCGATCACGCACCAATATTGAGACTGATGACTGTGGTGGGCAGCGGGTTGGGGGAGAGACGCGACAATTCAACCTCGTCTTCATCAAACCTCTCCTGAACGATGCGACCTGCGTGAAGAAACAGGGATCATGCCATCTTGGAACAAAGCGTCACCGTTGGGAAGCAAACATTGTACCATGGGATAGACATGATTAGCTAAAATGGTCGCATAATCCTTAGCGCTAATGCGGCCTTGCAGAGTAGCACTGGGGACCGTGGAATACCACGATATGGCTTCCCAAATCATAATACAGCCTCCGCCATGCTTCACCCTTGGGACATAAACTCGTCCAGAAGTTGGAAACAGTGTGGAGCAAGACTCGTCCGACCAAATGACAGTCTTCCATTGGTCCATAGTGTAGGTTCTGTAACTTCGGCACCACGTTTTCCTGTTACGGGCATTTGAATCTATGATAAGTGGTTTTGGAATTTCAGCTTGCCCTGAAATTCCCTGCTTCTGAAGCTCGCTTCGTGTTGTTTTCGTGCTGACAGTGACGCGAATGGGTTATTAAGTTATGCAGTGACTTCTACAGCTCTCGACGTAGCGAATGATGTTTTCCCTCTTTCCCTGTACGTGGTATAAATCTTCGATATGCTGCTTCTTGAAGCACCACGTGCCTCGAGCCTACCTTGGTTGCGGAAGCGTCCACCATACGAGCAGCAACAATTTGCCGCATAATTCACTTATCTCCGACATAAGGCATTCACAACTACACAGAACACGAATCTGGCCGCGAGTGACACTTGCAGGACACTGCGCAGCTGCCGTTCGTGGTCAAGTACAACAGCGCAACCTGAGGGTTTGACTAGTATCTGTAGTCATGTTCAAGCATGCATTTCTTATGGTGTTTCCATGTTTTTGTCAAACCCCTGTTTCTCCTATCTGAGAAATATCCCCCCCCCCTCATTGATTTCACCGAACACATTTACAAATTCATGATTCTTGTTGAAATATATTCACCACAGTCACCGCCTGCGTGATTTGTTGTATGCCGTTAACAATAGCTGCCTAATTTTATATTGAAATTACTAATTCCATTAACTTTTGTAATCCGTTCAGTACATTTAATATGCTACATAAAAGTAACAACTCCTTGTAGGTCTCCTTGCTTCAGGACACTTAGTGTTGCTAATGTTGTTAGTCTGTTTTCACGTCGTGGGAAATCTAGTGAAGAACTCTGGTCCTAAATTTTACAAGAAACGTTATTGGAATTGTTTTATCTGCAGTTTCCTGAATAGAATGCAGTCAGCATAAAAATGTTCTGTACCCAGTTTTCATCACGTATTTAAAAAAGAATTTCAGCTTTGATTGCAATGTCGTAGGTAGTTTCATTAACAATATTATACAATGACGAGAGTCAGTGTGGTTGGTGGTATGCTACTACGTGTTTCGACCCTTATCATATGGTAACAGTTAAAATGAATAGAAGCTTAAAAAATTGTGACAGACGTAAAATTCCAGAATGTCAAAAAAGCGTTTGTTCTATAGAAATGAGGTGATCAATACAAAAATTATAGAGACTATCTTATATTTAATAGATGTATTACAGATTTTCAGGCAACTGTTAATCCAATGAAGTGTCATACGATTTGGATTTGTGATTTCCTGTCAGAGAGGACACAGTTCGTAGTAATTGACGGAAAGCCATCGAGTAAAACAGAAGTGACTTCTGGCGCTCCCCAAGGTAGTGTTATAGGCCCTTTGGTGTTCCTTATCTATATAAACGATTTGGGAGACGATCTGAGCAGCCGTCTTCGGTTGTTTGCAAATGACGTTGTCGTTTATTGACTAATAAAGTCTTCAGAAGATCGAAACAAACTGCAAAACGATTTAGAAAAAATATCGGAATAGTGCGAAAAGTGGCAGTTGACCCTAAATAACGAAAAGTGTGAGGCCATCTACATGAGTGCTAAAAGGAACTCGTTAAATTTCGGTTACACGTTGAATCAGTCTAATCTAAAAGCCGTAAATTCAACTAAATACCTACGTATTACAATTACGAATAACTTACATTGGAAGGAACGCATAGAAAATGTTGTGGGGCAGGCTAACCAAAGACTGCGTTTTATTGGTAGGACACTTAGAAAATGTAACAGATCTACTAAGGAGATTGCCTACACTACGCTTATCCGCCCTCTTTTAGAATACTGCTGCGCGGTGTGGGATCCGTACCAGATAGGACTGACGGAGTACATCGAAAAAGTTCAAAGAAAGGCAGTATTATCGCGAAATATGGGAGAGAGTGTCACAGAAGTGATACAGGATTTGGGCTGGAAATCATTAAAAGAAAGGCGTTTTTTCTTGCGACGGAATCTTCTCACGAAATTCCAATCACCAACTTTCTCCTCCGAAAGCGAAAAAATTTTGTTGACACCGACCTACATAAGGAGCAGCGATCACCACGATAAAATAAGGGAAATCAGAGATCTTACGGAAAGATATAGGTGTTCATTCTTTCCGCGCGCTATACGAGATTGGAATAACATAGAATTGTGAAGGTGGTTCGATGAACCCTCTGCCAGGCACTTAAATGTGATTTGCAGAGTATCCATGTAGATGTAGATGTAGATTCCTGAGCAAAGAATAAAACAAAACACTTTTACAACTTAAAACTATCTCATATGAGAAAATGAAACACCTACAGCCGTCCTTATTATGTTATTTATTGCATGGCTACCAGTTTCAGCGCTTCATTGCACGATCTTCATGTCTTAGATGATGCTGAAGAGGTTAGCACCATCCTTATACACGATGAATCAGTGGCCAACATAATTGATTTACGCAGACTACCTGTACTGTGATTTTGTCTCTCCAGCCATCAACTGTCAACTGTTGACAGTCGATGGTTGGCGATATAGCATCACAATTACAGGTAGTCTGCGTAATCCGGCTATGTTGGTGGCGACTGATGCATCGTATATACAGATGGTGTTAACCCCTTCAGCATCAACTAAGGCCTGAAGATGGTGCACTGGAGCGCCGAAATTGGTAGCCGTACAGTAAATAACACCATAAGGACGGCTGTAGGAGTTTCATTTTCTTATATATGTGAATGGCTGTTGTCCCCCAGACCTCCAGTCACAAAGATGGACATACAAAAACTTAAAACTATCTGGACATACTGTATGTTAAGAAGAAACATCCATAAATCAGTATTCTATAGCATTTGATATTTTTTGTTTAGGTAATTAAAATGGCGCTCTATAGTAGGAGTTATTGACGTTCCCCTCATAAATGCTCCGTAGGTATAATTCTTAATCACTTATTCAAAGCATAATTCATGCCGAAGAAATCTTCTTGGGCTCCAACCGGACGTTGCGGTGGGTGTCATTACTGTACCATCTTCTGGCAAAATGTGGAGGTTACGCGGGGAGCCACATATATAACTAAGGGGCAGAGCCTTTACTCCCTCCCACAGCCCTGGCGCTGCAATCGGCATCCCGTGGTGAGAGGCGGAGAGACGTTCAACTCTCGGCGCATTCAGTCTTCCCACACTAGCGCAGCGTCTACTGCTGAAACTGGTCTCGGCGTAGAGCTGACACGCGAAACCTACCTGGTAGCTCTCTTCCTTGTTCACGAGACTGTCACGGCGTTTCATCTCAATTCAATCCGAGGGTCACTCCAAAAGAATTGCATAATATTTTTTTAAAATCCATCTTTTATTCTACATGTTTCAAAGTTTTGCAGTTTGTAGATACATCCCTTAGGAACAATATTTTCATTTCTCCACATAATTTCCATCCCTCTCAACTGCCTTACGCCATATTGGAACCAGCGCCTGTATACCCGCACGGTAAAATTCTGGACCAACCTGTTGGAGCCACTGTTTGGCAGCGAGCACAAGGGAGTCATCATCTTCAAACCTTGTTCCACGAAGAGAGTCTTTCAGTTTCCAAAAGAGATGATAGTCACATGGAGCCAGGTCAGGAATGTAAGGCGGGTGTTTCAGTGTTGTCCATCCGAGTTTTGTGATCGCTTCCATGGTTTTTTGCCTGACATGTGGCCGAGCATTGTCGTGCAACAGCAAAACATCCTGCTTTTGCCGATGTGGTCGAACACGACTCAGTCGAGCAAGTTTCTTCAGTGTCGTCACATATGCATCAGAATTTATGGTGGTTCCACTTGGCATAATGTCAACAAGCAAGAGTCCTTCGGAATCGAAAAACACCGTAGCCATAACTTTTCCAGCAGAAGGTGTGGTTTTGAAATTTTTTCTTGGGTGAATTTGCATGATGCCACTCCATTGATTGTCTCTTCGTCTCTGGTGAAAAATGATGGAGCCATGTTTCATCACCTGTCACAATTCTTCCAAGAAATTCATCTCAACCATTCTCGTACTGTTCCAAAAGTTCGCTGCATACCGTTTTTCTTGTTTCTTTGTGAGCCACTGTCAACATCCTGGGAACCCACGTGGCACAAACCTTTTTCAACGCCAACACTTTCAGTATTCTGCAAACACTTCCTTCCCCTATCGCAACGTAGCGTGACAATTCGTTCACTGTGATGCGTCTGTCAGCAGTCACCAATTCGTTAACTCTCTGCACATTGTCTAGAGAGTGTGCAGTAGGAGGCCTGCCGCTGCGAGGACAATCCTCAATATTTCCGTGCCCGCTTTCATCACGTAACCTGCTTGCCCACCGACTAACTGTACTGTGATCGACAGCAGCATCTCCATACACCTTTTTCAAACTTTTGTGGATGTTTCCCACTGTCTAGTTCTCACAGCACACGAATTCTATGACAGCACGTTGCTTCTGACAAACGTCAAGTGTAGCAGCCATCTTGAAGACATGCTGTGACGGCGCCACTCACGGGAACAGGTTGAACTAAGTTCGAAAACAAGCGGGAAGGATGTATCTACACACTGTAAAACTTTCACACATGCACAATGAAAACTGTATTTTTAGAAAAATAGTGTGCATTTCTTTTGGAGTGATCCTCGTATAATAATGCTCTAGAAAATAACCACTAGCTCGGCAGAACGTCTTTGTTTTCTCAAAATCAAAAAAATGGCTCTGAGCACTATGGGACTCAACTGCTGTGGTCATAAGTCCCCTAGAACTTAGAACTACTTAAACCTAACTAACCTAAGGACAACACACAACACCCAGCCATCACGAGGCAGAGAAAATCCCTGACCCCGCCGGGAATCGAACCCGGGAACCCGGGCGTGGGAAGCGAGAACGCTACCGCACGACCACGAGATGCGGGCTTCTCAAAATCAAATGTATGTCCTTCGATGAGGCTATGTTTTGTCACTGCTGACTTATCTTCATGCCACAGACGTACACATCCAGTGTGTTCCCTGCAGCCTTGCGAGATGCTGCGCTATGTTTTCCCGATGTAGTAGCGGCCACACCCAGAAGTAATGTTGTATGCACCGGATATTTTCAGTTGTAGTTTTCCCTTTACCTAGCCAAGAAGATCTTTCGTTTCTTGTGGTGGTCGAAATATAGTTTTGATGTTGCTTTTTCCGAGGATTCTCGCAATTTTGGCTGAAGGAGGCCCATTATAAGGGATGAGGCGAGTTTATCTTTCTCTACATCTTTACAGAAGAGTGTATTAATCGTTTTCTTAAAATTCTCGTCTAATCTGCATTTCGCCGAACACATTTTGGCGAAACAAGTCTTTACGCTATTGTAACTCAGCTGGCAGGCTGTCGGTGTCGCAAATTGCGCGTACCGTGTGAACTAGAGTCGTTAGAACAGTTTACCGCTGCGCTAATTGACGATGACTGCTCGCGGAACTTAGCTACACGAGTGCATTGTAAAAAAAAATAGTGAACTAGCCATCTGTACAGAGGAGGTAGAGAAACTTGCCTTTATCCCCTATATGCCTCCTGCAGCCAAATTTGCGAAACTCTTAGAAGAAAACAACATCAAAGTTATCTTTCGACCAGCCAAAAAAAAAAAAAAAGCTTGTGACTGTGGTCTGCATTACACAAGGCAAACATAGAGCTGTATGTCGCAACACTGCGTGAAACACATTAGATGCGTACTTCTGGGGCATAAAGACAGAAGGTTTCATCAACAGCATACCCAGAGAAAGTCTACATTCACATGTTACTCATGTCTTTTGTAAAAAGGTCTATACAATTAGCAGAGTATATATCTCATTTAATGCTATAAACTGAAATTTGTGTTTATTAGTGCCTAACTTAACATTAAATTTGATGTGGTTTGTTGTCCTTCTGTGTAGCAGATTTTGGGGAACGTTCGTTTGTGTTTACATTCATTCACACAATGTTGTCAATGTTGTCAGTGGTTTGGATGCCAATATCGGCGCTTTAGTGTCGAAACTGTTGACTGTTTCTATAGTCACTATATTGTATTTGTCTGGGCCTTGTAAGAAGAGAATAGTTGGATTGCTCTGTCGTTTGTGTGTTCATACGTATCTCATTAAATTCTATCATTTAGTCCAGTGCGAGAGGCTTCATTTGTGTACTAGATGCTTGTTACAAACGAAGAATTGAAGGTACTGGTGCAGTAACCAGATAAGTCCATCTCTGGCTGAAAATGAGATTCCACTACAATTTTATAGTTTGAAAATTCTTCTGTCGTGTGGTGCAAGAACGAAACCTGTCCATGGGAACGAAGAATTGAAGGTACTGGTGCAGTAACCAGATACGTCCATCTCTGGCTGAAAATGAGATTCCACTACAATTTTATAGTTTGAAAATTCTTCTTTCGTGTGGTGCAAGAACGAAACCTGTCCATGGGACCAATGCACAGTAGGATTGGGAATGGACTTGTCGATGTCAGTTGGTTGGGGCAGGAAATAGTCATGTCTTGGGATTGTTTTGTCATTGCACGAAACAGTAGTCAGATTCTTGCATGCGAAAGCCATCCAAGAAGATCAGTGTAAATGACGTTACACAAAAGCTGTTTTTAGACTTGTTTCACTCAAAAACCCTGTTTCGGTCTAAAATTAAAGGTGCTAATAATGAGAAGTTTACTATTTCAAATCACATGTTATTAAGTACTCTAGTGCACACAAGCATGAACATATTTATCATTATTTAGTCATTTAGAAAGCTTGAACTACATGGACTATAAACGACGAAAAACTTTATAAGGTGCCTCCGCCAGTTAAATCTGAGAAATACAAAAATGTCACGAACCTTGTCAAGGAGTTCGTGCCAGCCTCAGATATGGATTTTTATAATAAGATAGTGTGTGACACAACTGTTTATCGGATGCTAAATGCAGTTAATCAGAAGCACGCTGAACTTCTTGTAACATTGCAAATCTAAGACTGTTATTAGGGTATCCATTTTTTTAAATATTTCAGACTCTTCTTCACATTCAGTAACGTATAAAGCGCAAATACTTGTTGTTTCTTTGGTTACTTGTTAATTTTTTGACATCATATTCAAAAAACAAAGTTGTCTGGTGCAAGAGCGAAACAAATTCATTTTTTTTAGAATTAAATACACACCATAACAAATATTTGAGTGTGTAATAAGCTGTTATGGTGTGTTGGTGGCCGAAATAAAGGTTAGGAAAAGACAAGACCGATTAATAAAGTGTTCCAGTTTCCGGACAGTATTTTATGTTTCACTCGAAAGTATGTAGACGTGATTTATCTGGTTATTGCACTAACGCCTTCGAGTAAGCTTTACGTCCCGTGTACGAATACATCATTAGAAAAAAATACTCCAGCTGGAATAAGAGGACGATGTGGAAGGAAAACGACCATATTCTTTTCCAAAGAACCACCCAGCACTCTGTTTAAATGACTACAGCAGTGAAATCAGAATGTTCCACTGTACCACACTGTTACACATGGTCGGTGCTTGCAAGGTGGAGATGGACCTGCCCTCTCATACGAACTTCCGTCTTTCCAAGAAAATCGTGCGACCAAAGCTCAGATATGTTGCTTCCATTTCCATTGTACTCAAATGAGAGCTCTTATGTGGAGCTCTTTCGTAGCAGATAACAAAACTGTGAAGCATATTTTAACCGAGGGTCTGTTAACCAGAACAGATTTTTTTCCTATGTGGTATTTTCACCTACGATGAGGATGGAAGAGGATGAAAATGTTATAAAACTACTTATGAAGAGAGAGAACGTTCTAGGATAGTACTTACCTTTTGGAATGTTGAGTATTGTTGTAGAGTCCGTGCATCAGGTGTTTCTATAACAGTTTCTGTTCTACTCAATTAATGTTCCTGATGCACAATTCTTGAATTCGTGTAAAAATTTCGCGCTAAATTCAGTAGGATTAGAGCTTAGCAGTTAGTCAAAGTTGTCCTTAATTTATTATGATCCAGAAAAACAGAATATGTAAGTGAATTTATGCAAGCTCTAATCGTTCTTGTTTTCTTTGCAAACGTGTACATAGTTACAAGTGTCGAAGAACCAGATATTCATTCTGGCGTTGCTCCCCCCTTACGCGCTTCGTGCGTAATGGGCATTCCCTCTTGGTGGATTAGACATTTATTTCTATGACTAAATGTCTTTCCGTCACTTTGGGTCGTTGACGTGCTTAGTTCGCAAATTACTATGTGTTACGAAGGGTGCATTTCACTGTATTAGATATAAATGCTAATCAGTTTCTTTGTGTTGGCTTCCACAGCCAGTATAGACATGCTTATTAAAGACATCAGTTCTCCGTCAAGGTTGTAAATTATCGCAGGCATTGAGAACTTAATTACGTCATTAAATGACGGTCCTAGAATGTAGGTCACACACACACACACATACACACACACACAAATGAGAATGCATTTTGAAATTAGCCTGTAGCGATGTAATGAAATTTATGTATTTGAAGGAAGATTACAGCCGTAGCGTAAAACTGATATTATCTTCAACAAACGAAAGGGCATTCCCTCTTGCGGGCACGTAAGGAAAGAATGGGCAGTCATTACAGCGAAGATACGGGCCGCAAATGCGGAAATCCTCTGATATAAGCGGTTTTGACAGAGGGCACATTCTCTAAGCACGTCAGACGTTACCTGAATGACACCATTCCAGGACGCTGGACTGGAAGAGGAGGATCAGAAAATGAACTTCATCGCCGGTGGCCTCCCAGGTCTGCAGACCTCACACCTTGTGACTTATCTGTGGGGTTACGTGAAAGATCGCTTTTTTGTCCCCCCTATGCCTGACACTCTTGAAGTCTGTAATATCGCATTGTTAAAGCTGTGCTTTCGATAACGAGACACCAACTGCTTCATCTGTGGCAAAAAATGAGCCACAGTTTTGATATTTGTCGTGTAACACATGGTGCTCACACTGAATGCATAAAAAACTGAACTTTTCTCTTTCCAGGAACGTTGGAATTGTGTTCCTAGCTTTCGTAGTTTGTAAGCAATAAATGTTTGAAATCCGTTCCTTCTTTTTGATTTGTCCTGTATTCTCAGTTAGAATATAATAAACTTTCTTGAGGCTGAGAAGTTCATGTCCACGAATCAACATGGTTTTAGAAAAGCATCGCTCGTGAGCAGGAAGAACAAACCTCTGATGTTCGGTTATAGTATTACTAGGGTCCTGCTTGACGCAGTCAAGTCGTTTAAATATCTGGGCGTAACGATGCAAAGCGACATGAAACGGATCGAGCGTGTGAGAACTGTGATAGAGAAGGCGAATGGGAGGATTTTAGAGAAGACTGCTTCACCAGTAAAGGAGACCGCATATAGGAGTTACTGCTAGGTTAGAACAGCACGTAAGTGTTACTGAGATACTTGGGGAACTCAAATGGGAATCCCTGGAGGAGAGGCGACATTCCTTTCGAGAAACACTATTCAGAAATCATACAATGTAGGCTTTCACGGCCAGTGTTGTCTTCAGTTGAAACTTCCAGGCTGAGAGGCCGTGGTCGATGTATAAAATTTCCACCTAACGTTTCGTCTCCATCTGCGGAGACATCTTCTGATAGCCGGACGACCTCAAAAAAACTGGCTCTGAGCACTATGGGACTTAACTTCTAAGGTCATCAGTCCCCTAGAACTTAGAACTACTTAAACCTAACTAACCTAAGGACATCACACACATCCATGCCCGAGGCAGGATTCGAACCTGCGACCGTAGCGGTCGCGCGGTTCCAAACTGTAGCGCCTAGAACCGCTCGGCTACCACGACCGGCGGACGACCTCAGAAGATGTCTCCTGCAGATAGAGACGAAACGTTAGGTGGAAATTTTATACATCGACCACGGCCTCTCAGCCCGGAAGTTTCACCTGAAGGCTATTCAGAAAATTTAGAGAACCGGCATTTGAAGCTGACTACCGAACGATTCTACTGCCGCCAACATACTTTGCGCACACAGGACCACAAAATAATATTTGAGAAATTAGGGCTCATACGGAGGCATATACAGAGTGTTTTTCCCTCTCTCTATTTGCGAGTGGAACGGGAAAGAAATGGTTAGTAGTGATACAAGATACCCTCCGCCACGCACCGTACGGTGGCTTGCAAAGTATCTATGTAGATGCGGATGTAGATGTAGACCTGTGCGTAGTCATCCGGTGCCACATACAACTGGAATCCTGTCGAGGACTTGTAGAATCAATGCCAAACAAAATTGTTGCACTGTACTTGAAAAGTGGACAAAACACTATTAAACAGGTGTTCATAATTTTTTGGCTCATCGGTGTATGTCTTGTAGCACAAAGAAATAACGATTATCGTCAATAGACAAAAAGAAGCACTTTTTTAAATCTGCTTACAGAATTGTGTGAATAGTTTTCTCTGACTGGAAGACAGAATCTGAAGTTATTTTATTGGAAATTCTCTGGTTTTTCCGTGGAAGATACTGAAAGAAAACGCACTTCGCAAATAAAATGCATATTTTATTACTATCTTAATGAATTTCTCACATTCTATGTCGCGGTTTACAGTGTCTCTGAATAAAGACAGTCTGAGGCGGGTTGGGGATATTGGGAAGTTCCGTAGCGCAGCATCGCTTGTGTTGTTGCTGCCATTGTTACTCGTACGCGTTACGCCCGCTGAACTTACATTTGCAATGAAAAGCAGATAGTAAAGAAAACAGGTTTATTGCATAAAATTTTTTTACATATTTCAACAACAGATATGATGTAACAAAAGGATCCACGGAAGTTAGTTACCATTCATACGTCGTCTGCTTACCTCTTGTTCAGCTACAAATAACACTAGCCACAGGTGTTATGGTGAAGCAATTGCGCTACGAATACTATACACAGTTAGCACAGACAAGGACAGATTTCAAGACTCACTCACTAACCACGTACCGCTTCAAAAGAAGCTATCAATATTTTCTTCAACATGAGAAATATTGTATTTACTGTTTCCTTCAATGCATTCCAAAGATATTAAAGGAATTTTTAAATTAATCGTCACATATACGCTCGTACGACACATAGATATGCATTTGATTGATTATGTCTTACGTGAAAACTCACACAACGTAGCTTTGTTTCATACAGGCCGAGGAAGGAATAGGAATACATACGGGTGAAGTACGACATAACTCAACATTTTTGTATTTCTGTGTTTCATGTACGACGGAAACATATAGGTGCTTACTACAACACAATATTTTTTTCAGTCATTTTACCTAGACTGAAGCGTGTGACCTTGATTTGCTACGCACGTACAACAAAGCTGATGAGTGAGGAACATCACCTTCGTTCTAGAGCGTGTCAATTACTACTCTAAATGGTGGCTCGAAGTGGGAGCTTCATGAAGACTGAACACACTGCTTCAACAGAGCGCGGTGATACCGTATTGAGCTGAAAAATATCACATTCATTGCTCCATTCGGACTCTATATGTCGCACTAGACATTTACAAAGTGTTCTTCGAACACACATGTGAAATGCAAATATTTGACACCAGACAAGATTTATACATATCTGCGGCGTGAAAGCCACGCCGATGGAACTTTTTTACAGCTCAGGACAAACAGAAAGGTAGGGTGGACTCTCCGGCGAATTCGTAACGATCGGCCCTAGTACGAAAACGAAACTGAGGACTCCTAAATGGCAACTGAAATCATATTTATCAGTTGCGGCCGGAAAAATTAGTTCGACTGTCCGTTTGAACAGTCGTCGTACAATACTGGTGTGAAAATTACGCATTTATTCTCCGCGTACGTATTCCAGTTCTCTGTAAACACTCGCAGCTGGTTATAGGAACAATTTCTTCCGTAAACTGGTATAGTCCCGGATGCAGAGAACTCGACACGTCGTAACGCTGATATGTTAATAAGAGGAAAAGAGCATAAGACGGTTCTCTACGACGAAAACCGACCGTAGTAAGGGCGTCATATTTTCAGCGTACAGAAATTACAAAATAGTCGCGCGCTGAAAAATCTGTGGTTACGAGGGCGTGTGGATGTTGCCGGAGGGTAGATACCTTCGGAAAGTGACGTAAGACGGACGAATTTCGTTACGTGCAATCCCAAATGCAAGGACGAATACCGATCGTCTCAGTTCTCCGGAGATTCCGAATGGAAAATAGAGCAGAAAAAAATGAACAGTAGGCGACAACGAATATCCGATAGCGACATATCTGTCTGAGTAAGGACGAGAAAAGGGAGAAGGCCGGGGGAGAAGTGCAAATAACAGACGAGGAGTCGCTTCCACTTAGTTTACCGCCACTAGTATCGACACGACACGGAACGCATACTTACGCAGCTCGCAAGGATACGCAATGGACGCACAATGTGGAATATATATTTTTTTTTCGTCTCGGAGACAGTGTAGTGATGATTCTAGTCTAGGGTACATCGCACCACAGTCAAAAACACTCGCAGCAGTCGTGGCGCGAAGGAAGACGTTTTTATGTCTAAATACAATTTTTCAGGGGCCGACAGACATCACAGTTGTTTCGAGAACATAATAAACACGTGTCACTGTGCTCCGAAACCCAAAATGATATGTATGAAGCGCATGAAGTTGTAGCGGCTGTGGCGGCGTTAGAGCGGGCGTCACGACGCGTGGCGCAGCGCGAGGCCGGCAGCCAGCAGCAGCGCCAATGGCGCCGGGGCTGCCCGCGCGCCGCGCCCGTCTGGCACCTTCACCTCCACCTCGGCCATCTTGAAGATCGACAGCAGCAGGTGCGAGTGCAGCTCGGGGTGGCGCGAGTTGATCTTGCTGCTCAGCTCCTGCAGCGGGCCCGCGCACTCCTCCTGCGGGGACAAAAACGCGAGTCAGACAAGGCTGCTACAGTACACATGCTCAGAGTAGTAGACTAAAGTGCGCGTCATTTATGACGGCGGCTGAGTTTAGGTTCGTTCTGCGCATCTGACGTCACAAAACACAGTCAGCCAGTGAACAGAGAACGACGTTGCCAGAGCTCGACTGCAGTGCAGAGCATGGACGAGTGTCTTCAGTTTTAGAAACTTTCAGTCATAAATAAAGTAATTGAACGAAAGCAGTGTCTTGATAGCAGACTTTCTTTTATAGAAAGTTTGGAAAAAGCATACTTTATACCAATTGCTTCATATTCTATTAGTTAATTAAACCAAACAAGCAATAAGCCTCCTAATTCAGGCGTTAGCAAGGAAAGGTATTTGTATCATTCTCACTAACTGCTTTTTCGCAATAAAGAACAGCGGTAATTGTTTATTTCCTATTGTACTTCGACGAAACATGAGTAATTCATAGTCATGCCATCAGTGTTTGTCGATATTCTGCGTGATATTTTAAAGTCCTCTGGGAGAAATATTGATTGTCGAGCTGTGATAGTGTATTGGTTAAAGTGTATGACTGCTAAGCAGAAGGTTCCGAGTTCAAACCTTGTTCGGTGTATAATATTTTCTTTATTTAAAAACAATATCAAAGTGTATTACTTCATGAATTTTATTCGGATATTTTCTTTATTTAAAAACAATATCAAAGTGTATTACTTCATGAATTTTATTCGTTTGAATGTGATTGTTTGAAATTTCTAGTAGCAACTAAAATCGACCATACGGAGAGTATACGCTATGGACTTTTACCTCAGCAAACTCTTCAAAATTGCGTGCAATGGTTTACTATATCTAATGCTGCACAATAACTGCGTTGAACTTCGAAACAAAATTAGGTCATTTATGGGGGGAAGGTATCAGTCAAGAAGATGCGTAAAAATATAATTTTTGGGCCAAATAGATTTTGTGAAATCGAATGATAAAGTGTGTCAAAGCAGTCGAAACACCATGTGTCTGCACAGGCGAGCAGTGCAATGATGACAAAATCACGCACATCGCGGAATGCGGGGAGCACGTCTCTGTAGCAGCGAAAGGGTTAATACGGCCGTGGTGGCTTTATTTCATAAACTGCGCGCTCCCCCCTAAACGTAAGTTTGCGAACTATATACTATGGCACTGCTTCCTTTAGCGCGTACAACTGGCAACACAGCAATCTCTCGCGTCTGGGCGGGCATGCGCGAACCGTGAAGATAAAAGAATTGAACTACAGGGTGTTACAAAAAGGTACGGCCAAACTTTCAGGAAACATTCCTCACACACAAATAAAGAAAAGATGTTATGTGGACATGTGTCCGGAAACGCTTAATTTCCATGTTAGAGCTCATTTTAGTTTCGTCAGTGTGTACTGTACTTCCTCGATTCACCGCCAGTTGGCCCAATTGAAGGAAGGTAATGTTGACTTCGGGGCTTGTGTTGACATGCGACTCATTGCTCTACAGTACTATAATGGCTCTGAGCACTATGGGACTTAACATCTATGGTCATCAGTCCCCTAGAACTTAGAACTACTTAAACCTAACTAACCTAAGGACATCACACACATCCATGCCCGAGGCAGGATTCGAACCTGCGACCGTAGCCTCTACAGTACTATCATCAAGCACATCAGTACTCAGCATCAACAAGTTAGTGTTCATCACGAACGTGGTTTTGCAGTCATTGCAATGTGTACAAATGCGGGGTTGGCAGATGCCCATTTGCTGTATGGATTAGCACGGGGCAATAGCCGTGGCGCGGTACGTTTGTATCGAGACAGATTTCCAGAACGAAGGTGTCCCGACAGGAAGACGTTCGAAGCAATTGATCGGCGTCTTAGGGAGCAGGGAACATTCCAGCTTATGACTCGCGACTGGGGAAGACCTAGAACGACGAGGACACCTGCAATGGACGAGACAATTCTTCGTGCAGTTGACGATAATCCTAATGTCAACGTCAGAGAAGTTGCTGCTGTACAACGTAACGTTGACCACGTCACTGTACGGAGAGTGCTACGGGAGAACCAGTTGTTTCCGTACCATGAACTGCGTGTGCAGGCACTATCAGCAGCTGATTGGCCTCCACGGGTACACTGCTGCGAATGGTTCATCCACAATGTGTCAATCCTCATTTCAGTGCAAATGTTCTCTTTACGGATGAGGCTTCATTCCAACGTGATCAAACTGTAAATTTTCACAATCAACTTGTGTGGGCTGACGAGAATCCGCACGCAATTGTGCAATCACGTCATCAACACAGATTTTCTGTGAACGTTTGGGCAGGCATTGTTGGTGATGTCTTGATTGGGCCCCATGTTCTTCCACCTACGCTCAATGGAGCACGTTATTATGATTTCATGATTTCATGATTTCTCACTTCCCCCATGAACCATGGACCTTGCCGTTGGTGGGGAGGCTTGCGTGCCTCAGCGATACAGATGGCCGTACCGCAGGTGCTACCACAACGGAGGGGTATCTGTTGAGAGGCCAGACAAACATGTGGTTCCTGAAGAGGGGCAGCAGCCTTTTCAGTAGTTGCAGGGGCAACAGTCTGGATGATTGACTGATCTGGCCTTGTAACATTAACCAAAACGGCCTTGCTGTGCTGGTACTGCGAACGGCTGAAAGCAAGGGGAAACTACAGCCGTAATTTTTCCCGAGGACATGCAGCTTTACTGTATGATTAAATGATGATGGCGTCCTCTTGGGTAAAATATTCCGGAGGTAAAATAGTCCCCCATTCGGATCTCCGTGCGGGGACTACTAAGAGGACGTCGTTATCAGGAGAAAGAAAACTGGCATTCTACGGATCGGAGCGTGGAATGTCAGATCCCTTAATTGGGCAGGTAGGTTAGAAAATTTAAAAAGGGAAATGGATAGGTTAAAGTTAGATATAGTGGGAATTAGTGAAGTTCGGTGGCAGGAGGAACAAGACTTTTGGTCAGGTGATTACAGGGTTATAAATACAAAATCAAATAGGGGTAATGCAGGAGTAGGTTTAATAATGAATAAAAAAATAGGAATGCGGGTTAGCTACTACAAACAGCATAGTGAACGCATTATTGTGGCCAAGATAGACACAAAGCCCATGCCTACTACAGTAGTACAAGTTTATATGCCAACTAGCTCTGCAGATGATGAAGAAATTGATGAAATGTATGACGAGATAAAAGAAATTATTCAGGTAGTGAAGGGAGATGAAAATTTAATAGTCATGGGTGACTGGAATTCGTCAGTAGGAAAAGGGAGAGAAGGAAACATAGTAGGTGAATATGGATTGGGGGGAAGAAATGAAAGAGGAAGCCGCCTTGTAGAATTTTGCACAGAGCATAACTTAATCATAGCTAAACTTGGTTTAAGAATCATAAAAGAAGGTTGTATACCTGGAAGAATCCTGGAGATACTAATAGGTATCAGATAGATTATATAATGGTAAGACAGAGATTTAGGAACCAGGTTTTAAATTGTAAGACATTTCCAGGGGCAGATGTGGATTCTGACCACAATCTATTGGTTATGAACTGCAGATTGAAACTGAAGAAACTGCAAAAAGGTGGGAATTTAAGGAGATGGGACCTGGATAAACTGAAAGAACCAGAGGTTGTACAGAGTTTCAGGGAGAGCATAAGGGAACAATTGACAGGAATGGGGGAAAGAAATACAGTAGAAGAAGAATGGGTAGCTCTGAGGGATGAAGTAGTGAAGGCAGCAGAGGATCAAGTAGGTAAAAAGACGAGGGCTAATAGAAATCCTTGGGTAACAGAAGAAATATTGAATTTAATTGATGAAAGGAGAAAATATAAAAATGCAGTAAATGAATCAGGCAAAAGGGAATACAAACGTCTCAAAAATGAGATCGACAGAAAGTGCAAAATGGCTAAGCAGGGATGGCTAGAGGACAAATGTAAGGATGTAGAGGCTTGTCTCACTAGGGGTAAGATAGATACTGCCTACAGGAAAATTAAAGAGACCTTAGGAGAGAAGAGAACCACTTGTATGAACATTAAGAGCTCAGATGGCAACCCAGTTCTAAGCAAAGAAAGGTGGAAGGAGTATATAGAGGGTTTATACAAGGGCGAAGTACTTGAGGACAATATTATGGAAATGGAAGAGGATGTAGATGAAGATGAAATGGGAGATAAGATACTGCGTGAAGAGTTTGACAGAGCACTGAAAGACCTGAGTCGAAACAAGGCCCCGGGAGTAGACAACATTCCATTAGAACTACTGATGGCCTTGGGAGAGCCAGTCATGACAAAACTCTACAATCTGGTGAGCAAGATGTATGAGACAGGCGAAATACCCACAGACTTCAAGAAGAATATAATAATTCCAATCCCAAAGAAAGCAGGTGTTGACAGATGTGAAAACTACCGAACTATCAGTTTAATAAGTCACAGCTGCAAAATACTAACGCGAATTCTTTACAGACGAATGGAAAAACTGGTAGAAGCGGACCTCGGGGAAGATCAGTTTGGATTCCGTAGAAATGTTGGAACACGTGAGGCAATACTGACCTTACGACTTATCTTAGAAGAAAGATTAAGAAAAGGCAAACCTACGTTTCTAGCATTTGTAGACTTAGAGAAAGCTTTTGACAACGTTAACTGGAATACTCTCTTTCAAATTCTGAAGGTGGCAGGGGTAAAATACAGGGAGCGAAAGGCTATTTACAATTTGTACAGAAACCAGATGGCAGTTATAAGAGTCGAGGGACATGAAAGGGAAGCAGTGGTTGGGAAAGGAGTGAGACAGGGTTGTAGCCTCTCCCCGATGTTATTCAATCTGTATATTGAGCAAGCAGTAAAGGAAACAAAAGAAGAATTTGGAGTAGGTATTAAAATTCATGGAGAAGAAGTAAAAACTTTGAGGTTCGCCGATGACATTGTAATTCTGTCAGAGACAGCAAAGGACTTGGAAGAGCAGTTGAACGGAATGGACAGTGTCTTGAAAGGAGGATATAAGATGAACATCAACAAAAGCAAAACGAGGATAATGGAATGTAGTCTAATTAAATCGGGTGACGATGAGTGGATTAGATTAGGAAGTGAGACACTTAAAGTAGTAAAGGAGTTTTGCTATTTAGGGAGTAAAATAACTGATGATGGTCGAAGTAGAGAGGATATAAAATGTAGACTGGCAATGGCAAGGAAATCGTTTCTGAAGAAGAGAAATTTGTTAACATCGAGTATAGATTTAAGTGTCAGGAAGTCGTTTCTGAAAGTATTTGTATGGAGTGTAGCCATGTATGGAAGTGAAACATGGACGATAACCCGTTTGGACAAGAAGAGAATAGAAGCTTTCGAAATGTGGTGCTACAGAAGAATGCTGAAGATAAGGTGGGTAGATCACGTAACTAATGAGGAGGTATTGAATAGGATTGGGGAGAAGAGAAGTTTGTGGCACAACTTGACTAGAAGAAGGGATCGGTTGGTAGGACATGTTTTGTGGCATCAAGGGATCACAAATTTAGCATTGGAGGGCAGCGTGGAGGGTAAAAATCGTAGAGGGAGACCAAGAGATCAATACACTAAGCAGATTCAGAAGGATGAAGGTTGCAGTAGGTACTGGGAGATGAAGAAGCTTGCACAGGATAGAATAGCATGGAGAGCTGCATCAAACCAGTCTCAGGACTGAAGACTACAACAACAACAACACGGGATACTCTACATGTGCTGCTAGAACATGTGCCTTTACAAGTACGACACAACATGTGGTTCATGCACGATGGAGCTCCTGCATATTTTAGTCGAAGTGTTCGTATGCTTCTCAATAACAGATTCGGTGACCGATGGATTGGTAGAGGCGGACCAATTCCATGGCCTCCACGCTCTCCTGACCTCAACTCTCTTGACTTTCATTTATGAGGGCATTTGAAAGCTCTTGTCTACGCAACCCCGGTACCAAATGTAGAGACTCTTCGTGCTCGTATTGTGGACGGCTGTGATATAATACACCATTCTCCAGCGCTGCATCAGCGCATCAGGGATTCCATGCGGCGGAGGGTGGATGCATGTATCCTCGCTAACGGAGGACATTTTGAACATTTCCTGTAACAAAGTGTTTGAAGTCACGATGGTACGTTCTGTTGCTGTGTGTTTCCATTCCATGATTAATGTGATTTGAAGAGAAGTAATAAAATGAGCTCTAACATGGAAAGTAAGCGTTTCCGGACACATGTCCACATAACATATTTTCTTTCTTTGTGTGTGAGGAATGTTTCCTGAAAGTTTGGCCGTATCTTTTTGTAACACCCTGTATAATAGACGAGCTCCACTATTTGGGCAGCCAAATAACTGATGGCGATAGAAGTAATTAACTGACAATAGCGAAAAAAGCTTTCCTGAAACAATGAATGATGTTAATATTGTGCACAAAATTAAGTGTTAGGAAGTCTTTTCTGAACGTGTTTCTTTGGAGTGCAGCATTATGTGGAAGTGAAACTCGGATTATAAGTACGAGGGATGTTCAGAAAGCAAGCGTCCTGTGATCATAACTAGCTGTGTTTTTTTTGTTTTTTTTGTTTTTTTGTTTTTTGAGGGTTTGTTCAACAAACTGCAAGAGAGTCGTTGTGCATCAGGGAGAGGTTTAGTCTTGAAATTACGTGAACGTACATTTCAAGAAGTGTTCGGCAACATGTTACTTCCTCCCACATTCGTCTCGAGTTTTGACCATGACGAGAAAATCAGAGAAATTAGAGCTAATACGGTAATACGGAGGTTTGTCGACAGAGATACGAGTCGCCAGGGGTGCTTCACTTCTAGGCATAGCCTTCATGATACACAAGAAGATAAACAACTCCTTTAGAGAAGTCACTCCCGTAAGCAGCAGGCTAATAACAATGCGCCTACAGTGTGCAAACGAGAAATACACAATGATCAACGTGCACGTCCTCACGAACGGAGATAACAAAAAAGACCCAAAATCAACAGAGAAATTCTAGGCAACATTAAAGGCAGTGATGGCCAAAATTCCCAAAGATGACATAAAAATTTTGCTAGGTGATTTCAACGCACAAATCGGCAGATAAAAAAAGTCATCAGAGAACTGTGAGAAAGTTTCCCACACACACAAATATACATATAAAAATGACGTGAAACTCGCAGAGTTAAGCTAGAAAAACAACCTAAAGATTACGTCAGCATCCTGCAGGAAATCCTCACGAGAACAAAAGAAAAAAAAATGGTCACCTATACAACAGACGAGAATATTCCAAACAGATCATGTAGCGATTTCCTACCCAGTTCAGGAGATCCGTGACGTTCATGTCCGCAGAGTTGCGAACGTTGATTCAGTTCACTTCCTAATTCCAATTAAAATCAGATTTGTACCGAAGGTAATCCATCAGAAAAGAACACACGTACAGCAGTTCGATACGAAAGTTTTCGTAGAATCCAACATGAGACAGAAGTTGGAAAGAGAACAAGCAAACACATGGTGAGAATCTCATAGAAAGATCACACAAAAAGGAAAAGGACTAATATCGCGGAAAAAGAGCGATAAACACATGTAGTGGGATTCAGTGAAAACGCACTAGACAAACGCAAACAAACTTTCCAGGGGTACAGCAGCAAAAAAAACCAGGAAAACCTATTACGTTTTAACGAGTCCAGAAAACATACTGCAAAAGTCGCTAGGCAAACCAGAAGAAAGGATATTAAGAAGCAACTGGACTCTGTAGAGGAAAACTTCCGCAACCATAATCAAAATGTATGCTGCAGAAAACAAGATGGAAAACTCGCACTAACTAATTTAGAGAACTGTTAGAAACTGGTACGTAATTACTTTGATTTCCTTGACCGTCCTGAACCTCATAAACGATTCACAACACAGGACTGCACCTCCAGGTATACAAAATAGCTCCCACCAACATGTGAAGAAATCCACAAATTAAAAAACAATAGGATATATGGTGAAAGCGGCATCATTGCGGAACAGCTAAAGAACACCAGACAAAAATATCAGCAGGACCATACAGAAATAATCAAAACCATCTGGAAAACCTAAAAACTTTCGGACGACTACAAATGCACACTTATCCATCAAGAAACGACATAGGACGAATGTGAATAACTACAGAGGATTCTCCCTGATAAAGGCCACCTATAAAATTCTCTCAGCGTCCTTCCTCCAGAGAAGACAAGAACAGTTGGAATACAGCATTGGCGAATGCCAGACAGCCTTCCGCTTCGGTCGTTCATGCACGCAGCAGGTTTTCAATCTGACAACAATTCTGAAATACGAGGTTATCAGGAATCCTCCAGTTATTTGCACCTTCATAGGCTTCAAGATGGTATGCGATTTCGTCGACCGACAAGCCTTGTCCATCGTCTTCTAACAGGGTCTCGACCCAAAAACACTATGATTAATGAACAGACGCTGGCTGACACAACATAGAAAGTCAAATTCATGAGTGAAATGATCCACTCGTGATCAAAACTGGAGTACCCCAAGGTAACCGATTATCCCAACTATTACTCAACCTACTCCTGGACAAAGTAGTGAGAAATTGGGGAAAAGAACTGAAAATTCTAGAAAAATGAGAAACAGCACGACTTGATCTATCCCAAGACAAGAAAGAAACTTCAAAACTAGCTTTTGCAGACGAGCTGGCCATTTTTCCAAATCAGATAATGAAACAGTAGCAACCGAACAAACAGAAACACTAAAAAAGAAAGCGCAGAAATAGTTGGCGTGCAAATCTTTTTCCATAAGTCTCATTACTTCTGCTCAAAACTAAATGTACAAAAATTGGTCGCAAAATATGCCAAGATAAAGTGAGTTGCATATTTCATGTATCTAGATGAAATCGTCGAAGAGGAGGAGTGAAGATCTCACTGAGGACTCGGTCACAAAAAAGTGACGACAGCGTACAGGAAGACATAGAACACATATGGCTTAATACGAAACGCATGTCCGTCCATACAAAGATCATACACTACAATTTAGCAATCAAGCTTGAAAAAGTGTATGTATCTGCACCACGAAGTGGACTATGCATCTTCGCGTCCACACTTCAGTAGTTGTCCTACTGCTCGTGCCACACGTACTTGGAGGTACTAACCAACTTAAAAACGTGCTACTTGTAACAGCTGTAATTATTAGTCGGCAACTGAAGTGAATGGCCATGTAACGTTGTTCAGTACACTGTCTTCAGTCATCAACAGGAATTTCTGCTCCTTAAGAGTAATTTCATACCCTCAATTCATCAGCACACTCATGTAGCGCACGCAGTCGTTGCCATGGATACGGCGCGGGCAACGACCTTAATGCTGACCCAAGTTCCTCCACAGCTCACGGCATCTCCCGCCAGCAGCGGCGCCACGGGCGAGCCGCGGTCCCGGACACCAGCCAACCACTCGCCGTCACGTGAGCTAACCGATGTCTGAACCGGGAGCTCATCACGACACCTTTCGTCTTCTGTTGTGTATCAGCTTCAAGTGTCAATAGCTCGAGTGCTCAATACATCGTCAGATTCTAAGACGAACATTTACATACGTTGTTTGGTTTTATCTCTGGTTCATCGATTGGATTCTCTGTGCTGAAGTGTTATACGACATGAACTGTCTGCGGCTCACAATTGTTATTTGTGTTTCTGTGTATGGTATTTACGTATCTGAAATGTGCGTGGTTGACTGTGCCCTACTTCCTGACTGCAGATCCTGATTTAACGATCCTTTGTGAAGCCTGTATTGGTATATTTTATATACCCCTAACACCCTGTATGCAGGGTGATCATTAATAAAACCGACAAACTACATGGATGGATTCCTGACTGGAAATGAAGAAAAAACGATCCTACGAACATGTGTCCGGAAATGGATGGTGTGCGTGCAACTACAACAAATCGTTCCGGAACACAGTGCAGAGCTGCATCGCATCAACAGATCTTCCCCGAGGGTTCTCTGTAGCCCACAGATGACGATTGTGCAGACTGACGATGCCAGTTCTGGTAGAGATTGCTACGTTGCTGAAGGGGACAGATGATAGAAATCCCATAATTGTGATGGTGTGATGAAAAACCATCGACAAAATCCTTCCCATAGAGTCCGCTGTTGATAACCCTCGCACACGTTACATGTGATAGGGACAGCAGCGGTTGTCATGAAGGACACACATAATCGTACTTTGACTTACACCATGATGGCGGGCCACTTGTCTAGAGCTTCGTCTCAGTATCCTCTACAAGCCGGTCGTCCAAGTCTGGTGCATGCACAGTCCGCTGCCTCCCTGCCCATTCGTCTGTCTCAAAGGACCCATGATCACACAATAGCTCAAAAAGGACTTGAAATGTTCTGGGGCGTGGTTTGCGTCTGTGAGGGGACTTGTTTTGGTATAGTCGTGCTGCCTCTCGACCGTTTCCATCTGCTGGGCCGTACACAAACACAATCTCGGCTTCTTCCCGACGTGAATATCGGACCATTCTGCCGCTTACAATAGGGTGTGTCAATCAGACAGCCCGTAATACGCAAGGAACACATGGCACGTGGCCCGTGGAACTGTCATTCGTCAGCACCAGCTATGGTGGCTAAGATGCATTTCCAGACATGTTCATAGGACTTCTTTCCTTCCATTTCCAGTCAGAAATCCGTCCCAGCAGTTTGTCGGTTTATTAATGTTCACCCTGTATACCAGTACAAGGGGTCAAGTCAATAACAACATGGATCACACAAGCAAACTTGACCTACAATAAGCACAGATCTATTCGGTGGAAATTAAAGACAGAAACACATGTAGAGAGAAGATACAAGTGGAATGAGAGATCAGAGAACGAAGTCACAAAGAATCCAGGGACAAAGTGGACTGAAGATAGAACGAGACTCCATGAAGGAGAAAAAAAAGGAGAAAAAGATCAGAAAGAATGGCCGAATGAGGCAGAATGCTTTGCTTGATCCTACAGGATGTCTTCACAGATAATAATAATAAAATAATAATATCAATAAATACAGCAAATAAAACGATTTGTTTAAATTTGAGCTACGTTTTCATCTGTTACTACTCCGTGTGAAGAGCAGCGGATCGGTATCATTGTTTGCCCCGTGGTTCCATTCACGTATGACAAAAGGGGAAAGATGTAGCTTCCTTAAATGCCTGAATGTTCCTAGGTGCACAACCCTCATTTGAGTTTGTTGAGGAAACTGTTCGCGTCTTGAAGTGGTATGTAAAACATGTACGTACTTACTCGTAAGCTCTGCTGAAGTTTTACTATATGGCGTGTTCAAACGGCTCTGAGCACTATGAGACTTAACATCTTAGGTCATCAGTCCTCTAGAACTTAGAACTACTTAAACCTAAATAACCTAAGGACATCACACACATCCATGCCCGAAGCAAGATTCGAACCTGCGACCGTAGCAGTCCCGTGGTTCCGGACTGAAGCGCCTAGAACCACACTGCTACCGCGGCCGGCGTTTTACTATACCCAGTGCCTTTACCTATCTCGTAAAATAATTCATTTAGAAGAAATTAGAGAGGAAAAATATAAGCTTCACATTTGATTGATACCGTTTTGAAAGAAAGACATAGATTACCTGAAATATGTAGCCATATGGTCCTGTACCTGACTACGTATTTACCCTGTTGGTCGTTAGAACTGCAACACCAGGAAGGATGGCAAAAGCGAAATTTTACCTGTTGTGCATGTAAAGCACAGTAAGGACGTACCGGCGCATCATTCCATGCCGTTTCAACTCTATACCAGAGTTCACCAGTGGTGGAGTGCTACTCCCTTGGCAACCCATGGCCAGATATTTTAAGTGGGTGAGAGATCCGGAGAACGTGCTTGCAGGCAACAGTCGTACACCCTCTGTATCTAGGTAGACCAGCACATCATAGGGCAACATGCGGTCATGGGTGGCCTTGTCGAAGCATAACTTCATGGAGACGTTGAAGATAAGCCGCAACCACCAGCCGTAACACGTTAGAAATGTAACGCCTGCTGCCTAAATTACCAGCAATGGTAACCAGAGGTGATCGCATTGTGTATCCAGGAATACCCCTCACCACCACACCAGGTGCTAGGTTCCTATGACGATGACGAATGCAACCTGGCAACTGCGGAGTGGCCGCGCGGTTTGAGGCGCCATGTCACTGACTGCGCGGCCCCTCCCGCCGGAGGTTCGAGTCCTCCCTCGGGCATGGGTGTGTGTGTTTGTCTTAGCACAAGTTATTTTAAGTTACGTTAAGTAGTGTGTAAGTCTAGGGACCGATGACGTCAGCAGTTTGGTCCCTTAAGAATTCACAAACACAATCTGGTAACTTTCGTTCTCCTCTGAGACTCCACACATGGATATGTCCATGGCGATGTTGTTGTTGGAACCAAGCGTCACTTGAAAAGACGACGAAGTGGCACTTTTGTTTACAGTGATGTCATTGGGCGTACCAGTATGGTCGCACCTACTTCTGCTTCAGCGTCAAGGGAAGCCGCAGTCATTGTCGGTGTCGGTGTCCGTTGTCCTCTAGACGTCGTCGCCCTCTCTCGGGCGCTGGTCGCACAGGATCTTTGAAATGCCGGCCTTGTGGCCGAGCGGTTCTAGGCGCTTGAGTCTGGAACCACGCCACCGCTACGGTCGCAGGTTCGAATCCTGCCTCGGGCATAGATGTGTTTGATGTCCTTAGGTTAGTTAGGTTTAAGTTGTTCTAAGTTCTAGGGGGCTGATGACCTAAGATGTTAAGTCCCATAGTGCTCAGAGCCATTTGAACCATTTGATCTTTGAAATACTGTATGGCGTGGAGTATGACCCTCCTAAAGCTATTGATTCTATACTCATATGCAGTCGTGGGATGCTAACCAACGCGAACAGCAATACCGCGGATCGATGAACTGCCATCTCGATAGGCCACGAGCGAGTCGTTGCCGAATTCAGTGTGACGGTAGACGTTTCTTATCCTTACATGAGGCACAATATGATATTCTCACTAACAAACAACACAGAAATGCTATTTCTGAATGATAAACCCGCTGTGTACTCTTTCTTTATGTACAGAATGTAGATGGTGCCACCGCTATAGTGCGGCTGCAGTGAAATTCTAATTAACTGAATTTCAAACATGTAGCAAACTTTATGCCAGTCTGACTTTGTTGCATTTAGTATTCATGGTGTTTGCAATTTTAATGGCCAGCCATGTAGAATGCTATCCCTTCGAAACGATAGATGCATTTGTCAATAAATAATATCTGTGTGTGGTTGGGTTGGATTTTCAATTTCACTGCAGGTTAAGATTAAAATAAAAGTCCAGTTACTTAAGTGGACAGCACGTAGTCGTATTTTCATCGAGAAAATACATCTTATCGTAATCTTAATTTCACGTGCCATATAATGGCGAGTTATCGCAATATGAGGTACAGAACATGCAAGCAACTAACTGTTGATACATACGTAACACAGAGTGTATATTTTCTTCCTGCTCTCTGTGTATCGCACAAAAAAACAAGAGAAGAAATCCGTATCATTATACTGCTGCTGCTGTTAGTAGGCTATGTGAACAAAAGTATCCGGACACCTGGCTGAAAATGACTTAAAAGTTCGTGGCGACATCCATCGGTAATGCTGGATTTCAATATGGTGTTGGCCCACCCTTAGCCTTGATGACAGCTTCCACTCTCGCAGGCATACGTTCAATCAGGTGCTGGAAGGTTTCTTGGGGAATGGCAGCCCATTCTTCACGGAGTGCTGCAATGAGGAGAGGTATCGATGTCGGTCGGTGAGGCCTGGCACGAAGTTCCAAAACATCCCAAAGGTATTCTATAGGATTCAGGTCAGGACTCTGTGCAGGCCAGTCCATTACAGTGATGTTATGTCGTGTAACCACTCCACCACAAGCCGTGCTCGATCGTGCTGAAAGATGCAATCGCCATCCCCGAATTTCTCTTCAAGAGTGGGAAGCAAGAAGGTGCTTCAAACATCAATGTAGGTCTATGCTGTGATAGTGCCATGCAAAACAAAAAGGGGTGCAAGTCCTCTCCATGAGAAAGACGACCACACCATTACACCACCGCCTCCGAATTTTACTGTTGACACTACACACGCTGGCAGATGACGTTCACCGGGCATTCGCCATACCCACACCCTGCCGTCGGATCGCCTCATTGTGTACCGTGATTCATCACTCCACACAACGTTTTTCCACTGTTCAATCGTCCAATGTTTACGCTGCTTACATCAAGCGAGGCGTCGTTTGGCATTTACCGGCGTAATGTGTGTGGCTTATGAGCAGCCGCTAGACCATGAAATCTAGGTTTTCTCACCTCCCGCCTAACTGTCATACTATTTGCAGTGGAACCTGATGCAGTTTGGAATTCCTGTGTGATTGTCTGGATAGATGTCTACCTATTATACATTACGACCCTCTTCAACTGTCGGCGGTCTCTGTCAGTCAACAGACGAGGTCAGCCTGTACACTTTTGTGCTCTACGTGTCCTTTCACGTTTCCACTTCACTATCACGTCGGAAACAGTGGACCTACTGATGTTTAGAAGTGTGGAAATCTCGCGTACAAACATATGACATAAGTGACACCCAATCACCTGACCTCGTTCGAAGTCCGTGAGTTCCGCGGAGTGCCCCATTCTGCTCTCTCACGATGTCTGATGACTACGGAGGTCGCTGACATGGAGTACCTGGCAGTAGGTGACAGCACAATGCACCTAATATGAAAAACGTATGTTTCTGGGGGTGTCCGGATACTTTTTATGACATAGTGTATTTTGTCAGCACTTCCAGCTGTTTCTATCTCCTAGATTTGCGCCTGCTCATGTCCTGAGTGGAAACAGTTTGTTCAGGACCCCAGGTTGTTTGTGTACTTCTAGACAGACAAGTAAATTTGCAAATAAAACAAACCGTTCTTAATGGCGTCTTACCTTTTCGCGTACGAGGAGATCGGCAGAAGAGATTTGCGGTGAGTCATCTTCCGCTGATGAGTCCTCTTTCTTCAGTTTCGCTACTAAGATGAGATTCTCTTTAGTAACGTTGTAAAGAGACAGGGTACAGGACGTCTGGAACATAAAAAAATGTATTTAGTGCTGAAGAATTGCTAAGTTACAGGGAATAATCTGTGACATAGAGTAAGGATATCAGACAAACAGGGCAAAGAAGTATAGATTTTCCATGTAGACATACATTACTACTATGGTAAACTTATGCTGTGTGCTAGAGTGAGACTAGAATTCTCGTGACAGCCTGGGGTTTTCTGTATCTATACTGTTACACACACTAAGTTGATAAAAGTCACGTGATATCTCCTAATATCATGTGGCACTTCCTTCTGACCGGCGTAGTGCAACAAACCGACATGGAATGGATTCCCCTGCAGAAATACACAGCCATGCTGCTTCTATATCCGTCCACAATTGTGAAAGTGTTGTTAGTGTAGAATTTGTGCACGAACTGGCCTCTCTGTTATATCCTATAAATATTAGACGGAATTCATGTCGGGCGTTCTGGGTGACCAGATAATTGCCACGAATTGTCCAGAATGTTCTTCAAACCAGTCGCGAACAGTTGCAGCCTGGTGACATGGCGCATCCTCATCCATAAGAATTCCATCATTGTTTGGGAACATGAAGTCCATAAATGGCAGAAAATGGTCGCCCAGCAGCCGAAAATAACCATAGGACCAAGTTCATTACATGTAAATACAGCCCACAGCATTATAGAGCCACCACCAGCTTGCACAGTGCCTTGTTGACAACTTGAGTCCATTGTGAATGTCAATGAAATTAACCAACAGCCGTGTACTTTAGATGTTATTTTATTTCATTTTGAAGACTACCAGTTTCAGCATTTCATTATGCCACCTACAGGCCCAGTATGCATCTCCACAAACAAATGAAAATGTCATATAGAACCATAAATCTCTGGATGTCGTGAATTCAATCGTTACACTAATACTTCATTCGAAGAACAATCAAGTCTTGGAATGAAGCACTAATATAACGACTGGATTCACGACATCCAGAGATTCATGGCTCTATTTGACTTTTCGTAGGTTTGAAGAGAGGCAGATGGCGCCTGAAGATGGCACAAAGAAATGCTGAAACTGGTACCCATCAAAATAAAATAAAATAACATCTAAAGTAAACGGCTGTTGGTGAATTTAATTGACATTGACAATTACTTAAGCAGCCGATGTCCCCTGTCCATGATAGACCAACAGAAAACTTGGATCCATGGCTTCTTGGAACCTGCGCCACACTCGAACCCTATTGGCAGCTCTTACCAATTGAAATTGGGATTCATCTCACCAGGCCACGGTATTCTAGTCGTCTAGGGTCCAATCGATATGAGCCCGTGAGTCGCGGTGCAGGCTATGTCGTGCTGTTAGCGAAGGTACTAAACGTCGGTCGTCTGCTGCCAGAGCCCATTAACGTAAAATTTCGCCGTACTGTCCTAATGGATATTTTCGTCGTACATCCCACACTGATTTCCATCTGATTTGACATCTCATTCCAGAAAATATTTTCTAAGTTGAATCTTGATGAGTTCTACTGAAATCTAAATATTACTCACGTTTGTATAATAGAGGAAAGTGTAATACAGTGGACTATGAGCGCAACAGACATTGGGGTGAGTATGTATGCACGGAAAACAGCGATATCATATTGAGCCCGCAATGACTGAGAGTATAAACAAAGTACCTTTCGCAAGTTTTGCTGTGAATTCAGTCTGTAGGTATTAATGCGTTCTGATCGAAGAAAAGCGGAAGAGCCACAACAATGAATGTTGACACCATATGTCATTCATGCACCTTAGACACGATGCATCACTTTTTGTACTGTTGCACTAAAAACAAACTGATAATGAAGCAGGCTGTTTTCAGGATTAGTGTGAACAGAATTATTTGATACTTTGCCACAAGTTCAGAGTCCTACTACAATGGAACAAAAACTTCCTTTTGAAAGAAATATGCTCTGCATTCTATAACACAAAAACACAATACGAATTACACGATTCTCAAACGTTCTCACACTTTTAGATGAGATCAAACTTGACGCAAACAGATGAGGTACATGGTTTCAGTCCCGGTAGGAAGCAATCATACTACGCCTAGGGTGGCAAAACCTTAAATTTTAATATGGTTTCAAGACAATGACACTTTTGCATAAATGGAGAAGTGTGGTAATAAGTTGGAAATACTAATCATTCATAAAAACTAGTGTCTTATTGGAAATTGCGAAACAGGTGACAAATGAAGAGCTGGAGTTGGTCGTCTTTCAAAATAGTAAAACTTACAGTGTTGCCAACTCAATTTCTATCATGCGCCTACCTCACAACAGCTGAAATGTACCTAAGCTTGAAAACCCCGACAGAAGCGAAAAACTTTATAATAAATAACTGAAGCTAAATGTCAGCATATGAAGGCCTAACAGTTTCTGTACAAAAAACGTAAACATCAATAGGAGTATCACTGAGAAAAACACTTTGTAGTAAATAAATATAGAATAAGTAAAATATGTACTACCTGTCACACGCCATAGTCTTTTGAATCCAAACATTGTGTGTAAGTGACGTTTACAGGTGGAAAGATACATAGCATCCTGCCCCCACCTCTCCTTTCGATCAGCCATTAATACCATTTAAATTGCTCTCCTTCTTGCCAAGCTCCTCTAGATTAATTTTTTCTGCTTTGTCTGTGACTTCTTTTAAGTTTTCCCTCATTCCCTTTCTTTCTCGGTCTTGAAGCCGTAATCAATAGATATTAATATTAAGACCATACGGTAAAGCCTATCAAACCTTATTTTGGAGCTGAAGCAGCTAAACTGCACTGCACAAAATGTGTGTGAAATCATATGGGACTTAACTGCTAAGGTCATCAGTCCCTAAGCTTACACACTACTTAACCTAAATTATCCTAAGGACAAACACAAACACCCATTCCCAAAGGAGGACTCGAACCTCCGCCGGGATCAGCGGCACAGTGCACTGCACACATTGTTTATTCAGTTTCATCGTATTTCACACTGTTTACCTTTCAGCAATTTTATTTAGGATTTAGTTGTTACTTTTCGCTACAGTAAATAAAAGTGGTTTCAAAACTGCTTGTTTTTAGCCATATAAATCTTGGTAGTGGCACGTCGGAAAGCACGCCTTCTCGATCTATGACCATAGCCATTTTAGCTTTTAGCACTATGGGCACACTAATTGGGCACTGATGGTTTACGCACTTTGCTTTCAATGAATAAAACATTTCTATGTTATTCACTCGCTGTCTCATGACTTTCTACCTTGAGCAGCAGAAGCACCGCCGATACCGCAGAGTGTGCAGTACTCTGCTGTGCTCCTTAATACACGTTTCGCCTCGCACTCACTCACTCTTAACTTCTGAAAGTCTCTGGACCTTGTTTCGCGTAGTTTGAACATTCATAATGCCTAGCTTACATATGATCTGGGATTGGGAAATTAAGACATCGTGTTTATTTGTTTGTCTTCTCTCATTGTCCTCTAGTTTTGTGCAACTGCTTTTGTTACTTGGTGCTGAGTTACTGCCCAATTAGCTTGTCCGGCCAGCGAATGCTCGGTCGCCAGTGGACCTGGTTGCTCAGGTTGGGAATGTGCGTATTCTCTGACTGCTGTGCCGATGCGTAAAACTGGCGAGCAGTCTCTTTAAATCTATCACGCAGAAATGGTACACCTACCATCTCATGCACTTCTCTGGTGCTCGATTCTCACCTTGTAAGATGTACAGCAAGGTGCAAAGCTGTGTTTTGCACCCGTTGTTTTTCGTCAATATGTTTATTGGCTGCATTGTCCCATACCACAGCGGCGTATTCTAGAACATGCCGTATTAGACCAGATATAATGATACTCCACAATGAGTGGGAGGAGTCGAACTGGGGTTTAGTGGGGTTTAGTAGGGGGTAGAGCGTTTTCATACGCCCCAGTGCTTCCTCCTGACCTTCCCGACGTGCGATCCCCACGTTAGATGTCTATCAAAGGTCACGCCAAAGTACTTCCCGGTTCGCTACCAAGGGGGTACTACGTCTGCTGGTAGCTTTTTTCTCGTTCTGGTTAAAGCCTGTCTCTTCGCCGCGTTCATGTTGAGCCGTCACTTGGTGGCTCAAACTCCAAGCGTGTCGCAATCTTGCTGTAGGCGACGTCTTACTATGTGCACTCCTGAACTGAGCGCAAACAGCGCAGTGTCATCGGCGCATAACGCCAGATCAACTCTCGGGGTTTTAGGAGTATCGGCAGTGTATAGAGATTATATCAGGGGCCCGACTACAGACCCCTGTGGCACATCTGAGAGTCCTAGATCGACTTTGACATGGAATGCTCTATTACTGAGGTATGATTTGAGCAGGGACACCGGTGACATCGGTACCCTCTGGTCAAGAACCTTGAACAGGAGGCCGTTACACCACACGCTGTCGAAGGCCTTCGACAAATCTAATAGTACTGCCCCAAGGTACCCACGACAACCTAGTGCTCCCATGCATGTCGCTCCGCAGTTGTCTCCCGTACTGCCACTTCGTCTCCACGGCGGCGCTGAAAATTCTCCTCTCCCGGTTGCCAACAGCTGACTCGTAATGGTGTTGTTTTATTTTATTTTAACCGGATGATGAACATACAGTACTGAATCAAAGATGCAAATGCAATTTCCATCACAGACATGACGAATGAAACCAGGGAACTACCACTGCTGTAAGAGATCGAGTGTCGATTTAGTTGCAGTGGAAAATTTAGCCAACATTTAAAAATATATAGAACGTTAACATTTTATTTACTTCATTTGCAAGTTTTCCTCCTTAGGTGAAAGGCCCCTACGTTTATTAGACGCAGCAGATTTCCATTGTAAAAAAGAGAGCCAAACTTCCCAAGCCGCATACCCACTGTGCACGGATTCGCGTGTAAAGAAATTTACTCACGGCAGACCACTGCGTGTTCCTTGTCTGTGCGTGTTGCGAGTGCTTTGTTCGGCCGTTATCGGCCTGCTGATACGTCACAGCATGGATAGTACTCGTGAAGCGGCTGCCCTTCACTCTGATGTATAATGTAATCGAAAATAGTAATGATCCAAAACGAGCGCTCTCTCTGAGCCCCTACCCAGCTTTCAAACGTCCCCCCGCCCATCTTTTACTTCCATTTTTTTTTTCCTTCGAACTGAGCTATGACCGTAATGCGCTATTGACACCGCGCTCGATATTCAGGAAGGCGATCTGTGGCTCTCTTCAGCAGAACAGGTCACCGAATGTAGTTGAGGGATGCATCCCCACGTCGACTGGAATGCCGTCTGGCAATCGTTGTGCGCTCATTATTTTACCACTGACGTCCAGCCTGCATGGTACCTTACGGTCAATAGGAAGGAAGCAAGTATGCCTGCCACGTCTTCGGGGCATTGACGTGGCAGATACCCCGTTGTGTGTCGCCTGTGATGTTCTGGACACGGGCGAGCATCGCCTGTTGTGCGGCTCGGCGACGGATGCCTGGTTCTTAGTGCCTTTATTACTCGTACGACTCCTCATCAGATACCTCCACACCTGCTCCTCCTCTGCACTCGGGATACTTCCCACAGCGTAACTCCGCGAAGTGGATTTGAGGACACGCAGTTCACTACCTGTTTTCTGACGGCGAGAAAAAGTCCTCGATTTTTGCCACTTTCTTAATGAACGACGTAGTGCAGTTGTCCGCAATCCCAAATATAGACAATTTTTCTGTAAGTTTCTTTGGAGTATCTTTCTTAATCCATCCAGGAGTTGGAGTCTACTGCAATGAGCAGTTGATTCACGCATTTTCCACTTTTAGTACCGATTATTCTCTGGTCATTGTAATGTTCTTTTTCGAGAAAACATGCATCGATAGGCAAAATAACGCTCCTAGCTCCTCGCGCTGTCGGTTTGCCTATTAAGCGTGATGGTGTTAAAAAAAACCTTGTCTCTTTGATATGATTTGTACCTCTACTAGTTCTCGTTTCCTACACTTTTCTTGTTTCCTGTAGAAGGGAACAGGACAGGCTCGCCGACTGCTTCCCACTTTTCCTTCTCCCCTCCCGTTCGGAGCCGGGGAGCTTCAACTGAAAAAACACACATCCACCATGGAGCTGTGGTTCGAATCCTCGTCAGGTTCCTTTTTACTTTTTGGATGTCCATTCCTAGTTCTCCTCGTTTATAAGCAGGATATAATTTTTTCACATGACAATAACCTATCACATGACAGTAAGATCCATTAAATTGCATGCATGTGTCTGCTAACCGGACAGAACACGACCATAACTGGTCCTGTCAAGTTCATGTCGGGCGGCCTCCCGATGGAGTACATAAGACGTAGACGTCGATATGCTTTTGGGGCTGAAAGCAACCGATAACCAACTTGCTGCTGCTCATGCGTGTGCTGCCCGGTACCCTCAAAGATGCCATCCCGATAAGAATTTTTTCGTCGTCTGGTAAAACATCTTCGGGAAACTGGTAATCTTCGCCCACAAGTAATGGACAGAGGTTGTCCAAGTACTAGACGTAGTACACAAACGGAGGACGCGATTCTTGAAACCGTTCAGCAATCTCCTCGTCGAAGTACCTGTGATATTGCAAGGTAGTTCGAGGTATCTCAAAGACTGGTTGTTGAAGTGTTGCATGATGAAGCATTACACGTTAACTCAACACCAGAGGCCAGAAGATCGCATTCGACGAGTACAGTTTTGTGTATGGCTCTTGCACCAAGTGGCAGATAACAAACATTTTATAAATAACGTGATATGGACTGACGAATCTGGCTTCACTCGTGAAAGTATTATCAACCTCTACAATAGCCGTTACAGTCGGAACACAACCTGTGGACGTGGCTTTCAGGCACGCTTTGACATCAACCTGTGGGCTGCAGTCATGGGAGGAGTGCTTTTGGTGTATAACTATTTCAAAGAAGTGCTTCCAGGGAAACGGATATCTCGTGGAGGTTCAATGTTCTGGCGTCCACGTTTCCCGGAACTTATTTGTTGCACGTAACATAATGTGCAGTATAGTGTAGCCTATCTATTGTGTTTCTTGTACCTCATCGGATACAGACGACGTTTCTGTATCCACTGTTATTTTCTGTTGGCTTTATTTGTGTCATGAGAGAAACAAAGTGGTCTTTTACATATGTAATGTTTAATAAAGGTAAGCGTAACTGATAGAAATACACAAGATACTGCACTGTTGAGGTCTAAATTGGATACAAGCCCGCATCTCGTGGTCGTGCGTTACCGTTCTCGCTTCCCACACCCGGGTTCCCGGGTTCGATTCCCGGCGGGGTCAGGGATTTTCTCTGCCTCGTGATGGCTGGGTGTTGTGTGATGTCCTTAGGTTAGTTAGGTTTAAGTAGTTCTAAGTTCTAGGGGACTGATGACCATAGATGTTAAGTCCCATAGTGCTCTGAGCCATTTGAACCATTGGATACAATTTGATGCTCTAAGTGAGAAAAAAAAGACTCGAACATCGTCTCAATGAGCTAATGGGACAACTCTGGCACAGCGCACAGTTCATGCTACCTGTTCTTGGCCATGCTTCACGCAGTTATAGCGTTGCCTGAGCTTAGGTTTTAAATCGCATTTCTATTAAACCTACTGGCGGGACTAGGGTTTTATAGATACGCTTTTGTCTTGAATTTGGATGAGGAACCGCATACCGACCGCCAAGTGTGACATTTTTTCTTCGTCCTATATGTGGGGGAAGAACTGTCTGGTCATGTGATAGTGGAAGACATTGGAGGAGGAGGAGGAGGTTAGTGTTTCACGTCCCGTCGACAACGAGGTCATTAGAGACCGAGCACAAGCTCGGATTAGAGAAAGATCGAGAAGAAAATGCCGGCCGCTGTGGCCGAACGGTTCTAGGCGCTTCAGTACGGAACCGTGCTGCTGCTACGGTCGCAGGTTCGAATCCTCCGTCGCGCATGGATGTGTGTGACGTCCTTAGGTTAGTTAGGTTTAAGTAGTTCTAAGTCTAGGGGAGTGATGACCTCAGATGTTAAGTCCCGAAGTGCTTAGAGCTATTTGAACATTCCATAGGAATTTATAATATCAGTGAGGGGAGTGGAAACCAAACGACTATTCAAGTTGGTACTCGTGCTTGCAAAGTTGCTGACAAGAATAATCTACAGAAGAATGAAAAATAAGTTGAGGATCTGTTAGATGAAAACCTTTGATATTGTAAATTGGTTCGAGATGTTCGAAATTCCGCGAAAAACAGGAGTAAGCCATAGTGAACCTCGGATAATATACACTATGTACAAGAACCAAGAGGGGACAATAAGATTTGAAGACCAAGAACGAATTGTCCGGATTAAAAAGAGTTTAAGCCAGGAATGCAGTCTTTCTCCCCTACTGCTCAATCTATACAGCTGTATGTGCGGAACTGGTTAACATTGCAGCTCTGGGAATTTTATGAGCATTCATTCACCACCTTATGTCACTGTGAGACAAGTGTCTCAACATCCAGGGTCAATACTTCTAACATACAGGTACTGGTTTCTGTAATTATGTCTCCGGCTCGTTTCAGTTTGAACGCCCCTTATAATTGAGGACGTAGGGTGCAAGAGATATTCTCAGATTGAGAGTTTGACTAGGAATTCGTGGAGGGCTGCATCAAACCATTTAGAAGACTGATGACACAAAAAAAGAAAATCTTGGCAAAAGGAGATTCCATAGTAGTGGGGACAGAACCCCTTCTTGCGAACATCATCTGGTCGTGCTGACCACCATTTTCTCATTCATTATAGTGGCTTCTACCTTTAGTCTACTCAACATGTTCTAGATTCACTTGCGTATAGCGGTCTGAGTGCCATACTCTTCTGCCGCTCTAAACATGGATTTGAAGGCCGCATCGCTTAAAGCCCCAATGATATTCAGGAAATGTAGAAAGCAATTTCTGGAAAGTGTAGAGCTTTCTCCACCTTTACAAAAAACTGCTGAAGTGCTCTTTTGCATGATTTGCTTGGTTGATATGCGTATTGGTTTTTATGTAGAGGATCGTCAGTTACCCTCCTTTCCCTAATGTGCATATAACTAATTTTTATTATGCCTTTAGAAGAAAGGAGGACAGGTTGATTGTTTTCTCATATACCTACTTATACTTACAATTACATCATCATTTCTCTCTGCTTCGCGATGAAAACAACCTTCAGTGTCCTCCAAGCATTAGGAATGAGTTCTAGGGAAGCAGCCTACTCACGCCGTAGTAAATTCACATCAGTCTTTCCATTGTGTGCCAGCCAGTCCGCTGTAACTAGCTCTGACGTCATAAATGTTGCGCAATACTTTTAAAATCAAGCAAATAACCTAAAACGTTTCTAGCATGTCAGGAGTAATACTAAATTAATATGTGTTGAATATCAGTTCGATAACTTTAACCATTTTCGAAATTTGGACTTTTTCTGTAAAAATCATTGGCGCAACAGAAAAGAGTTAGAAATTTAAAAATTTATATTTAGATTCCTTTTCCATAATAATTTAATAGAAACTACTTTGGATCTCACAAATTAAGATTTTAGTTGAAATTCATAATTTTCTGGTTTTTGTCTTAAAAATTAAGGAAGCAAGATAGATTAAGTAGACTAATAAATAAGGATAGGATGTTTATATTTAAGTAGAATGGAGATCCGCCATAACCATAAAGATGTGAGAAGTTTCATTTGAATAACTATAAAACTATAGCGATAGCGTATCTCCAAAGGGCAAGCTCAGAGCTCGTCTACTGCGTGCAGTGTAATTAAATTAATTCTCTCGCCCAAAATATTTAACTTAGCCACGTCAAACTTTCATTATGATTACTTACCTGTCTGCTGAATGCACATTTAAATTGAGAGCTTCATCGGCCATTAGCAAAAGAAGCTATGATTTATTTGGTAACTAACACCCCCCCCCCCCCCCCCAATGTGGTGCATTACTAGCCCAGCGGCTAGTCGGGAGAGCCGATTTGATCAGCCGTTCCCTTAGCCGTCCGCACCGCGGCTTTATACACTCCTGGAAATTGAAATAAGAACACCGTGAATTCATTGTCCCAGGAAGGGGAAACTTTATTGACACATCCCTGGGGTCAGATACATCACATGATCACACTGACAGAACCACAGGCACATAGACACAGGCAACAGAGCATGCACAATGTCGGCACTAGTACAGTGTATATCCACCTTTCGCAGCAATGCAGGCTGCTATTCTCCCATGGAGACGATCGTAGAGATGCTGGATGTAGTCCTGTGGAACGGTTTGCCATGCCATTTCCACCTGGCGCCTCAGTTGGACCAGCGTTCGTGCTGGACGTGCAGACCGCGTGAGACGACGCTTCATCCAGTCCCAAACATGCTCAATGGGGGACAGATCCGGAGATCTTGCTGGCCAGGGTAGTTGACTTACACCTTCTAGAGCACGTTGGGTGGCACGGGATACATGCGGACGTGCATTGTCCTGTTGGAACAGCAAGTTCCCTTGCCGGTCTAGGAATGGTAGAACGATGGGTTCGATGACGGTTTGGATGTAGCGTGCACTATTCAGTGTCCCCTCGACGATCACCAGTGGTGTACGGCCAGTGTAGGAGATCGCTCCCCACACCATGATGCTGGGTGTTGGCCCTGTGTGCCTCGGTCGTATGCAGTCCTGATTGTGGCGCTCACCTGCACGGCGCCAAACACGCATACGACCATCATTGGCACCAAGGCAGAAGCGACTCTCGTCGCTGAAGACGACACGTCTCCATTCGTCCCTCCATTCACGCCTGTCGCGACACCACTGGAGGCGGGCTGCACGATGTTGGGGCGTGAGCGGAAGACGGCCTAACGGTGTGCGGGACCGTAGCCCAGCTTCATGGAGACGGTTGCGAATGGTCCTCGCCGATACCCCAGGAGCAACAGTGTCCCTAATTTGCTGGGAAGTGGCGGTGCGGTAGGATCCTACGGTCTTGGCGTGCATCCGTGCGTCGCTGCGGTCCGGTCCCAGGTCGACGGGCACGTGCACCTTCCGCCGACCACTGGCGACAACATCGATGTATTGTGGAGACCTCACGCCCCACGTGTTGAGCAATTCGGCGGTACGTCCACCCGGCCTCCCGCATGCCCACTATACGCTCTCGCTCAAAGTCCGTCAACTGCACATACGGTTCACGTCCACGCTGTCGCGGCATGCTACCAGTGTTAAAGACTGCGATGGAGCTCCGTATGCCACGGCAAACTGGCTGACACTGACGGCGGCGGTGCACAAATGCTGCGCAGCTAGCGCCATTCGACGGCCAACACCGCGGTTCCTGGTGTGTCCGCTGTGCCGTGCGTGTGATCATTGCTTGTACAGCCCTCTCGCAGTGTCCGGAGCAAGTATGGTGGGTCTGACACACCGGTGTCAATGTGTTCTTTTTTCCATTTCCAGTAGTGTATATAAGAACGCTGCGCGAGGAAGCAAGGCCCCAGTCCTCTCCAGACGCTGAATAGCAGACCATCTGTGTCGGGAGTCGCGTCGCGTCGGTATCATTGCTATAAACAGCCTCGGATGCCGTATTAAGTTACTCGGGATACGCGTAACCATGAAATCATTTTCGAGTGAAGTGTTAATTCTGGGATGATTTTAATTATCTAGCTTCAGTTTGCGTATGTCGTATTTTCACGTGCCGCTGCGGGACAGACATTCTACCATTATTTAGCGTGGCGTTTGATGAACCTAATCATCAAATTATGGCGAGCATTCACTTAAACATTTGATTTGGACAGTTATAGTTGCATCAGCGCATTAGACTCTGAACTGCTCTGTTAGATTGTGTGGAATTCTTTTTTTTTCATCTGTGACTTTCAGAAAATAGAGAACTTTTTTTTCACGATTGTTTTTGATTGTGAATCCCAGACAATTTCCTAATTCCTCAGAGCTTTAAGCTGTAGCTCTAAGTGTATTTCTCAGATGAAGTGGGCACTAGGAATTCTAATTACAGGCTTCACGTTTTGCTAATCACTTTCTGGTTGCCAATATTGTAGTTAGAGAGCCAGTGTTGAGAACGGCAAAAGACAGCATAAATAACAGGAACATTTAACAACAATAATTCCACCCGCCGCCGCACATATTGTTAATCGGCCGGGAAATGTAGTGTTTCTACATTCAAACATATTATATAACAACATTATTTCCTACCAGCCGCCCCACATATGGTGCATCGACCGGGAAATGCATCTTTTCTACATCACAAAACATTATATAAAACACAACAAATAATTCCACCAGCCGCCCCACAGAGTCCTGCTGTTAGAATGATTCTGAAGTCTGCGTAGGAGCCTGATTAATCCCTCAACTGCTTGTGTTGTGGTTCTTAGTAGAAATTCTTTGGGACTGTTACGAATTGATTTGTAACAATTTTATGTTGCAAAGCTGTGAAACTGTAGCATGAAACACCAAATACATATTTCAAACGAGAAAAACTTACGAAACTACAAAAAAAAAAAAAAAAGAAAGAAAGAAAGAACCCATACGAATTGGTTTCGTTCCACAGCATTGGCTGCATTTCCAAGTCAGTAAAGGAAAGGTTGTCGGAGCAGTAATAGTTCGACATGAAGAGTTGCATTATCTGAATTAACAGCAGAAGATCGCCGTAGTCACTGAGATGGAGGTAAACACCTTCTGGAATTTTCATAGGCGTTCAAAATTACAGAGAATGCTCCCTTTGTTGGTATGGTTCAAATGGCTCTGAGAACTATGGGACTTAACATCTATGGTCATCAGTCCCCTAGAACTTAGAACTACTTAAATCTAACTAACCTAAGGACATCACACAACACACAGTCATCACGAGGCAGAGAAAATCCGTGACCCCGCCGGGAATCGAACCCGGGCGTGGGAAGCGAGATCGCCACCGCACGACTACGAGCTGCGGACTTTGTTGGTATGTCTGCATGACATTTGCTGGTCATTAGAGGGAAAAATGAGATTACAAGTGGTTCTGCTAAATATCAGTAACGAGTAGGGGGTTATTATTATCTGCAGAGGGAAGTGAACCAACGAGAACAATCGGGAGCGAGAAACAAGCCAAGAATTCTGCAGTCCCAGGGCTGTTCGGCTGAAAGATGTCAAGTGATAAAGAAAGTTCGAGAGTAGATCAGAACACGCGGAATCAAGGAATCGGCAATGTCCGAGGAGTCAGCATGAGGCTGGCCTGTATCCTCTCACTTCAACCCATTTCTTCATGTGATTGCCACGCGGTCTAGGGCGCCTTGCCACGGTTCGCACGCCTCCCCCCGTCGGAGGTTTAAGTCCTCCCTCGGGCGTGTGTGTGTGTGTTGTACTTAGCATAAGTTAGTTTAAAGTAGATTAAGTAGTGTGTAAGCCTAGGGGCCGATGACCTCAGCAATTTGGTCCCATAGGAACTTACCACAAATTTCCAATTTCATGTTGAGATGCTAATTCGGGAACTAATTTGATTGTGCTTGTGATGTTAATCTCATTCGCTGGGTTCAGTGGGTGATTACGTGATACATCCACAGTTTCATTTCATCTCTTCCCTCCAATTTCTTTTAGATTTAAATACGCATAGTGCATATTGTTTAGCAATTCCAACTGCATGCTTTTTAGCAATTCCAACTGCATGCTGGTTTGGTGGTTCTGTGTGAGCTGTGGGAACAAGTAAAATGGGGAAGTTGGTCACAGTTTACGTGGCGGTTTTCTCGAGGGAGAGATTACTAGCATAGTTCGACAGCCGACAGTGAACATCGGTGGCCAAGCACTGTGTTAGCAGGTGCTGGAATGACACTGTCAGTGGAACGCCCTGGTTGTACAAGGGTATAGTGTCTGTGGATACGGGGCTCCCTCAAGAAACATAATGTCCGTGTTTCGATCAGGCCAATATAATGCTTTTCAGTGGACGTCTTCGGCCGTAGAAAACACGAAAGCATTTTTTTGCTTCGTATGGGCGCAAGGCACCAGTCTGGCACCGAATATGGGAAAAGATCTGAGTATTAGTTTTCTTTGTATGTGCGAATGCAGTCCATTGGTTCCTCCAGAAAATTTCCGTAGCTGCGAGATGTAACTTTATTATAAAACTTTCTATTTGACGGAAGGTTTGGAGCTAGCCCTCCGACTGGTTGGGGAAGATGCACAAAAGTATAATACCAAATTCTGGATCAGAGAAATAGAGGAGTTTCAGGGACGTTTACGTTGGAGTCGCTCTTGGAGTGAAGCTATTTTGGGTATTGGCTTTCATTATGTGCTTTTCGCTCACTCTCCGGACTTGGAAAATTTCTCGCTGATGAGCTGTGGAGATGAAAGGACATTGGAAACGAGGGCCATGACGCCGCCCTGCAATTAATGTTTGGGGCTTATCCAGTCACGGAAATTCTTGCCTTGCAGCCGAAGTTTGCAGCACACTATTGATAAGACGTATTTATGGTATGCAGTTTCGAGACTTTGGTGGAGTTTATGCATGGTCAGATCATGGACCGTACTAAATCTGTAATCGTCATTCCATACATATGAATGTTCGCATGGCTCACCGGTGATTTAATGGGTAAAATATAGTGTCTGGGACTATGTATAATATTGAGGTCAGATTTGTGGAACCACTTACACAACTAATTACTGATGGTAAATTCTGTGATTGCCTTTTAAATCCAATACGGTATTATCCATCTGCTCACCCACTGCCAGTATGGTCTTACCACCTATATATTCATATCAAAAAAAGTTTAGCATCACCCCAGTTCCCAAAACTCCTGAGGATAAACGTTGACTGTGGATTTTGTATTACAGACACAGTCCGTCTGACTGTTCAGAGATGTCACTAAACCCGGCCAAAGATGTAAACAACCATGCATGAGCAGCGCCTATTAGAAGGAGTGGAACCGACAGCAGATCAGTTCCAGTCAATCCACCAGGAAGGAAGTACACGCATCTTGTTGTCTGTAGTTAACCATGACTAGACGGTCAATACCGTGGTTCGATCGCGTCCCCATTGTTACTTTGTGCCAGGACGGGCTCTCAACAATGGAACTGTTCAGGCGTCTCGGAGTGAACCAAAGCGATGTTGTTCGAACATGGAGGAGATACAGAGAGACAGGAACAGTCGATGACGTGCCTCGCTCAGGCCGCCCAACGGCTACTACTGCTGTGGATGACCGCTCCCTACGGATTATGGCTTGGAAGAACCCTAACAGCAACGCCACCATGTTGAATAATACTTTTCGTGCAGCCACAGGACGTCGTGTTACGACTCAAACTGTGCACAATACGCTGCATGATGTGCAACTTCACACCCAACGTCCATGGCGAGGTCCATCTTTTGGAACCACGACACCACGCAACGCGGTACAGATGGGCCCAAGAACATGACGAATGTACCGCTCGCTCCGGTCGCAGGTTCGAATCCTGCCTCGGGCATGGATGTGTGTGATGTCCTTAGGTTAGTTAGGTTTAATTAGTTCTAAGTTCTAGGCGACTGATGACCTCAGAAGTTGAGTCGCATAGTGCTCAGAGCCAATGTACCGCTCAGGATTGGCATCACGTTCTCTTCACCGATGAGTGTAACATATGACTTCGACCAGACAATCGTCGGAGACGTGTTTGGAGGCAACCCGGTCAGGCTGAACGCCTTAGACGCACTGTCCAGCGATTGCAGCAAGGTGGAGGTTCCCTGCTGTTTTGGGGTGTGGGGTGGCATTATGTGGGCTGACGTACTCCGCTGGTGGTCATGGAAGGCGTCGTAGTGGCTGTACGATATGTGAATGCCATCATCCGACCGATAGCAGCATATTGGCGAGGCATTCGTGTTCATGGACGACAATTCGTGCCCCCATCGTGCACATCTTGTGAATGACGTCTTTCAGGATAAGGACATCGCTCGACGAGAGTGGCCAGCAAGTTCTCCCTATCGGACATGCCTGGGATAGATTGAAAGGGGCTGTTAATGGACAACGTGACCCACCAACCACTCTGAAGGCTCTACGCCGAATCGCCGTTGATGACTGGGACATTCTGGACCAACAGTGCCTTGATGAACTTGTGGATAGTATGCCATGACGAATACAGGCATGCATCAATGCAAGAGTACGTGCTACTGGGTATTAGAGGTACCGGTGTGTACAGCAGTCTGGTCCACCAGCTCTGAAGGACTCTCTTCAAAAAATGGTTCAAATGGCTCTGAGCACTATGGGACTTAACATCTGAGGTCATCAGTCCCCTAGAACGTAGAACTACTTAAACCTAACTAACCTAAGGACATCACACACATCCATGCCCGAGGCAGGATTCGAACCTGCGACCGTAGCGGTCGCGCGGTTCCGGACTGAAGCACCTAGAACCGCTCGGCCACACCGGCCGCCGGAAGGTCTCTCTGTATGGTGGTACAACATTCAATGTGTGGTTTTCATGAGCAATAAAAAGGGCGGAAATGATGTTTATGTTGATCTCTATTCCAATTTTCTGTACAGGTACAGGTGATGCCAGACGTTCTTTGATGTGTGTGCTGAACTAATTACCTACGGCAGTGTTCGTGTGTGGTATGACCTCATTATCCCATCTGACTTTACTATATCAAATTACTGTATCTTGTTGATCTCATGTGAATACATATAGAGGATATAAGTGTAGTAATTTCACCTTGAATTTCATTTAATTATTTAGAAATTCTCTCCCATTTCATGTTAGGTATTGTAAACGTAGAGGTACCGATACTGCAAACCAGTTACTTGCTCCCATTTGGAAGCCATTTAAATAATTGATTTTTTTAAAAAATAACTAGCGTTTCCGTTGCCTAATAGGTTTTTTAAACAGTTTTGTTAATGGGAGCTATCTGTCTCATGTAGGTCCAGATGGAGCGGACGCTTTTTATCGAACTGTGGTTCGATGCTCTGCCGTTATCTTGCAAAAGGATCTTCGAGAATGTAAGAACGAACCTTCAGGTAAGTGTTCTCGTCAGATTCGAGTTCCATTTGTGGAAGTTAGCGCAGGCTGTGCTGATGAAAGATCGCTAGCTGTGATTTTCGCTGTAGCTTGTACGGCTGTATGCCCAAACTGTGGCAGGCTGGAAAGCGAAGGGGTCCCGGGAAGGGATGCTGGCCAAAGAAACGGGCTTTGAGAGGTCTATGAAGCGCAAATGAACTATAGTATTTCTTGACGATTGAAGTATGTGAATTTTCAGTCGCTTTCTGATCTTTATATCGTGGAACTAGACACTTTTTTATCTGCTAAGATTAACAGGAATGCTGCAAGAGGCTAGTTCGATGTTAAGTGGGACTGTTAACGGTATTTCCAATCCAGGTGCTGTAAGTTGGAATTTAACTAGCTGCCATCGCGGCTCAAAGCGAGGCTGGTGACCCCTGTCGAGCAATCTTACGAGGAAGACATCACAGGGGATATCACCTGGAAACGTTCGAAGCTTCGTACAGTCAGACAGTGCCTGTTTGGGAGCTTTCGCATGAGACATCCAGTAAATTTCAGCATATCCTACTCCATGTGACACGGGCTTCGATGGTAATCAGTTTATTATTATTATTATTATTGCGTCAAGCAAAAGCTATGTATGAAGATCTTCAATGTACAGATCTCCCTGCGCAAAGGAAACAACAGTCGCAAGTTTCATACTCTGCAGGTCAATCTACGAGAGATGGCATATGTGGCAGTCGTGTCATCAGTGGAGGTAAATATTCTCATGAAGTCTAAGACAGAGGGATATGTCCTTGAACCGAAAAAGTGATGCTGGATTGCGTTTGAACAAAAGGCTTTAAAACTTGCAACAAATTGTACATGATATACGGAAGGTCATTGATCTCGATGTATGTTCATATACTGAGAGAAAAAGAAAAGGAAAGCGAAATAGAGACAGCCAGTTTCTGCAGCGCAATGAGGCGTAAAATACGCCTGTAAGTTGGAATTTAGTTTAAATTACACGAGCTGTACGTCAGCGTGCGGCAGGAGGCAGATTCTAGTGCGGTGCGGAGAACGGTTCTGTCTCTTCTCTTTGTGTTGCGATTTACACTGTGCATGTGCGCCCATACGTAATGGCGGTTTAGCGATGCGCTGCGTCTGCTCGTAGCTACAAGCGCTCAGTCGCTTGGCAGAACTAAGTGCATTAGATCCGCCAAGTAAATGCTGGTCACGAACGGCTTATTTGCACCGACACTGAGTTGGCATACGGGTGAAGCACATTTACTGCTCACAGCCTTATTAAAAGTTATTAAAACTATTCCATTGCCAGATACTTATTTTCGTCGGCTCCACAAGTCAGGATTTACAGTGGGAAAGTAGTTTGATACGCTGTTTTGTTCGTAAGTCACATACACAGAAATAATACCGACGCACTAATGAAGATAATTATTTGCTAAATGTTGCCTAAGGCTAATGTCTCTCCTCGTGTTAAAATAGCCGTCGACGCGTGATACGGACTCCAGATCGTATGGGAGTGTTACCTAGCACATGCGGAGATAGCTGGAGAATACACTATCTGATCAAACTTTTCAGGACACATATTTGTGGACATTAATATGAGGTGTGTCCTTCGCTTTAAGATGGCTTGACTCTGTTGGGGACACTTTATATGAGGTGTCTGAATGCCTGTGAAGAGAGGGCAGCCCATTCTTCCTGAACAGCCCAAACTAGAGGAGGTAGTGATGTGACCCATTCTTTTGAAATCCCTACGAGCAGCCATTGTGCTGGCTGGAATGCTAGTAGCAATTTGGATTTCACGAATGACTCTTTCCGCTAATTTCATGCTACTTTTTACAACCACCCTCCGCAATGTTCGACGGTCAGTACATGTGGTATGCCTGTTCCTGGTTTAGTTGTGGTTGTTCCCCCGTGTTTCTGTTTCACAGTCACATCATCAGCAGTCGGCTTGGACAGCTTTATAAAACCGAATATTCTCAAATGGATTTGTTACTTCTGTGACACAGAGTGACTAGGTCACATTCCGAGTTAGCGAGCACTCTGGACCCACCCATTCTGCTCTACGTGCTTCTCTACTGACAACGCAGCACTCCCCGCCACGTTTTACGCTGGCGGGTCCGTCTCTTATGACATCTGTCGGTTAAACCCGCATCACGTGCAGGCCACGGTGGTCTAGCGGTTCTAGACGCTGCAGTTCGGAACCGCGGGACTGCTACGGTCGCAGGTTCGAATCCTGCCTCGGGCATGGATGTGTGTGATGTCCTTAGGTTAGTTAGGTTCAAGAAGTTCTAAGTTCTAGGGGACTGATGACCTAAGATGTTAAGTCCCATAGTGCTCAGAGCCATTTGAACCATTTGAACTGCATTACGTAGCGATCTCAGATTGTGACTATACAGGTATAACACGCGTCACAATATATTAATGTGGGAGGAAAAGTCAGCAATAATTAAGAAGTAAACCAGATTTACCAAATTACATCGGTCCACGAACAAAGAAAACTTCTTGTACATTTTCCAGTAACGTGAGATGAAATAAATGCTATTCGAAAAGTTTCCTTTTTTTGTAAAAAGTAGCATATTGTTTACCCTCATACCTAGGGCACAAAGGGAAAATTACATGATATATTAGGATGCACAGCCTCGCGGGATTAGCCGAGCGGTCTGGGGCGCTGCAGTCATGGACTGCGCGGCTGGTCCCGGCGGAGGTTCGAGTCCTCCCTCTGGCATGGGTGTGTGTGTTTGTCCTTAGGATAATTTAGGTTAAATAGTGTGTAAGCTTAGGTTCAAAAATGGTTCTAATGGCTCTGAGCACTATGGGACTTAACTGCTGAGGTCATCAGTCCCCTAGAACTTAGAACTACTTAAACCTAACTACCCTAAGGACATCAAACACATCCATGCCCGATGCAGGATTCGAACCTGCGACCGTAGCAGTCGCGCGGTTCCAGACTGTAGCGCCTAGAGCTGCTCGGCCACACCGGCCGGCTGTAAGCTTAGGGATTGATGACCTTAGCAGTTAAGTCCCATAAGATTTCACACACATTTGAACATTTTAGGATGCACAAGGTGACGCAGTCTAAAGCGACTAACGATTTGCAATACATTTAAAATATTCAGTAGCTTTTCAGAAATGTCGGTTACATGAAACGAATGGGCCAAAAATGTCTTGCTTTATAATAAAAGCACTCCGTCTTCAGGCTACGAGTGGCCTACCTGGATCATCCGACCGTCGTGTCGTCCTCAGTGGAGGATGCGGAGAGGAGGGGCGTGGGGTCAGCACACCGCTCTCCCGGTCGTAAGATGGTATTCTTGACCGAAGCCGCTACTATTCGGTTCGAGTAGCTCTTCAATTGGCATCACGAGGCTGCGTGCACCCCGAAAACTGGCAACAGCGCATGGCGGCCTGGATGGTCACCCATCCAAGTGCCGACCACGCCGGACAGCGCTTCGTGCTTTATAATGCAACATTTGTTTCTCAGACAATTTCGGTTGAAAAAATGCAGAATTTGTTGTGGGATATCGTGGAATATTCCTGCTTCAGCCCCTATAGTTCCGGTAAGTTGCGGCGCTATATGTAGCCTTAAAATTGGCGTCTGAAACGGAGGTGTGTTCCAAGTAAGGGCTGTCATTGAGCTTCTTATGGCGGAAATCCAGAGCACCGCAGATTTTCACAGACACTTGCGTCAACAGAGATCTGGCAGTGAACAAAAGCACGATGAGTCGTTGGGTGAGGCTTCTGTCATCGTAACAAGGTCAGCAAACCTCTCCGATCTCCCGCTTGCCGGTCGGACGCGCACAGCTGTGACTCCTGCAATGTTGGAACGTGCGGACACTCTCATTCGATCTGTTGGTAGTGCTGACACGCTCGACAACCAGTTGGGGTCGTCAAAGGTGTGTCCCCGCTGGGTTCCTCGCCGCCTAACGGAAGACCATAAGGAGCAACGAAGGAACATCAGCACGGAATTGCTTGCGCGTTACTAGGCTGATCATGACGATGGTTTGAAACTTAGTCGCAGACGACGAAACATGTGTCCATCACTTCGAACTGGGAACCAAAACGGCAACTCATGGAGTGGCGCCACACCACCTCTCCTCCGAAGAAAAAGTTCAAAGCCGCACCCTCAGCCGACATGTCATGGTGACCGTCTTCTGGTACTCTGAAGGGGTTATTCTGTTTGATTCCCTCCCTCATGGTGCAACGATCAAGTCTGAAGTGTATTGTGCGATTCTCAGGACATTGAAGAAACGGCTTCTGGTGTTCGTCGCCACAAAAATGCAAAAGAACTCTTCCTTTTCAATGACAACGCAAGGCCTCACACGAGTCTGCGCACCTCACAGAAGCTCACAGAACTTCACTGAACTGTACTTCCTCATCCAGCCTACAACCCGGATATCGCATCGTCTGACGTCCATCTGTCTGGCCCAGGGAAGGATGCACTCCGCGGGGAGCAGTGGGTGATGGTGAGGTTGCTCCAACGTCAACCTGTAGAAGGTACTATGCGGGAGTACAGACTTTCACATTAAGTTGGCGTAGAGCTGTCACACTGAAAGAATATTACGTTAAAAAATAGGGTTCTGTAGCCAAAAGAGTGGGGAATAATATGGTGTATTGAAATCCTGAATAAAACCAACCTGCTTTCAAAAAAAAAAAAAGTGTTGCGTTACTTATTGAACGTCCCTCGTATTTGTGTTCCTGAAAGCATCTAACATGTTTTTTCAGTTTAGTGTGTGTGTGAAATCTTATGGGACGTAACAGCTAAGGTCATCAGTCCCTAACTTGCACACTACTTAACCTAAATTATCCTAAGGACAAACACACACACCCATGCCCGAAGGAGGACTCGAACCTCCGCCGGGACCAGCCGCACAGTCCATGACTGCAGCGCCTTAGACCTCAGTTTAGTGAATTTGGCATAAGCTCTTCTCTGGTGGTCTTTAAATACTTACATTGGTACGCTAATCTGCACGTAAGAAGAATTAACGTCTGTTGTATCTAGAGAGCAGCACTATATGCAGGCTCAAATAACATTCCAAAGAAATTCCAGAGGACCTTATTACTTCATTCCATAAAATCATATGTAATAGTGTATTACTATATAGCTACACTCTGTAAATTATTACGAATTATATGGCACAGGGTATTTCCTACACCACGAATTTTCCCGTTCCATTCATATATGAAGCGGTCTCCAAGCGGCAGGAAAAGGATTCTTGGAATCTGCGGGGTTGCTTTTAGAGACATTCTTTGCCTTCCTTCGAACGTCTTCCCAATGAATTTACGCCATACCTTTTAAATTCTCCCAAGAGACTATTCTGACTGTTACGGTGTAGTCAGACGTAGCACTCACACCTGTCTCCGACATATCGTTCTGAGGTCATGTTGGCATCAGGATAGGATTAGTATTTCCCTGGGGTGTGAACAGCGTGGTCAGTTAAACGGATTCCTATTATTCTACCCGGGAAATGGTAGACAAGTATTCTGCTATTGCTTAGCTGACGAAGTTAACCGATGGTCATGTGTCGTGTACGCTGAACGTCTTCTTCAACAGGCATTCTATCTGAAAAAAATATTCAGCAGGTTGATCCAGCAACAAGGGATCGATGTAGATCTTGCACAGCTGGCACGCCGGATATGGTGAAGCGAGTGTTACGACGAATAGGAGATGACCGTCAAACAAGTTTGTGAAGGGCTGGAGCTGCTCGAGGTATGAACCACGTCCCTGCGAGGTCAGTTCTGCTCGAGCAGTTACTTTATCCATACCGCTTACAGCGTATGCAAGGTCTCAGGCCACAAGTGCGCCAAGACGGAGAGTACAAGATCCGCAGTTCAAAGCCTGCGTCTCATTTCGTTTGAAACAGGATATAAGCTGAGCGGCTTTTACACAATAATCGCGAATGGTCAGATGAAAATCGATCGTGGAAACAAGGCATCAATTTAGCTTTAGAATGCATGCGTGGGTATGAATTGTAGGTCACGGACTTACAGGGCTGGACACTTTACCGGACAAATTAACAGGTGTGGTTTATCAACTATTAGCGTACAACAAATTACACGCACTGCTGTAGAATTTAACCGTTGCAGAAAGATAACGGATGTTAGTTTATGCACGACGGGGCACCGTCGCATTTTCTACTCGCCTTGTAATGGTGCCTAACACAAAATTTTAATGAGAAATGAATTGGTAGAGGAGCTCAAGTAGCATGGACTTTCCGTTCACCTGACTGTAACCCCTTTCTCATATTAGTGACCTTTAAAGGCATTGCTGTATACCACGCCCATAGATAACGATACACATTAGAGAAGCGTGTGTCCGTGTATACGAGCAAAGCTGACGATAGCCAGTTAGTGATTCTTTAAGAGTGATGGCTGAAGAATGTGCAAAAATCAGTAGTAACCACATAAACAGCTCCTGCAGTGACAATAGACAGAGAACACTCATAGGAGAGAATGTCGGATATCTCAAGAAGTTTTCTTTTCCGCACATATGTTTATAGGAATTTTTTTAGTTTTGACCTCCGCGTTTCCTGTGGGAATGTTGCACACTTTTTGTTATAAAAACCCTGTATATATCCATCACAAAGATACATTCTTTACCAAGTACTGGTGTCGTACTAATCGAAAGGTCCTCCGAAAAGTAGAAATATCAAATACGCTTGTTTACAGTGTAGAGCTCGTTACGTGAGCTCTACGTTTTGCGGGTGAATCGACTCACAAGAAGTCAGGATGGAGTATCTGCGAACAATGTTCACATCCACAAGGTCCAAAAGTCCTGGAGTGTCCTGAATGACCGCTGCTGCAGCCATTACACGGGCAAGAAGATCGTCCTGTGACTCTACAGGAGTCTCGCCAACAATGCTCTTCAAGTAGCCCCAAAGGAAAAAGTCCGCAGGTGCAAAATCAGATGATCGTGGTGGCTAACGAATCGGTCCACCGCAACCTATCCACCTGTCCCTGGGTGTTGGTGGAAGTGCTGCGGGCCTTCACGTGAAAAGTGGGCTCGTGCTCCATCATGTTGGAACCATAACGTCCGACGGATATGCAATGTCACAGCCTCCAAATTCTGCACCACTACGTCTTGGGGAAGGCCAGGTAGCTGTGATCCACCTAGGAGCGGTAGAACACAGGGGTCAGTCAAATGACCTTGCATTATACCAGCCCATACATTAATATCGAAACGATGTTGACATTCGTGGGGAAGTGCGGCATAAGAGTTTTCCTCATCCAAGATGTGGCTGTTACGACGGTCGAGCAGACCTTGGTTTGTGAAATGCGCTAATTATGTGAAAAGAATGATCCGAGGAAAGTCTGGAACGTCGACACAGCGGTGTAGGAACCATGCGCAGTATTCGGTACGTGGTGCAAATCAAATGGTCCCATTGCCTCCACCGCGTTTTGTAGCCGTGCGGTCTAGGGCGCCTTGCCACGGTTCGCGCGGCTGCCCCCGTCGTAGTTTCGAGTCTTCCCTAGGGCATGGGTGTGTGTATTGTCGTTAGCGTAATGTAGTTTAAGTTAGCTTAAGTAGTGTGTAAGCCTAGAGACCGACGACCTCAGCAGTTTGGTCCCATAGAGATTACCACAAATTTCCAAATTTCCCATTGCCTCCACCCTCTGAAGTTGCTGTTCATGGAGAACTCGCCAGACGCTGCTTTGGAGTACGTCACCGAACGTGCGATGTTGCAGGTACTCGTCGACGGGTTCTGGTCGACCAGTTGGAGGACTCCCTCTTCCACGTCACCATTGCGGCGTGTCCAGCCACGACCACAATGGGCCCTATTAGCCTTGAAGGTGCCGGTTTCCTGAAGTCGCTGTTCCAATTTTGCAAAAGTGGGATGGGGTGGACGGGCACGCCCTTGAAATCGTTCGTGACAGCGTCGTGCTAATCGACCATTTCGTCCACTTTCACCGCAGTGAAAAACATGTCGGTGTACTCGGAAAACGTGTACTGTGACATTCCGTAATGCGTCGTCTTTAGCTATTACGCCGTGGCAACTGAGGTACATGCGCTTCAATTCACTGGACTGTTCTGTGATGACATGTGATATGACGTCACACAAGATTTCACGATACACTGACCTCTGTAAATGTGTACTGCCTTCCATCGTTCAAAGTCGTTCATCAGCCAAACGGCGCATTTACGGATATGAGTTTATCGCCAAATATTGCTGTTCTGAGTCCCCTCTACACCACCTATAACTGTGTAATAGGAATTATGGATCATTCTGTATATGTGAGAGAGGCAGATTAGTATTTTCCCCACAGTAGCACTTGAGCCTAGAAATCATAACATGCTGGAGCAACCGGCCATAACCGTTGAGTGACTTCATTTGTCCTGGTTTTCTCGTCCGGTCAGCTTTACTGTACTCCCTGCGACTGCTGTAAGATGTCCCAACTGATGATTTTCGAGGTGATGGCTAGCGTATTCCGCAGCGTCAGAATACCGAATGAGTGCCTTTGTACTCTGGATACGCTTTCTTGCTCCATAGTGCTGGGACTTCAAGATGACGCGCACTTCTCCCTCTATGTCATGGTTTTGTTGAAACGACGCGGAGCAGTTCATTACACAAGACTAGGCTGTGGTGCAACCAAAGTTATCCATTACTATTGGGATAGTATACGTGAAGAGCCACAGTTCGGTTCCGCATTGTCATAATTCATGATGTTACCATAAATTTTTTTTCATATTTCACGGTTATAAGATCAAGAGGTGAGGTGTTGGATGTACAAAATCAGTTACAGCTAATGCAGTATTAACTTTACTTGTGCCTCTCTCGGTGCACCCTCAACGCTGTGGCATCTCCGTAGTGACTTTGGTCGCAGTAGCTTTGTTATACAAGTGTGCGCAGACCACAGTGGGCTCGAATGTCATTGTTCTGGTGTCACGTGGGATAACAGGATTTCTTGTATCGCCACTGCGTGACATGAAAATTTCACTTTGTCCTAATACTAAGAATATAAGAGACTTCCACTTCAGGACTTAAGCATATTTCTCGGGACAGAGATTATACGTAACGTATTTCACTAAAATTAAGATAAATGCCACAGGTGTGTGCTAATGAGTCACTGTTACATCGTACGAACCTCTAATTCTGAAATTCGAGCAGTGCAAAATTTTAGGCGAAGTAAATAAGCAGATGTGAATATTTCTACAAAAGGAAAAAGAGGTCAGTGTGGCTTTGTTGGCTAGGAATCACCGAAGTGCGGTCCAGTCACCTAAAAAGAAAGGATTTCTTTCTTCACGCATCACATACACTTCCTCTGTGAGAACTGTGTCTTAGTTGTATGTTTTTGATGTGGGTGGTTTTGGAAAGTGCTTGTGTAGTGTTGTGTTGTTTTGAGGAAGAAAGAGGACAAAATTCGAAGCCGAAAAATATCCCACCCCCTCGAAGATCACCAAGAACAATAACCTTCTCGACGCACAGGTCGTCAGCAATTGAGTCATATTCCATTATTCAGTTAAATTCCGTACGGAGATTTTGGATTTAACCGGGAATAGTGGTGTACAAGTTGGTAATCAGCAGTTGCACGCTTCTGTCTCTCCACCAGTTGCCAACCAAATTCATAAGATGAACATTTCTTCACTCACTACCATCTTAACCTCTATGTCAGTCAACCACTGCTGCGCCAACATACATCACAAACTTCGACCATAGAGATTGTTTTCATCAAATAAAAGACAAACATTTGGATGATGTCACTGACAAGTATTATACTAAGCAACGTATTATCTATTCACCCAAATATTGTAGATAATTTTTGCCGCTTCGGGTAAATACCATCAATACGTGAATACCGACAGACTAAACGAGTTAGAAACAGGGATTACTGCTGTGTCCGCTCACTCATGGTTGTGTATCGCCTAGGATGAATCGAAGTAATCACATGACTGTAGGAAAGACGACTAAACAGAGTATGTTAATAGTAACTCGTTGAAGTAGTGAATGGGACTAATGTATTATTTTTAAACATACCAAAATGTGAATAAACAAAATGGTCACAAACTTATTGCAGAAATGTAAGACATACTACAGACTGATCCGCTATGCCATTCTGGAAAACACAGTTGTTCGTCAGTTATATGAAGCCCTTTAGGAGTTTAGCTGGACATGGTAAATTTTCATCAGAGATTAGTTAGAACTCGTCAGAGGACTTAAATCCCGATATAAATATACACCCAGTACTGTTATGAGACGATAACAGATTGAGTGCATGACTTCATGGGATCTGCGTCATTCCCGAAGTTGCCATGAAATGGTTCAAATGGCTCTGAGCACTATGGGACTTAACTTCTGAGGTCATCAGCCCCCTAGACCTTAGAACTACTTAAACCTAACTAACCCAAGGACATCACACACATCCATGCCCGAGGCAGGATTCGAACCTGCGACCGTAGCGGTCGCGCGGTTTCAGACTGTAGCACCTAGAACTGCTCGCCCACTCTGGCCGGCGAAGTTTCCATCAACTCACATCACATGAGTCTATACACAAGTCACGTAGGAGCCAGTGAATGCGTTAAAGTGTCACGTGGACGCACTGTTTGTAATATCGTACTGGTAAGAGCAGTATACTAATTTTCTCTTCCGTTTTCCAAAAACGTCATATATCACTAGACAAATCTCATGGATACGTCTGATACCCGTCTATCATTTACGTGGGTGTTAATTGGCGTAGCGTCGCACGAGCTCATCTGCTCAACACCGATGCTGATCATCATTACACAGAGGTGATCCGTTGTGGGTGGCGACTCAGTAAGCGACGTAATTTCGCTCCACGCTTCCCACTATGAATCGATGAATTTTTAATTTCTGAATTATTCAAGAACATTTCGCAACATACGCTGGGTTACAAACGACAGAACTGAGTATGCTTTCCGTGCTTGTACACCTTTGCCTAATACTATAGGTTCATTTACTATGCTGACATCTGATGAGATATATTGTCATGTTTCCATCACAGAGCTCACATTTATTTGCTACTTCATTTTTACACTTCAACAGCGCGAAGTTTTATACCATAAGGCGGACACTGCAGCGGTTTGGAAGCATCATGTCGTTTGTTTCCCTATTACAGGGGTGTACAAGATTCATTTCAATGACCGGTAGCAACGATAAGCCGACATGTGACAACGAACTTTGGCTACTACGAAGGGGAGAAAGGCTTTCCGTGTGGTATAGCCCAAGCGCCAATAACAATAAAAAACAGAAATCTTAGGGAAATTCTTTGTTTATTAACTACGGTACAGTGATATACAAACGTTATTATTTCAGTATTAACTAAAAAATAACCGACGATTCTTCATTGAAGCAATCATTTTAAAATGTACGAAATAAATACGAAGTTTGGAGAGCACAAGGGTAGCAGGGTTAGGAAATTATCAACGCTTGTATTACGTGATGCTTCAGTTTTATGGTTCGCAGTATCTTTGAATTTATTGTGATTTCCAAAGTTAAGTGTTTCTGTTCGGAATTTCGCCGCTCGTGTTTGAAGTTTCCACAGACACAGGCGTAGATGAGGTACAGAATAAATGTGATGTTCTACATCTACATCTGCACGTGCATGAGTATTCTACGATTCACAAGTAAGGGTCTGGCAGAGGGTTCATCGAACCACCTTCAAGCTATTTCTCTACCGTTCCACTCTCGAGCAGAGCGCGGGAAAAACGAACACTTAAATCTTTCCGTGTGAGCTCTGACTTCTCTTATTTTATTATGATGAGCATTCCTCCATATGTTGGTGGGCGCCAACAAAATATTTTCAAATTCTGAGGAGAAAGTTGACAACTGGCATTTGATAAGAAGATCCTGCGGCAACGAAAAACGTCTTTGCTCTAATGATTGTCACCCCAATTCGCGTATCATATCCGTGGCGCCCTCTTCCCTGTTTCGCTGCAGTAGAAAACGAGCTTCCCTTCTTCGAACGAGTCCTTCGTCGATCCTATCTGGTGCAGATCGTGCACCACACAGCAATACTTCAGAAGAGGACGTACAAGCGCAGAGTAGGCAGTCACTTTAGTAGACCTGTTGCATTTTCTAAGTGTTCTGCCAATAAATCTTAGTCTTTGGTTTGCTTTACCAACAACATTATCTATGTGATCGTTCCAATATGTTATTCGTAATTGTAATCCCTAACTATTTAGTTGAATTTACAGCCTTTAGATTTGTGTGATTTATCGTGTAACCGAAATTTAGTGGAATTCTTTTGGTACTCATGAGGATGATTCACATTTTTCATGATTTTGAGTCAACTGCCACTTTTCTCACTATACAGATATCTTGTCTAAATTGTTTTGAAATTTCTTTGGATCGTCTGATCACTTTATAAGACGGTAATTGACAACATCATGTGCAAACAATCTAGGAGTGCTACTCAGATTGCGTTCTAATTCGATTATGTAGATCAGGAACAGCAGAGAGCCTATAACACTTTCTTGGGAACGCCAGATATTACTTTTGTTTTACTCGATGAGTGTCCTTCAGTTACAACGAATTCTGACCTTTCTGGCAGGAAATCACGCATACAGTAGCACAACTGAGACGATAGTCCATAGGCACGCAATTTTATTAGAAGTCGCTTGTGAGGTACAGTGTCAAATGCCTTCTCGAAATTTAAAACTATGGAACCAGTTTGACACACTCTGTCAGTAACACTCATTAACTTTGTGAGAATAAAGAGCTAGTTGTGTTTCACAAGAACGATATATTCTGAATCCGTGTTGGCTGTTTGTCAATAAGTCGCTTTCTTCGAGATAACTCATAATGTTCGAACACAGTATATGCTCGAAAATCCTACTGCAAATTGACGTTAGCAATATGAGTCTGTAATTCAGTGAATTACTTCTATTTCCATTCTTAGGTATTGGTGTGACTTGTGCAACTTTCCAGTCTTTACATATGGATTTTTGAACGAGTGGTCGGTTGTATGTAATTGCTAAATAAGGAGCTATTGTATCAGCGTATTTTGAGAGGAAGCTGACTGGTATACAATCAGGACCTGAGGACTTAACTTTACTACGTGATATAAGCTGCTTTGCTACACCGAGGATATCTATTTCTAACTTACTCAAGTTGGCAGTTGCTCTTGGTTCGAATTCTGGAAAATTTACTTCGTCTTCTTTGGTGTATGAATTTCAGAAAACCATATTTAGTAATTCAGCTTTAGTGGCACTGTCATCAGTAACATCACCATTGTTATCGCAGCCTACGTCGTTCATACTTTAATTTATTCGTAATCTATCTTTTTGTTTTTATTCGTGGTAAGGCTTCAGAAAGCGAAAGAGCGTACGCCGACTGGTGAGTGGTGACAGACTGTTTGTGGTTGCGATAGGTTTAAAAGGGAAGTACCACAGCTCGAACGGCTGGAACCGTGTAAAAATTATTTTAAAATACGGAGATGTATCTGTTACACCACCCATCAAGTTCGTTTATCTGTGAAACTCTGCATTAGTGTTCTACACAATAACCTTGTTTATCCGGGCCTCGTTAATCCGGATTTCCGATTTATCCGGATTAACTTTTTTTCCTTTTTAACTCGAAAATACGCGGTATACACTTGGTAGGATCCGGTATATGTACAGTTATTACGTTGGCACCGCAGGTAGCATAGAGATTGCTGTTCCCAAGATTCCAGTTATAGATACTGTGGTTGCTATGGCCCTGTTCCTTAAAGAGTTAAGAAGCTGTTCCCGTACTGTTCTTTTGCTCACTTGTTTCGAGTGTGCGTGAGTGAAATGTCTTGGGAAAGAAAGGAAATGGTTGTTCCAATGGACAAAATGTTGCTGGAAGAACCGGAGAACACCAAGCATGTAAACAAAAGACAGTTACTAGGTAAATTAGAAGAAGAGGGAGAAGTTGGTGCGATTTCTGTATTGCAGTCGGTAAATATCAACGAAGTAACTTTTATGATTGCAATTTCTTGGGATCAAATTACTGAACTATCGGTTCTGAAGTAATGGAAAACAGAACGACCTGCTATTTGTGATTCCACCGCGGAAGTTTGTGAAGTTGTCAACACCTCTGAATTCACTGAAGTGTTAGCAAACATTCTTGGTTAAACAGATGTGGACGACAGTGGCGTAGATGCCTGGTTGCAATGTGACAGTGATGGTAGTTGCAGCATGACGAAAAACGACGGAATAAGTATCGTTACCTACTGTGCTGCAGAGATCGACAGCGATGGTGAAGTGGAAAATCAAAGTGGCGTTTTAAAGGAAGAAATGATGCCTCATGCGGGGCAAACCAATCAAGAACAAAAATAGACAACTATCGTCATGTGCCGAAACATCCTGTTTATTAACACCTCCAGTTACGTAAATCATATTTCCCAAAATATAAGTTTCTGTGCTGTCGTGCGTTCTGTTCTTATTCTCTGTCTAAGTCAAAATGTGGAGATTCAGTGACGAGATTAAATAACAGCGCAATGGAACAGTACGGACAGTTGACAAGGGCAACGTATAGATACTCATTTCCGGCGTGTCTGCACTGATGTTGTCCAATATCAAAAGCCAGAGCGAACACATAAACACGACCTTTACTACGAGCTGCTCCATTCCGCTGTATTTTAATAACTTCATCGAAACTCGACATTTGCGCTTCAGTGATGAATAAGAGAAGAACGCACGACAATATAGAAATTCTAATGTTTTCTTCAGGCAAATATCAGCAGCGGATATATGTTTCAGGAAACTCATGGTACATGGCTATATTAGAAATATTTACTTATTTGCTTCCGGTTTCAGTCAATGACCATCATCTGGCACCTGAAGCAACGTTAAAAAACAAAAATGACAGCAAACCCTCAATGTGCAAAACGGAGGAAAGACACAAAACGGAACTTACGAAAAACTGAGTAATACAAATCACACGTCAATCATGTTGAACTGTAAAATCGCATTAGCTGTCAAACTGACGATTAATAACACACAAGAACAGTAATTTTCCCACACTGGCGACTTTTATCGTTAACTCACAACAGGAAACTGAACATACGTAGTCTCGACATAGTATGAGTAGCCAAAGTACTCGTAACATCAGACGTAACACCATAGAGATTTCCAATCTATATAGTTCATGACACACACAGATAATTTTAAGATAAAAACAACCACAATTACAATTATGCTTGTTTTTATCTTAAAACCGTCTTTGTCTGTCACGATTCATATCGACTAGACATCTCTATGGTATTATCTCTGATGTTACAAGTGCTTTGGCTACTCATGCTGTGTCCAGACCACATATATCCAGTTTCCTGTTATGTGTGTATGACGAAAGTTGCAAATGAGGGGAAATTTTTGTTTTTCTGTGTTATTATTCATGAATCTGACAGGTAATGCGAGTTTATGGTTCAACATGACTTACATTTAACTTGTATTAGTCAACTTTTCGTATCTTACGTTTTGTATTTTCGTTTTGTACGTTAGATTTTGCTGTAATTTTTGTTTTTTAAAGTTGATTCAGGTGTCAGATGATGGTCATTCACCGAAACCGGCAGCAAACAAATAAATTGTTCTAATGCAGTCAAGTGTCTGATTGTCCTGAAAATACAATATTCTATCTTGGGAAATATTTTTCTGTGCGTACTGCATTTAGTAACACACTGTCTCGTCAAAAGTATCCCCTCGGGCCTATGTAATGCGGCACTGACCATTAATGTCACGAGAGGAGAACCCACCAGTGTAAAAGGAAGATGCCAAGTCAGACTGGAACCGCGCGACCGCTACAGTCGCAGGTTCGAATCCTGCCTCGGGCATGGATGTGTGTGATGTCCTTAGGTTAGTTAGGTTTAAGTAGTTCTAAGTTCTAGGGGACTGATGACCTCGATGTTAAGTCCCATAGTGCTCAGAACCATTTGAACCATTTTTGAAGATGCCAAATCAGACACCTTTCAGTCGTCTAGTTTCCAAACTTATTTCATTTGGCTACCAGTTTCTGCGTTTTACTACGACATCTTCAGGCCACTGACCGACGTGTAGGAAGATTTACCCTCGGTTCTGGTCAAAACAGGGACCAGCATTCGAAAACTGATATTTGTAGATTTCTGCTTGCTATACCGATTCTGGCCAAAACAGATCGGTATAGCAAGCAGAGATCTACAGATAATAGTGTTCGAATGCTGGCCCCTGTTTTGACCAGAACCAAGGTTAAATCTTCGTGCAAGTCGGTCAATGGCCTGATGATGGCGCAGTAAATCGCCGAAACGGTAGCTAAATGAAATAAGTTTGTAAACTAGACGGCTGAAAGGTGTTTTATTTGACATCCCGTATCGAACAGACTAGTCCCGCAACCATTTCTGAAAGGACAGACATACAAAGTGTAAAAGGAGGCAGAGACTATTGTGTTGTCTGTAGAGAAGTAATGAGAGGAGAATTGGTAGGTGAAGAGATTGGTTCAAATGGCTCTGAGCACTATGGGACTTAACTTCTGAAGTCATCAGTCCCCTAGAACTTAGAACTACTTAAACCTAACTAACCTAAGGACATCACATACATCCATGCCCGAGGCAGGATTCGAACCTGCGACCGTAGCGGTCGCGCTGTTCCAGACTGTAGCGCCTAGAACAGCTCGGCCACTTCGGCCGGCTAGGTGAAGAGAGCTGAGTGACTTGGGACGTGGGCTAGTCATGGAATGTCACCTGTGTAACAAATCCATTAGGGACATTCCAACCCTTCTAAAGTTGTACAAGGCGACTGGTGGTGATGCGATTGTCGCATGCTAACGCGAAGGAACAACAACGCGCTAAACCAAGACCAGACACCTCATGTACTGATGGAAGGGAACCGTCGAGCGCAGTGGCGGAGCGGTTCTAGACGCTTCAGTCCGGAATCACGCGGCTGCTACGGTCGCAGGTTCGAATCCTGCCTCGGGCATGGGTGTGTGTGATGTCCTTAGGTTAGTTAGGTTTCAGTAGTTCTAAGTTTAGGGGACTGATGACCTAAGATGTTAAGTCCCATAGTGCTTAGAGCCATTTGAACCGTCGAGCACTGCAGAGGGTTGTTGTAACGACGCGCATGACATAAGCAGAAGGCATCACTCCTGCGTTCCAAGGTGTCCAGCTAGCACAAATGGTCTCGCGGTTCCAAACTGACGCGCCTAGAACCGCTTGGCCACACCGGCCGGCCCAGCTAGTACAGTGACTGTGAGAAGGGAGTTACGAAGTGGGGTACAGTGGTGTAGCAGCCGCAGATTTCTGTTGTGAGTGATATGCGACATTTGAGTCGATGTGAAAAGCGACGCCAGTGGCAGCGAATGACTGGAAACGAGTGATTTGGAGTGCCGAGTCACGCCATATCCTGTGGCAATCCGATGGAAGTGCTTAGGCTTGTCGAATGCCTGGAAAACGTTGCCTGTCATCATGTATAGTGCCAACAGTCAAGTGCAGAGGAAGTGGCTTGGAGAGGTTTTCCGTGGTTAGCGTTTGGCTCCGTTATTACGCTTAAAAAATGCTGAATGCAGAAGTATTTGAACAGTTTAAAGATTGTGTAATGTGCACAGTACAGGAAGACTTGGAGCGCAATGACTGTTATCGGCATTACAATGCACCCTGTCACAAAGCAGCATTTGTGAGGCGATGGATTGTGGACAATAACATTCGTGAAATGGACTGGCTTGCCCAGAGTGCAGACCTGAAGCTAATGGAAAACCTTTGGGATGAGTTAGAAGGTCAGCTTCGCTGCAGCTCCAGGCCTTCTCTGCTTTTGGCTCTTGAACAAGAGTGGGCTGCCATTCCTCATTATGACTTTTGTGATTGTATTAGTCGTAATTGCCTGTTACATGACATTCTTTCTTCGCACAGTTTTGCTTTTGTAGTCTTCAGATTTTTATAGATTCAACCATTCCGATATAAAAATGGTTCAAATGGCTCTGCGCACTATGGGACTTAGCATCTGAGATCATCAGTCCCCTAGAACTTAGAACTAATTAAACTTAACTAACCTAAGGACGTCACACACAGCCATGCCCGAGGCAGGATTCGAACCTGCGACCGTAGCGGTCGCGCGATTCCAAACTGAAGCGCCTAGAACCGCTCGGCCTCAACGGCCGGCAATTCTGATATACCAGACAGTATAAACTACTGCAGAGGGCAAGACGTTACCGTGTTATGGGTGGATGGGCGGTACGTTATCAGAGGAAATGAGATTTTCGACTTTCTCACTAAGACGCCTATCCACTACGGGATAAACATGTATGACCGTGTTCCAGTTCCACACGCAGAGCTTCTCTAAGATGTTTGCAAATCACTCCTTATGAAATAGTAAGTGGTACTTGTTATACCAGCAAAGGGGAAGAGATTATGCAGACACAGCGCAGACCATCCCTACACTTAAGTGCTACTCCTTTAGGATGTACCACAGAACATTCCTCGTCACAGTGTTTTGTCTCCGCTTTAACTTCGGAAGATTCAGACAGCACCTCTACCGTCTACAATGTGTGATTGTGGCGCGGACGAGAGCACCTGACTCACGATTTATCGGTTGGACGATACAGTACCATGAGACAACCAGTTTACTGCTTTGTGAAAACCACTACCTACCAGAATGAACATGCTATTTACAACAGGTGATGTTCAAAAAGGGTTCAAATGGCTCTGAGCATTATGGGACTTAACTGCTGTGGTCATCAGTCGCCTAGAACTTAGAACTACTTAAACCTAACTAACCTAAGGACATCACACACATCCATACCCGAAGCAGGATTCGAACCTGCGACCGTAGCGGTCGCGCGGTTCTAAACTGCAGCGCCTAGAACCGCTCGACCACTCCGGCCGGCAACAGGTGATGTGTCCGTGTTAAACATATTTCGAACGTTTTTGGTGCTAGTCTGATTACGATATAATGAAGATGAAATGGGTCACGCTTTGTGGGCAACCACTACCTACCTGGGTGAAGATGCTTTTTGCAACAGGTGATGTGTCCGTGTTAAACATATATCCAACGTTTTTGGAGCTAGTCTGATTACGATATAATTAAGTTGAAATGGGTCACGCGCTCACGATTGTAAATATTTTAAGTTACGCCGTATTTATTAAATAAATGTTGCTGATTACATTTTGTAATACATCATAAATCGAAGGTTGCCTGAGTTGATAACGACCAGAGTCTACAACCGAAAAAAAAAACTTCACATGTTGTTTGTTCGGAAATACTGAGTTTTACTGGTAACTGACCTTCATGGGTAGTATAAAGGACGCATATCCGTATTTTAAAATCGTTTTTATTCGTGATTACAGGCTTTCTCGGCGTATTCCAATGATAAAACCTTCTCGGCTGATGACCCGAGAAGCTTTTATCATCGTTTTTAGACGTTGGAACACGGGCAGTCGTCTTGTAAGGTTCGTTCTTAAGCATCGTGAGTGTGTAGAAGCTGGTGTGCAAGATGAGTGCTCACCTTGTTGGTGAGCTGCTGGTGCATGAACTCCTCGAGCGAGGCGACCGCGTCGCGCACAGTCAGGTTGCTATGCGGCCGCAGAAGCTGCTCGTCGGCTTCGCTGTAGCCCAGGAACAGGAAGACGCCCTGCGGAAGCTTGTGCCCGTCTGCAAAATAACATTATCACGGTGTTTACTTCTCAGATGTCATACATAAGGTAGCTGCAGTCTGTCAGTAATAAGCTTGTGGCACAAAAAAAAATTTTTTTTTCGTAATGAAAGGTCTCTGAATGCAGCAGCATTTCTGCTTGCTGAACATATAAAGCTTTTACAAGACTGCAGGCCCAGAACAATTCAAAAAGTCGGAATCTCGTTACAATCACTCTGTATCTCAGAACAGCGCAAAATCTGCGCGCCACATTACTTTGAAAATGCTTCGAAGGCCATAGGCCGTCAGTCAGTTGAACACCTTTCACTCTTGCAAGAAGAAGTCTTACAGTAGTTTTAGATCGAACGTTATACCTTAAAAATAAGGAAGAACAAAATTTTTCAACGATGACAGCTACTTAATAAACAGGAAAAGTAATAGTTAACATTGGATGTTGGAATCGTTTAGAGATTACGTCGACGACATTACAGACAGAACACTAGCTCAGCTGGACAAGAAATGATCTTAGGAGTCATCCTGAATTGTCTCAATATATCTAGTAAAAGCACGGAAACTCTAAATCAGAATTTCGGAACAAGAATTTGAAAACCGCAGCCCCCGAATACAAAAACAAAGTGTTCACCATTGTGGTACCACGAGAGAGCGACTGAAGCGGTTGCTCATATTTAAACAGAGTAACGTTGTGCACGTTTAAACTGGTTCACCGTAACATTTTGTCTTATGACCGCAAAACGTAGATTCACGAGATGGCTGAGGCAGTAGCACTCATAGCCGGGAGGACACCCTTGATTCACGTTTCGCATGTGTTCCGTGCGGTCCTACCTCGCGCGAATTTTAAAAATCCCGCCATTTCCCGTGTGCGGCGCTGTCTGTCAGTGTGATTCTCACTGGCGGCTCCTTTCCCGAGCTCGCGCATGCCGCGACCTGGGAGGGCGCGTTTTCTCTCTCTAGACACGCTATAGTGCGGAGCTACAATCCGATTAAAATTACTTGATAGTTGACACTTAACGCAGTGGAGCTGTCTTCCTGCAATCAGAGCGCTCAACCTCACGCCCGAACTGCTCGTCGTCGCCAAATAGCCACAACAAATGGCCAGTTCACTTCCAGTTCCTTGTCTGGATTTCTCTTGATGAGTTTGGATCCCGATTCCTCAGTCTGGGCCTTTTACTTTACGTTTCATCAGACATGATAACCACACCTAAGACAACACACACACACACACACACACACACACACACACACACACACGCGCGCGCGCGCGCGCGCGCGCGCACACACGCACAAAATGGTTCAAATGGCTCTGAGCACTATGGGACTTAACATCAGAGGTCATCAGTCCCCTAGAACTTAGAACTACTTAAACCTAACCTACCTAAGGACATCACACGAGGCAGGATTCGAACCTGCGACCGTAGCGGTCACGCGGTTCCCGACTGAAGCGCCTAGAACCGCTCGGCCACACCGACCGGCACACACACATACCCACAAAAATGCTTCAGAAATACAAACGTTTCATACACAGCATTAACCAAACACTAATGTATCTTTTCGCACAAGATGCCATTCAGCATCACATATGCAGATATTATGATCACAGGAATCAACTTATGTTACATAAGCTTCGTACGACATTGCGTGATGCCGAACATTTTAAAGTTGCAATTCATCGCTGGGACTGTGTCAGCAAAGTCATAAATATGAGTAAATTCCAATTTAATGGCGTAGCGCAGTGGTAAGAATACAAACTTGGTAAGTAGAAGGTTGTGGGTTCTAATTTAGTCAACTGTTTATAAATTCTAATGAAGGTGACTCTGAATGTTATTTTTATTCAATTAATTTGTTTAACAGTAACTTTTTATTTCTAACACTGCCGTGTCATTTTCACCATTTTACTGACTTTTTTATTTCCTCTTATTTTTCTTCCTGTCGCTTTTATTTCGTATGGTATTTGCCTCTGTCGCTTATAACCTCTAGCCAAGTGGCAACCAGGACTTCTAATCAGTTGCCAATACGATAGCTTGTGTAACCAGTGTGAGGATAGTTTCAGAGAATCAGTGATAAGCCGGCCGAAGTGGCCGTGCGGTTAAAGGCGCTGCAGTCTGGAACCGCAAGACCGCTACGGTCGCAGGTTCGAATCCTGCCTCGGGCATGGATGTTTGTGATGTCCTTAGGTTAGTTAGGTTTAACTAGTTCTAAGTTATAGGGGACTAATGACCTCAGCAGTTGAGTCCCATAGTGCTCAGAGCCATTTGAACCAATCAGTGATAAAGAGAATTTACAGCTTGCTGTTAGCGCTGAAACTGAAATTCCTCTATCTTGAGTTTGTGCGGAGGTAGACGCGAGCTTTAATCGCCATGAACCAAGCGATCGCGATTTTAGTTCTGTCGAAAATTGTTGACCGCCGTTTTCTCCGATACACAGCACATCATGCGGTTTTGGGTAGGTTAAGTCAGGAGTTTAAATTCAGAGTTATAAAACGAGTTCTCTGTCGCAGTTCAGTCGTTGGTAACTTAATACCAACTGTCCGACAGAGCATTTGCGTCATACTTCGTGGCGCCGGCTGGCGACATTGCTCCGCGTTACACAACAGTATTTGTGAGGGGACACACCGTGTCCGTGTGTCACTTATAACTGAGCAGTAGTCGGCAGCCGATGTGGCAGCACTGTAGTGGCAAGTGACAGACATCACTGTCTAGCAATTTCAATCGGAATATTGCGGGCAGTATGAGTCGTCTATTGTAGCAGCGGTGAAATTTTCTTCGTCGTATCGTCGAGGTGTGCACTGATTTATTTAGTTGTTGATGTAACAGGCTTCCTATCTCTCCGTTGTGGCAGCGACGAAAAGAAATGTATCTGCCATTTTGTATTTAGTTCAATTCACTGATCGGCATAGATCGTAAAAGAAAATTAAACCTGTCTTGTAGTATGTAAAGGAGGGCTTTTCCTACAACGGATATAGCATATGTAAGTGTAAGACTATAAAATCACAAAAATTTCGTTGGGGACACAAATGTAAAACTTGCACAGAAATTAATGTTACCGTCTGACGACGGGCTCGGATCCGTAACTAGTAACGGTGAAATAAAAACATTTTTTAAAAAAACTTGTGGTTGGTTGTGGTATTTCCTGCAGTGTAATTTACGGAAACATCTGCGGTGCTCTCTAACCACAATGAATAAAATAAAGTATGTTTTCGTGATCTATCTTGTATCACACGTTCGAGAATCGATTATAGCTCCACTGCGAGTGGTTGCACTGTGATGTGTGATCGGTGATTAAGCACACATGTTGTGTGTGTTTTGGTACCCCAGCTACGTGAGAGAAGAGTGGCTTATAGTTTCACCGTCTGATGTCTTATATTAGCTTGTGTTGAAATCCTGTAGCTTCTGTTTGACATCTGATTGCGTATCTCAGTGATATGATACGAGCACTGATTTAATTGACGTGGAAATAGGTTGCATGTCTTTCGAGCGCACGACCTGAAAGTCTCACGTTAGTTCCGTGAGGAATTTCGGTAAGACTGAAGGCACCGCCGTGCGTTAGATGGCCACTTAGTGGCGTCATCTGGCGATATGTGGTTTGCGGAGGCCGTGTCCGAGAGAGTATTAAGTTTGACTGGCTGTGTTTTGTTATGATCTTGTTGTTCGTTGTTGGACGAACGTTCGTGTGCTTAACTGTGTCGCTGCCTTGTGTTCCTCTGTATTTGTCTCAAGTGTGATTTTGGCATCTCTCGTCTACTGATCAGCATTTAGCTTCAGGATTGCCGTTGTGCGTTTTGATTAGTTTTAAGAACCGACCTCCTTATAGTTGTATTAATATGTTCTACATTTGACAATGTTGCTTATTTTACGGACGTGCCCATACTAGTTACGTTCAGGCACATACTACCTAAGGAACGACGGATGCGTGTTCGTTGTCGCCATCGTCCTCTTTTCTTAGTGGCAGTCTTAATATTTTCATCTGCAAAGTCCTACAACGAGGACTGTTCTTATTCTGTAGTGATGGCTATCGCTGTAGTGCGGGTTTCACTGTTAGGCTAGTGCCTGTTATAAAGGGGTCAGGTTTTTTAACGTAGTCATAGTTCATCATAAGGACCTACTGGCATAGTTATAAGCGACGCCTAGCTTGTTAAGGTAACTAATCGTGAGCGCTCTAGTTTAAGTAGCTTGGGAGTAGTTAGAACGGCCGCTACTTTGTCTACTTAATGTCTTGTAATTTTCGATACAAAGTGGCTACATGGAGACATGCTAACTATATCACTGCCTAACGGCGAACGCTAGTTTCTTATCCATTGTGCTTGTTGGTTTCATGTTTGATATTTATTGAGGTCAGGACCTCATTAATATTTTTCTGATTACTTAAGGGCGAAGTTCCACTGGTTGTTTTTGCCTCTTTTGAAACGTAGTCGGACAGCGGTGATATTTCTTGAAGTGAGACCCAGTTACTTGTAAGATCTCTGTTGGAGAGCAAGAGTGATCCGCTTTCCGTGCGTCTTTTTTTTTCTCCCCCGGCAGTCGGTGGGGTGTGCGACGTCGTTCCCACGGACACCGCGCAGGTCGTGTCCCGTACGGATTCTTGCTTGTAGTACCTGGCTCACTCAAGGGACGCCGGCAGCTTCTGGGAAACTGTTGATGGTATCTGAGAAAAGCGAAAAGAAATAATAAAAAGAAAATCTGGAAAATAATGTCAGCCCAAAAGAACCTCAGTCGGAAACACCGAGCGCTCCACTCCCCCTCCTACGCTCGTTGTTGTTTCAACACGGTTTCACCAAACCGCTTAAAGGAAGTACCGTGACGGTTGCTTTCGAAAGGTCACGGCCGATTTCTTTTCCCGTTCCTGCACTATCCGAACGCCGACAGGAAGTTCAGTCCTAGTAACCTAGTTTTCCTTCTTCCTTTTTCGATTGACGTGCTTCATTCACACATACGCTAGTCACTTAGCGACTGTGTGAGTAACTATAGATTCTGGGGTCCGATATTCGATCCCCCGTCGATCGTAGAATTCCTTAGGCAGATGTCTTGACTGTCATCGCTAGCAGCGAATTGTGTACACGAAATACACTGATAAGCCACAGTGGTTTGAGGAGTACGATAAGGGAACTCACGCTGATGTCTTGGCTAACAAATTCGTCTGATCTGAACCCGATGGACACATCTGGGACGCTATCGGAACCTAGATTCCCACCCACAAACCACCTGTCCGTAATTTTAGGGAATTGCGTGGCCTCTGGGTGGACATCTGGTGTCTCGTACTTCTGGAAACATAACCGGGAATTCATACGCTGCCGTATTGCGAGCCAAAGGTCGAGCAACACCTTGTTTAGTGGGTGATCATAGTATTTTGGCTCATAAATTTATTACTACCTTTCTAAGCAGCTGCAGCTTGCAGTGATTTTTCTCTTGGTTATCTCACTGTTTGAGTTCGTGTTTGCTTCAATAATAAACGGCTTTTGAAGATTCTGTATTGAGAAAAGCAGTTTATTATTGTCTTCTCTTCAACCGTAAATGTTTCTACGTCACACAATCAACAATTTACTTAATAGCACATAGTATTCTACATTACAACTGACACTTCAATAAAGTTTTTATATGAGCTATATTATCAACACTTTGTGTTTACGAGTAATTCAACTGTACAGCCATATTAAGAAAACGTTTCTACTGTTATGAAAAAAGGAAACAAATTATAAATATAATCATTCTTAGAACAGAGAAAACAAGGTTTCCATAATCGAATGTTGCGAGGTGCACTTATCGCTGAAAACCAGTTTCTTGTTGGGGCTGCTCAACTGTATTGGGGTGGATAAGTACCAAATGGTGCCATCACTTCGTTCTTCGGCAAGATTTAGGTGTGGCAAGAAATCAATGCAAAGGACTCTTAACTGCGAACATTTTAGGTTAGAATTTACCGTGACTGTTATTGACATCAAATGGAACAACAAGTTCAATGTTACCAGTCACTGTTTATTTATCTCCACGACTCGTTTCAAAGGTTTAAACCTCCATCACAACATGGATTTACATTTGTTAGTATGACATATGTGCCAACGGCCTTGCCGCAGTGTTAACACCGGTTCCAGTCAGATCACCGAAGCTAAGCGGTGTCGGGCTGGGCTAGCACTTGTATGGGTGACCGTCCGGTCTGCTGAGCGCTGTTGACAAGCGGTGTGCATTGATCCCTTGTGAGTCAAACTGAGGAGCTACTTGATAAGAAGCAGCGGCTCCGGTCTCGTAAACTGACATACGGCCGGGAGAGCGGTGTGGTGACCACATGCCCCTCCATATCCGCATCCAATGACGCCTGTAGTCTGAGGATGACACGGCGGCCGGTCGGTACCGTTGGGCCTTCCAAGACCTGTTCGGACGGAGTTTAGTTTTAGTGTGTGTGTGTGTGTGTGTGTGTGTGTGTGTGTGTGTGTGTGTGTGCGTGTGCGTGGGTGTGTTGTGTTACGATTTTTTGGAGGAACTTATGGAACTGTCTAGTGCAGAAACAAAACACTATTTCAGAACATGGTTTTGGGTTTTTTGACAAAAATTAAACGTATATCTAACGGCAAAAATAAATAAAGTAAACAGATTACCTCCAGTGGTCACAGGTTCCTTTCACTGTCGTAACACATCATATGTATACTGTCATATTTTGTAACAAATATGGCGTCTGGAAACTATCAGGTGCAAGGATTACATAGCAGAAGAGAAACATTATCAAAAAGTACAAGAAATGTACATAATAACAATATTATTACAGAATAAGTTTTAAAGGATTTTGGGCATCTTTGTTTTGAGGTGTTGAATACATGCTTTGGAATTCATATTTCAGGCGGTGTATAAATCCGATTTTGTTAGGTTTACATAGCTTAAACTAGCTATATAAATATGACAAAATCGGATTTATATACCACCTGAAATACAGTATGTATTCCAACGCATGTACTCAGCACCTCTAAACAAAGATGTCCAACATGTTTTAAAACTTATTCTGTAATAATGTTGTTATGATGTATCTTCCTTGTACATTGTGATAATATTTCTCTTCTGCTATACAGGGTGTCCCAGCTATCTTGTCCACCCAAAATATCTCTGGAACAATAACAGCTATTGGAAAACGACTTTCACCGGAATCAATGTAGGGCTGGGGCCCATAAATTTACATATTTGGAAACATTCTAAAACGAAAGCATATGTGCTTTTTAACACAAACATATGTTTTTTTAAATGGACCTCCTATATTTTTTCTTCAGCAATCCATAGCATGACTAATCACATACACAATGGCGTTGATTGCATCGCAATATTCCCATTACATCCCGAGATATTGAGACACGAAGTTGACGCTTGAAACACCCGACATGCGCTGCTAGCGCACGTCCTGAGGCTCAAGCGTGAAACTCATGCTGCCCGTAATCGCGATGTGATTGACATGTTCAATCACACCTCCATACTTATCAAGAGGTCCGAAACGAATAATACGGTCTGCTGCCATCAACTCTCATAAGCACATAATGGTTTCCCTCTTGCACGTTTTACGTATCTACGTACACAATATGAACCAGTACCGATCGGTGTACACCCGTCAGGTTGTCTTATTTATCCTGCACACCCAAAATAAGGTTTGTCTAATGCGTTATATGACCCATTGTGCCTGTCGCGCAGGGCCTGGCTCTACTTAGTCAAGTGTTCAACGTAGTTCCCACTACTGCCACAGCTACCACTTCGCCCTGTTTATGATTTGCGACCCATGCAAACTCCTGTACTCCACCACCCTCCGAGCATCCCATTTGTTGTTGCTTTGGCGTGCAGTACACCGTTTGCCAGTGTAGTCGTGCATCAGAGTAATCTAGTGACGGCACGGAGGTAGTACACATTGTGAATAAACGTTGTGTTGTGGAACTTATACTGTACAGTATAATGTACACACATGAAGATATGGTAGAAATGCTGCTGATCTATGGAGAATGTACGTTGACGGGAAATACGTTATGAGATTGCTTGTTTGTTGATAGTACTGTTAGCGAACATTATGATTATTAAGTTAATATGTCTGTTTTCTACCCTACTCTACATACCTGTACTGTACCCTGTTGTAGGTGGACGAAATGCTGTTCAGGCAGAACGACTGTACAGAAGACGATTCCCTGACAAACCATCGCCTTCGTGCCGGATGTTTGGTCGTCTCACATCTCGTCTACGTGAAACGGCAAGCTTAAATCCAAGACCTCGACATCGTCCTAGAACACGCACAGATGAACGTGCTGAAGTTGCTGTGCTCGCTACCATAGCTGTGAATCCTCAAATCAGCCCACGTCAAATTGTACGTGAAGTTGGTGTGTCGAAATCAAGTGCACAGCGTCTACTTAAACGTCATAAATTTCATCCTTACCATGTTCTTTTACACCAGGATCTTCATGGAAATGACTTCCGCAATAGGGTAACATTTTGTCGGTGGGCTCAGAAAAAACTTCTGACTAATCCAAATTTTTTTGCAGATGTTCTCTTTACCGGCGAGGCATCATTCTCCAACAAAGGAATTGTCAATATGAGGAATATGCATTATTGGTCCGCAGACAATCCAAAATGGCTCCGTCAGGTAGAGCATCAACGTCCGTGGAAAGTTAATCTTTGGTGTGGGATTATTGGAGATACCATTATCGGACCTTTCTTTATAAATGGCACCCAAAATGGCATACAATACTCGAGATTTATACGACACAATCTTCCTGTTCTCTTGGACACCGTACCTCTGAACCGGAGAATGGTCATGTGGTATCAGCATGACGGATGCCCTGCACATAACGCCTTACGACGACTTCTGAACCGTAAGTTCCCTGGTACGTGGATTGGAGGAGGTGGCCCAGTTAGGTGGCCTGCCCGATCTCCGGACCTTACACCACTGGTTTATTTTCTTTAGGGAGCAGTGAAGGATGCTGTTTACCAACATGAACCAACAACACCAGAGGACATGAAGCAACGCATTGTTGATGCTTGTACAGCCATCAAAGAGGAAACAGTAGCACGAAGTAGGGCATCCTTCATCCGCAGAGTGACGCTATGTATGCAAGCCAATGGGCATCACTTTGAGCATGAGATGTGAACTCTATGTTTAGTATGTATTGCTGGTATCACAGTGGAAGTTTCTACAAAGGGCCATTTTACCCAGTGATGTTAAGAAACATTTGTTTGCAACAATTTGTCGTTTCACGCATTAGATAAACATAACATTGATCATTATGTGATAATAAAACTAATTGGTTAAACATGTTTACATTCATCTTCTATGTCCTACCTGAACTTCCCAAATCAAAACATTTTTAACTAAACAACGGTAAAACTTGTAGTCCACTTGCTCGTTTCACTAAAACCATCAACATGAATTTTACTGTTACGAGTGAATGATTAACTGTCACTTGCGCTAGATCTACAGTAAAGTAAAGTTTTAACGTTGAACGGAATTACCTATTTAGTAACGGATTAACGATAAGCGAAGTTAACTTTGTGACTAATGTTGCGGTACACAGATGTGTTACAGAACCGCATCACCCCTAGCCTATGGGATAAATACCTGCTGGAATGTACGACGTTAATGCAGGATGGCAGCAGACCGTATTATTCGTTTCGGACCTCTTGATAAGTATGGAAGTGTGATTACACATGTCAATCACATCGCGATTACGGGCAGCATGGGGTTCACGCCTGAGCCTCAGGACGTGTGCTAGCAGCGCATGTCGGGTGTTTCAAGCGTCAACTTCGCGTCTTAATATCTCGGGATGTAATGGGAATATTGCGATGCAATCAACGACATTGTGTATGTGCTTTGTCATGCTATGGATTGCTGAAGAAAAAATATAGGAGGTCTATTTAAAAAAAACATAAGTTTGTGTTAAAAAACACATATGCTTTCGTTTTAGAATGTTTCCAAATATGTACATTTATGGCCCCCAGCCCTACATTGATACCGGTGAAAGTCGTTTTCCAATAGCTGTTATTGTTCCAGAGATATTTTGGGTGGACAAGATAGCTGCGACACCCTGTATGATCCTTGCACCTGTTTCCAGGGACCGATGACCGTAGCAGTCTGGTCCCTTTGATCCCCCAAACCAACCAACCAACCTGTTTCCAGACGCCAATTTGTCACCAAATATGACAGTATACATATGATGTGTTACAGCAGTGAAAGGAACCTGTGACCACTGGAGGTACTCTGTTTTACTTGTTTTATTTTTACCGTTAGCTATAGGTTGAGTTTTTTTTGTAAAAAACCCAAAACCATGTTCTGAAATAGTGTTTTGTTTCGCCATTAAATACCTAGAGCCGGCCGCGGTGGCCGTGCGGTTCTAGCGCTGCAGTCCGGAACCGCGGGGCTGCTACGGTCGCAGGTTCGAATCCTGCCTCGGGCATGGATGTGTGTGATGTCCTTAGGTTAGTTAGGTTTAAGTAGTTCTAAGTTCTAGGGGACTGATGACCACAGATGTTAAGTCCCATAGTGCTCAGAGCCATTTGAACCATTTTTTTTCTAGGGGACTGATGACCTCAGCAGTTAAGTCCCATAGTGCTCAGAGCCATTTGAACCATTTTTGAATTACACTTACGAGCAACTTAAATTGGAAAGACCACATAGCTAATATTGTGTGGAAGGCGAAACAAAGACTTCGCTTTGTTGGCAGAACATTTAGAAGGTGCGACAAACCCACTAAAGAGATAGCCTACATTACACTTGTCCGTCCTCTGCTGGAATATTGCTGCGCGGTATGGGATCCTTACCAGGTAGGACTGACGGAAGACATCGAAAATGTGCAAAGAAGGGCAGCTCGTTTCGTGTTATCGTGCAACAGGGATGAGAGTGTCACTGATATGATACGCGAGTTGGGGTGGCAGTCACTGAAACAAAGGCGGTTTTCTTTGCGGCGAGATCTATTTACGAAATTTCAATCACCAGCTTCCTCTTCCGAATGCGAAAATATTTTGTTGACACCTACCTACGTAAGGAGAAATGATCATCATAATAAAATAAGAGAAATCAGAGCTCTGAAAGAAAGATTTAGGTGTTCCTTTTTTCCACGCGCCATTCGAGAGTGGAATGGTAGAGAAGTTGTATGAAAATGGTTCGATGAACCCTCTGCCAGGCACTTAAGTGTGAATAGCAGAGTAACCATGTAGATGTAGATGTAGATGCGCCTGACAGTGCCATACGTTCCTCCAAAAAATCGTAAACACACACACATGTCATACTAAGAAATGTAAAATCCACATGATAATGGAGGTTTAAATCTTTGAAACGCGTCGTGGAGATAAATAAACAGTGACTGGTAATAGTAAAGGACTTTTAGGTTCGAACACGCAAGTACCCATGTTTTTTCCTGCCAAACATCTGGCTTTTTCATACGAATATAAAAAAAGCGCTGTGACGCATTGTTTAATACACTGAACTTCTGTACGAGAGGAATATTACCCTGGTGTTCACTTCAGGCGAATGAATGCCTTGTCCAGTTTTTGGGAAAAATTCCAACCAATGTTCCACTCCATTCGTGCTGTACGTAGTGTACACTGGAGTGGGCAGCCTCCTAATGTCGTGTCGGACCTCCTTTACACCTCGACGTGGCATGGACTCAACAATTCGTTGAAGTCTCCTGCAGAGATACTAAGCCATGCTGCCTCTATAGCCGTCCATAATTGCGAAAGTGTTGCCGTTGCAGGATTCTGTGCACTAACTTGTAACACCATTATCGATTGTAAGTAGTTTATACAATGTAATTATGTGTATGTAACCATGAAGTAGTTGTTCTTCACTGATTAAGTTCATTGAGTTGTGAAAGGGAAGTTGATATGTGTAATATATGTAATATAGAAACTTAACAGTGTGCTTAAATAATGAAACTTTATAAAATATGCCTGTTTATAAAAGAGAAATTATATCTAGAAAACTGGTTCATACTTTGGGAAGTTGTATTATAAGAAAGGAAAAGGTGTAGGGAACCCCCTCCGCTACGGACGTGGTTTGGCGCGGGAAAAGGTGGAAGTGGCGGTCAATCTCGCGGCAAGAGAGAGAAAGCACATAACGCAGTCAGTGGCCAGCAGTTGTACAGTCAGCACCGCGGGTGCCAAGTGAGGCATTCAGGAACCGATTTATGATGGAATGGACTCGGATGTGCTTTCGGCTGAAAAATGGTGCTATCGCAGTTTGGAATGGCTCTAAAATGATTAATACGTCGCCAAGAAGATTTGAATAGAGCATTAATCCGCCAGAGGTGAGACAAGATCACCGCCACGTACTTGCTACCACTACTGCGCCACTGCTTCACCAACTTTGGAAATCAGATATGTATACCAGTATGAACTAGTATGCTTGTGTGTGAGTAGTTTTCAATAATAATTTCAGTGATAAAAATTCGTGTTTGTACTTTGAAACTGTCCTGTGCATGAAACCAAGCAGTATCCTATCCTAAATGTGCTAAAGACAGAGTATCCTTTTTATGAAGAACCACTAACTTGTTCCTGTTTGAATGTGCCTAAGTTTCAGTGTTAAAGCATATAAATCTTGCTAGTTAAATTACTTATTTCACGGGTAAAGATAGAGGCATATAATTTGGAACTTGTAAAATACTTTATTTTGCTTTGAATTGTTTCTACTTTGAATGCGCCAAAGTTTTAGTGCTAAAGGGCATAAAATGTTGTTAGTTAAAATCACTTTCCTCACAAGTAATAAGAGGCACCGCCCAGTCCACGCCACACAGCCCCTGCTAATAAGAGGCACCGCCCAGTCCACGCCACACAGCCCCTGCTACCCGTGTAGCCGCCTCCTGCATATAGTGGGCACCTGACCTATTCAGCGGAACCCGAAACCCAATCACCCTTTGGCGCAAGTCGAGGAGTCTGCAACCTACACGGTCGCAGAACCGTCGGAGCCTCTGATTCAGACCCTCCACTCGGCTCTGTACCAGAGGTCCGCAGTCGGTCCTGCCGACTATGCTGCAAATGGTTAGCTATGCTTTCATCGTGCAAGAAAGACTGGCAGCCTTTACCACTTCTGTTAGCCGCTCGAAACCAGAGAGAATCTCTTCTGATCCAAAGCGACACACATCATTGGTACCGACGTGAGCAGCCACCTGCAGTTGGCTATACGTTGTGCTCCTCATGACATGCGGGAGGACCCGTTCCACATCTGGAATGACTCCACCCGGTATGCACACGGATTGCACATTGGTTTTCTTTCCCTTCTTGGCAGCCACATCATAAGGGGCCCCATAACGCGCCTAAAGCTGGAGCTCTCAACTATCAATAATCCCACCCTCTGTGATTGTCCAGATCTTGTAGGATTCCCTCCTCCGACTACAAAGGCATGGTAAGGAGGTGATCTGCTGGGTGCCAGAACGCATGGATATTGTTGGGAACGAAAGGGCGGATGTAGCAGCCAAGAAGGCGTGTTGCGATCCTCGGTTAGTTCGGTGTGCTATCCCCTGCATGCTACCGGCCCGCAGTAGGGATACAGAGTCTTTCGTCGATGGGAGGATGAGTGGCTGGAATCGTCTTCGCGTAGGCCACAGCCCTATGACGCCTGGCTTCTTGCTCAGGAGAGAGGATCCTCCAATGTGTGGTGCTTGTGGCGTGCAGATCACTGTTCGCGACATTTTATTAGATCAAAGGGTAGCGGCAGATATGCCAACAGATCTGCCCTCTATTTTAAGTAACGTTCAGACGAATGTGGAGAGCTTTTGTGGTTTGTCCAACTTATTTCCTAAATTTATAGGGAGATGTTCTCAGTGTGTTAACAGAGTGACCGGCTCACCCACGCTTTTTGTAATTGGTCAGCCAGTCACATTTCCCTGTGCCTTTTTTCAGCTCCTCTATGGTTATCATCTTTTTGAATCCCAGGTATAGCACCTTTCATCCTTTCTCAGATGTTTTCAGGCGTGTAAGATACAGTGACTGTGTGGCTCAACCGGAGTGAGGTCGGAGTGGGTGAACGAGTGTCATTTTACAGATTTTCTCCTCACTTTGTGCAGCAATTTTAGAGATTTTATTCAAATTGATTTGTTTTAATGAGAGAAAGGGCGCCGATAACCTCGCCGTTGAGCACCTGTACGTTTCAAACACACACACACACACACACACACACACACACACACAGTCTGAACGAAACATAATTGGTCGCTGGTCGCATTTCACATTGGCGCTTACGGAGAAACAGCGTTACTGCCCACTCCGTCACGTCTGACAGAGAACACGTGTGATTTCAGCAGCGCGTGTGTCATCAATTAACGTCAAATATCGCGCGGGCAGCCAAACGGAACAGAATGATCGAGGAGTCCCGTTGTGAATGAAGAGGAGATGCCACTGCAGAACAGTCCTCAGAAGCGATCCGCCACCATGACTGAATGGGACAAGATATCACAGTTAACAAAAAGGAGACATATGGGATTCCAGACTATTAGCATATGGTGAGAATCGGGGACAGATCCAGAAGGATAGCAGGTCCTCCGAAGATACACAAGCTAAAGTGCAGTCAACAAACAAAGTGACAGAACGGTAGCAAAATGTGCAGTCAAGAAATCAGTATGACCTGTGTCACTGTATTATATCTTTGTGAAAAGCAACGATCGATTCTCACCGTCGTCGTGTTTTCCACAGACACTGAAAGCGGGAAATTGTGCACTGCGTTTGTTTTCACTGTATTATGTTCTATGAAATAAGAATGTAGTGTGATCTAAAGCTATTTTTTCCGCAGGAAGATTAGCTAGTGAACTTCGGCAGTCTGCTGTACCGTTGTCTGGAACTTATAGCACTGTAAACCCATTTCGTATATTCCTTTATGACGTTGGAACCATGTGAAGAAAACTTCAGCATTCAGTAAAAATTACACAGGAAATCTATGTGCATCTAAATAACTTACTCAACCAATTTACAGAGAAGGTTGTCCTAGCACGTAGGCTTCATTTTCTTTAGGTTTTTCCCCGAAAGAGGCGGTGTAGTGTGAACACACTCTATTCGCGTTGTGGAGAAAATCCCTGTAGAGATGTATGGAGGGTTAGTTCCTTTGAAAAGGACATGACCCATTTCCTTCCCCAATACGGGTATGTGATCTGTCTCTGCATCTGCATCTGCATCTACATCTGCACTCCACAAGCCACATTCGATGTGTTGCGGAGAGCATTTCTCATATCACTAACTTCACTCACTTTTCCTGATCGATTCGCGAATCGCACAAGGGAAGATTGATTGTCGCTAAATCACCATATTAGCTCTAATTTATCGAATTTTCTAGTCGCTATCATTTCACGAGACTTGCGGTATGCGGGAGGACAAAATACAGGGTGAGTCACTAACTATTGCCACCAAGAATAACTATGAAAATACGTTAGAGGCTGAAAAGTTTGTGGGACAAAAGTTGAATGGGACAACGGGGGCCATAATATGACGTTGGTTTTTTGTTGCTGGGCGGGGTCTCTTCAGAGATATGAAGGTCAACTTTCTTTTTTTTATGGGATGCAATAGTGTGGTACTTATTTTCTGATAGCGGCTGTCGAGACGAATCCAATGACGTGTAACAGTAAGGTCTTTGAAGGTCAACGAAAGCCACAAAGGTGGCATGAACGTCCATTTACAGAAGGTGTTCGAAGCAATGACAATTGATATAATGCAATGCTGCAGTCTTATTATCATGGACTGAGTGGTATTCCCTATCACATCGTCACTTATCGAAGCACATGCTCTGACAATCCTCTCTCGCATGTCTTCAGGTGTAGTTGGAACGTCTTTATAAATAATGTCTTTTACGAATCCCCACAAGAAAAAATCCAGAGGCTTCAAGTTTGGCAAACGAGCCGGCCACGACACATCTTCTCCGCGTCTTAGCTTTGAAGTTCCTTCCATGCTCATTTTTACTTCATTCATCTTCTGTTTGTCCTCTAAGATTTTACTTCGCTTTCGCTGCAAACTTCTAATACTACAATTGAACCACGATGGACGTTTTCCATCCCTCATAACGTTGCTCGGTACGTATTTGTCTAAGTCATATCGTACAATACTTTTGAGTTTCTCCCATTTGTGTTCCACATATTCGTTCTCAGAGTTAAACAATTGAGATGGACTACTTTGAATCTCCTACCAAGCTTGCTAACCAAAAATTTTCGTTCCTTTTTAAACATTTCTTGTAATGTCCGCGGTCACTGAAGCTGTCACAGCCTTATGATCACAGATTCCCTCCTCGACATGAACAGATTTCAAAAAGTTTGGGTCTGTAAGTTACTATGGTCTAAGACATTGCCAATACACGACGGTTCTTTAAGTATCTACTCGAGCAATTTTCAGGCAATACATTCAGAACAATCTCACACGAATCCCTTTTTCTGGCACCAGTTTCACTTGCATAGCTCTCCCATTCTGTGTTTGGCAAGTGAAGCCTTCCCCATTACTCCCACAGTAGCACTTACTCGCGATAGTAGTGTCTGAAGCGCTCTGCCGCTGCAGATCCTGACGCAGGAGGTCTATAAAACCATCCGATCACCATGTTTGCCCCACCTTTAATGCTTACCATTACTCATATTATTTCAAATTTGGAATATGTACTAACCTCACTGGATAATAGATTTATTTATGGCAATAAATACGCCGCCATCACTTGCGCATATCGTAGCCTTGCGATATACAGGATGTTGTGATCATTGGTACCTTAATATGTACCCATTTCAGTGTGTTAGTTACTTTTTTCTCTGCATTTAACAGTCTTCCCGCAAAAGGTCACGTAATACACTACCTGATATTTTCTGCACGGTTGCAGCTGCACCACTAAATGGTCTACGCCTCTCAGTATAGACTGACAGTTTTGCCCCGGTGCGTCCACACTTCAGCACCTGACTTGCTGCCTTGGGGAAAATAAGAATTAATGGCTTGCTCTTGCCACTTGTAGCTACTAACCAACCTAACAGCTATAATTATTAGTTTGCAAATGAAGTAGATAATATAATGTTGCTGAGTTCACTTCCAAAAAATGGTTTAAATGCCTATAAGCACTATGGGACTTAACATCTGAGATCATCAGTCCCCTGGACATAGAACATCTTAAACCTAACTAACCTAAGGACATCACACACATCCATGCCCGGGGGAGGATTCGATCCTGCGACCGTAGCAGCAGCGCGGTTCCAGACGGAAGCGCCTGGAACCGCTCTGTCACAGCGGCCGGACGAGGCTATTCGTGGGATCTTACGGTGGGTGCTCCTACGGGTTAGCGGTAAAAAATTAAAATTTTCTTTTACCGATCAAATCTTACTCCTTTTGTCCAGTAGGTTTCCAATTTAAATGAGAAAGTGTTGAGCGATAAATCTCAGAATTTCAGGTCTGCATTCAAAGCCTATGCTTTGATACACGTTCTGGTTTCTGTAAAAGAGCCCCTCGTGGTGGTTTAGCACCTTTAGATGAACTGTAATCCTCGCACGAAACTTGTATGCAAATATCTTGTATCTCTTTTTCCTGTTTAGGAAGATGCATAGTTTAACGTGGATTGTGAACCTCGGAACAATTCGGCTTTTTTCATATTAGCAGATCAAAGTCGGAAGTGAAAAAAGCAATAACTGAACGGATATTGAAAACCTAACGTTTCGCAGTGTGACACTTACCCACAGAAGCACCTAGTCACACATTTTCAGATTATATACGCGAAATACGTTGCCGGATGAGGTGCTAGCCGCGCAGGATTAGCCGAGCGGTCTGGGCGCTGCAGTCATGGACTGTGCGGCTGGTCCCGGCGGAGGTTCGAGTACTTCCTCGGGCATGTGTGTGCGTGTGTATGTGTGTGTGTGTGTGTGTGTGTGTCCTTAGGATAATTTAGGTTAAGTAGTGTGTAAGCTTAGGGACTGTCCCATAAGATTTCACACACATTTGAACATAAGATGCTAATATCTCTTTAGGTTTTGGAGAAGTTGAAATGACACTCTGTATTCACTCCAAATGCAACAAGACGATAAGTCTTTCCACATATGGAGATCAGCTAAATATTATTTCAATTGAGGATCATAGGAGATGTTCTCTAATGAGAAGTGCTGTAAAAAGTAACAATATAGAGCGCGGCACACAATTTGATTTCTATAGTTCTAATTTTATGATACAGAAAGATATTGTAAATTATTCAGAACGAAAGGAAGCAGAAAACCGCTTGGTGTCACAATGGTCGTAAAATAGAAGAGAGGATCATTGTTCCATTAGTAAAGACTGCTTAGTGGATGGTTCCTGTGTTGTGACTGGCCTATCACTTTGAAGCTACGAGGAATCTTTCTGTCAACGAACAATATGAACGTTGATTGATACGAGAATCGCCAAGCCTGCATAAAGCTATCGCCTGTCAGCTAGATCAAGATCATTCATAACCTAGACAGGACATGTAAATGACCAACGGAACATCACAGTGGCAAGGTACAGAAGGTGCGAAGCGCGAGTTCAGGAAGGCTAGGGAACTCGTCAGAGCGGCGAGGCGCTGCAACATCCTGCACGATACATACAGTATCTGTGATCACGAGGAACACGAGACGCTGTGAGAGTCGAAACTGATGTTCCTCATCTCCCAAACCATTACGGCTGCATGCATCGCGTCCAGTTATCAGTGCAAGGGTGTTGCGTTGTCTGTGCAATACGACGCTAGTATCGTCACCTGCGCCTATACTGAGACAACATATGACGGAGAATAAACTGCATCACTTGCTCATGTCTCCACTTCTGACCCTAACTCTGCGGATTGGATGGCGCTCGGTGATCCAGAGTAAACAACGCAGACAGCGCCCTGTGCGTTATTTCAGATCCTGAAAACTTCGCTGGAAAAAGCCGCTGATGCTTCATTACTGGCGGGAGAAATGGGAACTTCTAAAAGTGCGAGAGGATGGGAGGAGATACTGCCGACAAAGACGGGTGTCGCCTGTATGTAATCAGGTGCTCGGTGTTGTGCACCACGTTTGAAGCAGGGTGTATCAGCTGCCTAAAACCCCTCCCCCACCCACCGCAACAGTCACGCGATTTCTATATCAACAGCCACCAATACACGCACTGTTAACCGGACCGGCATATACATGGCAGTCTCAAAGAGCTTGCGGTAAGATCGCAGTGGACCACACTGCACCGTGTACTACAATGGTCGCCTTTTGTTGCTGACAGCACTTCACGAGGGACGTCCGTGCATGCACGCCTATCATCTGCATGGCGACTGCACGTCATGTGACAGGTCTCAACGACGTGGTGCAATACGGTCGCTGCTCGTAATGCAGTCGAGTTGTTGAGTTCTGATAACCGATTGGTAAATGTAAATTTCGTGTGACTAGGGCCTCCCGTCGGGTAGACCGTTCGCCGGGTGCAAGTCTTTCGATTTGACGCCACTTCGGCGACTTGCGCGTCGATGGGGATGAAAAGATGATGATTAGGACAACACACAGTCCCTGAGCGGAGAAAATCTCCTACCCAGCCGGGAATGGAACTCGGGCCCGTAGGATTGACATTCTATCGCGCTGACCACTCAGCTACCGGGGGCGGACAACCGATTGGTATCTTTTGCAATCTGTTGCGCAGAATTTCGAGGACACAATGGGGACTGACGAGAGCTCTCGGTTATCGTGCCAACTTAATCATTTAATTGTTTCCGTGTGTCTGCAACGTGCGGTCCAGATGTTGACGGTGGGTAACACCTCGAGGATGGAGCGATTTCCGGGCCCATTACAACAGAACGCCGCATGCAATAGAGAAAATTACGATTACATGGTGGGCCGCATGTTAGCCTGGCGAGTGGGAAAATAGCGTGTCGCTGGTGGCTGAGGTGGAGCAAGCTGCGGCCTACTCTGGATGGCGGCCGTTAAGGTGCGCTGATGGCGAGAGCCGAAGAAAGACTGCGGCCCATATCTCTCCCCGGCGGGCACCTTGCCAGCGTCGTCACTCCACGCTCAACGACGCGCTACCCTGCCAGCTTTGCCGCCCCCTCTGTCCTGCCACTGATTGTCCTACCCCGTGTCCCTTGTCAATCAACACCGACTGACACCGAATCTTTATATAAATTGCAACCATTAACGTAAGATAAATTAGCGTCTCCTTAGAAGCATTTTTCCACGTTGGCGTTTGGGGTTTTCTATTGGACGCAACCAATGTTAAAAGTTCTTGCCGTTTAGCTACATTTGTATTCCGCAAGTTACCGTGCGATGTACGGCGGAACGTGCATTGTTTACGAATGTCATTTCCACCCACTCCTCTCCATCTGCGAGTTCCATCCACGGTTTGTAAGCGTGAAGAAATATTCTCGGTACGCCTCCATATGGGCCAGAATTTGACTAATTTTAAGGCTGCGATCATTACGGGAAATGTATGTTGAAGGAAATAGTATTTTTATACACAAATTTTTGAACGTGGGCTCTTTGTAACGTCTTCCACTGCAAACTGTCGAGCGTTTCCATGGCACTTCCACACCGAATAACGAAGCCCATGACGACTCTTATAGCTCTTCTTTGAATATTTTCCGTCTATTCCATTAATCTAACTTGATTAGGGCGCCATAATGCTGAACAATACTCAAGAAATAAGAGTCTTTGGTGTATGAATGACAATTCCTCAGGACTGTGAGTTTAGCAGCTGCCTTCCCCACTTATCAGTTACGTGACCAAACGTATTTGCAAATTGCGAATGCTGTACCACCACAGCTAAACAATTTACTGTAAACAAAAGAAAATGTACAGACCAAAACTTCCACATGTCCCTGTGTCTGCTACACATAGTGCTCGCAAAATTGTGTGATTTCCGCACAGGGGGAGACTTATTTACTTTACTCGTCAGGTTACCTTGACTTAGGCATGAAATACTTTAGTGCATGTGCGAAGGAAGATAGCATCGAACTTCACAGACAGCGTACTAAAGTGCATTTACATTTTCGTTCCAAACAAAAACTCCTACATACCTCCGGGGTGTGATAGACTGAAGTGGCTGATCGCCGACCACGTAGTACATTTACTCACATTAGAATGCACCTTTACTTTAGACGTCAGTTGAAAATCTTTTGACCACCTGCAACTTCCTCTGTATTCCTTAACGAGTTATAACGCAGTTACCCTCCTAGACTTAACTGTATCGCCTGCGGACAGCTTGATAAAGTAAGAGACATCACCCAACACATCATTTACATGTACAACTAGACAGCAGACGCCTATTACTCTACACAGTGAGGTACGCTGAATGTCACCTTTGGTTCTAATTATGTGTCCAGACTATGAACGATATACTGATTTCTGTCTACTGAGATTTCTCCAGTCCAATCGCATATCTGTTCGGATATTTGATACACACTTATTCAGTTTACTAAACGACATCGTGGGACTGTATATCTGACTAATACGAGAAGGGATGAAGACAAGGGTTACTCTCTCACCGACGAAATACACTACTGACCATTAAAATTGCTACACCAAGAAGAATTGCAGATGATAAACGGGTATTCATTTGACAAATATATTATTCTAGAACTGACATGTGATTACATTTTCACGCATTTTGGGTGCATAGATCCTGAGAAATCAGTACCCAGATCAACCACCTCTGGCCGTAATAACGACCTTGATACGTCTGGGCATTGAGTCAAACAGAGCTTGGATGGCGCGTACAGGTACAGCTGCCCATGCAGCTTCAACACGATACCACAGTTCATCAAGAATAGTGACTGGCGTATTGTGACGAGCCAGTTGCTTGGCCACCATTGACCAGACGTTTTCAGTTGGTTAGTGATCTGGAGAATGTGCTGGCCAGGGTAGCAGTCGAACATTTTCTGTATCCAGAAAGACCCGTACAGGACCTGCTACATGCGGTCGTACATTATCCTGCTGAAATGTCGGGTTTCGCAGGGATCGAATAAAGGGTAGAGCCTCGGGTCGTAACACATCTGAAATGTAACCTCAACTGTTCAGAGTGCCATCAATGCGAACAAGAGCTGACCGAAACGTGTAACCAATGGCACCCCATACCATCACGCCGGGTGATACGCCAGTATGGCGATGACGAATACACTCTTCCAATGTGCGTTCACCGCGAAGTCGCCAAACACGGATGCGACCGTCATGATGCTGTAAACAGAACCTGGATTCATCCGAAAAAATGACGTTTTGCCATTCGTGCACCCAGGTTCGTCGTTCACTATCGCAGGCGCTCCTGTCTGTGATGCAACGTCAAGGGTAACCGCAGCCCTGGTCTCCTCACTGATAGTCCATGCTGCTGCAAACGTAGTCGAACTGTTCGTGCAGATGGTTGTTGTCTCACAAACGTCCCCATCTGTTGACTCAGGGATCGAGACGTTGCTGCACGATCCGTTACAGCCATGCGGATAAGATGCCTGTCATCTCGACTACTAGTGATACGCTTCCATGCGTTCCGTATTACCCTCCTGAACCCACTGATTCCATATTCTGCTAACAGTCATTGGATCTCGACCAACGCGAGCAGCAATGTCTCGATACGATAAACCGCAATCGTGATAGGCTACAATCCGACCTTTATCAAAGCCGGAAACGTGATGGTACACATTTCTCCTCCTTACACGAGGCATCACAACAACGTTTCACCAGGCAACGCCGGTAAACTGCTGTTTGTGTATGAGAAATCGGTTGGAAACTTTCCTCATGTCAGCATGTTGTAGGTGTCACCAGCGGCGCCAACCTTGTGTGGATGCTCTGAAAAGCTAATCATTTGCATATCACAGCATCTTCTTCATGTCGGTTAAATTTCCCGTCTGTAGCACGTCATCTTCGTGGTGTAGCAATTTTAATGGCCAGTAGTGTACTTAGAGCACAAGCTGGAAGCTCACATAGCTCAGGGATGTGGAAATAAATGGAACATTTTCTTCTCTAAGGAAATACACTTATACTCTGCAAGCCATCTTGCGGTGTGTGTCAGAGGGTACTTCGTGTATCTGTGACACTTCCACCTCTTTCTGGTTCCAGTCGCCTATGATCGCCGCAGCATGAGTTCGAATCTCTAATTTTTCCTTCGTGTGCTTTATGCGGGATACACGTAAGAGAAAGCAATGCAGAAAACCTCTCCTGCAGCGTCTGCCACTGGAGTTAGTTCAGTATTTCGGTGACGGTTTCGCGCTTACTAAACGGAACTGTAACAAAAAGTGCTGCTGTTCTTTGGACTTTCCTTAATTCCTCTATCAATCCTGTCTGGTACGGATGCCAGAGTGACGAGCATTATTCAAGAATTGGCCGAAAGTGTGTGGACTTCATTTCCTGCGGAGTCTTCCAATGAATCCGAGGCTGGCATCTGCCGCACCTACGATTAATTTTATTTGGTCGTTCCATTTAAAGGCGCTCCGTATTCGTACTCCTAGATATTTTATAGATAAAACTGATACTAGTGATTTTTCTGCTATGCTTTAATCACACAGTAATTGGTCTCTCGGCCTGTTTATGCTCAGTATGTTACATTTGTTTATGTTGAGGGTCAACTATCCATCCCTGTACCAAGTGTCGATCCTCTGCAAGTCTTCCTGCATTTCGTTACAATTTTATAACGTCCCTGCTCCCCTTTACACGTTTTCATAAAACCGTATTCTCTGTACGTCCGTCAAATGCCTCGTGAAACTTCCGACCTTAGCCACTGGATTATTTGTCTGTAATGTGAAAAGTAATGGTCCTCTAACACTTGGTGTTTGCCCGCGGTTGCTTTTATGTCTGTAGTCTTGTGTTTGTTGAGAATGACATGCTGTGTTTTGTTTCTAGCAAACTCTTAACTCTTCGGTCCAGTCTCACGGCTGGTTTTGATATTCCATGCACTCGTATTTCGTTCGTTTGGCGGCAGTGTGAAACCGTGTCGGACGCCTTCCGGAAGTCAACCTGGATGGTGGTATCTAATGCTTTCTGGGTCTTGTGGACTAATAGCTACCAAGTAACCAGTCAGTATAACATGCAATCTTGCCGTATGATACAGCTGCGTGTGTTGGGAGGAATTCTGTATGTATCACACTTGCCGTTATAAAGGTACACAAATGTGGAACTGTGTCGTGTTTCTCGTAGGACTGTTAATACAGTCCCATAGCTTCCATGGTATTCTGTATTGTTATCGTTGATGCGACTTTTAATATGATCAGCATGGTTCGCATAATTTTAACCCTACGTAGACGCCTTGATCTAGTATAAGGAAATAGGTTTCTCATAAGGTTAGCCCGGATTTTCTACGCTATTGCTATTTGCTGGGGTACAAACGTCTTGTCTGCGGTGAGTTCATAGCATACGGCTAAACCACAGCTCCATATGTTACACAGAGATTATTTCTAAGCGATAACAATTTCTCAAAATAAGACAGTCTCCCTATTATTTAATTTTACACATCATCAACAGAGCTGGTGAGGTCTGTCACCAAATTCACTAATAAGCTGCGTAAAAGGATAATTTAGATAACCACCCCAAATCGATATAACACGATATTGCTAGGTAAAGATATCAAGCAATAATTTATATCATGTGTGTTAAGATCGTTCTCCGTTCATTGCTCTGTATCCTGTCGACAACGCAACTCAATGATGGCGGTCGTGGTGCAAGTGGAGAAGTAGACAGGAAATTCACACCAAAGCATTTCACTGGAGCAAACTACAAATTAGGACCTAGTCCATCATTCTCCCAGCAATGTCTGAACGATGGCTTAAATAGCGCTCTATGAGTGGCTCGAACAGAAGATCTACGACCATTTTGCGAACATTTTCTGTGCGTAGTGATATCCTCTGTGATTTAATAGTAAAAGGAATATGTCGTCTCTAAAGAACACTAAGACTTTCCTGTCGTAAAATTCCCGCATAAGGTATGTCGTGCTTTTGCTTTATGTTCTAATGGAAGAATATGTTTAGAAATCGAACCTGCATGAAGCTGTCAGTACAATTATTCTCTCTGGCTTTGCGTTTCTACACTGTAGCCCTTAAGAACTGTTCGTTCCTTCGTATACAGATTCCTCGAATTTCCTCGTAAGAGACGCAGTCTATGATTAGACCTTCTTTCGGAATGAAATGTTGTCTTTAAACAGAGAGGCGCAGGCTATCCGTTACGCAAACACTTTCAGTTATCTTCGCCTCCAAATATTGTCATAAACCAGAACAAAGATTTCAAGTGCTTGTGCGCGCTTTTAAAGGAACAGTAAGAACATTCTCCATTCTGACGAGTACTTTCTCATCATGAACGACCAACGTTATCCAAGCTGTGCAACAACAAAAGTCTATTTCTATCTGGGCAAGTATAGATTCGCTCCAAGCTTCTCCCGTGTCCATTAGCTGATCATTTCATTAGACACTTAGGCAACAACTGTTCTCATCAGATTACCTTCCATTCAGAAGGCTGTTGACTTGTAAATAATAGATTTCAGCTATCACTCGTCCTTTTTAAATTTTATTGGCAGATATAGATTTCAACTAGAAACCAGCCATTCTCAATACACTGTCATTTTGATTAATGCATGTAATGCCTGTTGGTCGGGCTTCATCCACAATTCATTGAGTATTCTGCGGAGTTTAGAATGTAGCCTACTGCAAAAGTAAGGTAGATTAAATGTTTGTTTTGTTCATGGCTGTAATTTCAGCAACTGTAGTATGTATTTTTCAGAATAAAATTCAGTCATCAGTCGCGCGGAGTGGCCACGCGGTTTAAGGCGCCAAGTCACGGACTGCGCGGCCCCTCCCGCCGGAGGTTCGAGTCCTCCCTCGGGCATGGGTGCCTGTGTTGTTCTTAGCATAAGTTAGTTTCAAAAAATGGTTCAAATGGCTCTGAGCACTATGGAACTTAACATCTATGGTCATCAGTCCCCTAGAAGTTAGAACTACTTAAACCTAACTAACCTAAGGACATCACACACATCCATGCCCGAGGCAGGATTCGAACCTGCGACCGTAGCGGTCACGCGGTTCCAGACTGAAGCGCCTAGAACCGCACGTCCACACCGGCCGCCTTAAGTTAGTTTAAGTAGTATGTAAGACTAGGGTCCGATGACCTCAGCAGTTTGGTCCCTTAGGAATTTACGCACATTTGAACATTTAAGTCATCAGTTGCAAATATGTTTTTATTATACCTTACTGGCTTAGACAAATCATCTTTTCTTCTTCAGATGACAAATTAATTTGTCGAAACCGGTAAGAGGTAATAAAAATATAGCCGACCGGGGTGGCCGAGCGGTTCTAGGCGCTACAGTCTGGAACCGCGCGACCGATACGGTCACAGGTTCGAATCCTGCCTCGGGCATGGATGTGTGTGATGTCCTTAGGTTGGTTCGGTTTAAGTAGTTCTACGTTCTAGGGGACTGATGACCTTAGAAGTTAAGTCCCATGGTGCTCAGAACCGTTTGAACCATTTAATAAAAATATATCTGCAATTGAAAACTGAATTTTATTAAAAAAATTAAACCTTCAATAATGCTCTGGGCAGATCAGTTGGTAAGACTACAGCTTGCGAAAATAAACAGTCAGGTACCAGTTCCCGGTCGGGCACATCTTAACGCTACAAATGTTTGATATTAATGACTCTTTTGTAAAGCATCTACCACAAGGAGGTTTGCGTGTGAAGCTCGTGCATTAAATAACTGCTTATGTTTAGGTTTAAATATGTTGTTTCACTACTTAATAGTCCAAAAAGTGATCAATGGACTGGTTCCGATTTGTGACGTAATGGCGTAGCACGTCAGGTTGTTATGTAGCGCGGAAGCGGAGTCTATGGAGGCCACGTAGCTGTCAACGTCATCAGCAGTGGGGCCACCCACAGTGTGCCATTTGGGCCACGCCCCTCGCAACCTACTTCCCGCAAAGGACGCGCAGCAGACCGACCGCAACCGTTCGTGGTATGGCCTATGCTGTATTCACTGCTCCGTCTGTTGGATCTCTGTACGACAGACTTACTTTATGGATGATCTTAGGAACTTTATTAGTCTTGCTGCTGACGTTTTTACGGGATACCAGTGGAATGTCTTCTGGCGCCGCTCCAGTCAGTGCGGAATCATAGCAGTGCATCGATCACTCCGTAAAGTTGTTTATTGTGCGCTGTATTACTGTGTGCGTGTATGAAGTAACAGTACGTCAACGCAGGTACCAAATCGGCATTCCCCAGAAGTGATCTGAGGTATTACCGAAAAACTATAAGCAAAGTCTAAAACATCTACTGTATGCGCTGTAATCTACATCGCAAAGTATGATAAAACTGCCTGATTGCACAAGTGCATGGAGAGAGAGAGCTGCTGCATCTGCTATATCTACATCCGCACTCTGCAAGTCACTGTGAAGTGCATGTCAGAAGGAATTTCGCATTGTACCAGTTACACTCCTGGAAATGGAAAAAAGAACACATTGACACCGGTGTGTCAGACCCACCATACTTGCTCCGGACACTGCGAGAGGGCTGTACAAGCAATGATCACACGCACGGCACAGCGGACACACCAGGAACCGCGGTGTTGGCCGTCGAATGGCGCTAGCTGCGCAGCATTTGTGCACCGCCGCCGTCAGTGTCAGCCAGTTTGCCGTGGCATACGGAGCTCCATCGCAGTCTTTAACACTGGTAGCATGCCGCGACAGCGTGGACGTGAACCGTATGTGCAGTTGACGGACTTTGAGCGAGGGCGTATAGTGGGCATGCGGGAGGCCGGGTGGACGTACCGCCGAATTGCTCAACACGTGGGGCGTGAGGTCTCCACAGTACATCGATGTTGTCGCCAGTGGTCGCCGGAAGGTGCACGTGCCCGTCGACCTGGGACCGGACCGCAGCGACGCACGGATGCACGCCAAGACCGTAGGATCCTACGCAGTGCCGTAGGGGACCGCACCGCCACTTCCCAGCAAATTAGGGACACTGTTGCTCCTGGGGTATCGGCGAGGACCATTCGCAACCGTCTCCATGAAGCTGGGCTACGGTCCCGCACACCGTTAGGCCGTCTTCCGCTCACGCCCCAACATCGTGCAGCCCGCCTCCAGTGGTGTCGTGACAGGCGTGAATGGAGGGACGAATGGAGACGTGTCGTCTTCAGCGATGAGAGTCGCTTCTGCCTTGGTGCCAATGATGGTCGTATGCGTGTTTGGCGCCGTGCAGGTGAGCGCCACAATCAGGACTGCATACGACCGAGGCACACAGGGCCAACACCCCTCATCATGGTGTGGGGAGCGATCTCCTACACTGGCCGTACACCACTGGTGATCGTCGAGGGGACACTGGATAGTGCACGGTACATCCAAACCGTCATCGAACCCATCGTTCTACCATTCCTAGACCGGCAAGGGAACTTGCTGTTCCAACAGGACAATGCACGTCCGCATGTATCGCGTGCCACCCAACGTGCTCTAGAAGGTGTAAGTCAACTACCCTGGCCAGCAAGATCTCCGGATCTGTCCCCCATTGAGCATGTTTGGGACTGGATGAAGCGTCGTCTCACGCGGTCTGCACGTCCAGCACGAACGCTGGTCCAACTGAGGCGCCAGGTGGAAATGGCATGGCAAGCCGTTCCACAGGACTACATCCAGCATCTCTACGATCGTCTCCATGGGAGAATAGCAGCCTGCATTGCTGCGAAAGGTGGATATACACTGTACTAGTGCCGACATTGTGCATGCTCTGTTGCCTGTGTCTAAGTGCCTGTGGGTCTGTCAGTGTGATCATGTGATGTATCTGCCCCAGGAATGTGTCAATAAAGTTTCCCCTTCCTGGGACAATGAATTCACGGTGTTCTTATTTCAATTTCCAGGAGTGTATTATGGCTTCTTTCCGCACCACTCGCGTATGGAGTGCAGGGAGAACGACTGTTTAAATATCTCTGTCCACCCTGTAATTAATCGAATTTTGTCCTCACAATCCCTACGAGAGCGATATGTAGAGGGTTGTGATATATTCCTAGATTCATCACTTATAGTTGGTCCTAGAGACTTTCTGAGTAGGTTTTCACACAATAGTTTGCGTTTATCCTCCTAACAATTTAGTTCTTTCAGCATTTTCATGACACCTGCGCGTGGATCAAACAAACTTGTGACCATTCGCCTTACCCTACTTTACATTCGTCCAGTTATCCCTGGCACGGGTCCCCGTGCACGTCTACAATGTTCTAAGATGGGTCGCACAAATGTTTTGCATGCAGTCTCCTTTGTAGACTGATTGCATTTCCCTAGTATTCTACCAATGAACCGCGTTCTGCCACTTGCTTTACCTACGACTGAACCTATATGATCGTTCCATTTCATATTTCTAGCAAGTGTTACAACCAGGTATTTGTATGACCTGACTGATTCCAATTGTAACTCGTTGATATTATAGTAACAAGACAACATTTTTCCGTTTTGTGAAGTGCATTGCTGAACATTTAAAGTAAGTTGCCACTTTGAAATCTTATCATGATCTGACTGAATATTTGTGCAGCTTTTTCAGAAACTACTTTCTTAAACAGGGTGATTGCGAAGGAAAGATCAATATTTTACACAGCGATACTATAAGGAATTCTGAACAGAAAACGTTATATGAAGATAGGTCCGCAAATGCTTCGTTAGGGGGGTATGGGTATTAAAGGAACTTCAATTCTGCAAAACGGATGCGCACACAACGTGAGGTATACGCAGTACAACTGGACCGTAACGTGGTTTTCTTGAAATCATTGTTACAGAGAAGAACAGTTATGTTACACATTTTTACATAATGCTTATTTACTTTGCATTTAGTACATAATGCATTACAACGTGGATGTTACATGTATTCAGTTGAAAAAGACGTACCACGTCTTTTAGAAACAGTTTTGACACTTATCGTGCAGATGTTGTACAGTTCACAGAACAGGTTCGAATATCCGACCATGAACGTCAATGCACTTTTGCGCTCTAGCGATAACATGTTATGTTGCTTGTTCAGTTGCCTGTGGTTGGTTCCTAATCAATTCAGCAGCGTCCATGATGCGACGAAGTAGTTCATCTCGTGTATTTACCTTCACTTTGTGCACCTATGATTTCATCCAACCCCATAAACAGAAATCTAAAGTTGTAAGGTCAGGTGATCTTGGAGGCCAGTTAGTAGCACCGCCACCGCCAATCCAGCGATTAGGGTAGGTGCGGTTGAGATGGCCCCTAACACGTAAGGTAACATATGGAGGGGCACCGTGATGTTGCAAGTACATTCCAGTTCGCTTGGCTAAAAGAACGTCTTCCAATAGGTGACAAATGAATTTTCCAAAAAAATGCAGGTATCTCTCTCCCGCCAATCGCTGATTGATAATAAAAGGACCTACCAAAAGGTTACCGATCATGCCACACCAAACATTTATGGAAAAACGAATTAGGAAACTGCTGTCCACTGAGGCGTGTGTATTTTCCCGTGACCATCGATGATTGTTGCGTGTGTTGTTTATTCAGTGTCGTGAAAACTGGGCTTCGTCGGTGAATAGTATGTATGGAAGCAAATGACTATTCTCAATTACCCAGTGACAGATCGTGATGACTGGTTGTTGTGTGATGTCTTTAGGTTAGTTAGGTTTAAGTAGTTCTAAGTTCTAGGGGACTGATGACCATATATGTTAAGTCCCATAGCGCTCAGAGCCATTTGAACCATTTTTGAACAAGTGACAGAATTGAAGTCGTTGGGCATTGTCACCAACGTGGAGATTTTGGACACGCTGTATGTGAAATGGATACAGGTTTTCCGCATGTAATTTTCCCCATACATGTGTCTGTGGGACAGTCATACGCAGAGACATTCTTCGTATGCTCGTACCGGGACTTCGCTCAACACTTGCGATAATTTCTTCTTGTTCTTGCAAAGTTTGTTGACGTGCACGCTCGGACGAAAAAGTCTACTTGGAAGAGAGCCTGTTGCACGCAAAGTGATAAACACTTTGGTAAACACTCTGCGAGAAGGTAATAGTCGAGTCGGAAAGCGCCTGTTGTATTCTTCCCTTGCAGTGGTAGCACTAACGCCGCAGAATTCATAAGCATACACCATATCTACGTATTCCTTATTACTGTAGACGTGTGGCATCGTTAGCAGCGCTTGTGCGAACACAGTTAACACCATTAACTACACTGCTAACCGATCCGTCGCCGATATTCTACACAATGCGGCTTATACGGCACAACTGCGCAAACAGCGGGGCTGAGGGGTGAGGTCAGCACACCACATAGTCACTCGCTGAGAGGGTGACGCACCCCCTGGAATGCTTTCATCAAAAAACACAACAGACCTTCACACTGTTCCCCCAAAGAGCTGTCGATTGACACCACTAAAGTCCAAATTGCGGTGGTCTGGGGTCAGCGGAATATACGCTACAGGGCGTCTGGCCAACACCGACTCAAAGGAAGGCCTCGGCGCTTGTTGGTGACGTCACGTCAGCTAGGCACGGCGAACGCCAGGTCTGTTGCAGGCAGAAACGCCTGGGCGTGCTTATCACTATAAATCTCTTATTTTTGGACATACTGTTTGTTATTGTTTTGGATTCTGAAGTTTTATTTAGATGAAAGATTTTCTTACTATCGTAAAGCTACAAATGAAGATCATACTTCTGTATTACTGAATCCTGTTGAAACAAACGTAGATCAATATGAGAAGATGATTTGTCCCATTCCAAGCTTCGAAAATTTACTTGATCCATTTTGCTATCGAAACTTACCCCAACGCCCTTACAATGAACTCGTTTCTTTTATTTATTTATTTATTTATTTATTTTCGTTTGACATCGTCACTGAAAATGTGAACTAATTTACATGTGTAAATGTCCAACTGTAGCCAGTCATTAGATTACAGTCGTTTTCAACAAAAGGAATTCTAAACAGGAAACAAAATAGCTTCATACATCGAAAATACTGCTGAGCTTAAACTTTTTTAAACATGCACATTAGAAAAGATAAATATTCCCCTCTTGCAACTGAAAGAAGAAACTGTATAAGATAAAAAAAAAATTATTTGATAAAACAAGTATCTCTCTTTTGCCTCTTCTTCTGTCCCCCACCCCCTCCTACAACGTGTACAATCGGAAGATATTTCATTAACATTCAGTGCTGCTCACCCCATAGTCAACTAAGATACCTAAAGAAGAGCACCGATATGTTCGCAGTTTCTTGTAAAAGCAACCCAGTACAAACGTAACTTCCTCAGATTTGCAAATAAGATAAAGAAGCACGAATTCTGTTGCTTCTGGTCCATGAAGTTGTTTTTGTGTGTCAATCCTTAAAACAGGTGGAAATTTAAGTTGAGGAGTACACTATTTGTTAAGAAGTGTAACGAATTGCACAATTAATTGATTGCAGAAATGTCTCAGAACAATGTGTGTTGATCAACTACCGCCAATAGTTTCACATTTTCCTGTGTCAGGGAGGGGGACACCACCATTACGTTTCTGCCTGCAACAGACCTAGCGTTAACCGGCACGGTAGCTTAGCATGTTCGGTCAGAGGGTTAAACTGCCCTCTGTAATAAAAAACTGAGTTAATCGATTAACAACGAACTTAAAACGGATGTCTTACGACGTCCGCCCCGAGCAGATGCAACGAACAAAAGCGAACAAAATGAGATCGCCGTGGCTAGCTGGCGTGACGTCACCAACAAGCGCCGAGGCCTTCCTTTGAGTCGGTGTTGGTCTGGCTCTGAGATGTCCTGGAAGTAACGGAGCTGTAATAGTCCGTTGTGTCACTGTGTCGCCAACTGCTGCTCCAATTGCTGCTGCAGATGCAGTACGATAGTCACAGCCGTATGCCGAAAACGGTGGTCTTCCCTATCGGTAGTGCCACGTGTCCACCCGGAGCCGGATTTTCTTGCAACCGTACTTTGCTGTGACCACCGCAACCAGCAGTCGTACGTAGTGGATACATTCTTGCCAAGTCTTTCTGCAATATCGCAAAAGGAACATTCAGTTTCTCGTTGCCGTATTATAGGACTTCATTCAGACTCACTGATCTGTTAGAAATGGCGTTTTTGTGATCTTAAAGGCATTATTGACTAACGTCAACTCACCACGTCCGATTTCAAAGGTAACAAACGCTCACGGCCGTTGGTGTGTACTTGAAGCAAACCTGATTTGCATCCTCATAGTCGCGTTACTAGCGCCACTCTTATGCAAATGGCGCGAAATTTGAATAGGCATCATATTTTTAGTTGTAGAAACGTACCTATGAACTTCCGTTTATGTCGCATAACACCTTCATGGTGTTGCGATTTGTTTTGGGTCAGTGTCTTACAAATCAACAGAAGGAAGAATGCTGAGTCTATACGCGTGTATAAACTTATTTTTACATTGCCTGAACTGTAAAATGGTCGCGGTGTCCTTTATGGAACCATACCGGCATTCGAGAGAAGTAACAGAAGGTAACGGTGGAAAATCTATATTTGGATGGCTAGACGGGGCTCTGAGAAAACGAATCCAGTGTTCTGACCAGTTCGTCACCTCGTTCGCTTTTTCTCTCATGCCGAAGAAAATCACCACCTCCAAAACAGTATCAACAATAAAACGACATACGTGGGTGAAGGGCTATGAGATGTGCTACCTTTGATGGTAACATTTTATTCAGACAGTTAGGAGCTGGATTTTAACGCCACTTCGAGCGAATGGGAGCGACAAAGTGTGTCTACGGTGGTGAGATTATCTGTAGATCTGTTACATCTGATACCAGTCGTGGTGTCTGAGAAGGAAAGCATACTGAAGTACAGTATTGCCAGGCACAGATTTTAAGTAGTGGTAAAGTTCTGCAATTCAACGCTGTGACGTTTTCGGTACTGCGATTCCCTATGGACGTATCTCTGTTTAGGTTATATATTCCGAATAAAAGAATTCAGTCATAAATATAAATGGGAAAATACAAGCCAATATCTTAACGGTCAAAAGAAAAATGTCTCGCTATGGCCCAGTTCTTGATTTATCGCCCAGATATTGAAACAGATGCTTTGCCTCTTGTGCAACTTTTCTTGAAAATAACTGCAAAGTTATATCTCACAAAAGCTCTTAAGTTCCCGACCACCTTACTGCTTCACGTAAATACGACATGACCGTTTATCAGTGCGCCTGCCACCCGTTGTAAAGGATGCCAACGTCTGTGGCGCTTACACAAGAGAAACTACTGCTAACCTCGGCAAATGACAAGAGATTTTCCGTTTTCGATTATGTTATGTAATTCTATAGCTTTCTTTTAAATATCTCTGTATACTTTCGAAGAACAAAGATCTAAACTTCTGGCTGTTATAAATGACGATTAATGTTTTACAAGTACTCATTATGAAGTAGACGTTGTAAAATTTGTCACGCAGTATAGGAAACTGACGAATGATGGCAGTCGTGGTGGTTAATGTGTTGTGGTCTGAAAAATATTAAGTGCAAGACATTACCGCTAGAGCAGGCTACCTCCTGTTGTTTTGCTAAGGTTAGTACGTCCTAGTATCGTAAGCTGTTCATCGTTTATTAAAATCCTAAATTATAATCTCAAGTGCGATCTTCCTTCATTAATAATCATGATGAAGAGGGTTTGTTAAGCACTAATATTTTTTCCTTCCTTTCAGATCAGACAGTGATCTTTTCAGCGAAATGTCACAACACTTTCAAGGAGACAATTATTTATGACGATACTCCACTTGTACCGAGGAGCAACAACACTAATATTAATTTACTAAATGACAAAATGGCGAAAGAGACACTGACATGCGAAAACCCTAACAAAAATAGACTTTTAATGATATTGTACGACTTCGCAGGAGACACACATACAAACAGACTAATCAGCTGACCGAGGAAAGCTTCTAAAACGGATTTGTAGTACGATTCGGCACAAGACCAGTGGGGAGAACGGTGGTCCATCAAGTTAATGAGGTGAGCCCTGAGGTTAGAACAGCTCTCATGAAGTGACAAAACGTGTATCTCGGACGTCGTTCAGTTTCAGTGAATGACGAAAACTAAGTAGTGCGTCGTTGCGCGAGATGCTAGGACCTTTGTCATCTGGCAAAATATTGTGATAAAAGAGAAGTAATTTGTGGATGCCGGAAGAAACCCATGCCAGAAAAGCTTGAAATAAATGCAGACGAGCGGCAGTGTGCATGCTATGTAAATGAAGGAGAAGAACAAATCCAAGGGGAACCGAAATGAATGTTACACGTATCAAACCCTCCTAACAACATAGATTTTAAGAACGGATTATTGGTAAATTTCTCATAGCACTAGAAAGCAATAAGGGCTCTAATGACAGAATTACGTGCTTCTATGTAAAAAGCATAAATCACCGTCGAGGAGAGACGCCGAAAGAACAAGGAATTTCTGGCAAAAAGTGAGCCGTAAGTACCACTGAAAAGAGCACGCGATGCAGACCGTAGTAGAGCTTAATACACCAACAAAAATGCAAGAAGGAAGTTTTTGACGAAAATTCAGAATTATGTTGTATGACGGAGAAGAAAGCTTACAAGCGGAAGTAGGAGTTCCATATGATACTGACGAGCAGGACTTGGGTAACAGAAACTGGGCAGTGTGCGTAGAAAGCGATATGACACAACCTGAGGAACATACTGTGCTCCCTACAGACGTAAAAGAAGACGTGCCAGTGAAGGATATGAATCTGCGACGAAACCAATATGAGACTCAGAACCAGTTCGTACATGAAACATACATCTACTACAGAGAAGTAGGCAACAGAACACAGACCACAGCAGATCCGCGACAGATTTATGGAAGCATAAAGAATAAAATACAACTCATTAGGCTATAAGAGCAGATGACGCTAACTACAGCGTTGACACAATTTGTAAGGTACGTGCACCTAAAAGGAAAGCGTATTACTTTTCCTGTACCTGATTTCGTACACAGAATCCATCACAAAGTGAACAAACTCCCAATACAAGAGGGATAACTGGAGATACTGTTGAAACAGGTTTCAGACAGAAGAAATTAATTATATTCCTCAGGTATGTCGCTTAAGTGCTTTGTGATGACACATGGTCGTATAGCTTGGAACTGTAGATAACATTACCATATTCTCAAAAATATAGCCATCGTCCGTAATGGAGATGAAAATAGGACAGCTTAGCCCCATGAGAGGTGACACCGTATTACATCAAGTCATCAAAATAACAGAAGAGATAAAGTTAGACATATTGTGTCTCCAAGAAGCGTATACTACGGCAGGATAGGCTCCCATTATGCCAGTTACTGCCCATTTGTGTACTCTTTGCACAAGAAGAAATTAGGCAAATAATTTTAAGGTTTAAAAAGAAAAAATGTCCAGTACCGGATAGGATTCCTGCGGAAGCAAAACAAGCTTTATGTGACCTGTTAGATATCTATGTGATCTGTACAACGAGTGTCTCTTACAAGAGGGATCCCTGTGCCGTGGAAGAAAGCTGAGGTGCTGGATATTATTAGTAAAGGGCAGGACAAGGATCCAATGATACCCAGATCCTATAGACCAATATATCTACAGAACGTTCTCGATGACATATTTGAAGAACTATTATGAAAATATTACAATATCATACACGGATACACGGGATGAGCCCTCACCAGTACGAGTTTAGAAGAATCAGATCAGCTGAAGGCACAATTAATAAAGCGATCTCGATAGCGACGGACACTCATTCCACGTGCGCTGTAGCGACGATGATCGATATTACTGGCGCTTTCGAAAACCTATGGTGGTTGTCTTTCTTTCGTCGCCTTAGGGAGTTGGAGTGTCCGCAGGCTCTTACAGCTGCTTGAGAGGCTGTTGCCGCGGGAGACATGCATCTTTAATACGCCCACGAAAGGAAATGACGAAGACCATATCATAAGGCTCTCCGCAGAGATCAGTGTTTGACCCAGAGTTTTGGAATGGAGCAATGGAGCCCATACTATAGAAGTTACGTGACAGTGGTAACATAAGCGTAGCGTCTGCAGTTGACGTGTTTTTCGTCGTAAGTGACTTCACGAGAATTATAGAAGACAAATATAATGCAGCACTCCATGGACTTGAAGGATAGTGTGGAAGTGTCATATTATCACTAACATCTCATATAACTACGAACCTGCTGCGGAAAGGAAACCTAACAAGAAATCGTAAAACAAAATTAAACGATGTAACTATTAGAACATGTGTAGTCGCGAGATAATCTGGCCGAACGTCGTAATTTTGAACAACATGTAGAGGTGACGGGCAGGAAAGATAGAAAGGTGAAGCAAAAAATTGTAACCATCGCAAATAGGCAGTTTCGATTTCCCGTGTAAACAATCAGAGTGTACCAGAAATCTATATTAGCACCAGCATGGTGCGAGAGTTTGGGCTCATAGACTGTAGCTTGAAAAGCTAGCTTTATTAGTCAGAAGAGTTCAGTCAGGAGTGCTACTAGGATTGTCAGGCGCTTACTGTGCGACCCCGAATAATGTAGTGTTAGTAATTCTAGGAAAATGCGCACTGAACTTGTAAATCAGGGAAGAGGGAGCCCTTCATTGGTAAATGGTAGGCCATCAAATAGAAATGCGAAGGATACTTGGAACGAGACCAATTCGAAAGATTCAATACAAGATCTCTCATTAGAACTGAAAAAATGAAGGATACACTTCAGACATAGGCAGGAGAACGTATGGATTTTTCCTTAACATGCGGGAGAGACTGAAAATGAGACTTCTTCACTCATCGAGCGGAGTGATACATTATCCGTCCGGTCATGGCCCGTATGCTACATATCTGTATAAATCAAAAGACAGATGAATGATAGCTGTGCATGCGGGTAACGATCGTCAGGCATTAAGGATGCTGGATCCCAAAGCGGCACTGAAGAATCAGTCAGCTTACCGCGTCTTGGACGATTTTGCAGCCTAAGTGTCCAGGTAGGCCAAGGACAGCTTCACGAGGCACTGAATCACACGTGCACTAGACAGTGCACTCTGCAGATGAAGAGAAGGCAGCTGAGGATGGCGACCACTGAATGAAACGGTTTTTCAGGACTTTCTGTGGCTTTTGTGCAAGTGATCACGGAAGTGTGTGTTCTATGAAGTTACAGTGACTAGTGGAAACGCTGCTGACGTGCTGCCATAGGCTCAAGGAATCCAGCAGACAATGGTCGTCGACCGGGGTACTATGTGGGCGAATGCAATAGCGGAAACATCAGTCTATACTTTAGATGCACCCTAATAAATAAACTTAAACAGGACAGAACCTATAGTATTAGCAGTCAGGTAGTTGGTTACGGGGTTTATAGCAGTTTTGTAATCGTAGGAAGCAGTTTTAGTATTAGCATTTTTGTAATACACTCCTGGAAATGGAAAAAAGAACACATTGACACCGGTGTGTCAGACCCACCATACTTGCTCCGGACACTGCGAGAGGGCTGTACAAGCAATGATCACACGCACGGCACAGCGGACACACCAGGAACCGCGGTGTTGGCCGTCGAATGGCGCTAGCTGCGCAGCATTTGTGCACCGCCGCCGTCAGTGTCAGCCAGTTTGCCGTGGCATACGGAGCTCCATCGCAGTCTTTAACACTGGTAGCATGCCGCGACAGCGTGGACGTGAACCGTATGTGCAGTTGACGGACTTTGAGCGAGGGCGTATAGTGGGCATGCGGGAGGCCGGGTGGACGTACCGCCGAATTGCTCAACACGTGGGGCGTGAGGTCTCCACAGTACATCGATGTTGTCGCCAGTGGTCGGCGGAAGGTGCACGTGCCCGTCGACCTGGGACCGGACCGCAGCGACGCACGGATGCACGCCAAGACCGTAGGATCCTACGCAGTGCCGTAGGGGACCGCACCGCCACTTCCCAGCAAATTAGGGACACTGTTGCTCCTGGGGTATCGGCGAGGACCATTCGCAACCGTCTCCATGAAGCTGGGCTACGGTCCCGCACACCGTTAGGCCGTCTTCCGCTCACGCCCCAACATCGTGCAGCCCGCCTCCAGTGGTGTCGCGACAGGCGTGAATGGAGGGACGAATGGAGACGTGTCGTCTTCAGCGATGAGAGTCGCTTCTGCCTTGGTGCCAATGATGGTCGTATGCGTGTTTGGCGCCGTGCAGGTGAGCGCCACAATCAGGGCTGCATACGACCGAGGCACACAGGGCCAACACCCGGCATCATGGTGTGGGGAGCGATCTCCTACACTGGCCGTACACCACTGGTGATCGTCGAGGGGACACTGAATAGTGCACGGTACATCCAAACCGTCATCGAACCCATCGTTCTACCATTCCTAGACCGGCAAGGGAACTTGCTGTTCCAACAGGACAATGCACGTCCACATGTATCCCGTGCCACCCAACGTGCTCTAGAAGGTGTAAGTCAACTACCCTGGCCAGAAAGATCTCCGGATCTGTCCCCCATTGAGCATGTTTGGGAGTGGATGAAGCGTCGTCTCACGCGGTCTGCACGTCCAGCACGAACGCTGGTCCAACTGAGGCGCCAGGTGGGAATGGCATGGCAAGCCGTTCCACAGGACTACATCCAGCATCTCTACGATCGTCTCCATGGGAGAATAGCAGCCTGCATTGCTGCGAAAGGTGGATATACACTGTACTAGTGCCGACATTGTGCATGCTCTGTTGCCTGTGTCTAAGTGCCTGTGGTTCTGTCAGTGTGATCATGTGATGTATCTGACCCCAGGAATGTGTCAATAAAGTTTCCCCTTCCTGGGACAATGAATTCACGGTGTTCTTATTTCAATTTCCAGGAGTGTATATTGAAATTTCGTTTCAGGGCAGCTAGGGACCACGGCGACAAGATAACTACTTATTTATCTTTTTAGTCATCCTTCTCCAAAACAGCTTCATTTTCTCAGGAATGAACTCTTTTCCTCTCATCTGACCATAGGACCAGTTGTTTTTCTGTTTGTTTTATCTCCCTGAAAACCTTTTATTTCTTGACTTCTAGTCTGAATTTGGTTGAATATAATTTCCTGTTCAGTTGCATTTCTTCTAAGTCCTTTTTTGTCTTCCCTCCATACCCATTTCCTCTGTCTGTTTTCGATTACTTCACTCTCGCTGGATGTCCATAAAGTATAACTATCTTTTCCTGATCCCACCTGTTATTTCAGCGCAGAATGATCATAGTTCCTTACTTGTATCAAAACCCAATCGCCGTCTTTATTCTTGATTGGACCTAATATTTTTCGTAAGATTCTTCCTGCTATCTTTACCAAGCCTTCTAATGCTGTTTTTCATCGAGATAAAAATTGTGTTTCTGATCCACAGAGGACATTTGGTTTTACAAATGTGTTATAATAATGCCTAATTTATCATCTTCAGAAAAAATATATGTTTTCTATAGATTTCTCACATTTACGTGTGCTCATTTCATTTCTTCAGTTCTGATTTTAATTTCTTCATTGACACTTTTTTGTTTATGTTTTCACCCAGATATTTAAAGTTGTTTGGTTTTTATGTTACCACACTTGGAATTGAAAATTCTTGTGTAGTCAAATACTTGTGGACCTTTTCAGCTATTTCCTTCAGAAGTTCTAGCCTTTTCTTTACATTCTGCAAGGTTCCCTCTCTATTACGAGGTTGTTTTGAGAGGTCAAACAATTTACAGATTTTTTTTTCGAACCACCCAGTTTTATATGTTTATTAAGTGCTTGGTTTTCTTCCTCTATTTTCCGTTCTCTTATAAATTTTTCTAGTAAATTGTTCAATAATACAGGCTACAAACTGCCTCCTCGTCTGCCTCCTGGTATATGTTTGGAAGGGACTACAAGTTGTTCCAAGAAATTAAACTTTAGAAACTGTGTTTGTAAGAGTTTCCTTGGTTATTTTTGGAGTATTCCTGTCTGCTGCAAATTCCTTCAGTGTTTTGAGGAGGGAGTCTCTCTCTCTCTCTCTCTCTCTCTCTATCCAGTCGTAATCCAATTTAAAATCAACTAATACTAGCACTTTTTTATTTGATATTTTCATATACTTAGTTATTTGTATAATATTTCAAATTTTCTCTGGACAGGACCTCTGACTCCAAAATCCAGACTAATACTCCTCAATTAGTTTATCTAATTAAGGATTTAAAACGTTCAGAAGAACTTCGGTAAGATTTTGTATTCTAGGGGTAATAACGGAATTCGTATATAAATATTTGATACCCGTTTTGTTCTTTTTTTTTTTTTTTTTTTTTTTTGTAAACTGGGTGAAGTCATGCAACCTTCCAGTTTTCTGGAAATGTTTGTGTGCCAGATTTTCTCTACTTTTTCTTTTATAATTGGGACACCTAGATCTCCATGTCAGGGAAGGCTGGTACAGAATAATCTATGACTAACAACGTTAGTTTAAACCCTGGTAGACAAATGCCTATCCACATTGCAAAACTAGGAATAAGTAATTTATATATAAGTTTTTATTATCCGCGAAAAGTCTATCTTAGCTTCCCAGATAGACTGTAATTATGAACAATAAGTAAATAAATAAATAATGATAATGAGCTACTCTGGATGTTCTAACTTGGATTTGAATATAGTTCTTTTTGTCTTTTTCATAACTCCGCAGTTTCCACTTGGTAAACATCTCCCAGTGTATTTGTCAAACGAACGTATTTAGGTTACACTCAACAAAATTTATGCTGGTCATCCTCTGATAAAATGGCGTTGGGTGGACGAGATTTAAAATTTGCAATAGACAAAATAAAATGACATTCAAGCTACGAGAGCCAGTACGGCAGATTGTCATTAAAAATTTATTTCGGCTTTATATGCCGACTGCAACCAAAATCTTAGGCTGCCGCAAATGCTTCCGTTATGTACCCACTGCTAGCTTTCCTCGTGCACAAAGACACAGAAAAGCCGAGTTGTTTTCCATAGCTATTTGTGCAGGTCAGCAAGCCGGCCCGTGTAAATATGCTCTGATACGACGAAATACCAACTTTTAACTTGCAGAACAGCTCCGGTCTCAATTGGAAGCGAAGTATGAGATAATGGCCTGCTTCCACTCTCCACAGTAAATGCAAAAACTGATGGAACGAGCTAAGATGATAAGTTGCAATGTCGTTACCCACAGCGTGCCGTATGCAACTAGAGTTCCGATTATAGACCAGAAGAGGCTCGCTTCAGTTGATGTGCAGAACTAGTATTAAATAAGACAAAGGGGATCCATTTACGAAAAAATACGGCTATCAGGGAAAAGACACAGTCGTGATTCGAAAAACGTGAGGAAACGATAAGACTCACGAATTTCGACAGCAACCATCGCCTAGCGAAGGTCTCCTACGATTACATCGGCTTCACCTGCAAGTGATTTTGTGTCTTCATTTATACGTATGTTGTTATCTACATCTACATGCATAATCCGCATGTCACAACTTGGTACATGGTGGAGAGTATCTTGTATTACTGCTAGTCGTTATAGGAGAGACTGATAAAGTTTTCATTTCATTTTAATTAGCAGATTTTTGCAACGTAATAAATCTGCTAAAGTATATGGCAATATGACGTTTATTACAGGTCAGACTAGCATCGCAAAAACTGTCACATGTCTGGGCATTTCGGAAAGAGTATACTTCACTGATCACGTTCGTCTGGTACAGTCATGACTGAGACGTTGCTAGGAACGTAATATAGCGAGATATCGGTGATGTAACAATGAAATTATCATAAACTGCAATAGTTAAACAGAAATACTTAGAAAAATAATTTAAGGTATGTGAAGTGGGGTGTGGCTGTGCATCAAAACACAATTACTTGCAGATACTTAGCAAGATTGTGTCAACTCAACGTTAGTGCTTAGATCCATTGTCCGCTACAGCTGAGTTTGAGACTAGACTAGTAAAAGTATTTTTACTTATTTGTAAAAGCAAAAGTATAAGTACGTCTGTTGAACGAAAGTTCCAAACACTTTCTGCTGAACGTATAAAACATTTAATATCAGGGCATGCTAAAAAGAAATGCTTCCGAATTTTTTGTGTGAAAAATTTTAAAGCTTTTAAATAAAACAAACTTTATTAACATTTTACAGCTTTATTCTCATGTCTACATATTTAGTTGTCAACATAGTCATCCTGGCGATGAACACGTTTATACCAATGAGAGACCAGTTTGTTGATATCGTCACTGTAGAATGTTCGCCATATTTTGACGGAACCACAACCTCGCCTCTGTTTGCACCATGTCATCACCATCAAAGTGAAGTCCTCGAAGATGTTTTTTAAGTCTTAGAAATAGATGAAAACCGAATGGGGTCAAGTCGGGACTGTATGGAGGATGATCGAGGACAGTTAACCCCAAGTGTCGGATGTCGCAGCGCTCGTGTGTGGTCTGGCATTATCATGAAGTAGGAGAGGCTGCTCCATGTGAGGAAGATTTCTTCGAATTCGAAACTCAACTACAGCACGCTGTTTCTGACACACCGATATAGTTACATTACACACCGCCATGCTACACGCTACAATTCGGAGGCCTCTAGCGGACGAGGGCTGCAAATATGTCGACATGAAGAATAAAGATGTAGAACGTTAGTAAAGTCTGTGTGATTTAAAAAGCTTTAAGTGTTTTCACATAAGAAATTCGGAGACATTACTTTTCAGCACGCACTCGTACAAACACAGCTCAATTTTAAAATCCTGAAGTTTCGTAAACATGGCAACAGGCTCTGGGTGTGTGCTGTGGTAACAGCTGACTCAGGGCGTATGGCCTTCGATGTTAAAGATACCGCATTTAAGCGATTATCATAGCAATTACACCATACGGTGAAGCTTTACTCTGTGTGACAAGTTACTTGTTTGGAAAACCACACACTTCGGTTGTAGCGTGTACTACCTCTTACATGAACTTGCAGCGTGGAAGTATGGAAGTCACTTTCGGCATGTAACTATGACCATGGGAAAGACTGCTCATCAAGAAGGCCTGTACGACTTAATGGATTATGTCAGAGTGTAAAACGATATATCCTATCTATCTATCGCTTGAGCCTTGTCCCTCAGTTATGCAGGGGTGGCCATCGTTAATCGAATTTGGCATGTTAATGTTTAAGGAGTGGCAGGATGCCCTTCCTGCCGCCACCCCATACCCCCCGGGATGGAATTAGAGTACCCCAATTGTCTGCGTCGAGTGTAATCCATGGAAGCCTGCCGCGGTGGTCTAGCGGTTCTAGGCGCTCAGTCCGGAACCGCGCGACTTCTACGGTCGCAGGATCGAATCCTTCCTCGGGCATGGCTGTACGTGATGTCCTTAGGTTAGTTAGGTTTAAGTAGTTCTAAGTTCTATGGGACTGATGACCACAGATGTTAAGTCCCATAGTGCTCAGAGCCATTTGAGCCATTTTTAATCCATGGAATAGTGCGAAAGTGTTCAGATGCCTGCGAGCTGTGTAACTGAGGCGGAACATGGGGACCAGCCCGGTATTCACCTAGCGGGGTGTGGAAAACCGCCTAAAAGCCACATCCAGGCTGTCCAGCACATCGGCCCTCGTCGTTAATCGGCAGGGCGGATTCGACCCGGGGCCGCCGCGCTTACCCGAGTCCAGGAAGCAGCGCGTTAACGCTGTCGGCTACCCTGGCAGGTTAGAACGATATATCCTCGAAGTCACAAAAAAGAAACAACAACGTACCACCAAGGAATTATCGGAAAGGAACGGAATGTACAGAAAAACATATGATAACAATTTCAGTAAAATTGGCTCATTTATTCAAGCGTCAGTCGCAAATTGACGTAGTCAATAATTCTGCACATTTGGCGCATTACATCGTCAGAATCCCGGGTTGGTTGGAGGGCTGTGGCCATAATGCTCCAAACGTTCTCAGTTGGCGAGAGATCTGGCAACCTTGCTGGCCGAGGTAGGGTTTGGAAAGCATGAAAGCAAACAGTAGAAAATCTCGCCCCATGCGGCAGGGCATTATCTTGCGAAATGTAAATCCAGAATGACTTGCCATGAAGGGCAACAAAACAGGACGTAGAATACTGGTTGGTTGGTTGGTTGTTTTGGTGAAGGAGACCAGACAGCGAGGTCATCGGTCTCATCGGATTAGGGAAGGACGGGGAAGGAATTCGGCCGTGCCCTTTCAGAGGAACCATCCCGGCATGCGTAGAATACAGTCGACCTACCGCTGTTCTGGAAGAGTGCCGTGGATGACCAACAAAGGGATCCTGCTATGAAATTAAATCGTAATCTTCTAGTTGTCGGATGACAATAAAATTGGCATCCCACCCCTGTCCGAAGCGTCTCCAGACACGTTTTCGCTGGCTATGGGTGTGCGGCTGAAGCGGGTTTCATCGCTGAAGCCAGTGCTACTCCAGTCAATGAGATTCCACGCCCCGATGAAGAGCCGCACACGGGGAGTGTTTCTGATACTAACCAAAACCTACCTGGGACAACAAGGTTACCGGACCTCCCCAACTGAGAATGTTTGGAGCATTCTGGCAGGGTCCTCCATCCATTCAATTGCAATTAAAGCACCATAGCATACATCGTGATTGAATATTTTCATTATGAGAGTACTGAAGGGCGATCTGTTTTAATTGTTAGAAACCATTCAGAAGCCAAGATCGCAAAAAATGTTTTTTATTCAAGACAATCGGTTTCAACAGTCTTTGCATTTTTTGTTGTAAAACATGTTCATTTTACTGTCAACCGTATGCACAAGATGTGAAGTGGATAAAACTCAGCACATTATAAACGTTTGTCATTGCTAAAATATTTAAAAACACACAGAACCTTGTCCAAAAGGCCATGTCCGTATACATATTGCTCTCAGTGCTTGTTACACGATACAAATACGGTACTCAGCAGCACAACCGTTTAAATATGCTGGACACATACTAAACAGTGAGAATCCACTTTAAGGGGCGCATAAGGTACAACTTCAGTCGTCCGTATTTGCATCATGTAACAGGCATCTGTGAGCATTATGTACAGGGTGATCAAAAAGTCAGTATAAATTTGAAAACTGAATAAATCACGGAATAATGTAGACAGAGAGGTACAAATTGACACACATGCTTGGAATGACATGGGATTTTATTAGAACCAAAAAAATACAAACGTTCAAAAAATGTCCGACATATAGCGCTTCATCTGATCAGAATAGCAATAATTAGCATAACAAAGTTGGTTGGTTGGTTTCGGGGAAGGAGACCAGACACCGAGGTCATCGGTCTCATCGGATTAGGGAAGGATGGGGAAGGAATTCGGCCGTGCCCTTTCAGAGGAACCATCCCGGCATTTGCCTGGAGTGATTTAGGGAAATCACGGAAAACCTAAATCAGGATGGCCGGGATTGAACCGTCGTCCTCCCGAATGCGAGTCCAGTGTCTAACCACTGCGCCACCTCGCTCGGTTATAACAAAGTAAGACAAAGCAAAGATGATGTTCTTTACAGGAAATGCTCAATATGTCCACCATCATTCCTCAACAATAGCTGTAGTCGAGGAATAATGTTGTGAACAGCACCGTAAAGTATGTCCGGAGTTATGGTGAGGCATTGGCGTCGGATGTTGTCTTTCAGCATCCCTAGAGATGTCGGTCGATCACGGTACACTTGCGACTTCAGGCAGCCCCAAAGCCAATAATCGCACGGACTGAGGTCTGGAGACCTGGGAGGCCAAGCATGACGAAAGTGGCGGCTGAGCACACGATCATCACCAAACGACGCGCGCAAGAGATCTTTCACGCATGTAGCAATATGGGGTGTTTTTTCTGGTTCTAATAAAACCCCATGTCATTCCAAGCAAGTGTGTCAATTTTACCTCTCTATCTACATATTCCGTGATTTATTAAGTTTTCAAATTTATACTGACTTTTTGATCACCCGGTACATGGAAATGGCCTTTAGGACAAGGTGCTGTGTATTTTTAAATATTTTAGCGATGACAAACATTTATAATGTGCTGAGTTTTATGCACTTGACATCTTGTGCGTGAGGTTCAGCGTAAAATTAACATGTTTTACTACTAAAAGTGTTTATGACCTGAAGATGACAGTTAAGACTGTCGAAACTGGTTATCTCGAATACAAAATATTTTCTGCGATCTTGGCTTTTGAATAGTTTTTAACAAGTCTTACATCGCATTTACATTGAAAGAATACCGCTTGTTTTATTCCTAATTCTAACATTAACATTTTTCATATGTGGAAATGGAGATACTCTGTACATGCTCTAGTTTAAAATCTTTGATCTAACAAAATTTCGCTGCACCGCACACATATCCTTGTACCCGATCATGGCGTAACCGGTTCATGTAACAAATAACGAATATTGTAGAATATTAGACAAGTGCTGTTTGTGTTTTATTCATAATATACTGGGTTTTCATAAACTGGGTTTTACTAGTCAAAACTTCATCAGTCTAATTACATACCTGTATATACATCTGTATTCCGTAAACTACCTTAGGGTGTGTGGCGGATGATATTTTGTGAACCACTGTCACTTCGCCCCTTTGCTGTTGCAGTTGTGAACGGTACGTGGCGAGGACGATTGTTGGTAAGCTACCGTGTGAGCTCGAATGCCCCTAATTTTTCTTTCGTGGTGTTTTTTCGAAATACAATGGGAGGAAGCACTGTATTTGTTGACTTCTCTAGGAATGGACGCTCTCGAAATGTTAACAAAAAACCACACCGTGTTGCGGAACACCTCTTTTGAGCATCCGCCATTGGAGTTGGATGACCATCTCCGTGAGGCTTTAGAGCTTGCTGCATAAATCTATGGCGATACGCGCAGCTTTTCTTTAGATCTTCTATTTTTCATCTGTCTCTCCTATCTGATACGGATCCCATACTGACGAGCAGTATCCTAGTGTTGGTCGGAGGGGGATTCTGTAAGAAACCTTTTTCGTGGGTGGAGAACACTTCTTAAGAATTCTTCGACTGAATCTCAAAGTTGCAGCTGCCTTGAACTTCGATTAGTTTTATGTGGTCTGTCCACTTTAAATCGCTCTATACGAGTACTCCCAGATACTTAATGGATGTGCTCCAGTGATTGTTCACAACCGTCCAATCATAGAATAATGGGAATTTCTACTAATTAAAGCACAGTACTTTACTCATTACATCAAGCGTAGATCATCTGCTGGTACAGTTCGCTAGCGTTACGGCCTCTCTGTGTACAACAGCATTATCCTAGAAAAGTCTCGTGGAGCTTCCGGCGCCGTCCACTAGGGAATTTATGCATGTTGTCAAAAGTAATGGTCCCATAACATCACCTTGGGAAATTCCCGAAGTTAATTTTACGTTTTAAGATTACTCTGAATTGCTTGGATTTCTTCCTTCAATACGACCTGGTGGGAAACCCAAACAGTCTAGTAGTACTCAAGAATGGGTCGCACTAGTAACCTATACGTGGTGTCCTTAAAGGATGAATCACACGTTTTGAAACTCTCCCTATAAACCCCTTCCACCCCTATTACCGTCCATAAGTATTCATTCCAATTCACATCTCCTTGCAACGTTACGCCTACATATTTAAACAACGCGACTGTGTCAAGCAGCACATTACTGGTGCTGTATTCGAACATTACAGAATTGACTTTCGTACTCATCTGTATCACCTTTTATTTTCCTATATTTAGAGCAATCTGCCACTCATAAAAACGAATAGAAGTTTTGTCTAAGTCATCTTGTATCCTCCAGCAGTCAGTCAACGTGGACACCTCCTCGTACACCACAACGTCATCAGAGGACAGCTGCAGATTGCTGCTGACTCCGTGCGCAGGATCATTAACGTATATAGAGAATAAGAGAGGTCCTGTCCACTTTCCTGGAGTATTCGTGACGTTACCCTTGTCTCTGATGAACACTCGCCGTCGAAGACGTCGTACTGGTCCTATTACTTAAGAACTCTTCGAGCCACTCATATATCTGGGATCTACTCCGTATGCTTGTATCTTCGTTAACAGGTGGCAGTGGGGCACCGTGTCAAACGCTTTCCACAAATCTAGGAACATGGAATTCGCCTATTGCCCTTCATCAATGGTTCGTAGGATATCGTGCGACAAAAGGGGAAGCTGAGTTTCGCACGAGCGATGGTTTCTAAATCCGTACTGATTCGTGAACAGAAGCTTTTCCGTCTCAAGGAATTTGTTTTTATATTCGAAATCAGAGTACGTTCAATAATTCAGCATGAAACCAATGTTAAGGATATTGGTCTGTAATTTTGCGGATCCGTTATTTTACCCTTCTTACATACAGGTGTCACCTGCGCTTATTTCTATCCTCTTGGCGCTTTGCGCTGGGAGAGAGATTCGCGATGAATGCAAGCTAATGAGGAGGCCTATGCCGTAGAGTACTCTCTGTAAAAACGGACCTGGCGACTTATTTGTTTTCAACTCTTTCAGCTGCTTCTCTGCGCAAAGGTGCCTATTACTGCGTCCTCTGTAGAGGAGTCTGTGCGACGGTCAAACAACGGTATGTATGTACGATCCTCCTGCGTGAATGATTTCTTAAACGTGATATTTAGAACTTCGGCTTGTCTTTTGCTGTCCTCTGTTGTCACACAAGATAACGAGTCACTCGGTAGAACCCTTCGACCTGCTTGGCGATTTTCCTTAGAGCTAGAATTTTCTCGGGATCTTGGCAAGCTCTAGTGCCAAGGTTTGACAGCGGTAGTTGTATGCTCCATGCATCGACTTTTTTTTACAGACACACGAACTTTTGCCTGTTGTCATTTGCGCATTCTTTTTTGAGCCGAGAGTGATTCTCTCCTCTAGCAACTTTACGGTACAATGTTCCTAGAAGATCGTATCTTTGTTATCTTGGTTATTAATTGACAGTGTGATGCAGTGGCGAATGGCTTTAGAGGCTCTAGAAAGACGGAATCTACTTGTTCATCTGTATCTCCAATTTACACGACAGCTTGTGTTAATGGAAGTGAACTGTATTCCAAAATCGTTCTGGTCCAGCAACTGACAGACTCTAGAGGTAATGGTCTGTAACCGTAATTTAGTTCATCTGTCATTGTACCGTTTCTGTAAAGAGAAGGGGCCTGAGCTCTATTGTGCTGAATGTAAAGCGGGTTCTTTGAAAAGGACTAGTGTGCTTACCTTCGCCGTTTCTGTAAAGAGAAGGGGCCTGAGCTCTATTGTGCTGAATGTAAAGCGGGTTCTTTGAAAAGGACTAGTGTGCTTACCTTCGCCATACTTCGCGAACCTCAGAGTGTTCTCTGTCTGTAATGATATCGCCGTTTATAGAATGCTAACCACTAAACATCCTTCATCGAGGCATAACAGTATAGCAGTTACAGCGGTTACTAATTCTGATAGTTTACAATGAAGTAGGAAAACGTCGGTCGTGTGAAAGCCAACTCACTCAGTATTTCTTAAATTATGAAAATTATCTAACGCCGCACCACACCACCGTTCATTAACTAAAATAGGATCGTTTGAGGCATCAAAATTTGTGACTGGGTTGAGGATTTCTCGGTAGGGAGGACACAGTGTGTTATCTTGGATGGAGAATCATCGACAGAAGTAGAAGTAAATTCAGGCTCACACCAGGAAGAATGATGGAACCCATGTGCTCATGTTGTATTGATGACCTAGCACCCAATATTAACAGTAGCCTCAGCATCTTTGCAGATGATGCAAGTGTGTATAGCGAAGTACTATCTAAAAAAATCTCCACACATGTTCAGGTAGATCCTTATAACGTTTCAAATTATTTCAAAGATTAGCGACTTGCTCTAACTGTCCAGAAACGTAAAGCTGTGCACTTGACAAAAAACTGATCACAATATCAGTGAGTCACAATTGAAATCAGATGACTCATACAAATACTGGCACGTAACAATTTGTGTGGATATCTAATTTAATTATCACGTAGACTCATTCGTAGGTAAATCAGGGTACTGGAAAAATGCAGTTAGTCTATAAAGGAGGCTGACTGAAAAACTACTGTGCGTCTCATCCTAGAATATTGCTCAAGACGTGGTATCCACGCAAAATCGCAAAATACGAGTAACGCGGAATACCGAATATATACAAAGAATGTCTGCGCGATTGGTCACATGTTTGTTTGATTTAAAGGAGCACTTCACGGACATGCGGAAAAACACCAGTCACTCTTATCTACGCATATTAAGTGAGAAATCTAGAACTGCATTTCTGCCTCATACATATCGATTCCGTAGGAATGGCGAACAGAGGACATCAGTAATTATTGCGCGGACAGGGGCAATGAAGCAATCGTTCTTGCAGAAAGCTACACGATATTGGAACAGGAAGAAATCCCAAGGTGTGTTACAATAGTGAATACCCTCTGCCATGCACTTGAAAATGATTTGAAGGTTACTTATGTAAATTAAACAGGCGTTTGTATGACCCTCAGTGTCTGTTTCAATTTGTTCTAGGAGCACGATTTACTTTCTCGACTGTTCGTTCTTTCTCGGGTTCGTCAAGTTTCTTTTAATGTATTTCAGATAACGATAATGGATATTAAATACACAGAAACTGAATTTCTGTGTTACTTTTCTCCAAAGCAGATAGTTGGCTTGCGTCGGTACTAGTCTCACTGGACTGAAAATAAGTCACCTGCAGTGTCGAGCCAAACCTTGAAACGGTCCCCTCTCGTCTTGAAAGGAGGAGTAACATGCGACGGAATACCGAGCTGATGGAATGCCAAAACGTCGTGGATTCGGTTCGGGAGAACGAAAGGCTATGCAGAGAAGTAAGCGGCGGATTTGTAGGCGTGTAGCTGCGTACCAGCCTTGGCTTTTCCGCTTATGGGAAATAACCCAGTCTACGAGGGACTCACGCTCGAATTGCTGTAAAAAGACAGTATGACAGAACAGAACAGAGCGTGCGTTTGCATCTACTCCTATATCTATACTTTGCAAGCCACCTTTAGATTTGTGGCGCAGGGTGCCTCGCGTAGACGAGTACATTTCTTCTCTTACCTATTCCATTCGCTAATGGAGGGCGGGAAGAACACTTGTCGACACGCCTCCAAACGAGCTCAGATTTCACTTATCTTCCCATCATGGTCTTTTCGCGAGACATGTGTAGGATTATTCTTGGAACGTGCTCTCTCATAACAGCAACAGCACGCCTCTCCGTGATGCACAACGTTCCTGTTAGGCCTATAGCGTCTGCCACTGCATTTGTACGAATATTTCCGTGATAGTCGTGGATATTAAGCGAACTCGTAAATAAACTCGCTGATCTTCTTTCGATTATCTCTATTTCCTCTATTATCGTAATGGGATACGGGTCCCAGAATAACGAGTGTTTTATAAGTTGCTTCCTGGTCTACGGGCCGCGCCTGCACGTAATATACCGGGGCTCTAAACTGCGCCTTCTAGCTTGGGCTCCTCCAGGCTGCCATCGACCGACTCCTGGGCTTATGCGATGGGTCCTGGGTCGGCAGTGGACGCCTGGGTGCACCTCGCACCTGACCTACTGCGAGCTGCGGGCTGCCCGTCGCAGGCGCCCCTGCTGCGGGTGGGAGGCGTCACGTAGCCGCACGCTCACGATGCACCGCCTTCCTACCAGGCACCGCGCACTGGCGTCCGCCGGAATGCCGCCTTCGGTAGCTGAATCAATTCTGGCTGAATAAAATATGATGCTGAAAGCGTTACATTTCTGAGTCCACGACCACAAACAGGTTGGTACTTCGCACTTATCACATATTTCACCACCCTGAGACATCATCCTGATGTTTATGGTGTCAATACGTATCAGACCATCCTGGCACAATAGTAACTGGTGTCGGCCACCGACCCTCTGATACGCCATCTTCGGCTGCTATTTGAGTTCTGGCTGAATATTTAGCAATCGTATACAATCGCCTGTTGAAAGATCCGTACCTAAGGATTGGAAAGTTGCACAAGTCACACGAAATAGAAGTGATCCGCTAAATTAAAGATCCATATAGCTAATTTCGATTTACAGGATTTTGGAACATATACTGTGTTCGAACACTATGCGTTATCTCGAAGGAAAAGATTTATTGTCAAGCAGGCAACACTGATTCAGAAAATATCGTTGTTTTGAAACACAACTACCTCCTTATTCTCACGAAGTTATGAGTCCTATTGACAGGGGATATCAAATTGACTTTTTATTTTTGGAACTCCAGAATGCTTTTGACACCGTACCTTACAAGCGACTTCTAATCAATCAGTGTGCATGTGGACTATCGTCTCAGTTGTGCCACTGGGTTCGTGATTTCCAATCAGAAAGGTCAACATTCCTAGTAACTGACGAAAAGTCGCAGAATAAAACAGAAGAAATATCAGCGTTCCAAAAGGAAATGTTATAGGTCCTCTGTTGTTCCTAATCTACATAAACGATTTTAGGAGGAAATCTGAGTATCACTCTTAGATTGTTCGCAGATGATCTTATAAAGTCATCAAATGGTCAAAAAAAATTGCAAAACGATGGAGACAGGATATCTGCACGGTGCGAAAAGTGGCAATTGGCTCTAAACACCCGCGTGGGATTAGCCGAGCGGTCTACCGCGCTGCAGTCATGGACTGTGAGGCCGGTCCCGGCGGAGGTGCGAGTCCTCCCTCGGGCATGGGTGTGTGTGTTTGTCCTAAGGGTAATTTAGGTTAAGTAGTGTGTAAGCTTAGGAACTGATGACCTTAGCAATTAAGTCCCATAGGATTTCACACACATTTGAACTTTTTTTTGACTCTAAACAAACGAGTACCAAAACGAATTCGACAAATTTCGGTTACACGACAAATCACACAAATCTAGAGGCTGTAAATTCAACTAAAAACTTAATTGGAACGGTCACACAGATAATGTTATGGATAAAGCAAACCAAAGACTACCATTTATTGGCAGAACACTGAGAATGTGCAACAGGTCTACTAAAGAGAATGACTACACTACGTTTGCACGTCCCCATTTGGAGTATTACTGCTACGTGACCCGCACGGACTGGCCGCGCGGTTTGAGGCGTCATGTCACGGACTGCGCGGCCCCTCCCGCCGGAGGTTCGAGTCCTCTCTCGGGCATGGGTGTGTGTCTTGTCCTTAGCAGAGGTTAGTTTAAGTTAGTTTAAGTAGTGTGTAAGTCTTGGGACCGATGACCTAAGCACTTTGGTCGCTTAGGAATTCACATACATTTGAACTGCTACATTTTGGATCCCCGTCAAATAGGATCGACGGAGGATATCGAAAAATTTCGAACTTGGGCAAATCGTACTGAACTATTGCGAAGTAAGGGAGAGTGCGCCACAGATATATTACGTGAATTGGGATGGAAATCATTAAGACAAAGGCGGTTTTCGTTGGAGCAGGATTTTCTCAGGTAATTTCGGTCACAAATTTTCTCCTCAGTGCGTGAAAATGTTGTGCTGGTCCCCACCTACATAGGGAGGAATGATCATCATAATAAAATAAGAGAAATCAGAGCTCGCGCAGAATGATATAAGTCTTCGTTTTTCCCTCGCGCTGTTCAAGAGTGGAACGGTAGAGAAATAGCTTGAAGGTGGTTCGATGAACCCTCTCTCAGGCACTTAATTGTGAACTGCAGAGTAATCAAGTAGACGTAGATGTAGATGACTAAAATATAACGATACCGTTGCATTTCTGATTCTATGACCACCGATATACTAGTACTGCGCACCTACCTCCCATCTCACCAAGTCCCATAGAGCCTCCCATCGCACCATCCTGAGACAGCATCCTGAATCCTGACATTTACTGTGTCAATACCTACTGGACATCTTGTCACCATAACAAATGGTATCGTGAGTAGCCAGTGGATTCGAGCAACGTTGTGGGGTCAGCATACATCATCATCAGCGTGGCGTGGTGAGTGTCTGAGTCTTTTCTGGCTGGTCACCTGTCAAGTGTTGTGCTGTGGCGTACCAAGTGGACTGGAGGTGTCGTTTACGAGTTCTATCTATAGAAGTTGATTCATGTATAGATCTGAATGAGTTTAGAGGGAATCCAAAAGGGTCTTATGCCTGTATACACCCAGTGCTCATTCGTCACCCTGAAATGAGCCTGTTTCAGCCATCTTTTATATACGAGGGTTCTTCGGAAAGGAAGGAATTATCTGTCGCGAAATAGAAACCACAGTGAAAATCCGATGAAGTTTTGCGCAGGCGTGCTGGGCAGTGTGTCTAGTATGGCCGTCGATCGCGTTACGTCGTTCTTTTTAGTTCTGAGCACACAGGGAGCACATAAAGATACCTACAACAATAGTGTCTCCCGCCGAGTACCAGGGCCTGGTGAGAAATTTCGCCTGAAGCTATGCAGCCAACAGTACATAACTGTAGTGCGTTATTCTTCTTCAAGACAATTCTCAGCCGCATTCTACAGAGGCAATGAAGATGCTCCTGCATCGTTTTCAGTTGGAAATGTCTGATTACCCACAATACAGCCCGTAATTATCTCCCTCTTGAGTTTCATCTCTGCTCACACGAACCGCTGGCTATGAGGACAACATGATGGCACAGACAACGAGCTGTAGGCCAGCGTAGAGAATTGGCGGAAAGCATTGGCGGCTGCCTTCTATAACGAGGGCATTGGAAAGTTGGTACAACGCTACGATAAACGTCTAAGTCGGATCAGCGACTATGGAGGTAAGTAGCTGGAAGTTGTAGCTAAGTGTTGCCAATAAAACAGTTTTGATTTTCACTGTGGTTTTTATTTCGCGACATATCGTTCCTTACTTTCCGAATATCCTTCGTACTTACAACTTACTACTCTTTGTTTGCTTTGTAATCAGCCTGGCAGATTAGTTTTCTGCTATCCTGTATTATACTTCTATCCCGTCCTTGGTGAAAGAATTCGTAGGACGTATCTGTTTTATTTGCGTCTCACATCATCAACTTCTTTCCTGTTTTTAATCCATGTCAAGAATAATACCTGTTGTGTGTAGGTATGTGGTCATTTCTGCGTTCATATGTAACAGTAGAAATCATAGTACTTTCTTTTTTCTCTGTGTAATGTCGTGAAAATTTTCTATTGAGTCCTGTTTAGACCTTTCCTATATCGTGGCGTGGTGTAGAGAAACGGGCCTTTAATTCCTTTTAGCGTTTTCAGTTGGGCAAGTACTCTCCCGCTCCCTTTTAGTATTTTCGATTTATCCAACTCTCTTCCTCCCAGCAGAAACACCCCGCTGCTAACGCGTGCCAGTTACAAAGTTTTCTGAACATTCTTCCGAGAGATGCCGTCGTGAGTACCAGTGCTCCTTGGAGCACATTTTATGATAGTTTTTAGGTTTCTCGGATTTAATTAAATGTTTGTTTGCAACGTAGTTAACTATCGCGCTTTACTTGACTTAATGCTCAAATATTTCATTCAGGAGAGACCATCAGTGTTAGTGCTTTTTTCTAGGTCTTATGCTGAACATCTGCTTTCAGCATGTCCATTACTTAAATTCAGAACCTTCTTCCCTATTGATTGATTAAATGATGTCCACTTGTATTGCGCAGAGTGAATACTGAGTAAATTTTTCTTATTTTCGTGAACCGAGAGTGTAACCTTTGTACTGGCTTAGCAAATTGTGAATTTCTCAAGTCCTTCAGTTTACTGGTTGCTTTCATCGGACTATCTGTAACGTTTGTTTTCAATTATATCTATTCGAACCATGATTCAGGTTGCCATGTGACTATTCAGATTGAAATTGTATTTCTGTTTGGTGCCGAGCACTTCGATTTTGAGTAGAGTTTCCCCATTAGGAGACTGGGTAATCCAATAGTTCTCAGTTCACTGAGTAGAACGGAAAACCGTAAGTGTATTCTAATCTGTGGGTATTGGACTTTACCCATTTTGTTGTAGATTTATGAATCTATTGTCCACTCACAGTAGGCCCACCTAACTGAATCGCGCTCAACTCCCTGAGTAGAATGAGTACCTATATGGCTGGTAATATTCCTATGGTCTGGAATTTATTAAAATGATTGAATTTAATGAAATTTAGTGAACTTAGATTTATGTTCTTCGAGACCTCATCCTGTAATCGTACTGCATGCTGATATCATTTCATTGTGTAATTCCGCCTGTAGGTATCTGGTGCGTGAATGATTGTGTGTTTCGAGACTCACAATTATGCGCTTCGTAGTGTATCCACACTCCCTGTTTCTTCACATACGGTAGTTAAAGATAAAAATTATTGATATTAACCCCCCCCCCCGCCCCCCTCTACATCTTAAGGAACAACATTTGTTTTTATTGATGCATGATGTGTTCTGTGAGAGTGAAGGGTTTTCTTTGTAATAAATGTCCATTTTATAGAATGTGAGTCACTTTCGCTCTCAACTCCACTCATGATCTGCGGTTTCCCTGCATTTCTGGCAAAATCAATAATGGAAAGAATATTCTGTTCGGAAATGCTCTGCAAAAATGTTCAAATGTGTGTAAATTCCTAAGGGACCAAACTGCTCAGGCCATCGGTCCCTAGACTTACACTACTTAAATTAACTTATGCTAAGAACAACACAGACACCCATGATCGAGGGAGGACTCGAACCTCCGGCGGGAGTGGCCGCACAATCCGTGACATGGTGCCTCAAACCGCGCGGCCACTCCGCGCGGCTCGACAAAACTATAAAGAAATATTGTCCCTATATACACTCCTGGAAATGGAAAAAAGAACACATTGACACCGGTGTGTCAGACCCACCATACTTGCTCCGGACACTGCGAGAGGGCTGTACAAGCAATGATCACACGCACGGCACAACGGACACACCAGGAACCGCGCTGTTGGCCGTCGAATGGCGCTAGCTGCGCAGCATTTGTGCACCGCCGCCGTCAGTGTCAGCCAGTTTGCCGTGGCATACGGAGCTCCATCGCAGTCTTTAACACTGGTAGCATGCCGCGACAGCGTGGACGTGAACCGTATGTGCAGTTGACGGACTTTGAGCGAGGGCCATTCGCAACCGTCTCCATGAAGCTGGGCTACGGTCCCGCACACCGTTAGGCCGTCTTCCGCTCACGCCCCAACATCGTGCAGCCCGCCTCCAGTGGTGTCGCGACAGGCGTGAATGGAGGGACGAATGGAGACGTGTCGTCTTCAGCGATGAGAGTCGCTTCTGCCTTGGTGCCAATGATGGTCGTATGCGTGTTTGGCGCCGTGCAGGTGAGCGCCACAATCAGGACTGCATACGACCGAGGCACACAGGGCCAACACCCGGCATCATGGTGTGGGGAGCGATCTCCTACACTGGCCGTACACCACTGGTGATCGTCGAGGGGACACTGAATAGTGCACGGTACATCCAAACCGTCATCGAACCCATCGTTCTACCATTCCTAGACCGGCAAGGGAACTTGCTGTTCCAACAGGACAATGCACGTCCGCATGTATCCCGTGCCACCCAACGTGCTCTAGAAGGTGTAAGTCAACTACCCTGGCCAGCAAGATCTCCGGATCTGTCCCCCATTGAGCATGTTTGGGACTGGATGAAGCGTCGTCTCACGCGGTCTGCACGTCCAGCACGAACGCTGGTGCAACTGAGGCGCCAGGTGGAAATGGCATGGCAAGCCGTTCCACAGGACTACATCCAGCATCTCTACGATCGTCTCCATGGGAGAATAGCAGCCTGCATTGCTGCGAAAGGTGGATATACACTGTACTAGTGCCGACATTGTGCATGCTCTGTTGCCTGTGTCTATGTGCCTGTGGTTCTGTCAGTGTGATCATGTGATGTATCTGACCCCAGGAATGTGTCAATAAAGTTTCCCCTTCCTGGGACAATGAATTCACGGTGTTCTTATTTCAATTTCCAGGAGTGTAGTTGTGTCCACATTAACTCCACTGTATATGTAATTAATGTACAGGATCATAAAATAAATTTTAGTGGCACTTCGGATGACATTGCGCATACAGTCCACCTGAAGCATAGAAATTTCTAAGAGTCATAAATCTCTTGAGAACTCCATGACATATGGCGAAAGAGGTGTCACAGAGAATAATGGTTAAATAGAGTAGAGTCAGAATGCAGGTACGATAACAATCAAAAGACAGGGAACCTCTTTTAATCTGTATTTTGTTTTAAGTGTAGGTGGCATGGTCGTTATGCGGGGTAGTGCAACGAATGTGCATGTTTGTCAATGAGGTGTAAAGATTAAATAGTGGTGAATGTGTTAAAGTATTGCTAATGTTGGACATTCACCCTCTGTTTCTTCTATTATATTTTGTCCTACTGTGACAGATACAGGTTTTAAAATGACTAAAGTAGAAAAACAAACGGTTACCACTCAGGAAGCGGCTCAGTCTTCATAGAACAGATAATATGGACTTGTAAAGGCAGTTAGATTTTTTGAAGGAGGACAGACCCTCGGTCAGTTTTTCGCCACCCATCCTGTATACTAGGGTCGCTAGCCTAGTGGATCATACTTTTGGTAAAGCTGAGGTGGATATGTTAGCATCTGTGAATAATTTGTTGACGGCCGCAAAGCCGGGTTGTTGGGCATATAGGCAATTGTTACATATGGCCAAATTAACCTTAATACGTTATGCTAAAACATACGTAATGTGGCATGAGGATTTTATAAATGCTCGAACATTTTAAGCACTGGGGAAAGGTTTAGTTAAATGGTATAGACGGCCGAACAGTTGCAGGTATTTTCGCTAGCAGTTACATGGTGTGTCAGGGAAGATAAGAAAACTTAAAGTTAACTGCTATGAGGTAACGGAGAATGACGACACAAATAGGGTCCTGCCTCAAAAAGCTCAACAGAGAGCGTTGGATGAGTTTGTAGGGGGAATACTCACTCGATGTGTTGCGGAGAGGGCACGCAGAGGTTTCAAAGACTTAGCTGGAGCCATGTGCACGGTAACAGCTTTAGAAGAAATAGATGCGGTAACCAGAGTCTGTGACAGAGGAAGTATTTTTTGCACTGACTTCATATGATACTGCTGTGGACGTTCGGGCTACATACAGCGAGACTGTTGTCAGCCATAGTGTAGAAAATGTGGGAAGTTCAGTCATCGGGAGTTGGACTATAGGCGAAATAAAGGGGATAACGGGAAGGGAGTAAATGGAAATAACCAACCGTTAAACAGCAAACGGAGCTCCAGGGCCGCCCAGCGACGCTCCCAGTGAGTTTTTGCACGGATGAAACTCGTGAAGCGGTAGGATTTTGCTTGATTGACGTAGTTGATAGAAGTGAACCCAAGTTTTTATTAGACGCAGGGGCACATAAGCCTGTGGTGAGTATAACCCTCATGGGAAAGAGACAGCTAAGCCCTTCACGGTGTAAGTTGTGTGTAGTTGGGTGTAATGACGTGGATTCGTTGGGTGCGGCGGTATTAAATTTTCAGATGGAAGCAAAACATTTCCGGGGATATATGAAATTTTGCCTCGTAAAGGTGATGGCTGGCGCACAATCCTTGAGTTAGATTTTCTATGTAAGCATCATGCTAAAATTGACCTTGGACTGTGCATAGTCCAATTCGATGGAACATCGTTCAACCTGGGGAAAACTGTTCGTAGTGACATACTACCACAAGGTTTATCTCTCGTAAAATGTGAACCAATTAAGCTATGTGAAAGAGCACTAAGGAAAAATTGTCACGAAACGATAAAATAACGAAAGGTCCAGGAAAGATGCTTTGGGTGAGTGTAGGATTAGGTCTACCTGTAAAAGTGTTTTCTGTGGTTCAGCCACTGGGAGAAATGACGAAAACCATAAAGGACTGTGTTGTGTGTGCAGGAGCTTTGTATGAGAAACAGATGGTGTGCAGTTAGTGCCCATCGGTAAAGACAATTTTTTTTTTTACCAATGACATGTATTTTTCTGAAGAGTTGTTGGTCACAATTTCTGATGTTTTAGACGAAGGTGATCTGGGTATAATGAATCAGAACCCTAGCCTAAGCAAATTGCCATTGTATCTGCATTATATGAGAAGGGTAAACACTGAAATGCATGAAGAAAGTAATCATGGAAGAATTATAATTATAATTTGAGGATCTGTTCAGTCCACGTGGGCTTTCACTAATGATCCCAGTGATACAACATAGAATACCAATTGGGGATGAATAATTTGTGAACCGTAAGTCACACAGGGTGCCCCATCTCCTGCAACTGATGATGGAGGATTTCATTAATCAGCAGTTGTGAGTCCGTATTGTTGGGGAAAGTACCTTTCCGCATGGTCCACATGAGGTGATTGTGGAAAAAAAGAGTTCTGATGAAACGAGGAAACATCGATTTTGCTGCGACTACAGCTACCCCAATAGTCATATGATTCTGGACACATATCCTGTCTCAAATATAGTGAAAACATTGTACAATTTGGGGTAATTTAGGTATTTTTTCAAACAGATTGGCATTGGGGATATCAGTAGCTGGGAGTAGCATTGCAGGACCAACCAAAAACAGCATTTACAGTTACTTGTAACAGTGCTGCTGTTTCAAATTTTGGTTGAAGAATACACCAGCCACATTTGAGCGTTCCTTGGACAGAGTTCCCAGAGGACTGAAGCCATAGCAAATATCTGGGTGATATCATTGTTTTTGTGAAATATACAGAAGAGTATGTGAGAGATCTCATGTAGTGCACATAACTCTTAGTACAGAAAAGTGTCACTTTGTACTACGAGAAATGAATTACTTAGGACATGTAATTAGTCATGATGATGTATGAACAAATCTCAGATTGTTAGATGCCATAAAAACTTTTCCAGCTCTTCAGACAAGGAATTAGTTTCACTCGTTTTCGGGATAAGCGAATTGCTATAGGCAATTTGTCCTGAGGTTTGAAGAAATAGCACGATTTGTCATGCATTTATTGAAGAAAGGTGTAAAATTCCAGTAGATCTCAGAATGTGAAGATACATTTGGAAAACTAAAATCGCTGTTGACGACTAGTCTAGTATTTGTCTTTCGGAATTATGGAAAAGAGTACCTATTATCGTGTGGCACAAATAATCCTGTACAGGACTATGTGTTAAGTCAGTCAGCGAGTAGAGGGGAAGGAACATCCGGTCGTCTACATGTCAGGTCAGTTAACTAAGGCAGATATAAACTATTCTACTGATGGAGAAGGAAATGTAGAGGCTCATATATGGCGCGACATACACTCATGCTCATAAATTAAGGATAATGCTGATACATGGTGAAACAACGCTCTGGTGGGCGGTTTGCAGGTCTAAATCACCTCGGGACCTCGGGGTATGACCATGCGGTGCATTTGACCTGAGGTCATCGCACGGTGGCGCTGGCAGTAGTCCAGATACGTAGAGGTGTGTTGGTGCATGTCAGAGGACGGTGCAGCGAGTAAGTGTGCAGACGTTTTCAAACGTGCTAATGGTGACTGTGTTTTGAAAATGGCTCAAAGAACGAGTATTGATGACGTTATGAGGGGTAGAATACTAGGGCGATTGGAGGCTGGTCAAACACCGCAGGTCGTAGCACAGGCCCTCCGTGTGCCACAAACTGTGATCTCAAGATCATGGCAACGATTCCAGCAGACAGGAAACATGTCCAGGCGCTACAGTACTGGACGGCCACAGTGTACAACACAAGCAGACCGATATCTCACCATCAGTGCCCGCATAGAGCCACTGAGTACTGCAGGTAGCCTTGCTTGGGACCTTACCGCAGCCACTGGAACAGTTGTCTCCAGAAACACAGTTTACAGACGACTGAACAGACATGGTTTATTTGCCCGGAAACCTACAAGGTGCCTTCCACTGACCCCTGGTCACAGGAGAGCACGTAAAGGCTGGTGTCAAGAACACAGTACATGGTCATTGGAACAGTGGTCCCAAGTTATGTTCATGGACGAGTCCTGGTATAGTCTGAACAGTGCTTTCCGCTGGGTTTTTATCAGGCGTGAACCAGGAACCAGATACCAACCCCTTAATGTCCTTGAAAGGGATCTGTGTGGAGGTCGTGGTTTGATGGTGAGGGGTGGGATTATGATTGGTACACGTACACCCCAGCATGTCTTTGACAGAGGAACTGTAACAGGTCAGGTGTATTGGGACGTCATTTTACAGCAGTATGTCCGCCTTTTCAGTGGTGCTGTGGGTCCCACCCTCTTCCTGATGGACGATAACGCACGGCCCCACCGAGCTCCCATCGTGGAGGAGTACCTTGAAACAGAAGATATCAGGCGAATGGAGTGGCCTGCCTGTTTTCCAGACCTAAACCCCATCTAGCACGTCTGGGATGCTCTAGGTCGACGTATGGCTGCACGCCTTCAAACCACTAGGACACTTCAGGAGCTCCGACAGGCACTGGTGCAAAAATGGGTGGCTATACCCCAGCAGCTACTCGACCACCTTATCCAGAGTTTGCCAACCCGTTGTGTGGCCTGTGTACGAGTGTATGGTGATCATATCCCATATTGATGTCGGGCTACATCCACAGGAAACAGTGGCGTCTTGTAGTACATGTGTTTCGGGATGGTTTTCTCAACTTATCACCAATACCGTGGACTTACAGATCTATGTCGTGTGTGTTCCCTGTGTGCCTATGCTATTAGCTCGTGTAGTGCCACGTTGTGTGGCACCACATTCTGCAGTTATCCTTAATTTATGACCATGAGTGTACTTCCACTGTTATTTATAAGGTAAAATATTTAATCTAGTAAAGGATCATGTGGTGCTACCATGGTTATAGACGTTGAAGGATTCATCTAGTAGGCTAACCCATAGGGCACTGATGCTAAGCGAATTCGATTTTGAAGTAATCCATAAACCTCGTAAAATGATGGTAATGCAGAAAGTCTCTGTGGTGTCACCGCCAGACACCACACTTGCTAGGTGGTAGCCTTTAAATCGGCCGCGGTCCATTAGTATACGTCGGACCCGCGTGTCGCCACTGTCAGTGATCGCAGACCGAGCGCCACCACACGGCAGGTCTAGAGAGACTTACTAGCACTCGCCCCAGTTGTACAGCCGACGTTCATAGCAGTGGTTCACTGACAAATACGCTCTCATTTGCCGAGACGATAGTTAGCATAGCCTTCAGCTACGTCATTTGCTACGACCTAGCAAGGCGCCGTATTCAATTGATATTTATCTTGAAGCATGTACAGTCAAGAGAGATGTACACCAATTATGGATTAAAGTATTACATCATCTACGTCCTTTATTTGCAATTCTCAAGACATTGTCCTGTTCCAGACCTCACGCCAGTCAGCGTGTAATTAAACGCGTGCATTTCGGCCTCCTCTAGCAACACGGTGTTGGCTCTTCTGCCAACACTACAGTCTCAATGGAAAGATTGATGTATTAAGACCAGTGGAGTGACAGGAAATGCAAGCTGTTGAGAAGGATTGTAATGTATTTGCAACAAAGCCAATTGTACACAACAGTGTATTATGCAAGACGAAATAGCTCAGACAGTGTATTGTGGTTCTAATTATGTTATGGGGAGAAGTGTGGCAACAGTCACATGGTCAAATATTCTCCCATCTGGTGTCCTTAGAATCATGAAACAGGGGGGAGCTGAACATTACCGATGGCGTACATGTAAACAAGTTGTGAAGCAATATGTCACTAATTGTGTATGATGTGTGCAGTGGGCTAAGTTGAACCATCAGTGTATTTACACAGTAGAGGTTACAGAAGTTAATAAGCCTTTTGAAATGATTGGGTTGTACATTTTAGGACCTTCTGTGCAAACGTCAATGAGGAACTGCTACATTATGGCCATAATAAATAATTTTTTGCAGTATGTGGAATTGTAGTTATCCTGAATGAACAAACCAACACGGTAGCACATGCAGTGGTGATTAATTGATTACTAAAGTTTCGTGTTCCAGTGACATTAATCATGGACCAGGGCACCAATTATATGTCAGAACTGATGAAGCATATGTGCACTGTATTGCATATTTGTAAGTTGAGGAAAAGTTCATTATCCACAGGCAATAGGGACAACAGGCAGTGCGCACTGTACATTAGTAAAAATGCTGAGCCACTATGTGAATACCAATCACAGTGACTTAGATACCCTGTTGCCATACACTGTCAGAGCTTATAATTCTAAGATTCATTAAAGTATAGACCTTTAGCCATATGAAGTAGTACATGGTCAGAAAATCCCATCGCCCTTTGAAATGACCAAACATAAACTGGGGAAGCATCGCAACACAGTGCAAAATTGTGCAAGGATGTTAAGAGGTGTGGAAGAGGTTACAGAAAGCTATCATTAAGGTCCTCAAACATTAAGAGTGAATGGGACACAGTGATTCAGAACTACTGAAGTATTGTGTAGGGCAGTGAGTGAGGTTAACAAGATGATTTGCTCCAAAGGGGAAAGGAAGAAATTCGTTAGCGAATATCACGGTCCATATCAAGTACCGGAAATGACCACTCTGGTGAACATTACGTTACACCTTTCAACACATACAACTGTCATGCACTTTGGAAGTATATGACCTTTTCAGAGAACGCCTGATTCGTTACTGCTGTCATCAGTGTCAGCCCCAGGAAAGGAGTGAAGGGATACTAAGAGGAAGGCAAGACACGACACACCTGCACCTAGACTCACACTACGACATGCATTGAGGCCACGGAAGTAATAGTAGAGTGAGAAATTTTGTGAGTTCATTAGCTGTATTTTTTTGGTGTGTGTAATGTCATATACCGTGGTAATGAGAGTGTGGAAGTAGATACTGTGCAAGTAATGAGTGATTTTCAATTATTTAAATGCATTTTTATGGGGAGATTTACTTTTTGCGTGTATGTGCCTGATATATTAGTTTGCAGATTGTAATTTTGGGTAAATTAAAATTTTTTTGACAGGCTGAAGCTTATTTTTTTTTTTTTTTGTTTGTTTGAGTTGATTTATTATGTTACTGTAACAGTTCGAGAGTTTGTTCACTTTATTGTGTGTATGTAGTGTGTGGAGAGTGTAGTTACTAATCATTGCTGTCTGATGAATGATGTATTCAATATTTGGGAAAAGCTGCATTTGTTTTTTGCGTATTTTTCACTTGGAATAATGGTTATTTGTAGTGAGCTGAGGATCTTTTTCGTTTTGTTTCGCTGCATACATGAGATGATGTTTGTTTTGTTCTTTACAGTGGAGTAAAGTAGGACGATGAGTATTTTATGGTGAAACGATCGTGTTAGCAGCTGTGGCAAAACTACATTTGTTTTGAAAATAGCAAATGCAGTGGAAAGTTTACAGAGAAATGGATTAAGTGCACGGGAAAGTTCATTGTAAGTAATTTTTTGTAGGTTTAGAAAGGGCATTCGTTAGAGGATATAACCTTCGCTAGGAACATTGGGAGAGAAAGTAACAAACAGTGAATGATTTTTGCGTAGAGTCAATCCAGTTTGATGCAGACAGTCACAGGGCCGCGTGAAATAGAATTAGCTTTAGGAAGCACAGGAGCAGAAGGCTGCCCTCTAGACATCCTTGCAATGCAACCTTAGTTCCAGAAAGAGCGTCCTCGCTGGGTGACTCGATATATCATTCAGTGGTGGTTATCACATATTGTTACTAGCAAGGGTGGTCTAAGGGTGCAGAATGATTGGAGCTGTAGGTTAGCACTATTTTAATCCTAACGATACCAACGAATTTTTATAACGTCTAATGCAAGGGGGTGGGAGTACTTTGTGCCTACCACCAAGAAAAACCTAAAATAACAAATTTCTTTAAATGTGTTTTACTTTTATTAACAACATACTTTATAAGTAGGTACTGAAGTATAAGTAGGGTACAGAACCTGAAAATATCTTTCAGCCCAATCTTAGCAACACCAACGCATTTACCATAATGTTTACACTGAATGGAGTGGTACTTTATGACCATCCCAAAAAATTTAAAAAATTCAAATTTCGTAAATTGTCATTGATATTCATTCACAACATACCTCACGAAGTTATACAGACGTGTAAGAAGGATCCTGAACCTAAAAACATGGGGGTTAAGTTTTGCTGAAAAATTTAATACAGTTACAGAATCTGATTTGTTAAATAATTAAAAATCATTAATGATGATGGCGTCCTCTTGGGTAAAATATTCCGGAGGTAAAATAGTCCCCCATTCGGATCTCCGGGCGGGGACTGCTCAAGAGGATGTCGTTATCAGGAGAAAGAAAACTGGCGTTCTACGGATCGGAGCGTGGAATGTCAGATCCCTTAATCGGGCAGGTAGGTTAGAAAATTTGAAAACGGAAATGGATAGGTTAAAGATAGATATAGTGGGAATTAGTGAAGTTCGGTGGCAGGAGGAACAAGACTTCTGGTCAGGTGACTACAGGGTTATAAACACAAAGTCAAATAGGGGTAACGCAGGAGTAGGTTTAATAATGAATAGGAAAATAGGAATGCGGGTAAGCTACTACAAACAGCATAGTGAACGCATTAGTGTGGCCAAGATAGATACGAAGCCCACACCTACTACAGTAGTACAAGTTTATATGCCAACTAGCTCTGCAGATGACGAAGAAATTGAAGAAATGTATGATGAAATAAAAGAAATTATTCAGATAGTGAAGGGAGACGAAAATTTAATAGTCATGGGTGACTGGAATTCGTCAGTAGGAAAAGGGAGAGAAGGAAACGTAGTAGGTGAATATGGATTGGGGCTAAGAAATGAAAGAGGAAGCCGCCTGGTAGAATTTTGCACAGAGCACAACTTAATCATAGCTAACACTTGGTTTAAGAATCATGATAGAAGGTTGTATACATGGAAGAACCCTGGAGATACTAAAAGGTATCAGATAGATTATATAATGGTAAGACAGAGATTTAGGAACCAGGTTTTAAATTGTAAGACATTTCCAGGGGCAGATGTGGACTCTGACCACAATCTATTGGTTATGACCTGTAGATTAAAACTGAAGAAACTGCAAAAAGGTGGGAATTTAAGGAGATGGGACCTGGATAAACTGAAAGAACCAGAGGTTGTACAGAGTTTCAGGGAGAGCATAAGGGAACAATTGACAGGAATGGGGGAAAGTAATACAGTAGAAGAAGAATGGGTAGCTTTGAGGGATGAAGTAGTGAAGGCAGCAGAGGATCAAGTAGGTAAAAAGATGAGGGCTAGTAGAAATCCTTGGGTAACAGAAGAAATATTGAATTTAATTGATGAAAGGAGAAAATATAAAAATGCAGTAAATGAAGCAGGCAAAAAGGAATACAAACGTCTCAAAAATGAGATCGACAGGAAGTGCAAAATGGATAAGCAGGGATGGCTAGAGGACAAATGTAAGGATGTAGACTGTAGAGGCTTATCTAACTAGGGGTAAGATAGATACTGCCTACAGGAAAATTAAAGAGACCTTTGGAGATAAGAGAACCACTTGTATGAACATCAAGAGCTCAGATGGAAATCCAGTTCTAAGCAAAGAAGGGAAAGCAGAAAAGTGGAAGGAGTATATAGAGGGTCTATACAAGGGCGATGTACTTCAGGACAATATTATGGAAATGGAAGAGGATGTAGATGAAGATGAAATGGGAGATATGATACTGCGTGAAGAGTTTGAGAGAGCACTGAGAGACCTGAGTCGAAACAAAGCTCCGGGAGTAGACAACATTCCATTAGAACTACTGACAGCCTCGGAAGAGCCAGTCCTGACAAAACTCTACCATCTGGTGAGCAAGATGTATGAGACAGGTGAAATACCCTTAGACTTCAAGAAGAACATAATAATTCCAATCCCAAAGAAAGCAGGTGTTGACAGATGTGAGAATTACCGAACAATCAGTTTAATAAGCCACAGCTGCAAAATACTAACACGAATTCTTTACAGACGAATGGAAAAACTAGTAGAAGACGACCTCGGGGAAGATCAGTTTGGATTCCGTAGAAATACTGGAACACGTGAGGCAATACTGACCTTACGACTTATCTTAGAAGAAAGATTAAGGAAAGGCAAACCTACTTTTCTAGCACTTGTAGACTTAGAGAAAGCTTTTGACAATGTTGACTGGAATACTCTCTTTCAAATTCTAAAGGTGGCAGGGGTAAAATACAGGGAGCGAAAGGCTATTATAATTTGTACAGAAACCAGATGGCAGTTATAAGAGTCGAGGGACATGAAAGGGAAGCAGTGGTTGGGAAGGGAGTAAGACAGGGTTGTAGCCTCTCCCCGATGTTATTCAATCTCTATATTGAGCAAGCAGTAAAGGAAACAAAAGAAAAATTCGGAGTAGGTATTAAAATCCATGGAGAAGAAATAAAAACTTTGAGGTTCGTCGATGACATTGTAATTCTGTCAGAGACAGCAAAGGACTTGGAAGAGCAGTTGAACGGAATGGATGGTGTCTTGAGGGGAGGATGTAATATGAACATCAACAAAAGCAAAACGAGGATAATGGAATGTAGTCGAATGAAGTCGGGTGATGCTGAGGGTATTAGATTAGGAAATGAGACACTTAAAGTAGTAAAGGAGTTTTGCTATTTGGGGAGCAAAATAATTGATTATGGTCGAAGTAGAGAGGATATAAAATGTAGACTGGGAATGGCATGGAAAGCGTTTCTGAAGAAGAGAAATTTGTTAACATCAAGTATAGATTTAAGTGTCAGGAAGTCATTTCTGAAAGTATTTGTATGGAGTGTAGCCATGTATGGAAGTGAAACATGGACGGTAAATAGTTTGGACAAGAAGAGAATAGAAGCTTTCGAAATGTGGTGCTTCAGAAGAATGCTGAAGATTAGATGGGTAGATCACATAACTAATGAGGAGGTACTGAATAGGATTGGGGAGAAGAGGAGTTTGTGGCACAACTTGACCAGAAGAAGGGATCGGTTGGTAGGACATGTTCTGAGGCATCAAGGGATCACCAATTTAGTATTGGAGGGCAGCGTGGAGGGTAAAAATCGTAGGGGGAGACCAAGAGATGAATACACTAAGCAGATTCAGAAGGATGTAGGTTGCAGTAGGTACTCGGAGATGAAGAAGCTTGCACAGGATAGAGTAGCATGGAGAGCTGCATCAAACCAGTCTCAGGACTGAAGACCACAACAACAACAACAATGATTTTTTCAAAAATGTAAAGTGTTAAGTGCAATACCAGATTACGATAATTTAATACGAAGTCCCGCTGCCCCCCCTCCCCCCCTCCCCTCCCCCTTGGAAGTGAGGGTTAATAAACGGTATGATCTTTGACATATCGGGGCCAACTTTTCGACTTCCAGCAACTATAATAGTGGCTACGTTTCTGAACATAACGTATCCACTACTGTACTTGTCTGACAAGGTTTTGGAAATATTATCCGCTAAGAACACGATCATCCTGAACCTACTCAGTTCTCTGGATGTTCTAATAGCAGTGCAGAAGGGGCGTATTAGAGCGGGGAAAATGCTTAATACATACAACAGTGCTGCAGTAGATACCACCACCAAATCACGGTGAAAGGAGCTTCATCTTCGAGTAGTATCTTGACCCTGATTCACGTTTGTGCAACCTACATCTATTTAGGACAGAAAACCGCCCCCCCCCCCACACCTCCTGCTGAACTCCCCATCCACTATATACTGACCCAGTGAATCACCCCCGTAGTTGAGTCGTAAGAGCAGTACGTCACGTCATTGGTGTTGCACGGCGCACGGCGCACGGCGCACGGCGCCAAGCGTATGTGGATTCTGCTCGCAGATGCGAGTGTGACTTCACGCGACTCCACAGCAGCCTCGAGGAGGGACGAAAGGAACGTTTCACATCTTCAACGCTGCAAAACTGCAGCAGCCTATGTCCACTTGAACCTGCAAACTGCAGTCAGGCCTTGATCTCCGCCCACAGGTTTCTCCTTCACACTTCCATCCATTACCAAATTGACTTATCGTTGATCCCTCAGGATACCTCAACTGATGTAACACATGAATTGGAGTCAGTAAATAGGGTAGACTGCTCCAGATTTTTGGGTGAACATATTGAGGAAAACAAGAAATGGAAGAAACATGTTACTGAGCTTCTCAAACAATTAAGTTTATCTACTTTTGCTCTTCGTATATTTGCTAGTCTTAGAAACAAACGAATCAACGTACTGACATATTTTGCATATTTCCACCTAATAATGTCTTATGGAATAATTTTCTGGACGAAAGTAAGCGTTCCGGACACATGTCCACATAACATATTTTCTTTCTTTGTGTGTGAGGAATGTTTCCTGAAAGTTTGGCCATACCTTTTTGTAACACCCTTTATGCACGGTCCAGTCACATGAATGTGGCCACATGTCAAAAGCCTGAATAACCACCTTTTGCAGCGCGGACGTGCTGGAACAGAGTCATTGATGTTCTGGAAGATAACGACAGGTATATGGAGGCATCCAAAGCTGTGCTATGTTTGACGGTAAAAGATCCATGGCGTGAACAGCCCGATCGAGGTGATCCCACAGATTCTCGAGTGAATTTAAATCCTCTGAGTTTGGTAGCCAGGGGAGTATGGTAAACTCATCCAGGTTCTCTTCAAACCACGCTCGAACGGTGCGTCGCGTGTAACACATTGCATTGACCTGCTGGTAGATGCCATCGTGCTGAGGAAAAAAAAAAACTGCATGTAGGAGATGACATGGTCCCCAAGGATAGATACATACTTGTGTTGATCCAGTGTGAATTCTAGCATGACTACATCACCCGAGGAATGACACGAAAACATTCCCCAGCCCATAAGGCTCCCTCCCGTCGCTTGGATTCTTCCGACGATTGTTGCGGAGCCGTAAACGCCAAAGGTCATCTGTTCGATGGAGCATAGAACGTGAAACATCTGAAAAGGCCACCGGTTGCCACTGAGTGGACGTCGAGCTGCAGGACCGGTGTGCAAATTCCAGCCTTCGTCGGCGATGAACAACAGTCAGCACGGGTGAATCAACCAAACACCTGCTGCGGAGGCCCATAAGCAGCAAAGATCACTGAACCATGGTTGAGGAGACACTGTTTGTAGCCCCCTTGTTTCACCTGGGTGATCAGTTGTTCAACAGACACGTCTCTTCGCACGTATTGATCTCTGCAGCCGGCCTTCAGCTCTGTCATGTATGGCGCACGGTGCCTCGGCGCCGGTTTCGGATAGCGCCATTTGGCTATGCACTGTGTACGTACTTGATCCACAGCGGAACGCAAACAATTTACAGACTTAATCGTTTCGGAAATACTTTTCCGCGTCGACCCCCGCCCCCTCCTGACCTACATTATATACCCTCCACTGCTAATGCTGTCGCGTGTGGATGCACGCTGGCGTCGAACATAGAAAGTGATGCAATTTTGTCATATGATGACATGATTGGAGACTGTGGTGTGCGTACTGTAAGACCTTCGGTACACACATCATCAGATTATTTGACTTGTCGCTCTAACGAAGTAGGCGAGTGTCAGCAATATGTCTCGTGGTATTATCGTGGCGTGTTTATCTTCTGCCGTTAGGTCAGACGATAGAAACGCCACTTGCACGCTTAGAGTAGCAGACTGACGGCGACCAACTTTAAACAGAACTTGATCAATTTTCACACACATTTATTAAAATAATAACAAGCATAGAAATTACTTAACTTGGTTCTGGATGCTATTTACAATTGACAATCTGAAGTTCCTTTGGTATTGGTATGTTAATCTTATTCTCACATATATCTCTGATACTTGACAAAAGTGTCTATACATTTATCTTCATGGCTATGTACAGGAATATGGTAATCTTGTTAGGCGCAGACTAAATCTTTAGAACTCGTACAGACTGGTACAGACTAATGCAGACTGGTACAGACTGGTACAGACTAATGCAGACTGACTAATCGGAGGTCTGTACACTCGTTATAATACCTCGCGCGTTCATGTATCACTGCGCGAGTGTGATCCGCGAGGAGTAAAGGTTCTACGTAAGCAAAAATCTCATTGGCTGCGTTACATATTAATACGCGGATCGGCGGAAGCAGAATTTGGTCCGTCTCTATGGCAGCGCCAACTCGTAGTGCGGAGACGGACGAGCGCTGCGCCTGCGCTGTTGTGCTTAGCGGGGCGCGCTCTAGTGGGAAAGTTGTGTACGCGCTGACTACGTGGAACTATGTACACAACAGAGACCGTGGCTGTTATTTGAAGACAAATGTTGAAGGTGTTGGGACAGCAACCAGCCACAAATTTACTTTCAGTTCCTTTATTCAAAGGGTACCGTTACCAGTTTCGAATCGTTGTGATTCATCTTCAGACGGTTCACACGCTTTCCTTATAACATGTGGTGTGTTTTTTTTACAGATTAATGGTCCTAAAATATAAATAATACATAATTATAAGCACGCCACACACAGATGGTTGCGTTACAGATTTTCGTTGCATGTGACTTACGTGAGATGTCAGTTTGGAGTGTTTGTTTTCATAACATCCGTCCAACAGATGTGAATACATTCCCACTGCATTCTTATTGTTGCACACGTAAATTTTTCTCACTGAATGTGATGTCACCGCCAACACCACACTTGCTAGGTGGTAGCCTTTAAATCGGCCGCGGTCCGTTAGTATACGTCGGACCCGCGTGTCGCCACTATCAGTGATTGCAGACCGAGCACCGCCACACGGCAGGTCTAGTCTAGAGAGACTCCCTAGCACTAGCCCAGTTGTACAGCCGACTTTGCTATCGATGGTTCACTGGCTACTTACGCTCTCATTTGCCGAGACGATAGTTTAGCATAGCCTTCAGCTACGTCATTTGCTACGACCTAGCAAGGCGCCATATTCAGTAATTAGAATGAATTCTGAACAGACAATATTGTGAATCATGTACCGTTAAGAGCGACGTTCATCATTAATGGATTAAAGTTAAGTATGGAACTAATTACGTCCGCTTTCTGAATTGTCATGTTCCAGACCTCACGTCAGTATAGTTCTTCCCTCCTCACGCCAGCCTGCGTGAGCTAAAACGCGTGCATTTCGGCCTCCTCTAGTAACACGGTGTTGGCTCTTCTGCCAACCCAACACTGAACACTTTAGATTTGTCACAGAGAAGATTTCTACCACGCACCACATGTTTAGATACATACAGAGAGCTTACAAACATATGAGTATCAAAGATGCTATGATACATCGTAACATTTGAAGATGTCCTGTGTTTGGAAAGGATCATATTTTCACTTACGCAACTGAAATGCATTTTACACTAGTACGCAGACATTGATTTTTTGAGTTGATGCTGTTACATTAATTATAAAGTTGTTCCCCTTCTTTTCTTTTAGTACTGAATAGGTAAAATAGTACATTATTTAACTACATTTAGCATCACGAGAATTATAGTAACGTATAAATTTGCTACTTGATTTGCAGATAGTCTGGTTGCTGTCCCAACACCATCGACATAGACAGTGTAACTGGATCGCGTGAATTTTGTTCCCTTTATCGAATTGCTGTTGCCTTCAGAACTTGAAGAAAGCGCGTACTGACCTAGGATGGGGCGCATGCAGATGAAGCGGCCCGAGTAGCAGAGGCAGCGGCCGCGGTACGCCTGGTACGACGGCGCCGCGTGGTTGTAGAAGGCGAACTCGGTCTTGCAGGGCGCGCGCTCCACGCACACCGTGTTGCACACCAGCTGCTCACCCTCGCTGCACTGGCACAGCTCGGAGCAGTCGGGCTCGTTCTCCTGGTACAGCTGCGCTCACACACACCAGCGCGTGCATTATCCGTATTACACACGCTGTGTCCGGCGTCACAATATCAGGGATGCAGGCTGCGAGCTGTGGCAGGTGGAGTAGCGGTTTCATCCGAACTAGACGTGTTGGGAGCGGCCTCGGGAGGACGTACGAGACAACCTTTGAGCCAATTAGCTTTTCAGATTGGTGCATCTACTCACAGAACTGAGCAAAAACCTCAAGCTGAAATTTTACTGAGTAACAGTAGTGTATCGACTGAACTGTTCAAATACTACTGGTCGATGTTAGTACTGCAACTGGCTCTTTCAGGCTGTGCATGACGGAGAGGTTGACCTCGAATTGGTGTCATCAGTAATTACATCGACGTCCTGTGCACTATATGAAAACAGGACTGCAGTGTGCAATTATTGGATTGATGTTTATTCGTCAAATAGTACCTTTTAATAGGTATGTGAATACTATACTGGGTGATTATAATTTAGATGCAGCTACTCGTGGAGGTCCAGTGTGGGAAGAAATTGTCGTACGGCAGCGAAAATTGGTAAATACGCTAACAAGCCAATGCGGGACGGATTTACACTACTGGCCATTAAAATTGCTACACCACGAAGATGACGTGCTACAGACGCGAAATGTAACCGACAGGAAGAAGATGCTGTGATATGCAAATGTTTTCAGAGCATTCACACAAGGTTGGCGCCTGTGGCGACACCTACAACGTGCGGACAGGAGGAAAGTTTCCAACCGATTTCTTATACACAAACAGCAGTTGACCGGCGTTGCCTGGTGAAACGTTGTTGTGATGCTTCGTGTAAGGAGGAGAAATGTGTACCATCACGTTTCCGATTTTGATAAACGTCGGTTGTAGCCTATCGCGATTGCGGTTTATCGTATCGCGACATTGCTGCTCGCGTTGGTCGAGATCTAATGACTGTTAGCAGAATATGGAATCGGTGGGTTCAGGAGGATAATACGGGATGCCGTGCTGGATGCCAACGGCCCCATATAACTAGCAGTAGATATGACAGGCATCTTATCCGCTTGGCTGTAACGGATCGAGCAGCCACGTCTCGATCGCTGAGTCAACAGATGGGGACGTTTGCAAGACAATAACCATCTGCACGAACAGTTCGACGAAGTTTCCAGCAGCATGGACTATCAGCTCGGAGTCCATGGCTGCGGTTACCCTTGACACTGCATCACAGAGAGGAGCACCTACGATGGTGTACTCAACGACGAACCTGGGTGTACGAATGGCAAAACCTCATTTCTTCGGATGAATCCAGGTTCTGTTTAGAGCATCATGACGGTCGCACCCGCGTTTGGCGACATCGCGGTGAACGCACATTGGAAGCGTGTATTCGTCATCGCCATACTGGCGTATCACCCGGCGTGATGGTATGGGGTGCCATTGGTTACACGTTTCGGTCACTTGTTGCTCGCATTGACAGCACTTTGAACAGTAGATGTTACATTTCAGATGTGTTACGACCCATGGCTCTACCCCTCATTCGATCCCTGCGAAAACCTCCATTTCAGCAGGATAATGCACGACCGCATGTTGCAGGTCATGTACGGGCCTTTCTGAATACAGAAAATGTTCGACTGCTGCCCTGGCCAGCACATTCTCCAGATCTCTCGCAATTGAAAACGTCTGATCAATGGTGGCCAAGCAACTGGCTCGTCACAATACGACAGTCACTACTCTTGATGAACTGTGGTATGGTGTTGAAGCTTCATGGGTAGCTGTACCTGTACACGCCATCCAAGCTCTGTTTGACTCAATGCCCAGGCGCATCAAGGCCGTTATTACGGCCAGAGGTGGTTGTTCTGGGTACTGATTTCTCAGGATCTATGCACCCAAATTGCGTGAAAATGTAATCACATGTCAGTTCTAGTATAATATATTTGTCCAATGAATACCCGTTTATCATCTGCATGTCTTCTTGGTGTAGCAATTTTAATGGCCAGTAGTGTACACTGGAAAAAAAAGTTCCAATTTTGGCCACCAGGTGCAAATCTGACGCTGTACAGCGTCTTGTCGACGTCTCCGATACTCTTATTGAACAAACTGTATAATTGGTGGTTAATAATAAAATCAACATTATGCCTTTCTTACTCGTTTGACTTTTTCTACCCAAGCTCTGTTCATAATCCATCACATACGGAAATATTTCTATATGTATTTCTTGCAATTACAGCTACAGATTTTCACCTGGTCGCAAATTTCGAACTAATTTCCTTCAGCGTATATCCGTTCTGCATTATCACATTAGAGTATTTACCAAGTTTTGTTGCCATACGATAATTTCAGCCCACGCTGTACCTCTAGGAATAGCTGCACTTTAGCTATAATCTCCCGGTTTTACAAGTCTTTTTCAGAGAACTAACAACTACCGAAAGGACCTATAGTAGTTTCGTGCAGGATAACACAAGAGCACATATCGCCAGTGCGTCTATGACAATATTACGAGGTGTTCTTGATGGGATGAACTATGCTCATGCTAAATGGCGCAATGATTTGCTCGGACTTGTTTCCAAGGGCGCTCCTAGCCTTCTAATATGGATGAAAACCGACACGCCAGCTGCAAAAGTTTGAGGTGCGGGGCAGAGTACGTGCGCTGATCACAGTGTGCCACTCGGTCCCGCGCGACGCCGGTCACAGCGCTCATGCCTTACGCGCAGTATCCTGTATTACAAAAGCGCAGTGAGAAAGCAGTGCTGAAAAGGGATCTCTTTCAGCCTCATTCGTAACATTTCTCTAAATATATTTCATCAGTAACGGATACATTACATTATCATAGACTTTGGCGTCTATAATTTTTCTCTAGTTACTCAACCATGCACCACATAGCACGGTCAACGTAACATATCTGCTTGGTACGAACTTATTTCATTGAAAAAGCCTCTCGCGTTTCCAGTCGCACCGTGTCGCAAATTGACTATGTCGTTTCGACGTAAATATTTGTTCGTCATCAAAAAATTGGAAGGGAAGTTGTTCTCGAACTGCCGCGGATATCGCGCAATTAGGTAACTCTAGAATCGTTCATAGCAACACGATGCAGACACCTTCATCTATGCACAATGCTATTCAGAACTCTTACACGTGTGAGATCCCTTTTCAGAATTGCTAATTTTTAAAATTAATCGGGAAATCTCTAATGCTCTCTTGCGATACAGGTTTGCGTGCAAAACACAGTGAAGTGTTGTTAATGACAATGAGGACACTGCTGGTCATGGAAACTACCACGTCTACAACGAGTCATCGATGTGTCGCAGCCGCATGCTGAACCCATAGTGAAACATAAATGAATTAGCTGCGAGCCTGTAAGGTCGCTGGAACACTTCCGTAAGTATAACACTGACACAATTGTCAAAACTAACTAGAACTTCACAGATGTGCCTGTTAAATTAAATTACCTTTGCATGCGCAAGAGTTAGGAAGCAGAAAAACTACAGTAGCAGATATTGGTATCCTAGTTATATAGGCCACTACAGTCTGTGGTGACTTCATTTTATCTGTAGGTCCAAAACGTGTGTTCCGGTGTCCTTCACATGATTAGCGTCAGCGGATTGTTTACAGTGAGAGGTAGCCATAGTTGGATACTGAGAATGATAACCCACTGTTTACTCTGACGAGTTCCGTTCCATTGGTGACAATGATCAAAGACAGGAATAGATCGGGCTGAGACTGCCATAGGTCCTACTTTCTGCCTGCTATCTTTAATAACGATGACTCCCGAGCAACTCTCTATTTTTTTGACGATAGAGACAAAGAATAGCCTTTATGACTCTATGACGTCGTAAATTGTCAGTTCAGTGACATCGTTTCTTAATTTGCAAAATATACGTGCTACAGGAAGTATGGCGAAGTGGATCTATAAACATTACTCTCAACTTGTAATGTAATTCTTGTCGGTACTCTCTGTATACAGCTGCGACACTCAAAGATGACTTTTTAGCTGCGTGTTCCGAATAAATATGGGTTCTGACATGTTAATACAAGTTAATATAAGATGAAAGCTAATGTCTGTTCAATAAAGTTTCTTGTACTGACGGAAGATGTAGTAATATCCATGCCACGCAATGAAAATCACTATTGTTATTGTTATTACTGTTATTGTCATCATCATCATCTTTAATGTTACTACTTAATACTTCCATTTCAATTCCCAGTGCAGTTTTATTTGTACAAAGAAACTTACAGAGCGATATATGCTTAAATATAAGGAGATATTGGGTGCTAGCATTTCTAGTAGAATAAGGCCATAAATAAAACAAATAATTACCTTAATAACACCAAGAGGTATCAGGCTACCCACCCACTAACAGAAGGCATTCTTTACAGTAAATTATATATAGAAACTATGCCATCCAGATTTGTTCAAATCATTTATTCTCAACAGTTGTCCATGGGTGGCCGTTTGTAAGTCGTTTTAAAGTAAAAAGATGTTTTACCTTAGGCTGTGTATTATCATTAAGTTTGTTACAGACATACTGATCAGAATGATCCTGTTTCTTAGCGATTGACCTGATCCTTCAACCTCTGGCGAACTGAGATACAGTACTGCCAGTAACTTACCTGAGAAATACTTACACACAAGTAGATCACTTCTACTTCCGTGTCTTTATTTATTTGAAAATATTAGTTCTTGGCAGCATCCTTGCTGAAGATAAACTTACGGGCTTGAATAAGGAGATTTCTTCATATGATGAGTGATTGGACGGTCTATCATGATAGGTTTTTAACATGTAAGTTCTTCTGGACGATGGTATAATTCTGTTAGCTCGAAACACACGGCAATTGTTTCCTGCTTCAGAAGTTGAGTTAGCTGATGCAGTGGTTAAGGCGCAGGATTTCGGTCGGGAAAGCAGTGCTGAAATTCCTGTCCGGCCATCCAGGTATTGGTTTTCTGTAGTTTCCCGAAATCAGTTAATGCGAATGCCAGAATGTGTTCTTTGAACAGGCCACTACCAATCTTCTCATCCATGTCCAATCCGAGATTATACTCTTCTCCAGTGACTTCGCTAGCTGAATGTTAAGTACTTATATTACTTCCTTCATGCTTCAGAATCTTAGAACAAGATCGTATTGAAGTCTGGTTGTTCTGCATCTTCTGGAATTTACTGCCCACACACAAATTATCTGTACTAGTTGCGAATTTAGTTTCATTTCGATCATAGGACGATGAATTAACTGTATATTCTTCCAAATACATCTCTTAATTTTGTTATGCTGCATTCTATATACCTTCACTGTAATTATGTTCTGTAGTTTAATATGAAGTACCCATTTTCTTCAACAGTTTTCCATTTTTACATTATTATGAAATAATGTTATCTTGAATCTTATAAAAACAGCATATACTTGTAAAGCTGGTCTTAATACAGTTATTATGCATTCAGCTATTCAGTTTTACTTTTTCCAAAGATGTAAGTAACCTTGCAACAAAAGTGAATGAAAATAGACCTTACTTGAAATTTATGCAGCATCAGTGAATGAATACATGTATTTAAGTTATTATATCAATATTCTTTCAGTTATATCAGTACTTCCATAAATTACTGATAATATTGTAATTCCTTCACAAAGAAAAGTCTTAGTTTTGGTTTCATACGTTAATTCATAAATATTATCCAATGAATGTCACTCAAGGATGATTTGCGGTATGACTTTTCTAAATATTACGACGTCTGTGATCTTTATAGAAGTAATTCAGACAGTTAACTTACAAATTTGAAGTAAATAACCTTCTGGCTATATGCTCCCATAATTGCAACAAAAATTTTTTAAGGTTATTATAGCTTTCTTGAACACCCACTCATCCTCAGTATTAGATTCTCAATTGTATAATATTTTCCTCTGATGTGTTTTACTTAGCAGAAATATTTAACTTAGATAACAACTGAAAGAAGTTTTTGGTAGTTACGCACGTTATCCAGCTGGCTCCACTACAAGTTTGTCCCTGTCATCTTCTACCTTCAACATTAGAATAAAATTCAAGCTGTTGGAATGCTTATGCTTTCCGTCACAGTTAACAGTACTTCAAACACTTTAATATCACTTTCTTCAGTTTTATCAAATTTTTCAGTGAAAATGTAATAGAAAATATTATTTGTAAACTTCACATGATATCTATTCTTTATGCTTCTCTTCATAAGTATATCAGTCATTGAGACACTCATAACAAAACTGTATTGCACCTCAAATTAAAATAATACTGAAATCAATTCACAAAACTTCAATAAAAGCTCTGTAACACAAAAACTAATAAATCCTTTAGTTTGAAGGTTTAAAAATTCTGTCCTTGTTGGTGTGAACTTTTTGCATACCATTAAAGATTTATTTCTTCACCTTATGGTAGATAATTATAATTGTCAACTTCATTATATGTTTTCATCTAAAGTAGACATGACTCATATGCTTGAAGGCTTCATTTTCTTTAATGTGTTGTAGATGATTGTAATTTTTTATTATCTCATATATTTTCACAAATAGCTTAAAATTTTCTCAAAGCAATAATATTCCTCTTGATTTATATTTTTGTAACATAATATTAATAATAATAGCGGATTCTTTCATTAATCTTCAGAAAAGTGCTAAACAGTTATTTACTACAGGCGATCGTCTCCCTTTACTTTATGGTAGAAAATAGTTCCTGATGTATTTCGTTTTTGCCAGAAGAAAATGAGAAATGAGTTATAATGTTAATGTTAATATCATCAATGGATATTGGTAGTATAATGATCTTTGTAGTATATGTAATGAGCTTTTAAGTTTCCTTAGCTTTTTTTAAAGAGTTGAAAGGAATATATTCAAATATAATTCGGTGCATTCCATTGCATTATTTCTTGTTGCGCATAACGATTTGTACATGTCCTTATTTTTTTTCATGAGTATCAGAGATGAAGTTTAAAATTTTTTAAAATTGCTTTGGTTCCACGATCATTTTTCATTAAGGCAGCCTATTTATCCATCTCTCCTATTTATTTTACAGTGAGATATACTATACTGAAGTGTGAAAGTTAATTATATGATGTTAACTCGATTTTAGATTATGTATATACACTTACATTTAATTTCTTGCGCAATATTAAATTTTTCAAAACATTTCAATGGCTTTTAGGACATTATAAAACTCATGTCAGTGTTTTGGTACTTCAATAGAATCTTCTACATTGTTATTTCCAGAGAAGAATTAATTTTTAATTCTTCCATCATTCCAACGTAATCCAGACAACTTCTTTTATATCTCCTCCCCTTTCCCTGTAACATTTTATGAATGAAACTACCGAACATGCTGAAAGCGAGAAAGACGCTGCCTCACACACAAAAGCTATACCTAATTCTTAGTCACTATACATAACTTTGAATTCAATATTTGACAAATTTTTGTTAATGTTGCTTATGGTTACTGCATTCTAACATTATATGCTGATACAGTAGGAAGTAACAAAACTATTTCTCTTTGTGTAGATGTTATCTGTAGGTAATACATTTCGATATAGATGTTCCTGTTAACTGAACAGTGAAAATAAAATAGAAATAAAACGTTTTTGAATATAGACAACGTCATTCTTTCCTGTAGACAATAATGAATTACCGAAACATTCCTGTGCGTTTGAATTTTACAACACACTATATAAAGACTCAACTAATTTGTGCCAAATTGATCACTTTTTCATTATTATTTGGATTATGACATCAAGTGATCTTCATTGAGCCATTATTTTTAACTACCACTTGCAGTGGCCATTGTCAAATTTTATGTCAGAAGACCAGTTTCTTCATTTCATCTAGGATTGCTTTTTTTTTAATTGAGTATGATACTATTTGAACCATTTGATATATGACACAAATCAAAGTAATTCTGGTAACATATTCTCTTACCATTTATACAATTTTACTACATATGGTTGTCAGTAAAATAACGTATTTGATCAACAGACTGCATTAGACAGCATACTGCAGAACATTCAAGGAAGTATATTATCTTCTGTTATCAACAGCTAGTAATTTATTCCACTATCTTTCTTTCTGTGTTAGTTACCTACATATATGTTGCAATACTTCAATTTGAATAAGAATTTGATACAATTTATTGTAACCTCATTTGAAATGTTTGTTTGTGTACCAGAAGTTAGCCCTTTTTGTATTTATTTTCGTTGTAATTCTTTATGGACGTAAATATTATCACACAGTCTTTTTTATATCCAATTCATATTACTGGAACACCATAAAAACGTTTATGCAAGTATTTACTTTAGACTGCTATGTGCTATCTTTTAATAAGATTGAAATAATTATGTAATTCTGTGCTTTAATCTGTCCATCAACGATTTCAACAATAATGTAAATTGTTAGTTAATTTTTTTCCATTCATTTTATATAAATGCTATCCATACGTGGAATAACTTATTTTTCCAAATACAGTGCAGCTTCCTTTGATATGTGCAAGGAAAGTGATGAGTAATTATTTCAGAAAAGATTAAAAAATGAAGAATGCGATGGATTTCAGGAGCCTCTCAGCCTGAAAAATATATTTTGCTGCTCTCTCCTCTTTGTAATAGTATGGCCATTCTTGCCAGTAACTGTTTTTCTTTTTCCGGTATTTTCGATGGCAGCAAGATCATATGTTGACTCACCCTTTTCCCTTTTCCTTCACGGATGTACTGTACAGACTGCTGAGGACGGTGAACCACACAGTAACCTGAAATGCAGACAATCATTAGTACTGTGATTTTGATATGTAATTAATTTACAGTTTCATAATAAATATTTAAGTACATATTTAAAAGATAAACTACTTTATATACTTAATTTACTCTTTCTATGTTGTGAAAGTCTTCAAGATTGCTATATAATGCATGATTTGTGTCATTATGTTTTTTAATAGCGAGGGATAAGGAAGCAATAAGGGTAGATTTTGCATTCGGAGGACTTCAACTGAACTGAGTAAGAAACAGGAGCAACACCTTGTCTGACACATGCGCATCATATACTATCGATACAAATCTGTACCGACATAGTAAATACGTTACCGCACAGAGATTATCAACTTAATCAAAGCCGTATTTCGGTGTGTTATGTGACACGCTTCCTCAATGTAATTATATGCTGTTTTAGCCTACAACTGAACAACTTTCCAAGTAACATTCTCATAAAATGTAGCCATTGTTTGTTCAACGAAGTAGTTAGTTCCATGCTTTCTTGTTACTGAACGTCTTAAACTTCAACAGTGTGTAAATCCCCAGTTCGATAAAACGACGTTGGCGTCAAGTATGCGGCTGGCAGGATAGTGTTAGGGTATCATTGTATGAGACTTTATAGTGTAAAAAAGTGTCCTACCGCGCTAAAAGGGGGGTCCTGGGAAGGAAAGAAGTTCTCACTCCAACAAATGTTTTTTGACTATTGCTTTTACCACTGCAAGATTACTAAATATAACTGTCCATAAGTTACATTAAACCCTTTCTCTTGTAAAGTGTAGAGACACTCAGCATGAAAATATGTCATTCGTACACTTATCCTGTGTTGTGTGATAAAATAACCACTTAATTTTCGTTAAAAGAACAAGAATCATTGAACAAACTGCAGTCAGTAACGAGTGCCCCAGAACTGCGTTGCCTATAGTGTTCCTGTCACTGCTGTCTGTAGATATTCTATTTAAAAAAACGGGTTATCTTCGAAATGGATGTCACGTTCTTTACTTATTGTAATAACAAAATGAGGAACTCAACAGAAGAGATCATTTGTCTATAAAAGCATGTTGTTCCTTTCTTTCGTGTGGTGTCTAGCACGTTCCTGAATGGATAGCTTCAATTTCTCCACAGACCCCTCTGACAGCCCTCATTCTCAGGTACTTTCAGCAACAGTCGTCCCATTACATAGAATATGTGAAATGTATTATCTTTCATTTCATGTCGTCTTCTAGCAGTTACGTGTTCCGGTATACCAATTAATTGCAAGACATAGAGTGAGTCTCTGCAGAAGACTCACTTTTCATCTGGAGCGTACTGTTGGCCACTCATAAACATCAAGTACGAATTCCGTCGACGTATTTCTCACTTGTAAGAATTTCATAAAACCTAGCTATTTTTTTCATCTTTTTTAACATACTGAACAAAATCCTTTAATGCCGTCACTGATAACGTCTGTGTAACTGCCATTATATCATTGTAGTATAACTTCTTCACTTTCTGGACCGTTCGTGGTGGCGACTTTCTTGCTTCCCATCAAGAGGTTCAGTTGAGTGGACCTTTTTCTTTGATGTGGCTCTGAGTTGACCAAAGTTAAATAAAGTGCTCCAAACCACAACATAAGTGTGCTAAATTCATTCTGTAAACGAAAATCAAGACAGTCTTTCCAATCTTCTATATGATTTTTGTATCATTATTTTACTTTTGTTTTTCAGTGGGATATGTAGCATTCTGCGCTAATTTTCTATTGTTCCAGAGACAGCATATTTCTACAGAGCCCTTCTAATAGTGCTGTGAACTTAAGTACGTTACCTGGCCTCTCTCTTCACCTTCGTATCACAGTAATCTATAGATTAGATCAGTTACGAGTTAAAAATGTAAATAGAATGACGTAATCCAGACTTTCTGTGGGGTGGCTCTGATATCTGGCGATTCTGTTTCTTCTAATCCTTATGCTCCTAGCAGTCCATGATATTTGCACCCTTGTATAAAGTAAATACGATAAGTAACAAAAGTCCCACGACAACAAATAGCCATGTTTTATTCTGTTGCCTTATTACTTCTTGGTGAAATGTAGACGTAGCTTCTCTGTGAAGTTGCCAGAAAGCTGTGCTTCTCCATTACAGGCACTCATGCGATCGCTCCTCATAAGAAATTGGTTATCTCCATTAACAAAATACAATAAGAAAGAATGAATTCAACAAGTTCATATGTCTCTTTAGTGACTATAGGGAAAGGGGCATTCAGGTTTAGAATTTTTAGTACACTGAACGCTGAACTATTAGTTACAGGTACAGGGAAGAAAACTTACTCAATGTTTTTATTCGTATTTATGCATTAGTTCCAATCCCGCACTCTTCCTTCCTCTCTGTAACTTTTGCAGTCCGCACGCTCGTGTATAACTCAGATTATTAAATCTGTTTCACAATTTACAATACTGTAACGTATAAGATATTTAATGGGAAACGATCCATTAGATTTGCTACAGAAATTTGTTTTTCGTTGTTTTTATTGACTACTGGAAGGGATGGCTTTTCTTATTTCTTGAAGTCAGTATTTCCGACCTTGAATTTGACAGTGAATGATGAAAAGAAGACCAGAATTACTGTTTACCAGGATTGCCCCCTCAAGAGTTCCCAAAAAATTCGCTTGAGATTTCTATCGTGCGTCGTTCCGTATATAATGTATTATTACTTCCAGAGTTTTGTATATACATTGTGTAATATTACTGCGCATAGCAGTTGAAATCTTTCATTCTGAAGAAGCCATTTTTCATTTTATTCATGATACTGTGGCATCATCGTGATACATGAGAACAAATGTCTATCATTTACGAACTTACTTGGGCGGTAGATGACTCTTCACGTGACGCCAGAGAGACGAGGTGCATCCTGTTGCTTACCCAGTGTGGTAGGAACCAGTTAAGCTACTGAATATTTACTGAGAACTACGCGGTTTCCTGTTGTCAGTGTAGTCTTACAATGTCACAAGGGGCGCAGTTGAAGGAATTAATCATCTGAATTACAATACGCACAGCTCTGTATGCATAAAGAGAGATCTCCTTGCATCGGCATAGAATGTGTACGTGACGAGAGTAATCATTCCTATTTACGGAGATTAATATAGCAGTATTTTAAAAATGCAAAAGCACGTACAGTTATAAGACAAGACTTGGAGTGAATATGCTAAGTTGTTTAGCAAGTTGCATAAACATGTCTTCAACAGGCTCAGTTCAATCAACACAGATACATTGAGGAAATATATTTCTAATTAATTAAGAAGGAAAACGGAACAGAAAGTAATTTAGTTTTAATACGATTACAACTACCAAGTTTCACACCGTTGAAAAATAAAAACATTATTGCATTGCTCCAGTGCAGTGTTCTATTTGCAGATTTGTGTTCTGTCTACTTTCAGGACTGGCACTAATACCGGTAACGCAGTTAACATATTTTGTGTTGTGCCTATCCTCATACTTCAGACTCATACTACTACTAATTACTTTTTGATTTCTCAAGCTAAATGTCACATTTGTGTATATCATATGGTGATGTTGATCAAAATTCGTATCTGGCAGTCAACATTTCTTACGATTCAGAAGACATGGTGGAGGTGAAAGAAATAAGTACTCAATAAAGATTGGCGAGGAGAAAATTTTTCGACGATGTTTCCAAATATCTTGATTTTCTTCTGTGTTCAGTTTCAGTTAGTAAAATATCTCGTTTCATTCTCTAACGTCGTTAGCAATCGAACTCCTGACGTTGTGGTCAGTTGAATGCTCATTTCTTTCAGCTTTGGATACAGAGTAACAGTACGTGGCGGAGAGGGCGTCCGATCCAGCCATTCAAGCTATTTTAACACAATACACGTTTTCTTAGATGTTTATTACTTTATATCTGGTGCCTCATTTTACAGATAAGTATTAATCTTGTACAAAATTTCGCTATACTTTGTCTGTTAACGGGATATTAATGAGGGATTTTCTCAGCGGCTAAAAATTTATTGTACTACTCTCACTTTTTTAGAGACCACATTATGATTGATGTCCTACGGATAGTTTTATGTGGTACAGAAAATGTAACAAAGGGTGTAACAAAACAGTAGACAATCTTTAGGTGTCATTTATTTCTTATTTCTTCTGACAATTTGCACATTATCATTCAGAACACTTACACTGAATAAAACAATAAGCTGTTTCAAAACAATTGATTTTTTATTAGATCTGAACAGTTACTTAATTTGAAAATTATACTTTTCTCAGGAAGTTGGACGTGAATATCTTGTGTCTTGCAAGTCATCTTTCAGGCTCGGTGAGAGCTTAACATTTTTTAAACTGTTTAGTCTGTCTTGTTCTGGCTAGTCTCTTGACATATTCTTCCACAGAACCATGTAGCGAGGAAAGATATTCGCTCGCATTTCGTATCTTCAGTGAATTCACAAAATCATATCTAACATAAGTAACCAAACTAGTGTAAATAAGAATGATTCAGTTGCTCTGTCTTAGACCTCATGTTTTATAAAGCTTCCTGATACTGTTACTGCTTTCCCTTCACTATTCGGTGGGAACAATGTGAAGAGTAATGAAACATCGCCAAGAAGACTTATCTGAAGTTTGTGTACTTGATACCATGTACGACAGAAGTGTGGTATGATGAACATCCGTACTGAGTGCTTCTCTCCAGTTTTAATAAATATATTAAATTACGTAAGCCCTCTGACGTTAATCAATACTTCAGTGATGTGATTATTGGTTTGGCAGTTGTTTCGTGAATATTTCGTTGAACACAGTATGGTTTTATAAGCTTTGTTATAGCCCAAAAGAGAGAGACTGAATCCATTAACCGCTTTTCTGCAGCGTTTCAAGAAAAGAAAATGTGAGTGTGGCAGTGACGGAATTGTCGGGCTGATTGTGATAAGCCTGTCTTTAGCATGTGTGACATAATTAGACATCTTGCAAAACAACTTTCCTTGAGAAATTTGACTCAAATTGATTAATTTGACTTGTATTAATATCGCATCACTTACACAATAAAATTCCTGATGAAATTTCATAAATGACAACAGAAATTTGCTGGAAGTGATACTATTCCCTCAGGCGTACTATTTTTTACATGATCTCTGAGGAAAAAAGCAGAATGTGAAAGTTGTAAACGATGAGTTAAGAAGACTATGTTTGACATTTTCACGTCCTCGATAAGACGTTTCTCCTTTCTATGTGCTCTCAGATTCTGATTTTGTACTAATGATCGATTTGCGTTTTATAAGACATATACTTCCAGTTTTTGGAAATTTTAATAACTGATCATTCCTTAATTTATTATCTTGTAATCTGATGTATATTTTCCGCAGTGGATTTGTTTTCGAATTGTATGCATCAAAAGGAAGGAAATGTATGTTGTGCGTTACAGTTGTTTGTATTACGCAGCGAGTGTGTGAAGGGTAGAAAACAAACACTCATTAAACCTATCGGTATATGTGGAAGAGAAGTTACAACTGTGGCCTACGGAATCTAAAGAAAGTTATCTGTTGCATTGTAATAAAAGCATTGCTTTAGTAGGTAGGAGAATTTTTAGATTCTCGTAAAATAACAAGTGAAGATAGTTCCATATTATTATTTTGCAATATTGAGCTATTAGCGCGTCCAAAGGGATCAATTAAAGCATATGTCTGTATTTATTCCTCTCAAGTCTTAGTGGCACGAGTCTGAGGCGGAGGGCAACTTCTGTTTTCGTTATGATGTAACTTTATAGACTAGGTAGCTTCTTTTTTTAGATAATCCAGCACACTTTTTAGTGTTAGAAAGGTAAAGGCTCAGTGAGAAATAATCAAAGAGAAAACGAATGTCCATTAGAGGCAGCGTACGAAATGGGTAAGAGCCTTATATGTAATGTTATCAGTAACTGGAAGTTGGATTAGCACTATGGGGTGTTACTGGGGTCTCGGAAACTGTCAAGAGATGGAGACAATGTAATATTGTGAGGATATTTACCACGTTGGACCACATCTGCAATAATACTCGTGTCCCATAAGAGAAGAGCAATTTGGTGTTGTAGTACGTGCAGTATCTCGGTTGCACGGGCTACGGCGGCCAAACTAGAGCGCCGGAAGGACTTCGCGAGATGAGCGCCTTTTTATTTCTCCGCAAACTTGCGATATCGTACGTGAAAGCCGGCTAACGACATCTGGGGCGTGGTTTTATTACGTGGCTACCTGCGAGCGCGGGCGCGAGCACAGGAAAAACATCTTATCGGGACGCGCGGGAGGCCGCGAGCCTTGAGTAAATATTCAGTAGCACAGGCAGCAGGCTCCTTACCTAAGGCGTCCAGCGGCGCGCCGGCGCAACTCTGCATCACTGCGTAAAACTCTCGTCTCCCTGTTGTTCCTCTCTTGTCACTTCAGTAGCATTCTTTCTGTAGTTAGTCCATAACGTCGGAGTTTTCTCCATCGAAAATTGACTAACGTACATAGTTCCGTGCAAAATTTTCCGCACGCTCTTCCGTATACAACAAGCTCACCAGCAACTAAATCAGATATCTCTTTGAAAGACGTTTATTTTGAAGTGATTTAAATGGCGCCTTTATCTGCTTAAGTAATCATACTTTGTTGCTAAAACTGCCTTTGTTATCCAAAAATATACGTGGTAGTTGGTGAACAGTGAAATTCAGATTAAAAAAGGTCAGCTTTCTTCTGTATATAGTCAACTCTCCTCAGAAAAAAATTATTTCTGTCCTGTCAGGATAAAACAATACTCTGTTCTGCCTAGAGATATATTTTTTTCACATTTTGCTGCGGCTGTCACCACCGAGGAAAAGAGCCATCGTAATGGTGCGTGTGATGCCGACATTTTCTTGACTTTGAGCTGAAATTTCTCTTGAAGAATTTTTGCTGTTTTCTTCCATATTTTAGTTTTCTTTATTTTACTAGAACATCCTCTCATTAGTGAAGAAGAGCCTAAATTTCGAAGCCTGCTACTGCACTTGCCGTATGCCGAACAGCGTAGATCGACGACTAAACATCCCAGCACCCATCTTCTTTCATCACTCTCTTAATGTTCCTGGTCTCGGCTTAGTGGCAGTTATGCTTAGTTCAGTCATGAAATCTCAGCAGTGCTATACAATAACAAATGTGTAAACCTGCCCCTTAACTTCTTCCTCAACGCACAGAACTGCATTGGATTACCTAACTTCATAAAATAATGTTGTTGAATCGTTGCATGCCAGTTTCAAGAAGGGTGTCAAACATTTCTCTAAGTATCTGTTCACAGCTAAATCCACCTTCTTAACACTGCAATAAAATATAAATTATAAAAAATTTGTAAAATTCCTAGCAGTGCCACGACAGAGATGACATTCAATGTCTGTTTTTGTAAGATTACTTGCACGACATCGTTAAATTGAACAATGACTGTTCTACCTAGTTTTTGTTCTTTCTAATGTAATAAACAGATCCTTTTTTGAACTGAGAACTTCAAGTAATTCTGCTCACTCGATGAACTGATGTATTTGTGGGATGTCTTCAATTCAGAATTGCTGGAATCGTACTGATGAACCCTTATGTCGTTGTATGCTTTCTGATCCTACTACCTTGCTGCCTTGTCAATCCCTTCACGCGACTGTGAGCTGCAGCCCTTGTAGTGGTACTTACCCCTTTCCAAACAAGGAGAACTTCTTTCCTTCATTTTGTACCATAACGTGAATCTGCGGAACCAAAGAAGTCTGCATGAAACAAAAATTGTGTATATTATGAAAAATCTCCTGTCCTACATTAGAAATTGAAACAGGTCTACAAACCGTTTGTATCTGAAGAAACAGACATTTTGCTAGAATTTCGGACAGCCAGTGTTACAGCGGTCTCTGGACTGAAGTAATTGTACTTTTTGGCTGGCTTACAACCAATAATGCAATAAACATGCGGCATGATATTTGGGGAACACAAATACATATTTGAAGGTGGGATGGACCAACTGTTCATTATTGTTGAAACTTGTGGTGAGTTATCAACCGGTGAAGGCTAACCGCTGTTACATATTTGGATGTAGGTGTAGGTTGTAAACACAGAACACATTGCAATTTTGTCTTACAGGCTTAGGAATATTTCGTAGTTGCCAATGTCAACACAGTATTTTTATCTGGATAAATAAGACTACCTGTAGATTGCGATGTTTGTAAACTAACAAGGTTCGCATGGAATATGGCTTTTTCAAATTGAATTTATACGTGTACTTGAACAGCTATCTGAATGTTAAGCTGCAAAGGAAACTAAAGTTTAAACGAGACACGGAAATCGAGTCAGTAAATAGAGTTATGTGTGGGAAGAAAGGTGTACAGATGTCGGGCGACATGGGGTCATATATACTGGGTGATTAAAAAGTCAGTATAAATTTGAAAACTGAATAAATCACGGAATAATGTAGATAGAGAGGTACAAATTGACACACATGCTTGGAATGACATGGGGTTTTATTAGAACCAAAAAAATACAAAAGTTCACAAAATGTCAGACAGATGGCGCTTCATCTGATCAGAATAGCAATAATTAGCATAACTAAGACAAAGCAAAGATGATGTTCTTTACAGGAAATGCTCAATATGTCCTTCATCATTCCTCAACAATAGCTGTAGTCGAGGAATAATGTTGTGAACAGCACTGTAAAGCATGTCCGGAGTTATGGTGAGGCATTGGCGTCGGATGTTGTCTTTCAGCATCCCTAGAAATGTCGGTTGATCACGATACACTTGCGACTTCTGGTAACCCCAATTCCAATAATCGCACGGACTGAGGTCTGGGGACCTGGGAGGCCAAGCATGACGAAAGTGGCGGCTGAGCACACGTTCATCACCAAACGAGGCGCGCAAGAGATCTTTCACTCATCTAGCAATTTTTTTGGTTCTAATAAAACCCCATGTCATTCCAAGCATGTGTGTCAATTTTTACCTCTCTATCTACATTATTCCGTGGTTTATTAAGTTTTCAAATATATACTGACTTTTTGATCACCCGGTATAATATATGTAAGATGTCCTTCCGAAGAGTCGTCAGGACGAGTTTATCTGGTGTTTCGGCAGATATTTGTAGTTTTTGTAATGTGTGGCTGGAATCAGTTCAAACAAAATCTGCTAATCACGTTTTTCATGCGACGCACAGTGTCGAAAGGAAGTGTCGATTTGTTTCCCCTTAGAGACTAATTTTACGTGCGCATTCGGTAGAGCGGTCCCAGATTAGTCTATTGTGATGTTCATTTTATCGATATGTGTTAACGACAACAGTAAAACACGAAGAATAAGTAGTACTCCAGCAGCGGCTGAGCAGCGTCCTGGCCCACTCAGACAGCTACCGCCAAGCAGCAGCGTTGCTCAATCGCTGATGAAGTACTGGTTATTCTTCGTGTTTTACCGTGCCTGTTACTACATGTCAATGAAACAAGTATCTCAGCAGAATAATTTGGAACCACTCTATCGAATGGTTACGTAAAATACCACTTTCAAAATAATTTTATTTGTAATGAGAAATAAACTGACGTTTTCCAATGACACTGAACTCCGCATGAAAGACGTGATGAGCAGTATTTGTTTTGGGCTAACTCCATAACACGTTGAAAAAACTTAATTGCAAATATCTGCTATAAAAACAGATAAATAGGTCCGGGTGACTGAAAGGAGAGACAGCCAGTATACACTGCTTGACCAAAAAAGTGAAGCACCCAGAAGGCACAGTCAGATGTCAATGTAACTTCGTACGGGTACACACCATCTACGAGTATGTAAATGAGTAGAGTTGCAATTCTGTGTGACAGGTAGAACGGTCACCATAGTGGACTAGTGTTGTTCGTGTTCAGTGTTGTTACCAGACCTGGTACACCCGTAAAATGGGCGTGAACAGCGTCGGATGTTGAGTGGTCACTGAAGGACACAGAAATGCTGCGCACACGCGTGAGACAGCGTTATCAGCAGCTCAAAGAAATTTTAAGGAGTCTAATTGTGGGTCTCCATTTAGCCGTCTGGTCCAGTCGTGCAGTATCCAGGTTTGTGGGGCATTCGGATGTGACAGTGGGTCAACGATGGACTGCATGCCAACTTGAGGGCAGGCGCACTCATCGTCAAGGTTTCGGTGACTACGCCTGGCCACCACAAGACAGGATCTGTGTAGTGAGCACCAAGAATATCATAATCCCTTCAAATATGCACCCACCGTTCGAGAACAAGTAATGGACTCCCTGCAACATTCCATGTCACCATGGACAAATCTGAGACTTGCAGCAGTTAGACTAGGGAATTGCCGTACTATGCGTAGGCTATCATTAACACCATATCACAAACCGGTGCGTATTGAGTGCTGCCGTGACTGGGAAGCGTGGACTGCTGATGAAAGGCCTCGTGTTGTGTCCAGGCTGAATCACGATTCTGCACTACCCCGGATGACCACTGTCGGCGACCACTGGAGCGATCTGATTCTTCTAACGTTTTGGAGAGGCACGTAGTTGTTACTCCTGGCCCCATGATGTGGGAGCCATTGGCTATGACTTCAGGTCACGATGACTCCACAATGGGACGTCACAGACACCTAGCGTCCTCATGTGTTACCTCATATGCAACAACATAGTGGTGCCATTTTTCGGCAGGAGAACACTCGTCGTACAAAAGGGTCGTGTCTCCGTGACCTGTCTGCGTGATGTTCAGGTACTGCCGTGGGCAGCAAGATCCCCAGACTTGCCCCAATAAAACTTGTGTGAGACAAGTTCGGACGTCGACTCAGTCCTAAGCGATTATCCAGAGCACCAAGGACCAGTTATCACAGTGTGGGTCAGCTTGGATCTGGAGAGGATACAACGTCTTTATGACGACCTTAACAACCGGACTAGTCCGTGCATCCAATTCAGAGGGTGTGCAACATCATACTGATAAATGGACCCATTCTGCCAAGTACTTTGTAAATTTGACGCAGTTTTGTAATCATCACAATAACGTCATATTCTCTCTCCAGCAGTGAAGTTTAATTTCGTTTCCATCTCTCCTCGTGGCTGCTTCTTTTTTGGGTATATTAACCAGTATATGGAAAGAAGAACGGTAATGTAGACGGAATGAAGAACTGAACTACCTGTATGGAGAGCAGGGCCTATGCGAATAAGTGGAGAAAGGAAAATTCAGGAGTAAGAAGAGTAATAGGAAGGTCTAGGAAACGATGGACAGAATGTGCTGAAGAATTTCTACAGATGGTGGGGATCTGAAGACGGAAACGGATATCGGAGACTAGGTGAGAATGGAAGAACGTTCTATTGGCGTTCCGAGCCCTTTACGGATTGTAGCACTGAGCAGTAAGCAATCGAGCAAGTGTAGACGGTACCATACGTGTCGCAGGTGATGGATAGCTGCTGTTTTATAACTGGAATTAAATAATCCGTATGTGCACTTTATACAGAAATTCGAATAAAACTTACAAATAAGACCGTCGACTTATACTGGCTGGTTATAATTAAACTGATGATGTTCCGAGTACTGCGGTGCGGGCTGTATACATCGCAGTACGCTGAAACATTGTAGGTTTGTTCATTAATCGGTGCAGCTAAGGAATATGCTGAAAAAAATAATAGTTTCACTTTTTGCCACGAGGTCAAAATATGGCGATGTAAGCAGTCAGAATGCGGTGCCGTTGCAGGAAAAGGGGAGGAACGATCAAATACGTTATAACGGTGGTTCTGGCATGTCCGAAGAAACATTCCATCGTACTTCTAAACAACCAGGCATTGCAATTCGTATTTATCCGCCGACACCGGGCAAGCGACTTTCAATTAAAATGTCTCCCCAGTACGGGAATGTAGATAATGGATGTACGAGTGCAGGTTGTAGACACATGGATAACAACATACGGAAGTCTGGGTCTGGTCGTGAGGCGTGTTCGGATAGCCTAATGATAAAATGACCGCTCGCGATAAGCGGAAAATTCGGGTTCCAATCACGGTTCAGCACCAATTATCATTCTCATCGTTCCATTATACAGCTGATGATAATCCATATTCGCAACTGCGAATAAATAAGGTTTCCCGACTCAGCAACATGTTGTCTGCAAGCATCAGACGGCATGATCGATAGTCGCTCGCAAAATAACACGTGTAATCAGAGCGATATGTCATTATATTCTTTCCGGACCAGGAAGACTGCGGATACATCCCTGATAGACACGCTCTTTCATATGTCCCTACAGCCAGAAGTCAGATGGATTTAGGTCGGGGTACGTGGAAGGCCACAAATCTTGAGATGATGCCGTCGTTACCGCAAGTTCCTAGAAGCAAATCTTTTATTTGGCAAGCGACATGTGCTGTCGGTGCATCTTCCATGAAAACAGTGGTACGGATACAGTAACGTTCTTGCAAAGCTGGAATTACGCGTTGCACAAGGAGGTCCTTATAACGTGCAGATATCACTAGACACCTAGCAGCCCTGCGAGATGCCACTTCCTCGAAGACAAACGGACCGATAATGAAGGAGCTTTTGAAACTACACCGCCCACCCACATGAGCTGAGTGCAGTGGATTTTCTTGCACAACGTGTGGCGGAGCAGAACCCCATATGTGGTAGTTCTTGCATTCACGGCACCGTGCAGAGTAAAATGTGCCTCGTCCATCCAAAGAATACTTCCCAGCCACATGTTATCTACTTACACACGTGCCAAAAACTGAATGGCAAAATCGCAGTGTTTTAGCCTACGTTGGGACTTCATTTGGTGCACATTATGAGTCTTATATGGGTACGAGTGGAAACTGTGCGAGAAAATATTTTGAACTGTTGACCAGGGGAGAGACAATTCGCGTGACACAGTTCGAACATTGGCTGTAGAATCTGAGGCATGTGCTGCACGTAACTACGGCAACTTCTTCAACAACTGCCATGGGAATGGGGTGCCTCTCTCTTCCTGTTTCACAACGTAATTTTCCTGTTTCTCAAATTTCTTCATCGTACTCTTTAGCCCTTTATTGACATGTGACCTATTTGCAACCGCGATATTCGCGCAATGCAGTGCTGTTATTGTTGCCGTTCTGATTAAAAACTTTACCAGCAGTGAACGGTCTTCCTTCTCAAAGCCATTACATTTGATACGGAAAACTTCAACCTTCTTCACCCTTCACTCTAACAGTCACTTTACAACAGAAAACAGCACGCGTTACCAAGCGACAAATAGCATACTGACGTCAAAACATGAAGCATTTCCCATTCTGATTGCTTACAGCGTCACATTTTCACCTGGCGGCAGGAAGTACAACTGTTATTTTTCTTTGAGCATACTCCGCGAGTGCTCTGAGCAGCAACAATTCGAGCGAGCGTAGGTGCGATGTTTCAGCGTCCTGCGATGTGTACAGCCCGCGCAGCAACACTGGGAACACCGTCATTTTCGTTATAACCATCTGATATGTACAACTTATTCCCTTCTCTATTAAGCTAAGCACTACATGATCTACAATACAGTTTGGCGGTCATAGTAGTAGAAACCCTACAGTGGACAAATTAGCTGAACACAAGAACAGTTTTAAAACTTCGCTATCCAATTTTAACAGGGCGCAATAATGAAAACAAATATTTAATTAGCGAGTCTTTATGGCCAGAAGTTTTTCAAAGAATGGTCAAATAATTTATGTGGAACTGAGGGTGACAATAGAAATGAGAGTGGACGATTTCTCGAAAGGAGCAATCGTCTGTCGGAGGGGAGTGAAACAGTAGTAGTGGCGAGAAGGGGGACTCACGCGGAGGTAGGGTAGTCGAGGTGGAGGCGGTGCTGGAGGCGGGCGTCGGCGTGGGCGTGGAGGCGGCGGCGGCGGCCGGCGTGCTGGGCGGCGGCGCAGACGCGGGGACGGGCGCGGGGGCGGGTGCGGGGGCGGCGCTGGCGGGCGGCGCGCCGGCGGCGGCCGTGGCGGCGCTCGTGGGCGCCGGCGTCGTCGCCGCGCTGTCGCTCAGCCGCTTCGTGTGGAAGTCCTTCTGCGACTCCACTGCAACCACACACCACTCTCAGCTCCCTCCCAGGGACGAGGTTCCTAGCACTACAGCGTGTACTGAGGGGCGTCAGAACGTCTGGGATAGTTACGTGGAGTCGGTACAGTCGAGCTGGACATTACGAGATATGCGACGAAGCCAAATTGTAGGCAACTGCTTATGTGGTGCATTCGTGGAAACAGTCGTAAGTCTACCGTGGCTGTCTACAGCGGTCGTGTGCAGTCATATGATGTTGTACAAGGTTCACATGAAAACTTCGTCATGAAACAGTACAGTGGAAGGTTAACCTTAATTTAATGATCGAGCGATGTGGCTCACACTTTAAGGAAAACCGATTAATATGGTATAGCGAATCAGTTTAGGTGAGCATTTTGATCAATTACTGACGGCATTATTCCCAGCGTAGAACTGCATTATGCGAGATTATAATGATTACCATGGTATGTAAGGAAACGCCAAACATTTTTTCGGTGATCAGCAGACCGAAATAAAACGTCTTCCCTTGCTTCCACAACCGCCAGATTTAAATATTATTGAGCGATTGCTGTATGTATTGGAAAACACTTAATATCTCGTTCTTCTGACATCCCGCGAGGAAAACTGGCCCACATGAGCATGCGGTTGTAAGGGAACGTAACTAACAAGGGGAGACCACGACGTTTGGAAAGCAGATTTACCGCAGACTTCGTACACTCGTAGTACTCCATTAGGACAACAAAATGTGTAAGCAGTAGCGCGTACTTCTCAAGCGTTATTGAGAAAATCGCATGATAATTTCGGTCGTCCAATATATACCTGTGCGTGGCCATTTTTATCACGAACCGGCGGCAGCCGACTGGGTAGCGTTCAAGCCCGGTAACTATTGGGTCGCTGGATCGAGTCCCGTTCGTTAGTTTTTTTTATGTTCAACACAGTCTTTTCTTTACTATTTATATTACAGTTGATATAAGGGGAAAAATACGTGTAATCGAATGAACTTTTATTAAATTTACAATGTTATTTGGCAGTCTACAAACTTTTATTATCACAAATAATATAATTTACTATCGACTAGTAAACGACCAAACGCATAAAGTGATACTGAAAATGTATACTTGTCTGTGTCTTCAAACTTTTTCGTATTTAATATAAAGAGAACGAGAAATTGCTTCTCGTGAAGACGCAATTAGAATACAGTCGATACTGCATGACCAGTTAGCAGCGGCGATATTTAAGGAAATGCTGCGTTATGCATGGTTTGCTTCCAAATTATCGTCTGAAAGAGAGATTTTTGAAAGTGTTAACGAGGTTAGTTTCCCCACGAAAAACCTCAAAAGAACTTGTGTATGCGGAAACATGGCATGTATTCAATGCAGCTGGTGCCGTTTAACTTTATGTTTTCCATGTTTTTACGAAAAACACCATCATGCAACTTGTCCTCGTAATGTCGGAAGCGACGATTAATTGTACATCTTTCGAAAGCCCACTGTGCCGCTCATAAAGTTGGACGTAACAAGTCGCTACGGGCTCCTTCCAGGTATCAGGGATTTCTCAAATCACGGACAAGCATACATTTTCAGTATCACTTTATGCGTTTGCTCGTTTACTAGTCGATGGTTATGAATATTATATTATTTGTGATAATAACAATTTGTAGACTGCCAAATAACATTGTAAATTTAATAAAAGTTCATCCGATTACACGTATTTTCCCCATTATATCAACTGTAATATAAATAGTAAAGAAAATGACTATGTTGAAAATAAAGAAAAACTGACGAACGGGACTCGATCCAGCGACCCAACGATCACGGGGCTTCAACGCTAACTACTCGGCTGCCACCGCTTCATGGTAAAAATGGTGCACAGGTATATATTGGATGACCGATATTATCTTGCGATTTTCTCAATAACGCTTGAGAAGTACGCGCTACTGCTTAAACGTTTTGTTGTCCTCATGGAGTACTACGAGTGTACGAAGTTTGCAGTAAATCCGCGTCCCAAACGTCGTGGCTTCCCCTTGTAAGTTAAAACTATATTCAAGCGTGACTGTCTCTTTCTTTTAGCTTGTCTAGTAGCTTATATAGGCGATGGCTTCAATTTAGATGTGAAACGCGTCCACGTCTGCTGAGGGAAAGCGAGAAGTCTCAGAGTCGTTTGTCCCGGTATGCAATAGGGTAGACAGGGTGATGTGCCACTGAATGACGGTCAGAAAAAGTGGTTTCTACATGATGGTCTACTAACTCACTACTAACTTGGGCTTCGGAGACATCTCGACAGAGAATACGGTGAATGGATGGGCCGAGGTGGTCCAACAGCGTGGCCGCCGCCATTACTGGATTTAACTCCTGCGGAATGCTTCTTGTGGGGTTGTATGCGAAGTTCAGTTTACAAGATTCCTCTAGAGAGATCTGCTGGCACGCGCTCTTGCCGCTGTACTGTAAACTGAAGAGACACCGGGTGGGATGGAGAGTGTGTACTTCAACACACTTCGTAAGTACAGTGTCTGTAACAACGCTGGTGGTCGTCACATCGAGCCGCTGTCGTAATGCATCAGTTCTGTTCTTTGCGTGCACTATGCTGGGTTCTTTCTAGTTTTAGAGTAATGTAAACACATAACATTTAAGTGTTAATACAGACAAATGTGCTTGAGTGTTAAATTGATGGTTCGTTATGTTTCCTTTCGAATTGTTACATAATAATTGCACTGCGTCGCACCTAATTCAGTACCTCAAACAGAAGTAGATGAGTTAAACATCTGAACCGAAACCGTCGTAGAACGGAAACGGTACGTTTCTGGACATAGGTTGCTGTTCAAAATGTTACTTACTCACTCCCCTCTTCAAGTCCTAGAAGACTGTAACGGGAATTCCCCAACATCATGTATAACTAAATTTATCGAAAGATTCAAACTTCTTTCCAAAAGTTTGTTCTGTATGTGAAATACTCTTCACGCTTTTTTTCACACAGTACAGCGCAAACTGTACGGGAAGGATTGGAGTACCTAGGTTTTGGAAGGGCTTCAGCGTCGTGACACAATGCCGAATAAGAACAAAGTCATGAGGGTATGGAGTAAATTGACTCAATTAGCTCGAAGAGTTCTTGACAAATATCTTGAAATAATTTAGTTTCCTGCATTGGTTGTTTTCTATATCCATTTTATTTTTATTTTGTGTACTGTAACGTTTTCAAGCAAAATGTTTAACCCGTTAAAACACATGTATTTTAGGTCACAACACATAGTTTCACTGCAAGTGCGTGGTTAGCGGAGTTGTCCATCTGTATCCATAATATCTGGTTCTGTACAAACAGCAGCACACAGCTATGGCATTTACGAGTGTAAGGGAGTATTGAACGGTGTGCGGTGACACATCGCGGCAGATAAGTCAGTACAGGAAACTAATTTCTTTCAATAAGCTTATCATGGCTATGGACCTTTTTGCATCTAAAATACAGACAGACTGAAGCCAGTAAATTATTCAGTACAGAGAATGTTCCTCAGGAATAAAGGTAATATCGCGAGGGACCCATTGTAATGTGATCGGACCTTTCTTGTTCTTTATATATGTCGGGTGTTTCTAAATTTTCATTTGACATTTCGAGAGTTTGTAGTGATAACGAGCAAGTATAACTAACAAGAAAAAGTATCCGCAAATGTACGCTTTCCGTGCTATGGAACAAGAAGGGAAAATAATGCTTTGCATTCTCCCACTTCTGCTGGGTGAAAGAGCGATAGTAATTTATTGTAGCTTCAGTACTTTTTGCATTGTCAACTGACTGAAGTCGTGACTCTTCAGGTAGTGCGAGAAGGCTGCAGTAACTCTGACATTCCATATGGAAAGAGGATATTATATTTTCGAGAAGTATTTTTAGCAAGTATTGCAAGCCAGTATAATAAACAGTATGAAAAAAGGTTCTGCTATATCCGTCATATATTTCGTAAAGTTAGATGTGGCTTGCTGTAGGGACGGCGAAATTTACTGACATCTCATTACTTTCGGACACCGGAACATTGCAAGGAAATACGAAATTCCTGTCAAGAAAGTAGGAATTTGATAAGATACTGGCAGACTTCACCTTATGCGAGAAATGAACATTTCACATTAACGCAAAAACTAATGTTCACGACTAATTAATAAGTGGTAGCCAAAAACTGTGCGCAGCTTTAACATACATCCTTGAGCACCAAAAAGTAAAGTAACAAGAAATTTCATATTTATAGCTGCCTGATGTTTCATATGGTTGGGGACGGAGATTAAAAGTGATACAAGCGCTCGCTGAAGCAAACTGAGTAAATTACTCCCAGAGTTCAATGGCTATTTATAAATTATGTGAGTTGCTATCAAAACATCAGATATTTTCCACTGACGGTCAGTTAGCCTGTGTACCGTTGTAGGCATGATTAGAGATTGTAATGCCCTTACATTATTTTTTATAATATACTAAAAACACTTATACTCCTTGCGTCTTAAAGCATTTTAGAGTAAAACAGGTACAAATGGAAAAACATTTTATTTACTGTGCTATATTTTGAATAACTTTTTGGTACGACCCACATTGCAGACAAAGTAAAACATATATTTTGTTATAAAACAAGATATACGAGGAATTAAAACAAAATTAATATGAACAGCTTAAAACCAATAGGTCAAAAGCTAATAAAATAAACATACCAAAACGGAAATATAATTGCGTGGTTGCAACATATAGGAGAGATTAATCATTGTCACTTTCTGCAATTTCTTCACAGTCGATGTCTATAGAATCATAATCATTTCCTCCTGTAATATCTCTTGAAGAATGTCCTTCTTGGGCAACACTCGTGATGCTGTATCACTGTGTTGCGCATTTTTCGGTCTTCTTTGACAACATCTTCTCCTTTCTCCTCTCCCTCTTCATACTCCAACTGCTGTCTGGGAATGGGAAATATTGTAATGAAACTCATGATAAAGTGGAGGGATTTTGTTATTTATTTCCTAAAAATTTTTCCGCTTGTCAGATTTTGTTTCAAACTCATCTTGATGCAAAGGCTACAGAAGATGTATTGGTGAAAGCCTAATATTGCGCTTCATAAAATCCACTTCTATGAACACAAGATCAAGGTTTAGTGAATACTTGAACTGCTCTGTTAGAGGATTTTCTTTGCTGATGCAGATGCACCTGATATTCTTCCATTGTGTTTTGTTTCCTTCTGTGTCCTTAGCAACTTTTTCCTTTGCTATGACATTCATGGCTTCAATTGAAAGAAAGTTTTATGTTTTCATATCTGCTACGGAAAGCTTTCTACTGACCTCCTTCACTGCTTAGACCTGTTTTGAGGAACAAATACATATTTGAAGTGTTACTTTGCCTTTTAAGACATACCAAAATCTTTATCAAATTCCATACTCCATGTCTGGCCATAGTGAACGAAATTGTTGTCTATTGTGTCAGAATTTTGATCTTGCCTCAATACGTACATCCAGTATTTCCAAATATTGTGTTTTTAGACATGTATTAAATATCTCTGTACGTACTCTTAAAAGCATACACATTAGGCTATTGTTGTACTTTTAAAAAATACGAACTTGTTACTTCATTATAGAAAGTAGCAATTCTCCTTTTCTCTGTCAGTTCACTTGTACTAGTTGTGTTCAAAGCGCAGTCCAGGCATTGACTTGGTGCTTATGCTTTATCATCACAAACTGCAGCTATACCCAAGAAATCGCTTTTACTTCTTTTACTCAGAATATATCAACACTTTAGCTTACAAAATGTGTATTTAGATCATCTTATTGTGAAATTTCACTTCAACTTGTACCCTCAACTCCTCAATTATGATAAAGATGAATATTTTCGTCATTAGTGGATAAGATGGTGCACTATTTCCATTTCTACAATGAAGTCAGCATTTATTAATGATCGAATTATAAGCGCACACGTGGCTCATATTCTTTATGGTGTTCCGTGATTTACTCATCATGCCCTACTGGCCATTAAACTTGCTACACCATGAAGATGACGTGCTACAGACTAGAAATTTAACCAACAGGAAGAAGATGCTGTGATATGCAAATGATTAGCTTTTCAGAGCATTCACACAAGGTGGGCTCCGGTGGCAACACCTACAACGTGCTGACATGAGGAAAGTTTCCAACCGATTTCTCATACACAAACAGCAGCTGACTGGCGTTGCCTGGTGAAACGTTGTTGTGATGCCTCGTGTAAGGAGGAGAAACGCGTACCATCACGATTGCGGATTATCTTATCGCGACATTGCTGCTCGCGTTGGTCGAGATCCAATGACTGTTAGCAGAATATGGAATCGGTGGGTTCAGGAGGGTAATGCGGAACGCCGTGCTGGATCCCAACTGCCTCGTATCACTAGCAGTCGAGATGACAGGCATCTTATCCGCATGGCTGTAACGGATCGTGCAGCCACGTCTCGATCCCTGAGTCAACAGAGGGGGACATTTGCAAGACAACAACCATCTGCACGAACAGTTCGACGACGTTTGCAGCAGCATGGACTATCAGTGAGGAGACCATGGCTGCGGTTACCCTTCACCCTGCATCACAGAGAGGAGCACCTGCGATGGTGTACTCAACGACGAATCTGGGTGCGCGAATGGCAGAACGTCATTTATTCGGATGAATCCAGGTTCTGTTTAGAGCATCATGACGGTCGCATCCGTGTTTGGCGACATCGCGGTGAACGCACATTGGAACCATGTACTCGTCTTCGCCATACTGGCGTATCACCCGGCGTGATGGTATGGGGTGCCATTGGTTACACGTTTCGGTCACCTCTTGTTCCCATTGATGACACTTTGAACAGTGGACGTTACATTTCAGATGTGTTACGACCCATGGCTCTACCCCTCATTCGATCCCTGCGAAACCCTCCATTTCAGCAGGATAATGCACGACCGCGTGTTGCAGGTCCTGTACGGACCTTTCTGGATACCCAAAATGTTCGACTGCTGCCCTGGCCAGCACATTCTCCAGATCTCTCACCAATTGAAAACGTCTGGTCAATGGTGGTCGAGCAACTGGTTCGTCACAATACGCCAGTCGCTACTCTTGATGAGTTGCGGTATCGTGTTGAGGCTGCATGGGCAGCTGAACTTGTACACGCCATCCAAGCTCTGTTTGACTCAATGCCCAGGCGCATCAAGGCCGTTATTATGGTCAGAGGTGGCTGTTCTGGGTACTGATTTCTCAGGATCTATGCACCCAAAATGCGTGAAAATATAATCACATGTCAGTTCTAGTATAATATATTTGTTCAACGAATTCCCGTTTATCATCTGCATTTCTTCTTGGTGTAGCAATTTTAATGGCCAGTAGTGTATTTGTCAGACGCTCTGTCTAGCGTGAAACGTAGAATGAAAACCGGAGCCATAGAATTCATTCGCGATATGCAGGCTACTATTTTACGCGAGCCTGTCTTTGCGTGGTGTAGCTGTCAAGTTACTAATAATGTCATGTGAACTAAAAACGTGTTTGTCAAAAATTTGCAAAGGTGCGCTTTGAAGTGACATTTCAATCAAATATTCATTTTACGTAAATACGTTTGTATATGCTCGATAAATAGTCCAGTTCTTTTGGAAACACCTGAAAGCAGAACAGGGTCACGGTCATGCCAGGAAAGCTCAGGAACTTCGAATTACTACCATGTTATTATAAACGCCACAAGAGTAACACTAGCAAACTCCACAAGAGTAACGATAGTTGTCTACCCGCTGTCTGAGCACGGTGGATGATTGAAAATGAAAAACGTAGCACCCTAAAGTTCAGAGACATGTCTAAACACCAGAGTGAGCCTTATTAATGATAACAGCATACAATATTTTACGAACGATGAGTGCCAGAACTATGAGAAGGCTTTTACTGATAGAGATCACTGTGTGAAATTCAGTGCATTTCTTTACAATTTTCTATTAATATATGAAATTAGCTTTCCTAAAAATTTCCAAATAATTCATTCAGAAGGCAGTAAAAAACCTTAGGTAATGGGTTGAAATATATTATTTAATGATAAGCGAAATTTTTTTGAATTAGTTGCTTTCTGCAAAAAAAAAAAAAAAATGTGCAGTACATTCAGAAAAAATTAAGACAAGAGAAATGATGCTCGAATTGAATAATGTTGATAATATGATGAAAGTAACTCAGAGTATTGTGAAATTCCAGCTAGTGCCCAACACAGTATCACAAATAAACTGAATCAGTGCACATCCACATGTTGGAATATAATTATTTCCTAACTGTTCTAGAGAAAATAGAGTCAAAAATTGGAAATTTTTGGTAAAAAAAATGGTTCAAATGAATCTGAGCACTATGGGACTCAACTGCTGAGGTCATTAGTCCCCTAGAACTTAGAACTAGTTAAACCTAACTAACCTAAGGACATCACAAATATCCATGCCCGAGGCAGGATTCGAACCTCCGACCGTAGCGGTCTTGCGGTTCCAGACTGCAGCGCCTTTAACCGCACGGCCACTTCGGCCGGCAAATTTTTGGTAAGATCTTATGTGACCAAACTGCTAAGGTAATCGGTCCCTAAGCTTACACACCACTTAATCTAACTTAAACTAACTTACGGTAAGGACGACACATACACCCATGCCCGTGGGAGGACTCGAACCTCCGACCCGACGGGGGGAGCCACACGGACCGTGACAAGACACACTGACCGCGCGGCTACCCCGCGCGGCAAAATAGAGTCAAATACTTCATTTGAGGAAGCAGGGCTGTAATTGAAAATAGCATTCCACAAAAATTCAGTCGACTAGGAACAGCAATGACATACTTTTCCGCATATCAGAAAATTTTATGAAGATTTGTTCGGTCTTAATGTCGTTGGTGACAACTAATAGATCACTAAAATAAGGAATTTTTCCAGACTGAGTGGATTATGCGACTGCTAAACGATTTTACATATTATGTGATGGTGAAGAAGTTAATAACCCTTAACAGTCACATTTTTCCAGAATATTCGATATTAGTGTCACATTTCAGGAGTTGTAATTTACTTTGGGTGTCGTACTTCGGTATCCACAATGTGACCTGACTGCGACTGCCATTCAAACATCTACTCGCCTAAAATCACAAGCCTTTACTAACATGATGTCGCAAATCTGTCTATCAGCAATCATTCAAAAACAGTTTATTGTGTATATCACGTTATTCTCTCTGGAAAGCTTAATTTTTAGAATGAATGGTTTGATAAAAAGAGGCGTCAATAATACTTGAGAAAATTTATGCTAAAAGTAGTGTTCAATAATTCGAACAAGACAGGGAGGAAACAGAATATTAGTGACTGGGAAGATATCACAACTGAAGTTTCCCAGAGTACAATTTTGGAACTTGGAAAGACATAGTAAATGCTTATTGGCAAATGGACTCACCCTTAATCGTAAAAATAACACAATATATGGAGTTCTGTACGACAAATGGAGTAACACAATTATACATGCACGGTATGTATAGAAGTTAGTGAACAGGTCACAAAAATTACAAATGTTAGGGTGTACGTCTTGATGAAAGTTTGAAATGGAAGAAACACGTAAATTAACATTTTCAGCATCAGAATTCAGCAGTATTTGTTCTTAGAGCCATCAGTAGCACCTGTAACAAACACACAAACATATTAACATAGTTGTGGGTATTCTACACTCATCAAAGCCTTCTAGTATAATATTTTGGGATAATTGTCCACTTAGAACGTAATTTTTGTACAAAAACGATTGCGAAATATTATTTGGTCTTCATTCCCAGTCACCTCGTAGGCGCGTCTGTAAGGAGTTTGTCATTCTGAAAACACCATCAAATGTATATATTCACTGTAGGTAATTTATCACAATTGGAAAAGAATGATAAAGACCATAGCGAAAACAGTAGGTGAAAAAAGTCCTTCATTACACATCAAAAAATTTGCAGGGAGGTAAGGTCTGTAATACACGGTCTCAAAAAAATTTTAGTTAATTATTCAATAACATAAAATGATTGACAGGTACCAAGGCAAAGTTCAAACTGAAATTGTTTGATAATATCTAAATATCCAACATATAGACACACACACACACACACACACACACACACACACACAAGTAAATCATGTATATATTCAGTGATAACTAACTCACTACACACCGTTTCGATATAGGCCTATAATCCGAAATAAAATGAACAAGCAACAAGTCAAAGCGACTGTTTTGTTTGCTCAGTTTCTAATAGGAGAAATATTCAGGAAAACTCAACATAGTTCTTCATATTATTCCTCTACGTACATACTACGTTCTGTGGCACAGTGAACCTTGTACCACTACTAGTTATTCCCTTTCCTGTCTCGCAAACTGAGCGAGGGAAAACGACTGACTGTACGCTTCCGTACGAGCCTTAATTTCACTTATCTTGTTTTCGCGGCCGTTACGTGAGATATATGTTGATGGCAGTAGGAGCGTTCTGCAGTCTGCGGCAAATGACGATTCTCTAAACTTTCTCGATAGTGCTTCGCGAAAAGAACGTCGTCTTTCCTCCAGGGACGCCCGTTCGTGAAGCATTTGATCGAATCTTCCGGTAACAAATCTAACAGCATGTCTTTGAATTACCTAGACGTGTTCTTTTAATACGACCTGTTGGGGAACCCGAACACTCTAGCAGTACTGAAGAATGGGTCGCCCTAGCGTTCTGTACGGAGTTGCCCTTATAGGTGAGCTACGCTTTCCTAGAATTCTCCCAACAAGGAACCGCGCTGCTGCTACAGTCGCAGGTTCGAATCCTGCCTCGGGCATGGATGTGTGTGATGTCCTTAGGTTAGTTAGGTTTATGTAGTTCTAAGTCTAGGGGACTGATGACTTCAGATGTTAAGTCCCATAGTGCTTAGAGCCATTTGAACCATTTTCTCCCAACAAACTGAAGTCGACTACTCACCTTCCCTACTACCGACCTCACGTGTACTTTCCATTTCACATCTCTTTGCAACATTACGCCTGATTATTTGATCGACGTGACTATGCCAAACAGCACGCTACTAATACTATATTCTATCATTTCAAGATTGTTTCCTACTCATGTACATTAACTTACATTATTATACATTTAGAACAAGCTGCCATTCATCACACCAAACAGAAAATTTGTATCGGTTATCCTTTATCCCCAAAAAGTCACTCGACGCCGGCGCTTTCCCGTACACAATAGCAAACAAACACAGACTGCCGATCACGCTATCCATCAGGTCGTTTATGTATATACACTCCTCGAAATTGAAATAAGAACACCGTGAATTCATTGTCCCAGGAAGGGGAAACTTTATTGACACATTCCTGGGGTCAGATACATCACATGATCACACTGACAGAACCACAGGCACATAGACACAGGCAACAGAGCATGCACAATGTCGGCACTAGTACAGTGTATATCCACCGTTCGCAGCAATGCAGGCTGCTATTCTCCCATGGAGACGATCGTAGAGATGCTGGATGTAGTCCTATGGAACGGCTTGCCATGCCATTTCCACCTGGCGCCTCAGTTGGACCAGCGTTCGTGCTGGACGTGCAGACCGCGTGAGACGACGCTTCATCCAGTCCCAAACATGCTCAATGGGGGACAGATCCGGAGATCTTGCTGGCCAGGGTAGTTGACTTACACCTTCTAGAGCACGTTGGGTGGCACGGGATGCATGCGGACGTGCATTGTCCTGTTGGAACAGCAAGTTCCCTTGCCGGTCTAGGAATGGTAGAACGATGGGTTCGATGACGGTTTGGATGTACCGTGCACTATTCAGTGTCTCCTCGACGATCACCAGTGGTGTACGGCCAGAGTAGGAGATCGCTCCCCACACCATGATGCCGGGTGTTGGCCCTGTGTGCCTCGGTCGTATGCAGTCCTGATTGTGGCGCTCACCTGCACGGCGCCAAACACGCATACGACCATCATTGGCACCAAGGCAGAAGCGACTCTCATCGCTGAAGACGACACGTCTCCATTCGTCCCTCCATTCACGCCTGTCGCGACACCACTGGAGGCGGGCTGCACGATGTTGGGGCGTGAGCGGAAGACGGCCTAACGGTGTGCGGGACCGTAGCCCAGCTTCATGGAGACGGTTGCGAATGGTCCTCGCCGATACCCCAGGAGCAACAGTGTCCCTAATTTGCTGGGAAGTGGCGGTGCGGTCCCCTACGGCACTGCGTAGGATCCTACGGTCTTGGCGTGCATCCGTGCGTCGCTGCGGTCCGGTCCCAGGTCGACGGGCACGTGCACCTTCCGCCGACCACTGGCGACAACATCGATGTACTGTGGAGACCTCACGCCCCACGTGTTGAGCAATTCGGCGGTACGTCCACCCGGCCTCCCGCATGCCCACTATACGCCCTCGCTCAAAGTCCGTCAACTGCACATACGGTTCACGTCCACGCTGTCGCGGCATGCTACCAGTGTTAAAGACTGCGATGGAGCTCCGTATGCCACGGCAAACTGGCTGACACTGACGGCGGCGGTGCACAAATGCTGCGCAGCTAGCGCCATTCGACGGCCAACACCGCGGTTCCTGGTGTGTCCGCTGTGCCGTGCGTGTGATCATTGCTTGTACAGCCCTCTCGCAGTGTCCGGAGCAAGTATGGTGGGTCTGACACACCGGTGTCAATGTGTTCTTTTTTCCATTTCCAGGAGTGTAGACAACAAGAGCAGTTCTGTCACACTATCTGGGCCACTTCTGACGTTACTTTTGTCTCCGAAGAACACTCATCGTCTAAGAAAACACATTAGGTTTTATTACTTAAAATGTCCGAAGGCCATTAACGTAGCTGAGAATCTATTTGCTATGCTTAGACTTTCGGTGGCAGCCTTCTGTGGGGCACTGTGTCAAACAGTTTCCGAAAATCTAGGAATATGGAATCTTACTGTTGTCCTTTATCTGTGTTTTTTGCGATATTGTGGGAGAAAAGAGCCAGCTGAGCTTCGCACGAGCGATGAGTTCTAAACCTATGCTGATTTGTGGACAAGCTTTTCGCCTTAAGAAACTTTATAACATTCGAACTTTGCATAGCTCAAGAATTCTGCAGCAAACCGAATTTAAGACATTGGTCTGTATTCCTGCCGTTCGTAATATACTGGGGTCGCCTGCCCTTTTTTCACTCGCTTGGGACTTACCGCTGTGCATGAAAATAGTGACAAATGCAAGCTAAGTGAGGGGTCAGTGCCAAAGAATACTGCCTGTAAAACGGTTCTCGTGAGTATTTCTTGATTTCTACATGTGACTTTAAAATGTCTTTGTTACCATCTTAAATATTCTCCTAATTCATCAGAAATTCAGGACCACGCGCTTACCTAACATTTTGCATTATGTTAGACGTGTTTACACTGTTTCATGGATGAACTTATAGACTGTAATGTTCTGCCATGCTGTGTCATTCGTTGTTACTTACACTTCCGCAAGTGAAATATGGTTCGTGTAACTGTGAGCCTACGCCGACTTGATTATAAAGGTGTCGTGTTTCTTTCACTTACTGTTATCCATTTCAGCATATGTTCGCCAGCGTGGGTGTTGATTCGACCGAGATGGGCCGCCATTTTGTGGAAACGAGGCAAGCAAGTAACATACCATTTGCTGAAGACGCACAGACTAAAATTTATATATCAGCTTTTAGAAACAACTTGTAATGTATAAACACACAGACAGCTTCTAGCTGTATTACTTTTATTTCACTGCAGAATGTTAATGACAAGTGGTAGTACATACGTTTCCCATAATAGGCTCGATGAACGGATTTTCGATAGAAAATGTTATGGGGACAATTACAAAGGCATTTTTAAATGTCTATGATCAGATGACATCGTCCGCTAAAGATATTTTGGGTGAGACTTTTGTTCAGATGGGATTTTAAGAAATTGAAAAAAGTGTATGTAAATTATATTAATCCATGTACACTGTTGTGGTGTTTTTGTACCCGGTATGAAAGACCGAAACTGGTTGTACCATAGAAACCGTTTGTCTAGCTGATGTCAGTGTGTCTAGACTTGATGAATTTATGAGTTTCATAGAGTACATATCAACTGCGGAACTCCACATAGCAAAAATATTTTATACGCTGACGTTTTTGAATGTTGCAGACCATCGGAAAGAAATGTCCGAGTTAATCCAGACTCAGAGGTCGTGTAGCATACTGTACCAGATTGAATATACACTGCCTGACAAAATAAGTGAAGCAGCAGAATATATAGTCGAATGTCAATGCACGAGGGCGTTCAATAACTAATGCCACACATTTTTTTTCTTCTTGTTTCAGTTGAAAAAGTACGGAATTTGCTGTGGGACATACTGGAATATTCCTGCTTCAGCCCCTATAAGTCTCAGAAAGTTCCGATAGGTGGCGGTGCTACACGTAGCCTTCGAAATAGCGTTTGTAATGAAGGTACGTTGCAAGCAGAGAGCTGTAATCGAGTTTCTTTTGGCGGAAAACCAGAGTATAGCAGATATTCGTGGGCGTTATTGCTACGCAGATTTGACGGTGAACAAAACCACGGTGAGTCGTTGGACGAGGTGTCTGCCATCATCGCATCAAGGTCGCACAAACCGGTCCGATTTCCCGCGTGTCGGCCGGCCGCAAACAGTTGTAATTCCTCCAATGTTGCAACGCGCGGACACCCTCATTCGAGATGATCGACAGATCACAATCAAACACCTCGCTGCGCAACTGGACGTCTCTGTCGCTAGTGCTGAAACACTCAAAGGTGTGCGTCCGCTGGGTTCATCGCTGCCTAACAGAAGGCCACGAAGAGCAAAGAAGGACCACCTGTGCGAAATTGCTTGAGCTTTACGAGGCTAATTGTGACAATTTTTTGACGAATATCGTCACAGGCGATGAAACATGGGTTCTTCAATTCGAACCAGGAACAAAACGGCAGTCAGGGAGTGGCGCCACAGCACCTCCCCTCCGAAGAATAAGTTCAAAGCCACACTCTCAGTCTGGGCGACGGTCCTCTAGGACTCCGTTTGATGTCCTCCCTTATGGTGCAACGCTCAACACTGAAGTGTATTTTGCTACACTCAGGAAATTGAAGAAACGATTTCAGCGTGTTCGTCGCCACAAAAATGCAAACGAACTTCTATATATGACGGCAGAATCTGTTCACGAAAGAACGGTTACCGTTGATGACCATGCAGCTTTTGGTAGAATGAAATGATAATTAAATGGACACCCTAGCTGCAAACAGGCGTTGATATACTTCATTGGGGACACGTGAAAATGTGTGCCCCGACTGGGACTCGATCTCGAGATCTCTTGCTGTGACATGTTGGGAATAAGGGTCTCACGGGGAGCGTGCAAGGGATAAGTCCCTGCAGGCGCACTATCCTCTGTGCCCTCGGTGGCTCAGATGGATAGAGCGTCTACCATGTAAGCAGGAGATCCCGGGTTCGAGTCCCGGTCGGGGCACACATTTTCAACGTGTCCCCAATGAAGTATATCAACGCCTGTTTGCAGCTAGGGTGTCCATTTAATTATCATTTCAGACGAACTTCTCCTTCTCCAAGACAGCACAAGGCCTCACACAAGTCTGTGCACCCGAGAGAGCCTCACAAAACTTCATTGGACTGTTCTTCCTTGTCCAGCCTACAGCCCGGATCTCGCATCCTACGATTTCCATCTGTTTGACCTAATGAATGATGCAGTTTGCGGGAAGCAATGCGTGCATGACGGTTAGTTTAATGATGCAACAAGACGTTGGCTCCTAGAATGGTACTATGAGGGCATACAGGCCTTCCCATTGTTCGGAGACTTGCAATAGCCGGACAAGGGAATTACCTTGCCATGCGTCAGCTGCTGCCAAAACCACATCACAAATCACTGCGTTTGGAGTGGTGCCGTGACCAGCGTCGCTGAATGGCGTCGCAGAGTATTGAGCGATAAATCGCGGTTCTGCACTGCGCAGGATGTCCATCGTTGGCGAGTACGATAGCGACCTGGAGAAAGACCTCATTTTTCTAATATTTTGGAGGGGCACGGTCGTCTTACTCCTGGGCCCACGGTGTGAAGTGCCATCTGTTACGATTTAAGTCACGGCTGGTAGTGATTGAGGGAACTCTGTCGGCACCATGGTAGGTTACAGACACCCGGCCATGGTGTCGTGCCATTTTTCAACAGGACAATGCTTGTCCATACATGTCACATGACTCTCTGAACAGTCTGCGTAATGTTTAGGAACTCCCATTGCCAGCAAGATACTGAGATCTGTCCCGATATTAAAAATTCGGGAGCTGCTTGAATGCTAACACTGAGCCAGTGCCTGCCAGTGTCTGGGATATCAACGACGAGTTACAATAGCTGTGATATAGCTTGCCTCGGGAGAGGATACGACCGGCTTTATGACATCCCTTCCAATAGAATTAGTGAATGTACCCATGCCAGACGGGGTGCGACGTCGTACTGATATGTGGGTTCATGCTGCCAAGTTCTCTGTAAATTTAAGTCGATTTTGCAATAACTGAAATAACATCACGTAATCTCTCAGCCAGTGAATTATCATTTCGTTCACTCCCACTTTCCGTGTGCTTCACTTTTTTGTCAGTTAGTGTATGTAGGCTCTTACTTGTACGTGGTTAGTGTGATGGTCAACCGGAAGTGATGTTGATGCCAGAAAGCAAGTGCCAGTATGTCTCACTGACATTCACGGTTGCAGTACTGGCATGTGAGTGATGGCTTTGTCGTACATTACTATTTTTATGTTTGAAAATCAAGGTGACCTGACATTGACGCATGAGAGGAACTTAAGGACAAAGACGATAATACGACAGGTAATACACAGCAAGGGGCGGTTACTGGATGCCATCTTGACCGCGTGACCGCACAGCACCACCCTCAGTGTTGGCCGTCGGAGGCCTGCTGCAAGCTGTTCTAGGTTCTATTATCCAGAAAGTAAAAAAGCATTGGGTGCGAGAAAACTGACTTTGGTTGTCAAAATGCAATTTTCTTCTAACTGTTCCACTTCAGTTTGCTATACCCTGACGCCATATTTGTAATACGCTATCGTTGTGATTGCAGTCTGCTTGTTGTAGTAAGCTCACGCTAAATGAGATAGTTTGGGTAGCCATTTGACACAACATGCGGTGAGGATTCCTACACTGAGGGTCATCTGAAGATCGACAGTTCAATTGTAGTTCGTAAGGACAGACAACGAGAAATGTACAAGGCAACGGGTACCACTGCACCGGAACCAGACGTGTTGGCCGTCGACCGTGCCTAGGTTGTGGTTAGAGGACAATTTATTCATTTCGGTTCTCTTTGTGGACTTAGAAGGCAGTTACTTCTTGGAACCTACAGCGGACTACTTTGATTCTATAACACGAGTTTTAGAGGCACTGAGGGCAGTATGCGGATGGCTTCAGACAATATTTAGTCGTGAATGTCAGAGATCAAGCACAGTTCGGTAATTGCAAACAGGTGCTTATTCCTAGGTACCCGATCAGTAGCATGTAGTTAATTTCACTAACACTTATGCTCTTTCACATTGCAATGTACACAAACGTTAGCGTAAAATATGTGCTGTTTTCTTTTCTTCTCACAAACAAATGCACTCTAAGAAAAAAAAAAAAAAAGAAAAAGAAAACTCGATACCACGAAGGAATTGTCCGAATGGGACGGAAATCGGTAGATGTGATGTACGTGTGCATACAATCAAATGATGACAATTTCATAAATACTGGATGATTTCTTCAAGAGAAAGAGTTTGATAAATTGAGTAATTAAATAACCCGTTCGTGCACCTCTGGCCCTTCTGCAATCAGTAATGCGGCTTGCCATTGATTGTTACCCTTGTTGGATGTCATTCTAAGCGGTATCATGCCAAATGCTGTCCAATGGGGGCGTTAGATCTTCAAAATCCCGACCCAGTTGGAGGGTCCTGCACATAATGCTGAAAACTTTCTCAACAGGGAAAGATCCAAAGAACTTGCCTGCCAACGTAGGATTTGGTGGGTACGAAGATAAGCTGTAGAAATTCTCCCCGTATGCGTGTGGGCACTATCTTGCTGAAATGTAAGGAGCTCTAGATACGTCTCTGCACACGTTTTCTCTGGTCATCGGGGCTCAGTTCGAAACAGGACTCATCACTGAAGACAACTGTACTCCAATCATTTACATTCCAGGCCGAATACGTGTCTGGGGACACCACGAACAGCGGTGGGATATCAAGCTGACTGTCGCCCGCCATACGACCCGTCAGCCAGGAGTCTGGGGTGCCATTCCTTTAAACAGGACTCCTTTGGTTGTCATCCGTGGCACCATTACAGTGCAGCGGTACGTCGACGATATTCTACGCCCCGTTGTGTTGCCCTTCATGGCAAGCCATCCTCGGCTTATATTTCAGCAAGATAATGCCTTCCGTCACACTGCGACAGTTTGTACTACTTGTGTTTGTGCTGCCAAACCCTGCTTTGGCCAGCAGAGTCGTCACATCTCTTCCCAGTTGAGAGAGTTTGGAGCATTATGGGCAGCGCCCTCCAACTGGCTCGGTATTTTGAATATGTAACGCGCCAGTTGAACAGAATTTGGCACGATATCCCTCAGGAGGACGTCCAGAAACTCTATCAATCAATGCCAAGCCGAATAACTGCTTTCACAAGGACCAGAAGTGGACTAACGCGTTACTGACTTGCTTAATTTCTGACGCTCTTTCACTTGAGTAAATCATTCAATTTTTTTTGAAACTGTGATCATTTGTTTGTCTGCGCATGTAATACACATGTACCAATGTCCACCCCATTCGGATGATTCCTTCGTGGTGCGTCGTTTTCTTATTCACCTCAGAGTTCAGAGCGAAGTGACGCTTCAGAAGACTCCGGACTCGCACTCGCCGCTTCAGATTCCCACCTGTACACTTAGATTTGTTTTCTGTGGTTTTCCTGGAGCACGTAAGACAAATGCTAGTGTGGTTCTCTTAAAAATGACACAATCGAATTCCCTACCTATCTAAGCTTGCGCTCCGCGACTGCTTGTTGAAACCTAATGTTATTCCTTCCAATCTTTCAACAGAAACATCTATCCAAAGCGACGATTCTTAATGGCGCTCATGCATTACGAGTAAAGTTACTACTCTAAAAGAACGAAAAGTTAAACATTTCGTTCTCGACAGCTTTGGTCATTAACAGCAATGGAAGGTTTCATGACGAGAGGGAAAATACTGTATGATTGGTTTTGATTCTTGATAAGTTGCAAATTTTTTTCCAATGTTGAAGATGCTTTTGCTGCAGTGATCCAATTGTAACTTTTTCTTTAGGCAGTTTCACCTTTATTCGTGTAAATATCAAATATGTACAAATTGCACATCATTTCTTTGCACTGGAAATCGTTTACGGACAATGAGACCAAAGAATAATTTTGTCAACACTAGACTCTCAAAAGAATGCGAGGAACAAATCAGTTGTTTATTTTTTTCGGTTATGTTGAATTGTCATATCTGTGCTTGAATGTTGGGAGAAGCTAGATAAAGCTACGTTCTCCTATGATAGTGTGTAGGAAATACGAAACCGGCCTGCGCTTCACTCAGCTTATGCTGTTCTTGTCACAGACATGACTCTTCTGTAGATCGCTAAACGCTCGAAGCGGTCTCCGAAAGTGTAATAAGGAGTTGTTAAAATCGTGGACTAGTAAACTTAATTAATTCTACGCCTTTATTATTTTTCATTTGCAAGTGGATACAGATACATAATTCATATCCGTTTCATACTTGATATATACTTTGGAATAATTGCTTAGAGTCATTGAACAATATTTAATTTCGTTTCTTCACCCTACCAGCTATTATCACATTAAGTGTCAGGGCAGGGTCAGGCGTGAAAGTAGAGTTTGTGCATGGGCTCTGGAATTCCAGATTTTAACACGACACTGTTCGCTTTGAAGTTTAATATGCGGTCCGAATAAGCACTGGTAATATCTATGGTCCACGTCTTTTGAAGGCGGGCCCTGGTTGTGTGGTGAGCAGGGACAGCCAATAATTCGCTTACTGTCTCCCTCATAGGTAGGACGTTCGCTCTCATCTCTGGAATGAACTGCAAATAATCCCAGAAATTGGTCGCTGCTGCTGGCAGCCTACCCCTGGCCGCGCTCGTGTTTTGTCAGAGAGCGCCATCCGCTCTGTACTTTCATTGGCTATTCAGAAAGCACGCGCAAAAGCACAGTGTTGGAACGATTGTCGGTCTGAGCGGTGTTGTGTTTGGCTATTGAATTCATCACGTCAAATGAGACCGTGCGGCGCTTGTGACGGAATACATCACGCATCTGGACAGCGGTAACCAATTTATGAACATCCGGCCTGCTGACGGGTACCCAATTGTGCAGCTGTCAAAGAAACAGGAATATCGCGCACGTAGGCTGCAATCGCTTGTGAGCGACGTGGAAGGGGGCTGTGTGGTTACTGATTTGGTGTCAGTTACTGTGCATATGCACAACATTCTACATCTCGATTGCCTAAAGAAGGTCACATCATTATCGTAAAAACGGGGAGATTAAGATTAAATACCTCATCGGCGGTGAGTTCATTAGGGACAGAACATAGAATGGATGTGGAAGTAAATCGGTCGTTCACTATGTGTTTCAAAGAAATCACGGAAAACGTAAACCTGGATGGCCGGACGGGGATCCGAACCACCATCTTCCCTAATAACCATTATCGAGTAGTACCGATGAATGTATTAATGCATCCTATAACAGACAGTTGCAGGTGAAGGAGTATGGTCTCAGCAGATAATACCAAACATATCTCCGATGGCGCTATCGATATCATTCTTTACAGCAGCTTTACTGCTGTTGTGAGGAGGTATGTAGTGCATTCATTTCAATAATCTGAATCGTGACGAAAGCTGTTAAAGCATATGACAGGTGTAAACTGTTGTCGAGCAGTAAATGAACTATGATTTTTGAGATTTTCTGGAGTGATTATTAAAAAGAGACATTTCAGGATACCTGAAAGGATTATGAGTAGATAATTAAAAATTTCCCTTCCACACTCTCCGTGTTTTTGAAAACGAGAAGAACGGAAACTACGAACAGTCTTTTTATAGTTTATCCGACATTGACTAGATACTGCAATTGCTTCTGTCTCATTGACAAAAAAATGTGAACTATTTTCGATAAGTGGGACTTTTCCTGACTCAGGGAAAATTTCACTTTGTACAAACGGAGACCGGCAGAGCTCAGACAGTTTTAACTCGTTTCTGGTAGTATTCTGTTTCTCTGTATCGAGTGTACTGCATGCACTCAGAAAGCTAGTTTACTCCACAATATAAGTTCAAAATATACATCTAGTGTGTTCACCTTTGCACCCTCTTTAAATTTTGTTTGCGATCTGAAACCATATCAGTGCCTGTCTTCCAGATATGAAACAGTTGATGAAATGTATCATGCACTAGCAAAGTAGTACAATATTATCTAGTCTGGAGAATCACAATCCATTCGCGACATTTCTGATGTGATAAAGTGCTAGATCCTCGTTTCCAATTGGAAGTGTTATTGAATCATCATTTTTGGTAGATCATACTGCAGAGTAGAAGTGTTTAGTATTTGAAAAATAGGAGTATCTGCAAAAAAATTGTTTCGCAGCTTAGCAGGACGCTGTGGACGAAGAAACCCATGATATTTGCTCATTGTGGTGCCCCGATGTATTATCCATCAGGTCACTTGCAACTCTAAACCTAAGTGTTCCTGTTCTGTATAGATCATTGATGGCGTCAAATTAAAATTGGACTCACTAACTAATGTAAAGGTTGACAGATTAAATGAACGGAAAAATACTGCACGAGATAATTAAAAGCTGAATATCCGTAAGTCACGATATAATCTTACGAAATGGAGCCGATTCTACACCTATATTTATATATCTCAAGTCACCGTACGGTGTTCAATATCAGGTACTCCGAATTTGTTTCATCTGTTCATTTCCTAAAATTCACGCATAGTACGAGGGTAGGGACTTAAATAGTGGCAACACTGATGTGGAGACACAATGCAATGGAATCTACTATTGTCGCTGATAGCACACGTTGTTGACATACCTACCTTACCTCCGAGCAAATGGACTCGCCCGTTCCACGTCACCGGCGTGCGCACAATCGAGGGAAACACACTCACTTGTGAGCGAGCGGTCTGACGTAACGGTGTCACTATCCTAACGCATTACGCTCCTCCCCGGAGACCGTCAATGCTCAGTATTACTGTTCGTTTTTGGAGCGTCACCTGTGACCAGCTTTGCCAAAGAAGCGGCGACACTTCCTGCGCAACCTACCCATCATTTTGCACGACAATGCGCGGGCGCATACAGCGCAAGCTGTCGCTGCTCTGTTCGGTCGTTGGGATTAGGAAATACTGTACCATCCACCATACACCCCGGACGTAAATCCTTGTGACATTGATTTGATTCCGAAGATGAAGGAACCACTTCGCGGCATTCGCTTCAGAACTTTTCCAGAGATTCGATAGGCAGTAGACCGCTCCATTCGCACCATCAACAGAACAGGCTCTGCTAACGGTATACTACGGCTTCCACTGCGCTGGCAACGAGCTCTACACAACGCTGGTGACTACTCTGAAGGACAGCAACAAGTGCAAACATGTAACTCTTTGGTATCGGTTGTGAATAAGTAGTTGCCAGTATTTAAGTTCCATCCCTCGTATGAGGGGGTAAAATTATTTTTATATTCTTTCCTCTTCACAGCGATTTAATTAATCAGCCTGTTTGATCAAAAGTATCCAGACACCAATGTGTAATGCGAAATTGACCACTACATGCCGCGAGATGCGGACCTGACAGTATAAAAAGAGGCGGTGAGGTTTGTCTTGTCAGTAACAACAGAACAGGTCGGCCGGGAGAGCTCAGTCACTTTGAAGGTTGACTAGTCATTGGATTTCACCTGAGTAACAGATCTTTCAAGGACATTTCAAAACTTCGAAAGCTCCCCAAGTCGACTGTTGGTGATGTGACTATGAAGTGGAAACGCGAAGTAAGAAAGCAGCTAAACCGAGACCAGCCAGACCTCACGTTCCGACGGGTAAGGACCGTCGGGTATTGCGCGGGGTAGTTGTAAAAAATATCATGACATCAGCGGTAGGTATCACTCTTGAGTTCCAAAGAGCCGCCAACAGTCCAGCTAGTGTGCGTACAGAGTTACAAAGAATAGGGTGCAATTATCAAGTAGCTCCTCATAAGCTACACACTTCTACAGCGAGGCTTGAGGTTGCCCAAAGAGCGACGCCATCGGATAGTGGATGACTAAAGCTAAATGCGGAAGAATATGAAGACATTTTACACCATTGTGTACTGTGTACAGTACAGGAACAGTTCGGAGACGATGACTGTATCAACTTGACAATTCACCCTGTCATAAAGCAGCATCTATGAGGCAATGACTTGTGGACAACAATATTTCTGAAGTGGACTGTCCTGACCAGAGTCCCGAGTTGAACCTAATGGAACACCTTTGGGATGAGCTAGAACGTCGACCTCTCTCCAGATCCCTGCGTCTAGCATTTCTGCCTCCTCTGATTTCGGTTCATGAGGAAGAATGGGCCGCCATTCGTCCAGACTTTCAGATACATCACTGAAAGTGTACCCATCAGAGTTTAATGGGTCGCAAAGGCGAAGGGTGGACACAGTAATAGGTGTTCGGATACTTTTGATCAGACAGTTTATATGTTGTGGGCTATCGGTGTAAACGCAAAATTGAGGAAAAAGTACTAAAAATGGTTCAAATGGCTCTGAGAACTACGGAACTTAACATCTGAGGTCATCAGTCCCCTAGACTTACAACTACTTAAACCTAACTAACCTAAGGACATCACACACATCCATGCCCGAGGCAGGATTCGAACCTGCGACCGTAGCGGTCGCGCAGTTCCAGACTGAAGCGCCTAGAACCGCTCGGCCACACCGGCCGGCGAAAAAGTACTAGATCTCTTTTATTTCCTGAGATTCTCGTAACGTTAAGAATAGTTCAAACTTGACTCGCCATTGAATTTTGTCGTATCTGAATTCGATATTCTTTGAGTAGCTTTCGCTGTGCGTAATCAGTCACAAATGCCCCAGTTCTTCTTTGTCCTTTCTCACTGTTCTAGTCATTTCAACTTGGAAAGCAAACCAGGCAAGTTAACAAGGGGCGAATGGAAACTTTAGATTTGTTGGGAGGTTGAGGAAAGCGAGTGGCGTTTGTAAAGGGAACCACATACAATCCGCCAGAATGCGACTAATTCGAGCTCCAGCATCTGGTATCCTTATCATCTGAGCAGAAATCGGAAAGGGCTTCGACCACGTAACATGTTTGCAACTAGCTCTAGCAGCAACAAAACAGCGCGGCAAACCACTGTACCACCGTCAGGAGGAGTGGTCCTCCAAGCATCGAACCTTATGTATCAGACACGTAATTCAGGAGCGGTTCGTCTGTTATCACATGCTGGTACTACAGGCATTGGTTTACGTTCAGCGGGATGTCGTCCAGTAACTGCGGCTGCATATCTGATAGCAACAGGTATTTAAAATTTATACATATTATAAAAGTGGATGTATGACCTCTTAAAATACTGGATCGATTTCGAGAAAACGTGGACACACAAGTGACTTACCGTCTGAAAAGAATCACTGTGAGCGTAAGAACCACCTTCCTGTCAAAGTGGTAGGGGTGATAAAATATCGTACGTCACGACGCGCAGTGAGCGAGACTACATTCATGCAGTAGTTGAGAATGAGAGTACTTAGTGACTTTCAACAACCTTTACACATAATTTCAGACCTTTATGAGAGATTTTCCGCTGACCCTCCCTACCCGCTCCCACAAAACGATGAAAGAAAAAGTTTATCACTCATTGCATTTTCATGCAGTATAACTGCTGCATCAAGCATACCGTTTTAATTTATTATTTCTTTACCACGAACTCCATTCGCAACACATTTTGCAGACAGTATTCACATATACCTCTGAATGCACCAGCAAAAATATATTAGTGGACGACACATGGGTAAGGTGATATGACATCGCCGGCCGGAGTGGCCGAGCGGTTCTGGGTGCTACAGTCTGGAACCGCGCGACCGCTACGGTCGCAGCTTCGAATCCTGTCTCGGGCATGGCTGTGCGTGATGTCCTTCAGTTAGTTAGGTTTGAGTAGTTCTAAGTTCTAGGGGACTGATGACCTCAGCAGTTAAGTCCCATAGTGCTCAGAGCCATTTGAACCATGTTTTTGATATGACAATATACACACTAAGATGCGACAAAAATTTCGGCATCATTCATGACGTTAAATTTATCATTTATTTACTACTAACACTATTCGCAACATATTTCAGAGACAGTATCCACATATCCCACTGCAAATTTATATCATTGTACAACACACAGATCAGGAGATATGAACTCATAAACACTGAGCTTCCTGCAAACGAAACTGCAGGTGAAATATGTTTACAAATTTAAGTGAAATGTGTTAATATATGTGAAATATATGCGACAAGTGAGTTCACGGGTAAATCCGCGTGTAGGAAGCTCCTCCTAAACCCATGGTTCGATTTCAGTCAAACTTGATATCTACACTCCTGGAAATTGAAATAAGAACACCGTGAATTCATTGTCCCAGGAAGGGGAAACTTTATTGACACATTCCTGGGGTCAGATACATCACATGATCACACTGACAGAACCACAGGCACATAGACACAGGCAACAGAGCATGCACAATGTCGGCACTAGTACAGCGTATATCCACCTTTCGCAGCAATGCAGGCTGCTATTCTCCCATGGAGACGATCGTAGAGATGCTGGATGTAGTCCTGTGGAACGGCTTGCCATGCCATTTCCACCTGGCGCCTCAGTTGGACCAGCGTTCGTGCTGGACGTGCAGACCGCGTGAGACGACGCTTCATCCAGTCCCAAACATGCTCAATGGGGGACAGATCCGGAGATCTTGCTGGCCAGGGTAGTTGACTTACACCTTCTAGAGCACGTTGGGTGGCACGGGATACATGCGGACGTGCATTGTCCTGTTGGAACAGCAAGTTCCCTTGCCGGTCTAGGAATGGTAGAACGATGGGTTCGATGACGGTTTGGATGTACCGTGCACTATTCAGTGTCCCCTCGACGATCAGCAGTGGTGTACGGCCAGTGTAGGAGATCGCTCCCCACACCATGATGCCGGGTGTTGGCCCTGTGTGCCTCGGTCGTATGCAGTCCTGATTGTGGCGCTCACCTGCACGGCGCCAAACACGCATACGACCATCATTGGCACCAAGGCAGAAGCGACTCTCCTCGCTGAAGACGACACGTCTCCATTCGTCCCTCCATTCACGCCTGTCGCGACACCACTGGAGGCGGGCTGCACGATGTTGGGGCGTGAGCGGAAGACGGCCTAACGGTGTGCGGGACCGTAGCCCAGCTTCATGGAGACGGTTGCGAATGGTCCTCGCCGATACCCCAGGAGCAACAGTGTCCCTAATTTGCTGGGAAGTGGCGGTGCGGTCCCCTACGGCACTGCGTAGGATCCTACGATCTTGGCGTGCATCCGTGCGTCGCTGCGGTCCGGTCCCAGGTCGACGGGCACGTGCACCTTCCGCCGACCACTGGCGACAACATCGATGTACTGTGGAGACCTCACGCCCCACGTGTTGAGCAATTCGGCGGTACGTCCACCCGGCCTCCCGCATGCCCACTATACGCCCTCGCTCAAAGTCCGTCAACTGCACATACGGTTCACGTCCACGCTGTCGCGGCATGCTACCAGTGTTAAAGACTGCGATGGAGCTCCGTATGCCACGGCAAACTGGCTGACACTGACGGCGGCGGTGCACAAATGCTGCGCAGCTAGCGCCATTCGACGGCCAACACCGCGGTTCCTGGTGTGTCCGCTGTGCCGTGCGTGTGATCATTGCTTGTACAGCCCTCTCGCAGTGTCCGGAGCAAGTATGGTGGGTCTGACACACTGGTGTCAATGTGTTCTTTTTTCCATTTCCAGGAGTGTATATTACCTGCTACCTGGAAGGAAATACTGAGGGTAGAAGAAACAGAAACCTCATATTGGGGGGGGGGGGGGGGGTGCGGAGGAGATAATATAGGCAGAGAGGGCGAAGGAGCAGATGGACACAGATAAGGGGAGGAAAAGATGAAATGGGAGAGGGGGGAGGGAAATGAACAGTGAACAGGAAGAGGTGAAGACAGACAGACCGAGGGTGGAAGAGTGTATGGACAGAGAGATGTTGTAGTAGGAAATGGACAGAGAGGCGGCAGAGGACCAGATGGATGGAGAGAGGGGGAGGAGGAGATGGACAGAGAGGGGGAGGAAGAGGAGGACAGAGAGAGGGGAAGAGGATATGAACAGAAGGAGTGGGGGAGGAAATTAACAGAGAGAGGGCTGCAGTGGTGATGGTCAGGGAAGGAAAAAGGCGGATAACAGAAAGAGGAGGAGGAGATGGACAGTGGGAGGGGGAGGAGGGGATGGACAGAGAGACAGGGAGGAAGAGATGGACAAGGAGTGGGGCGAGGTGGAGATAGATGCGAGAAGAGAAGGTACACTTAGAGGGGGTGAGGAGTAGACAGAGGGGTTGGTTGGTTGGTTGGTTTGGGGAAGGAGACCAGACAGCGAGGTCATCGGTCTCATCGGATTAGGGAAGGATGGGGAAGGAAGTCGGCCGTGCCCTTTCAAAGGAACCATCTCGGCAATTGCCTGGAGCGATTTAGCAGAGGGGGAGAATGCGATGGACAGAGGTGGAGAAAGCAGATAAACAGAGGGGGGAGGAGCAGACTGAATGAGAGTGTATAAGAGCAGATGGAAGAAAGAGGGAAGAAGAGCAGATGGAAAGAGAGAGAGGAGGGAGGAGATGGGTAGAGAGTGGTGGGTAGGAGATGGACAGATAAGGGGGGGGGGGAGATGTACTAATAGGAGATTGTTATAAATACAAACATGGGTATTGCCGCATAGTCAGCTAGACCCATCAGTAAAACAGGCGCAATTGATGGCAGTTCTCCAATAGTGTGCACCACACAGTGACCGACCAAGGTGTTTGTTCCCCCAGACAGCGTGGATTTTCATCTGCCTGTACCACATAAAAATGATGCCAAACGGCAGAGGACGACACGGCCGTCGGTCGACATCGGGCGGCCATCTAGACCTGATCGCTGAGATTTTTCTTTCTAATTGCGCATACTGCCAAGGATGGGTCTCTCATGCATTGGAAACCATCTTTTTTCGTAATAAACAAATAAAGAAATAAAGAAAATTATTGCAGAGACTGCAGCGTCAATTGCAGTTTTCGTAGACACCCTTCGAAGAACAGCAACTGAGTCTGAAAGTCATTGCCGTGAACTTATTGATAAAGTTAAATGTGGAAAAAGGAAATGCATTGGAATGTAATATTCACAACGCGCTCTTTTGGCTAATCCCATTCGCACATTCAAGCTGTATCGAAGTAACATGTTGACTGTGTGCTACTGCTGCTAAAATATTTGTCCATCAGTTGCTGTTCATTTCCGTTCTAATAATACTGTATATTAGTCATTTTTCAAGCGTCTTTAAATTCTTTTACAGTATTATAGTTCCTGTGTTGTTAAGAAAAATGTTGGAATGTTCCTTCGGACATGCATCGTTCTTTAAACAACACAGGCACTGTAATATCGTGTTTACCCGCTGATACCAGGCAGCGACTTTCAATTAAAATGTCCTCCCCCGTACGGGAATTACGTAATGAGTGTCCAAAGAACAGTTTGTTACGCAAAAACGACGACATATGGAAGTCTGTATATGGCCATGAGTCGTACACGGGTAGCCAAAGCGCTGAAGACGACCACTCGCGTAAAGCGGGAAACGCGGGTTCGAGTCCCAGTTCAGCACAAATATTATTTATCGTCATACCCTTTTACAGCAGATGGTTGCTCGTATTCGCAACAGCGAATGCAATTCAAATTGTTTTGCCCGCAAAGACAAGTTGTAAGGACTTGGCACGATCAGGACACCTTTCAGCGTACCACCACATCGCTGCTTTGCCGACATTCGCCATAAACGAAAACCACATCCACTTTTTCGACAGCCGTATACACTGGGAAAATATGAGCTGGTCTGCAGTAAAGTTGTCTGATCGCTACAACATCAGAGCACAGACTTAACGCCCTCAAGCGCACGGGTAAAAAACACGAACTATAGCTGAGGTGCGTGTTTCCTTAAATTTGGTTCCGTGTGGCAGAAGTCTGTGGGACCTCTTCTCCTGATGGCTGAACAGTAGTTTGATGCGCCGTTATCTTGTTTTAATTTGATCAAGTTCCTCCAATATTATGTAGTTAAACTCTTCTTTGAAGTCTTTTTCCAACATCACAGAGAAAAGTATATAGTCCAATAAAAAATATCGGTGTCATAATTCGGCAATTATAATCATAAAAAATTACTTGCGTGTGTTAGCGAATCCGCAACATGGTCCGCTATACTTCAGCGAGACTGCACTATGGCATACTTTCTTGCTCTGGATATACAGGAGGTGACAAAAATATGGAAACACTAAAAACGCAACACATTACCATGCCTAAGACGGCGTAAGAAAACCGTAGGCATGCCCTATATGGTTTTCAGGAGAGTCTTATAACAAAAAATGGTTCAAATGGCTCTGAGCACTATGGGACTTAACATCTGAGGTCATCAGTCCCCTAGAGCTTAGAACTACTTAAACCTAACTAACCTAAGGACATCACACACATCCATGCCCGAGGCAGGATTCGAACCTGCGACCGCAGCAGCAGCGCGGTTCTGGACTGAAGCGTCTAGAACCGCTCGGCCACACCGGCCGGCAATATTATAACATTCTTCCTAGAAAATAGGAGCAAGTTCAGGTAACGATGACGGATGTGGGTAGCGATCGTAGCACCCTTCTCTCCAAAGTAGACCACAAAGGCTCAGCAACAATGAAACATGAAGACTGCGGTGGCGAGGGAGATGCGACAGTTGAGTGTCGTGCTTACAAAACCTGTGCGAACAGGTGTCCAGTCGTCTTGGAACACAGCACCGCCATTGAGGAACAAACATTATACCATGGGGTGGTCCTGATCAGCCACAATGGTCACATAATCCTTGGCAGCAATTCGTGATCGCAGAGTAACCATGCGGCCCAAGGAATACAACGATATGGCTGCCCAAATTATCACAGAATCCTCGCCATGTTTCACTCTTGGGACGTGAACCCTGCTAGAAGTTGGTATTGGTAACAGTGTGGAACAACGCTCATTTGACCAAATGACATTCTTCTGTTGTTCCACAGTCCATTTTTTATGGCTTGGGCACCACGTTTCCCTGTTACAGGCATTTGAATCACTGATGAGTGGTTTTGGATTTCCAGCTCGCTCTGGAATTGCCCGATTCTGGAGCTCCATTCGAGTTGTTTTTGTGCTTGCAATGTTAGTGAGTTCGACATTCAGTTCTGCAGTGACTTTGGCTCCTGTCGTCCTCTTATTTTTAGGCATAATCCTCTTCAATGGCCATCCGTCACGATCAATGAACGCACACTTTTGTCCGTGTTATGACTTAATGGTTGATGTTTTTCCACTCTCCCTGTACGCAGTAAAAGTCTTAGAATACGATGTCTCTTGAAGCATCAAACACTTCGGCTACCTTGGTTACGGACGCACCAACCTACGTGCTGTTGTGGTTGTGCAGCTTCGCCTACTACTAATAATAAATGGCTCGCATTTTTATTTCAGCGCAGTGTGTGACACAACCAGTATTTTGTGAACGCCGCGGTGCGGAATGAAGAGGCGTTTGAAGTGACACCTCGGTGGCGCTCGGCGGCGCCCGCTTCCCCAGCGCCCGTATCTCATACATGTTCAATTGACGAAGCCACAGAAGCAGTTGGACGTGCGGCGGCGAGTTTTCGTACTGGAGTGTGACACCGCGAGCGTGCCGGAGGGAACGTGAAATTCGCCTTTTGCTATCCGCTGCGATCGTGGCTACAAAATGGAAGTACTGGCTCCTTCCGTTAGAGCAAATGGTGCTCCAAGCAGTGGCTTTCCTCATTGTCGTTTGGATTTCAGTTTCATTCATTATTGAAGTTTTACTTTATTCTTCCAATGTCACATTGTACTACTTAACTTGTTAATCACCTTCTTTGATGGTTTCGGTTCTAATCAACAGAGCTATTCCGATATAAGCAAAGGTGTTCTATGACCAGATGCTCTCCTTCTCTGGATAATTAGAAACAACGTGGCTCATTTCTACCAAATAATCAGCATCTCGCAAGCGTTCACCCGTGGCGGCGTCCTCTGTCTTGAAGATGAAGTGCACTCTCAGACAAAGAAAAGAAAGACGCAACACGAAGGAATTATCCGAATCGGACGGAATATGTAGACAACCAAATGATTACTGTTTATGAGAAATTGAATAGTGTATTCAAGAGAAAGAGCTTCAAAAAGTGAGCAAGTCAATAATGCGATGGTCCTCCTCTGGCCCTTATGAAAGGCATTATCAGGATTGGCATTGATTGATAGTGGTGCCGGATTTTCTCCTGAGGGATATCATGGCAAATTCTGTCCAATTGGCGTGTCAGAGCGTCAAAATGCCGAGATGGTTGCAGGTCTCTGCCCATCATGCTCCAAACGTTCTCAATTGGGGTGAGATCCGGCGACCTTGCTGACCAAGGCAGAGTCTGGCAAGGACGAAGGCAAGCAGTAGAAACTCTCGCCGTGTGCAGGCGGGAATTACCTTGCTGAAGTATAAGCTCAGGATGGCTTGCTATGAAGGGCAACAAAACGGAGCGCAGAATAATGTCAACATGCCGCTGTGTTGTTAGGGGACCGCGAATGACAACGAGAGGGGTCCTACTATGAAAACAAATGTCACCCAGGACGATCACTCGGGGTTGCCGGGCCGTAGGGCGAGCGGGAGTCAGATTGGTATCCCATTGCTGTCCGTGGCGACCCTGGACACGTCTTCGCTGGTGATCTGGAATCAGATCGAAGCGGGACTCGTCACTGAAGACAATTCTACTCCAGTTAATGAAATTCCAGGCCGAAGACGTGTCTGAAGATGCCTCGGCCAGCTGTAGGATACCAACCTGACTGCCGCCCACCAAACGACTCGACAACCAGGAGTGACGGATGGCCTGGGGTGCCACTTTATTTCGTAGCAGGATCCCTTTGGCTGCCATCTGCGTTACCTTTGCAGCACTGCGGTAAGTCGACGACATTTTACTTCCCGTTTTGTTGCCCTTCATGATAGTCATCTTGGGCTTACCTTTCAGCAAGATAATGCCCGCCAGGACACGACGAGAGTTTCTTCAGCTTGTCTTCGTGCTTGCCAAACACTACCTTGGCCAGCAAGGTCGCCGGATCTCTCCCCAATTGAGAACTTTTGGAGCATTATGGGCAGAGCTCTCTAACCATCTCGTGATTTTGACGATCTAACACGACAGCTGGACAGAATTTCCCACGATATCCCTCAGGAGGACATCCAAAAACTCTGCCAATCAATGCCAAGACGAATAACTGCTTGCAGAAGGGCCAGAGGTAACTAGCGCGTTATTGATTTGCTCAATTAGTGAAGCTCTTTCTTCTGAATAAATCATCCAATTTTTCTGAAATTGCAATCATTTTGTTGTCTGTACATGTACGTTACGTCTACCGATTTCCGCCCCGTTCAGATAATTGCTCCGTGGTGCGCCGTTTGTTTTGTTTTAGAGTGTATTTTGATAGGACGCTTGTTCGGCGCAGTGGAGAATAGAGACGCTGAAGAACAGAAATTGACCAATAATACAGCTTCAGACAACATAGAATTTTCCATATTATACTTAGGAATCGGTTCACTAACTGGTCTGAGAGTTCCTATGTTGCGTGTATTTGGTTATGTATACTACACTGACCATGTGTTAAAAGACTCATCAATCATTGTCATGGTCAACTATGCTCAGTTATCCGTAACAACTTGGAATAAGGATTAATGTGTTGGGCGAATGTATAGTACCATCCCAAAGAACTGGCAAGGTGTGCCTACGTAACGGGGAGCGAAGAAGTGCTTTGTGGAATGTGTCAGACGGAAACTGGTTTTATTTGTGAATATAATCTATTTCATTTAGTTACTGTATACTGTATAGCAGTGACAGATAGAAGAGAAAGACGTTATAAGGGATTAGTAGTGGTAGAAATAATTAGATATGGTGATAAGTGTAGTTTTCATTAAAAGTAGAAATAGTTATGGTGATGGAAAGTTGTATTGTGTTGTATTGTTAGTTTCCAATGTATAGGACAAAAATACTGCTAAAAGTAATAATATGCATAAGAATGACTCAACGCTGGGCTAAAGTTATAGATAACATGCTACAATATAATAAAGTACCAGAGGTTGGCATGGCGATTCTTTCATGTTAGGTACTTTCACTATCAAGTTGTGAATGGATATTAGTCGAAATACGTTAACACTGTGTGACGGGTCGTGACTTGCCTCTTGCTGGAACTGTGAAGTCATAGGTATTACACGAGTATGCCTCAGGCACCGATTCAGAACAAGAATGGACGTGGATCTGAAGCCAGCTCCTCGCGAATATGAATCTAATCATTGGATTGTTCCACAACATAGCAAACACTCAGATGTTATAACGTGACACAAAATTTGACAGACATTTGCTTTAGGCTTTTCCACATTTTGCAGGAATGCGCCGTGTCCGCAACTCTGTTCTGCATTGCGTAAAGGAATCCTTTATTCCACCAACAGCAACGAAAATTTATTTGTTTGAATACCGATTTCAAAATGTTATAGCTCCATTTCTAATGCCCTTGAAAAATGCCACATGTTAAGCCATACGCATACAATAACGTCAATAAAAAGGAGCAACTCTGATAGCCAGTGCCAACTTTTTTAAAACTGTACATATGTTCTGTACAACTGTACAGAAAACTTGCTCTTTGATGATGGTCAGCGTAATACTTAAGCGCCAATTGACGTACGTATGCAAGCCACTTTTTTTTTAAAAAAAGAAAAAAGAAAACTCGCCCCCAGTATTGTGTCTTTTTCTTGTCATTCTGATGTTGCTTGGATTAGCGTGTGTGAGTTTGCAAATGTATTAAAAATGGAGTTACAACACTACGAAACCGGTATGAAAATAAACAAATGTTTGTTGTTGCTTGGTTAAAAACCGAAACAAAAAGAATCCCTCTTTCATTTCCTAATGTGTGTATAATTTAGTATTACGCTTGTGATCATTGAAGCCGAATGTGGATAACTTGCTCTGAAGCAGTAAGCTAACGGTTTTTTTATGTTAGGAAAGGACACAAGTAGCCTAAAGTTCAAATATAGGCGTTTGCAGAATTCGTCAATGATGGTTTTTTTGGGTATAAAAAGTGAAATGTATATGACGTAAATACACATTGCAAATTTTTGTTGCGTAGCACATGGTAAGACAACCAAACGAATCGCGAGATTTTGAAATTTTTGACCTGCAGAATTCTGTTTAAAGGAGAAGCGTCCGATGATAGTTCCCTTCATTTGATATCAGCAGCTCGTAGGTTCCTATAAGTGCCCCATATCTCTGTTTCTTTGGACTAAGAAATAATAATTCCAATAAAAGAAGCTTTGTCTTATTATACAGCTTATCATATGTCTATGTAGATTTTAGTATAACAGTATGTGAACAGCAAAACAACTCACGCATTAGGAAAGCATATAGGGTGCATGGACTACAATACTTTATATAGTATGATATAGCGATATACAGGGTGTTACAAAAGGCACGGCCAAACTTTCAGGAAACATTCCTCACACACAATTAAAGAAAAGATATTATGTGGACATGTGTCCGGAAACGCTTAATTTCCATGTTAGAGCTCATTTTAGTTTCGTTAGTATGTATTGTACTTCCTCGATTCTGATGATCAAATTGTACATTTTCACAATCAACATGTGTGGGCTGACGAGAATCTGCACGCAATTGTGCAATCACGTCATCAACACAGAATTTCTGTGAACGTTTGGGCAGGCATTGTTGGTGACGTCTTGATTGGGCCCCATGTTCTTCCACCTACGCTCAATTGAGCACGTTATCATGATTTCATACGGGATACTCGACTTGTGCTGCGAGAACATGTGGAGCTCCTGCACATTTCAGTCGAAGTGGTCGTACGCTTCTCAACAACAGATTCGGTGACCGATGGATTGGTAGAGGCGGACCAGTTCCATGGCCTCCACGCTCTCCTGACCTCAACCCTCTTGACTTTCATTTATGGGGGCATTTAAAAGCTCTTGTCTACGCAAACCCGGTACTCAATGTAGAGACTCTTCTTGCTTGTATTGTGGACGGCTGTGATACAATACGCCATTCTCTAGGGCTGCATTAGCGTATCAGGGATTACATGCGACGGAGGGTGGATGAATGTATCCTCGCTAACGGAGGACATTTTGAACATTTCCTGTAACAAAGTGTTTGAAGTCACGCTGGTACGTTCTGTTGCTGTGTGTTTCCATTCCATGATTAATGTGATTTGAAGAGAAGTAATAAAATGAGCTCTAACATGGAAAGTAAGCGTTTCCGGACACATGTCCACATAACATATTTTCTTTCTTTGTGTGTGAGAAATGTTTCCTGAAAGTTTGGCCGTACCTTTTTGTAACACCCTGCATAGTTTATCATATTTTGTAAGACATAAACATACTATTTTGCAGTGTTATGAATAAATTCAATTCAGCTATATACTCAATAGATCGTTAAGCTCATAAAATACTATTTTTTTGAGTCTATGCTGTTACTGATTGGGAATTTTGTAGCCCAACAGTGGGGATGTGCTTCGTAATCAACGCAAAAACAGTATACAAAAGGTCTTCAAAAACTAAATTACTCATTATTATGGCGGGCCAAGTAACGTTTATTGAATTTTGCACTATTCTTCAGACTGACACTGGCACATGACATTGTTTTTCAGCATAGTCACCAAGTCTCTGTTAACTCCGGCCGGAACGTTCAACGAATCGTTCAGTTCATCGACAATAGAAATCCGCTCCTTGGTCACGGAGCCACTCGTGAACTGCTGTGTGAATATCCGCCGGTTGGAAAATCTCTTTCCTCCTAGATATTCTTTAAGATTATCGAAAAAGATGGAAATCGCATGCTGCAAGAACTGGACTGTATGGCGAATGTTTCCAAAACTCCCATCGAAAACATCAAAGCGAAGCTCGTGTTATGCACAGCATGTGGGGTATTGGATTGTCGCGCAGGAGAACAAACCCTCTGCTTAATTTTTCACGCCTCTTGTTCTTCATGGAGATGCGTACGTGTGCAGGTGACAGAGATCGCAAAACCCAGCGTGAGCACAATTTGCTATACTGCAGACCATCCTGGACGGTGGAATGAACGCTGCCTATTGAGACGCGCGTCTGCTGAGCAATGTCGTCGGTAGCCACTCTGCGATTGGTGCCAATGAGTTGGTCGATTGCCAGGACGTTGTCAACTGCGGTAGATGTCAGTGGTCTTCCTTCCTGATCAGCATCGCTCTCTTGTTCAAACTATTGGTGACTACGGCTGAACGCGACCTTGCATCTGGTCCATTTACCGGCATGATGTCACGGTGAATCACTGGCCAAATTAGAAGTCTTGCCCACAACAATCATACTGCCTCGCGCACTTCGATTCTGGAGTACGTTTCCATTTGCCACGCCATTTCATTCGCACAATGTGATGCACTGTACCGCAGCAAAACTGTGTCTGCAGGGAAACCAGAACACGTACTCTCTTCTGCTTGTTACGCAATGGCCTAAGCACGCGACGACACGTGTAACTTACTTTCTCAAGTCCCTTCGTATCTAAGGAGACAGCAAAGGAAGTCGGCTCAGGACAAAAGATCTGCTCCTTTTCCCACCTTCCTTTGTTCCGCAGCACAGCAGCGCCGCACACAAACGATTGAAACTCTGCTACAAAACAGAGTGCTGGATGTTACCCTTTCTTACAACTTCCAACAGAGAAGATGGTATTTTACTCGTCGTGAACTGAAACTTATATAAATTAAAATCGTCTTACTTACATTCATGTTTAGTCAACGTGTCGGCAGGAAGGGCCCCGGGGGGAAGAAACCGGTGCGGAAAAATAGAGTAGCGTACGGACGCAGGATTCGACCCAGAGCAGGCGCTGCCAGCCGACGCAGGGAAGCTTAGGAATTACATCAGCATACTGAGAAAAAATCTGACACTTTCAGGTCAGATTCCCATAGTGAACGATGAAAGACTGATAAAAAAATCTCTGTGTTGTCATTTCAATGGAAGTTGAGAACAACTGGTTGCTTGAAATTGAAATAGGTCTTCAGAAACCTGCTATCACATGGTGACACGGTCGGCGCTAGATATCCGTTCATAAAACTTGTGGCGAATCATAAATCTGTGGACAAACTGAGAATTAGAGGCAACAAAATCTTGATAGAATTACGGAAGAAAAATTTCAGCGAGAAGATAAAGAGATTTTGAGAGAAAAAAATGCGCACTCTTCAGCTATATAGGATCAATGGCGTACATCAGCTGGGCATAACGAAGTAATATTTTTCGAGTGGCACATACACATTTACATAATTATACACTACGGAAGCCACGGTACAGTTCATATCAGAGAGTACTTCCCATGTATTCTACTGATTTTCTGCCCTGTTCCAGTGCTCTCCATACGCGATGAGAAAAATTACAGTCTATATGCCTATGTAAGTGCTCTCATCCTTCTTATCTTATAAACATAATCCCTGCGCGAGATATGATTGTGGCAGCATAATCGTCGCAGTCTTCTTCAAGTATATGTTCTCTAATTTTGTCCAGCAAGGCTTTGCGAGAATCACCTCGTATTTCTTGCAAGTATTGCGTTCAACCTCCCCGAAAACTTCTATTGCACTTTCAGAAGGGCTACACCGTCAAGTTATGACCCTAACAGCAGGTCTCTGAATTTTTTCGACCTCTGTTAGCATGCCTACTTTTTAAGGACTCCAAGCACTGGCGCAATACAAAAAATGGTTCAAATGGCTCTGAGCACTATGGGACTTAACTTCTGAGGTCATCAGTCCCCTAGAACTTAGAACTACTTAAACCTAACTAACCTAAGGACATCACACACATCCATGCCCGAAGCAGGATTCGAACCTGCGACCGTAGCGGTCGTGCGGTTCCAGACTGCAGCGCCTAGAACCGCTCGGACACACTTGCCAGCTGGCGCAATACATTACAATTGGTTGCAATAGTGCCTTGCATGCCATTTCATTTTTATTGCGTTTTTCCACAATATTCCACCGAATTTACGTCTTCCATTCGGTTTCCCTAATACTGATTCCACGCGATCGTCCAATTTCGTATACCTTCTTGATATTACACCTGTTGTACCCCAGAATGAATTCAGCATGGAAAGCTAAATTTTTTAAAGTTTATACCTAACGAGCTCCAGAGGTACGCAGAACAGCTCGGAGCCACTGTGCCAGTCGATATGTCAAGAAGCAAAAGAGCAAATACCACAAAAAACCTTGTAATAGTGCAGCATGAAGTAGCGCGCCGTAACTCCAACCACCAGAGCGCCACTGCAATAGTCAAACACTGCAAAAAGTTCAGAGCTCGACAACCCAGAAAATTATCAAGCCACCAAAATGAGGCAGGGAACGATGACGAGTCCAGTAAACGGGGCAAACTCGCTCATCCACCATCCACTGTGTAATAGGTGTGGACTCTGCTGCTTAAATAACTGGGCTTTCGGAGCGCTCATACACATTCAGTCACGCCGCTATTCTGTGGGTGCCACCAGTACCATAGATAATGGCAGTCTACTGAGTTTCATTGAAACACCGACAAGCTGATCGACTATAGTCTGCGTGTCACCTGACCTCGACTCCGAGATGTAACTACCCGGATGCAAGCCGCTTGCTGCCGGCCCTCCTTCCATCGTTCTGTACAGCGCAGATGGCTAACTCACCTAAGCACACGTCAGAACGATTGCGAGAGGGCTGAGGTGTAGAGCTGCCCTGTACTGTCAGAACATACGGTAATGGACAACACCTACACATCTTCCTCAGTGCTCACTGCACACTCTTTTTTAATTTATTGGCTTTCGGGACGTGCCCGTACAGAAACTCGACAGCTGAATGCCAATTATGATGATATGAACGCAATGACAACACAACACCCAGTCCCCGAGTAGAGTAAAATCTCGTACCTGGCCAGAGATCGAACTCGTGTCCCTTCGCCTATCAATTCACCTCGCTGACCGCGCAGCTACAGAGACTGACTTGGTGCACACCTTGGCGCCAGCCACTGGTCACTGACCTGCTCCAGCAGCGCACAGCGCGGCTCACTGACGAGCCGTGTCAGTGGTTCTCCCTGGCGTGCTCTGAGGCCTGCACGCTGCATCACGCTACGAGGCAGTTACATTACTCTGTGTATCTGATTTGTATAGTACAGACAACCGGTTGCAACAAACTTTAAGTCTTGTTGCAACCAGTTGGCTGTGTTGTTGTTGTGGTCTTCAGTCCAGAGACTGGTTTGATGCAACTCTCCATGCTACTCTATCTTGTGCAAGCTTCTTCATCTCCCAGTACCTACTGCAACCTACATCCTTCTGAATCTGCTTAGTGGATTCATCTCTTGGTCTCCTTCAACGATTTTTACCCTACACGCTACCCTCCAGTACTAAATTGGTGATCCCTTGATGCCTCAGAACATGTCCTACCAAGCGATCCCTTCTTCCAGCCAAGTTGTGGCACACATTCTTCTTCTCCCCAATTCTATTCAGTACCTCCTCATTTGTTATGTGATCTACCCATCTAATCTTCAGCATTTTTCTGTAGCACCACATCTCGAAAGCTTCTATTTTCTTCTTGTCTAAACTACTTACCGTCCATGTTTCACTTTCATACATGGCTACACTCCACACAAATACTTTTAGTAACGACTTCCTGACACTTAAATCTATTCCCGATGGTAATAAACTACTCTTCTTAAGAAACGCCTTCCTTGTCATTGCCAGTCTACATTTTATATCCTCTCTACTTCGACCACCATCAGTTATTTTGCTCCCCAAATAGCAAAACTCATCTCCTACTTTAAGGGTCTCATTTCCTCATCTAATTCTCTCAACACGACCCGATTTAATTCGACTACATTCCATTATCCTCGTTTTTCTTTTGTTGATGTTCACCTTATATCCTTCTTTCAAGACACTGTCCATTCCCTTCAAGTGCTCTTCCAGGTCCTTTGCTGTCTCTGACAGAATTACAAAGTCATCGGCAAACCTCAAAGCTTTTATTTCTTCTCCATGGATTTTAATTCCTACTCTGAATTTTTATTATGTTTCCTTTACTGCTTGTTCAATATACAGATTGAATAACATCGGGGATAAGTTACAGCCCTGTCTCACTCCCTTCCCAACCACCGCTTCTCTTTCATGCCCCTCGACTCGTACAACTGCCGTCTGGTTTCTGTGCAAATTGTAAATAGACTTTCGCTCCCTGTGTTTGACCCCTGCCACCTTCAGAATTTGAAAAAGAGTATTCCAGTCAACAGTGTCAAAAGTTTTCTCTAAAAGTCTACAAATGCTAGAAACGTAGGTTTGCCTTTCCTTAATCTTTCTTCTAAGATAAGTCGTAGGGTCAGTATTGCCTCACGTTTTCCAAAATTTCTACGTAAACCAAAATGATCTTCTCCGAGGTCGGCTTCTACTAGTTTTTCCATTCGTCTGTAAAGAATTCGTGATAGTATTTTGGAGCCGTGACTTATTAAACTGATAGTTCGGTAATTTTCATATCTGTCAACACCTGGTTTCTTTGGGATTGGAATTATGATATTCTTCTTGAAGTGTGAGGGTATTTCGCCTGTCTCAAACATCTTGCTCACAGACGGTAGAATTTTGACAGGCCTGGCTCTCCCAAGGCTATCCGTAGATGTAATGGAGTGTTGTCTACTCACGGGGCCTTACTTCGTCTTAGGTCTTTCAGTGCTCTGTCAAACTCTTCGCGCAGTCTCATGTTTCCCATTTCATCTTCAGCTACGTCCTCTTCCATTTCCATAATATTGTCCTCAAGTATATCACCCTTGTATAGATTCTCTGTATACTCCTTCCACCTTTCTGCTTCGTCTTCTTTGCTTAGGACTGGTTTCCATCTAAGCTCTTGATATTCATACAAGCGGTTCTCTTTTCTCTAAAGGTCTTTAATTTTCCTGTAGGCAGTATCTATTTTACCACTAGCGATATATGCCTCTACATCTTTATATTTGTCCTCTAGCCATCCCTGCTTAGCCATTTTGCACTTCCTATCACTCTCATTTTTAAGACGTTTGTATTCCTTTTTGCCTGTTTCATTTACTGCATTTTTGTATTTTCTCCTTTTATCATTTGAATCCAATATTTCTTCTGTTACCCAAGGGTTTCTACTAGCCCTTGTCTTTTTACCTGCTTGACCCTCTGCTGCTTTTTTTTCAGTTTATCCAGGTAACAACGCCTTAAATTCCCATCTTTTTGCAGTTTCTTCAGTTTTAATTTCATAACCAATAGATTGTGGTCAGAGTCCACATCTGCCACTGGAAATGTCTTAGAATTTAAAACCTGGTTCCTAAATCTCTGCCTTACGATTATATAACCTATCTGAAACCTTCCAGTGTCTCCAGGCCGCTTCCATGTATACAACCTTCTTTCATGATTCTTGAACCAAGTGTTAGCTATGATTAAGTTATGTTCCAGGCGGCTTCCTCTTTCATTTCTTACCCCCATTCCATATTCACCTGCTACTTTTCCTTCTCTTCCTTTTACTACTATCGAATTCCACTCAGCCATGACTATTAAATTTTCGTCTCCCTTCACTATCTGTTAATTTGTTCTATCTCATCATACATTTCATCAATCGCTTCGTCATGTGCGGAGCTAGATGGAATATATACTTGTATTACTGTGGTAGGCGTGGGCTCCGTGTCTACCTTGGCTACAAAAATGCGATCACTATGCTGTTCGTAGTGGCTTACTTGCACTCCTATTTTTTTAATTCATTATTAAACCTACTCCCGCATTACCCCTATTTGATTTTGTATTTATAAACCTGTATTCTTCCTCCTGCTACCGAATTTCACTAATTCCCACTATATCTAACATTAACCTATCCATTTCCATTTTTAAATTTTCTAACCTACCTGCCCGATTAAGGTATCTGACATTCTACGCCCCGACCCGTAGAACGCCAGGTTTCTTTCTCCTGTTAACGACGTCCTCCTGAGTAGTCCCCGCCCTTGGATCTGAATAGGGGACTATTTTACCTGCGGAATATTATACCCAAGAAGACACCATCCTCATTTAACCATACAGCAAAGCTGCATTCCCTCGGAAAAAATTACGGTTGTAGTTTTCCCTTGCTTTCAGCCGTTCGCAGTACCAGCACAGCAAGGCAGTTTTGGTTAATCTTACAAGGCCAGATCAGTCAATCATTCAGACTGTTGCCCCTGCAACTACTGAAAAGACTGCTGGCCCTCTTCAGGAACCACACGTTTGTCTGGCCTCTGAACAGATACCCCTTCATTGGGATTGCCCTACGGTACAGCTATCTGTATCGCTGAGGTGCCGGCCGCGGTGGCCGAGCGGTTCTAGGTGCTTCAGTCCGGAGCCGCGTGACCGCTACTATCGCAGGTTCGAATCCTGCCTCGGGCATGGAAGAGTGTGATATCCTTAGGTTAGTTAGATTTAAGTAGCTCTAAGATGTAGGGGACTGATGACATCAGATGTTAAGTCCCATAGTGCTCAAAGCCATTTGAACCATTTTTATCGCTGAGGCACGCCAGCCTCCCCACCAACGGCAAGGTCCATGGTTCACGGGGGTGCTGTATTATACAAATAATATATCTGTACAGCTGCTGGCCCACAATCATGTTAAAAAAAAGAAAAAAGCCTTCTGTGTGTTCAGAATGAGAATAAAATGTCATTCCAGATATCACTTTGTTACTAGCGACTCCGGGTGTATTACCTGACCATTCCCACATCTCCACTAGGTTCCCTGACCCGTAGAGGCCTTATACTAAGTACTTATAGCATGTGACACGCTCTAAATGTTGGCCATTGCCCACTGATTTTGTAGTCAGATGCTGTGAGGTTCTACGTCTTCGTTATAGGCATGTCATTCATGTATCTACACTTAAAGTTGTCATTCAGGTGTGGTTCCAAGGATTGGTTCTGTGTAGGGGGGGGGGGGGGGGGAGGTCACTGTTTTTCACTGTCGCTCTGTCTCCTGAAGCCCAATAAAAACATACAAATTGCTGTCAACCCACATTTAACCTGTCACAGATGTCTAGGATTTTTTAAAAATAAAAACAAAATGTAGAAAATTTTGTGATTGTTGTTGTTGTGGTCTTCAGTCCTGAGACTGGTTTGATGCAGCTCTCCATGCTACTCTATCCTGTGCAAGCTTCTTCATCTCCCAGTACCTACTGCAACCTACATCCTTCTGAATCTGCTTCGTGTATTGATCTCTTGGTCTCCCTCTACGATTTTTACCCTCCACGCTGCCCTCCAATGCTAAATTTGTGATCCCTTGATGCCTCAAAACATGTCCTACCAACCGATCCCTTCTTCTAGTCAAGTTGTGCCACAAACTTCTCTTCTCCCCAATCCTATTCAATACCTCCTCATTAGTTACGTGATCTACCCACCTTATCTTCAGCATTCTTCTGTAGCACCACATTTCGAAAGCTTCTATTCTCTTCTTCTCCAAACTAGTTATCGTCCATGTCTCACTTCCATACATGCCTACACTCCATACAAATACTTTCAGAAACGACTTCCTGACACCTAAATCTATACTCGATGTTAACAAATTTCTCTTCTTGAGAAACGCTTTCCTTGCCATTGCCAGTCTACATTTTATATCCTCTCTACTTCGACCATCATCGGTTATTTTACTCCCTAAATAGCAAAACTCCTTTACTACTTTAAGTGTCTCATTTCTTAATCTAATTCCCTCAGCATCACCCGACTTAATTTGACTACATTCCATTATCCTCGTTTTGCTTTTGTTGATGTTCATCTTATATCCTCCTTTCAAGACACTGTCCATTCCGTTCAACTGCTCTTCCAAGTCCTTTGCTGTCACTGACAGCCCGCATCTCGTGGTCGTGAGGTAGCGTTCTTGCTTCCCACGCCCGGGTTCCCGGGTTCGATTCCCGGCGGGGTCAGGGATTTTCTCTGCCTCGTGATGGTTGGGTGTTGTGTGATGTCCTTAGGTTAGTTAGGTTTAAGTAGTTCTAAGTTCTAGGGGACTGATGACCATCGATGTTAAGTCCCATAGTGCTCAGAGCCATTTGAACCATTTGTCTCTGACAGAATTACAACGTCATCGGCGAACCTCAAAGTATTTACTTCTTCTCCATGAATTTTAATACCTACTCCGAATTTTTCTTTTGTTTCCTTTACTGCTTGCTCAATATACAGATTGAATAACATCGGGGAGAGGCTACAACCCTGTCTCACTCCTTTCCCAACCACTGCTTCCCTTTCATGCCCCTCGACTCTTATAACTGCCATCTGGTTTCTGTACAAATTGTAAATAGCCTTTCGCTCCCTGTATTTTACCCCTGCCACCTTCAGAATTTGAAAGAGAGTATTCCAGTCAACATTGTCAAAAGCTTTCTCTAAGTCTACAAATGCTAGAAACGTAGGTTTGCCTTTTCTTAATCTTTCTTCCAAGATAAGTCGTAAGGTCAGTATTGCCTCACGTGTTCCAACATTTCTACGGAATCCAAACTGATCTTCCCCGAGGTCGGCTTCTGCAAGTTTTTCCATTCGTCTGTAAAGAATTCGCGTTAGTATTTTGCAGCTGTGACTTATTAAACTTATAGTTCGGTAATTTTCACATCTGTCAACACCTGCTTTCTTTGGGATTGGAATTATTATATTCTTCTTGAAGTCTGAGGGTATTTCGCCTGTCTCATACATCGTGCTCACTAGATGGTAGAGTTTTGTCATGACTGGCTCTCCCGAGGCCATCAGTAGTTCTAGTGGAATGTTGTCTACTCCCGGGGCCTTGTTTCGACTCAGGTCTTTCAGTGCTCTGTCAAACTCTTCACGCAGTATCATATCTCCCATTTCGTCTTCATCTACATCCTCTTCCATTTCCATAATATTGTCCTCGAGTACATCTCCCTTGTATAAACCCTCTACATACTCCTTCCACCTTTCTGCCTTCCCTTCTTTGCTTAGAACTGGGTTTCCATCTGAGCTCTTGATATTCATACAAGTGGTTCTCTTCTCTCCAAAGGTCTCTTTAATTTTCCTGTAGGCAGTATCTATCTTACCCCTAGTGAGACAAGCCTCTACATCCTTACATTTGTCCTCTAGCCATCCCTGCTTAGCCATTTTGCACTTCCTGTCTATTTCATTTTTGAGACGTTTGTATTCCTTTTTGCCTGCTTCATTTACTGCATTTTTATATTTTCTCCTTTCATCAATTAAATTCAATATTTCTTCTGTTACCCAAGGATTTCTATTAGCCCTCGTCTTTTTACCTACTTGATCGTCTGCCGCCTTCACCACTTCATCCCTCAGAGCTACCCATTCTTCTTCTACTGTATTTCTATCCCCCATTCCTGTCAATTGCTCCCTTATGCTCGCCCTGAAACTCTGTACAACCTCTGGTTCTTTCAGTTTATCCAGGTCCCATCTCCTTAAATTCCCACCTTTTTGCAGTTTCTTCAGTTTCAATCTGCAGTTCATAACCAATAGATTGTGGTCAGAATCCACATCTGCCCCAGGAAATGTCTTACAATTTAAAACCTGGTTCCTAAATCTCTGTCTTACCATTATATAATCTATCTGAAACCTGTCAGTATCTCCTGGCTTCTTCCATGTATACAGCCTCCTTTCATGATTCTTGAACCAAGTGTTAGCTATGATTAAGTTATGCTCTGTGCAAAATTCTACAAGGCGGCTTCCTCTTTCATTCATTCCCCCCAATCCATATTCACCTACTATGTTTCCTTCTCTCCCTTTTCCTACTGACGAATTCCAGTCACCCATAACTATTAAATTTTCGTCTCCTTTCACTACCTGAATAATTTCTTTTATCTCGTCATACATTTCATCTATTTCTTCATCATCTGCAGAGCTAGTTGGCATATAAACTTGTACTACTGTAGTAGGCATGGGCTTTGTGTCTATCTTGGCCACAATAATGCGTTCACTATGCTGTTTGTAGTAGCTAACCCGCACTCCTATTTTTTTATTCATTATTAAACCTACTCCTGCATTACCCCTATTTGATTTTGTATTTATAACCCTGTAATCACCTGACCAAAAGTCTTGTTCCTCCTGCCACCGAACTTCACTAATTCCCACTATATCTAACTTTAACCTATCCATTTCTCTTTTCAAATTTTGTAACCTACCTGCCCGATTAAGTGATCTGACATTCCACGCTCCGATCCGTAGAACGCCAGTTTTCTTTCTCCTGATAACGACGTCCTCTTGAGTAGTCCCCGCCCGGAGATCCGAATGGGGGACTATTTTACCTCCGGAATATTCTACCCAAGAGGACGCCATCATCATTTAATCATACAGTAGAGCTGCATGTCCTCGGGAAAAATTACGGCTGTAGTTTCCCCTTGCTTTCAGCCGTTCGCAGTACTAGCACAGCAAGGCCGTTTTGGTTAATGTTACAAGGCCAGATCAGTCAATCATCCAGACTGTTGCCCCTGCAACTACTGAAAAGGCTGCTGCCCCTCTTTTTTGTGATATTATTACAATAATTTGTTTACTTCGGTACTCAGTACAATGTTTTTTTTTCTTTTTCTTTTTTTTTTAAGTGGTCATGACACGCTGCACCCCGCCCCCTCCACTCTTCCTTGGATCCACGCCTGTTGCCACTCGTTACACCAGCTGAAAGTTTTGTCTATTCTTTCCGAATATCCTTACGATCGTTCGGGGACAATACTTCCCTGTACGTAACAGCGTCGTCAGCAAACACTGTTACAATATTAGTGGTCCAGTCTGATAATTCGTTTGTTTACGTTGGGAATATTGGAGGTCCTATTACGCTTCCCAGAGCTACACCCGGTGACAACGTCTCGTTCTTAAAGTCAAATATTTGTAAAGAAAATCACATTTCTGCGAAGAAACGTGGTACGATCGTGTCTCGGTTAGTAGCGGCGTCGTGCTACGCTGTCGAAATGTAGGAAGCCGGAATGTACTTGTGGTTGGGGCCCGTTGGTAATGCGTACCGACGCAGGGGTTGACCCAGAGCAGGCGCTGCCAGCCGAGGCAGTCGTAGAGCTGCGTGAAGTCGGTGCCCTTGCAGGCGCAGTTGGAGCGCAGCTCGGTGCCCAGGATGGCCAGCATGGCGTGCCGGCACTCGCTCGCCGGACCCGCGCACTTCTTCGTCACGCTGTCCACCGCGCACGACTGCTCGTACGTCTCCAGCCGGTTCCTGCAACACACCAACAGACGTGACATTGTGTTGGCTGGCACACCGTTTCGTTATACAGGCAACTGGAGAATACACGGACCAGAAGCCAGGGCTACAGCTAGAAATCTCGAGGGGCTACCGATTACGTCGGCAACCTCTGAACAGTCTTCGGGTGAACAATGCTTACATTTGTAATAATTCTTCGATCTTTGTATCTTGTGTTGCGTAAGACGTAATAAACCGGGTGATCAAAAAGTCAGTATAAATTTGAAAACTTAATAAACCACGGAATAATGTAGATAGAGAGGTAAAAATTGACACACGTGCTTGGAATGACATGGGGTTTTATTAGAACCAAAATGCACGATGGCGCTCCACCCCATATTGCAAGACGCGTGAAAGATCTCTTGCGCGCGTCGTTTAGTGGTGATCGTGTGCTCAGCCGCCACTTTCGTCATGCTTGGCCTCCCAGGTCCCCAGACCTCAGTCAGTGCGATTATTGGCTTTGGGGTTACCTGAAGTCGCAAGTGTATCGTGATCGACCGACATCTCTAGGGATGCTGAAAGACAACATCCGACGCCAATGCCTCACCAAAACTCCGGACATGCTTTACAGTGCTGTTCACAATATTATTCCTCGACTATAGCTATTGTTGAGGAATGATGTTGGACATATTGAGCATTTCCTGTAAAGAACATCATCTTTGCTTTGTCTTACTTTGTTACGCTAATTATTGCTATTCTGATCAGATGAAACGCCATCTGTCGGACATTTTTTGAACTTTTGGTTCTAATGAAACCCCATGTCATTCCAAGCTCGTGTCAATTTGTACCTCTGTATCTACATTATTCCGTGATTTATTCAGTTTTCAAATTTATTCTGACTTTTTGATCACCCGGTACAAGATTCAACAGCTAATAAGGATGAAGTGAGTCGATTCGGGGAGAAAAGAAATTTATTGTCCAGCTCGATAAAAGAAGGGAAAGTGTGGTGGGATTTTTCCTGCTGCGCCAAGGAATAGTGAATGAAGGGCAATGTGGCGAGTAAAATTTGTAGATGGAGTTCAAAGTTTGACTACAGTACGGAGATTAAAGTGGATGTAGATAGCAACAATTAGTCAGAGATGAAGAGGCTTCCAGAGGATGGATTAGGGTGGAGAGGTGCATCAAACCAGCATTTGGACTGAAAACCACGACCACAACAAGAAGGCATTTTATACCGCATTGACATCAAAATGACCTTTATTTTTACTGTGTGTGTGGGGTATGATTCCACTTACTTGTAACTGATAGAACCGAACGCCACCTCATACTTCCACATATGGTTTTTAAGGAAATTGCTCAGTCACTTCATTTTAGGGTGAGGGTTGGTAGGGACACTGAATCCTGGAGGCGTTAGTCGTTACCAGTGACGGTGGTTTGACCGCTCTTGATGTAGCTTAATTTTACGATGGCTTAGATTAGTAGTTGGATTATGTTAGCCTTCCATTGTAGTTAGTATATGTCTTTAACTGTTTCTCAGCACAAGTGTGTTTCTTATAATAAAGGTTGCTATAGATTTATGAGAGCCATATATGATTAGGTGTGGTTTGATAACACGCAGGGTGCGGCGGTAAAGACAGTCCATCTAAACTGTATCCAGAACGAGTAAACACGTATAAGTGTGTATTTTAGCGTACAATGTGGCTGGTTTTCGAAGTACTCAAGTAGTATTTAAGGTTTGTTGCTGCCGAATTATGATACCGACCTTTGCAAAGGCAGTATACAGGGTGTTACAAAAAGGTACGGCCAAACTTTCAGGAAACATTCATCACACACAAATAAAGAAAAGATCTTATGTGGACATGTGTCCGGAAACGCTTAATTTCCATGTTAGAGCTCATTTTAGTTTCGTCAGTATGTTCTTCCACCTACGCTCAATGGAGCACGTTATCGTGATTTCATACGGGATACTCTACCTGTGCTGCTAGAACATGTGCCTTTACAAGTACGACACAACATATGGTTCATGCACGATGGAACTCCTGCACATTTCAGTCGAAGTGGTCGTACGCTTCTCAACAACAGATTCGGTGACCGATGGATTGGTAGAGGCGGACCAATTCCATGGCCTCCACGCTCTCCTGACCTCAACCCTCTTGACTTTCATTTATGGGGGCATTTGAAAGCTCTTGTCTACGCAACCCCGGTACCAAATGTAGAGATTCTTCGTGCTCGTATTGTGGACGGCTGTGATGCAATACGCCATTCTCCAGGGCTGCATCTGCGCATCAGGGATTCCATGCGACGGAGGGTGGATGCATGTATCCTCGCTAACGGAGGACATTTTGAACATTTCCTGTAACAAAATGTTTGAAGTCACGCTGGTACGTTCTGTTGCTGTGTGTTTCCATTCCATGATTAATGTGATTTGAAGAGAAGTAATAAAATGAGCTCTAACATGGAAAGTAAGCGTTTCCGGACACATGTCCACATAACATAAACAAAATGTTGCATAGAAAGACCTATGACTTTCTATAAGACGCGATCAAAAAATTTCCGTTCGAAGGCGGTACAGTCCAGGATCGGTACGTCGATCAGATCGCCTTGAGCACTGAAGCAATCATCCCAACGATGCACTAGGTTGAAGATACCCGTTTTGTAAAACGCCATGTCCTGCTGCGTGAAGAAGTCCATATCCTCGTTCAATAGGAACTGGCCTTTTTGGAGGGACCGAAGGCATGATAATCGCAAGGGGAGAGATAAGGCTATAGGGCGGATGCTCAAGTATCCCCATCTGAGCTGCCGTAACTTCTGCATTGCGAGATTTGCGGTATGCGGACGTGCGTCTTGAGTCGAATCGTCACCAGCACGGAACGTGACGTACCATTCCACAGTGGTGGTTTTCGGTAGATACATTCTTCATTCCCCGATGGATGTTTACCGGTGTTGCTCCTTTGGCAGCCAAGAAATGAATAATAGCACGATGGTCCCGTTTGGACACATTTAGTAATAACGTCGCCATAGATTTATCTCATGCGCGTCGAAAAGACACAAATGCTACACTAATCATTTGCCTAAATGTCAGTACTATATCCACGCATCACAGTCGCGTTACTTTAAGTATACGCTACAGCAACGGCCTCAAACGGAAAATTTTTGATCGCCCCTTACAATTTTCGTAGACATTCTTCACAGATCTGCAACCGATTTCAAAAGTTGCTGTTATGAAGGTCTTGACAGAGCGAAATGTGGTGAACATACTCGTAAATGTACTGGAATGTACTATTCACAGAACAGTCCTTTAGCTGATCCCACTCGCACACTAAAGATGCCTCGTAGAGACACTAGGGCTATGTTAACACTGCTAAAATCTTCGTTATATCTGTCTCAGCAGTTGCTGGTCTTTATTGTTGGCATAGTTTATTCTTGAGACCCTCAGATTCTTTAAAATTTTTCATAGAGCGTGCAAAGACAAATAGCAATAGCTTGGCACAACTAGAATACGTTACAGCATAGAAACGTACCGCTGTTTAAAATCTTTGGGAACATTCGCCATATAGAGTAGGACAGGCTTTTCTGGGAAATCTCATCTTGAGGGTGGAAATGTGGATTGTGGTGCTGTTATCTTGTTACGTACTGTTTTTTCGTTGAAATCCTATTCAAAGGTTCTTTCTAATGTTACAAAATGCTTTACAGTTTCATTAAAAAACCTCTGTGTTATAATTCGGCAGTTATAAATGTTGTAAATTACTGGAGTACGTCAGAAAATTCGCCGTATTGGATGCTGTAATTTAGCGTAACTGCACAAAAGTATGTGATCTGTATATGTATTTTGGGTGGCCTGTCTTACTTTCCTCATCCTGTAGCCAAACATATTACAAAAATAGACGTGCCTACGAATGTACTTACGTGTCTTCCAAATCTCCTCCTAAACCACCAGACCGATTTCAACTAAGCTTCGTAGACATATCACCTACAGTCTGGAAAGAATCGCTGCGGGATAAGCACCACCCCCATATCAAAGGGGCGGGATGGGGATGAAAAAAAATGTGTAGCCCATTACGCTCGACTATCCCCAGAATTAATTCATCCAATGTTTGAGAATGAGAGCACTTAGTGACTTGAAACAAACTTTACACATAATTTGAAACATTAACGAATCTTTTTCTCGCTAACAACCAACACAAAATAATGAAAGGAAAAAAAATCGCTTACTATATTTTCGTTGTTAAGGTACAAAACTGGCGAAACAGGCGTGACGTTTTATTTTATTGCTTCTTTACTACTAATTATATTCATGAAAAATTTTTCAGGCAGTATTTACATATACCACTGAATGTACCTGCAAAATTATATCATTGTAAATACATAGTTCATGAGATATGACGCTGTAAACACAAAGATACGCGAAAACTGTTTTCTCCTGCGTGACGTTTAAATTTATTATTAGCTTGCTATTTACTCTATTCGGAACAAATTTCGCACATAGTATCCATATAAGCCTATAAATGCACCTACAAAATTGTATCACTGTAACATACACAGTTAAGGAGATATGACGTGATAAACATTCAGCTGCGTGGAAACGAAACTGCAGGGCGAAATTCGCTAGCGATACAGGTGAAATATGTGTACAGGTATGTCCAAATGCATTAAATATATGTGAAATACATATGACAAATGCGTATGCTGGAAAAGCAGTGGACGAGGAACTCGTTCTAAACTTCTGGGCAGATTTCAATCAAACTTGGTACACATATTACTTACTCCCACATCTGGAATGTAGGGGTAAGAACCAACAATTTCCTATTGGGGTGGGGGTAATGACGTGGAGAAAGAAACGAGAAGAAGAGATGGGCAGACTGAGAAGGAGAAGGAAGACATGGACACAGGTATGGTGGTAGTGGGGGGGGGGGGGAGGGAAATGTACAGAGAGAGATGGAGGGGGATATGGACAGAGAAAGGGAAGTGGACGTGATGGACACAGAGAGGGGGAGGAGGAGATGGAGAACGAGCAGGAGATGGTCTGTGAGATGTGGGAGGAGGGGATAGAGGAGGCAGGAGAAGATGGACTCAGTGGGGTGAGGAGGTCGACAGAGGGTGAAGGAACAGATGGACAGATGGAGGAGGGGCAGATGAACAGAGAGAATGGGGAGGAAGAGGTGGACAAAGAGAGGAGGGAAAAACATATGGACTGAGAGAGGGGCAGAACGAGATGAAAAGAGAGTGGAGGGCGGAGGAAGTGGACAGGGAGAGGGAGGAGAAGGGGTGATGGACAAAGAGAGGGGGGAGAGCTGCACTAATAGAAATGGAAGAAATACATACCCGCGCAACGCTGGGTGCTCACCTAGTAATGAATACAATAAATAAACAGCACAGCCTGTGCATTTCACAGCTGCTGTAAAAATGTGCAGCTGGCTGAGTGGCAGACAGTTATTTCTGGCACTCCTGCAAAACGGCCAAACTATAGCTCTCCCGATAAATGTTTCCAGCTTTTCGTGAGAACGTAAAATAGCAAACAAGTTGTTACAAAAATATCCGAAACCAGCCCACACACGAGAAAACTCTGCTCAAGTGAAACATTGCCTCCAGGAACACTAACAAATTCGCAACGCCTATTAAACGTGAATTAAGAGATCTACATCTACATCCAAATTCTTCGAACCACGTGGCAGAGGGTATTTCCCTTTATAGCATGTATTAGGTTTTATTCCCTGTCCACAACCGCATGGAGGCGAGATGAAGAATGGCTGCTTAAATGCGGGCTACACACTAGGTGACCAAAGTCATGGGTTAGCGGTATGCACGTATACAGATGATGGTAGTATCACGTACACAAGGTATAAAAGGACAGTGAATTGGCGGTGCCGTCATTTGTGCTCAGATGATTCATGTGAAAAGTTTTCCGACGTGGTTATGGCCGCATGATCGGGATTAACAGACTCTGAACGTGGAATGGTAGTTGAAGCTAGGTGCGTGGGACATTCCATTTCGGAAATCGTGAGGGAATTCAATTTTCCGAGGTCCACAGTGTCAAGAGTGCCTCGAGAATACCGAATTTCAGGGATTATCTATCACCACGGACAAAGTAGTGACCGATGGCCTTCACTTAACGATCGAGAGCAGCGACGTTTGTGTAGAATTGTCAGTGCTAACAGAGAAGCAACACTGTGTGAAATAACCGCAGAAATCAATGTGGGACGTACGACGAACGTATCCGTTACGACACACCAGCTGAATCTGGCGTTAATTGGCTGCGGAAGCAGACGGCCGACGCGAGAGCCTTCGCTAACACCGTGACATCTCCTGCAGCGCATTTCGTGGACTCGTGGCCATTTCGGTTGGACCAAGACGACTGGAAAACCGTGGCCTGGTCAGATGAGTCCCGATTTCAGTTGGTAAGAGATGATGGTAGGATTCGAGTGTGGCGCTGACCCCACGCATCCATGGACCCAAGCTGTCAATAAGGCACTGTGCAAGCTGGTGGTGGCCCATAACGGTATGGGCTGTGTTTACAAGAAATGGACTGGGTCCTCTGGTCCAACTGAACCCCTCATTGACTGGAAATGGTTATGTTCGTCTACTGGAAGACTGTTTGTAGTCGTTAATGGACTTCATGTTCCCAAACAACGATGGACTTTTCGTCGGGCCGTAGTTGTTCGTGACTGGCTTAAAGTACATTCTGTACAATTCGAACGAATCTCCTTATGTCAGTCTTTATACAGTTTGTTGCGGGACCTCGACTGTTCAGTACAGAACATCGAATAAAAACACCTTTCAACCGTCTAAATTTCCAATTGTTATTTTATTGAGCAACCAGCTTCTGCGATCGATTACGCCATCTTCAGGCTCCCTGACCAAAGTGCAGGGAGACACATATGTGGTGCAGTCGAAATAGGGCCAGCATTCGATGACTGGTATACATAGATTTTTGACACAGCGATACACTTGCTGACTGTTCATTCGAGCGATCGATATGGCTAGCCAGATCTCCCGACATGAATCCCATCGAACATTTATTGGACATAATCGAGAGGTCAGTACGAGCAGAAAATCCCGCACTGGCAATAATTTCGCAATTATGGACGGCTATAGAGGCAGTATGTCTCAATATTCCTGCAGGGGACTTCCAACGACTTATTGAGTCTATGCCGTGTCGAGTGGCTGCAGTAGGCCGAGACGAAGGAGGTCCGACGCGATGTTAGGACGTATCCCATGACTTCTGTCACATCAGTGTAATTAGTTTTATTTTGTCATCGCGCTACCAACGGAGCGATACGAAGGACGCTGTAGTATATTTTTCATCCTTCACTTTTCACTGGCTCGTGAATCTTTTAAAGTAGGCTTTCGTGTAATAATTGATGTCTATCTCCGTATGACATTTCTAGTTCTTGATTCCCCCGACACTCATTTAAAAAGTCAAACAAATCAGGGACGCGCTGCCGTTCTTAGTGTAAGGTCAATAACTCTTGTTAGCCTTAATTAGTATGGGTCTCACACACTTGAGAAGTATTGTAGGATGTTACTCAGGTATATGTTATCTCTTTCGTAGCTTGACTACATGTTACCACTATCGTGTCAGTGAAACAACATCTGCCATCTGTTTTACCTATAACTGATCTTATGTGACTATTCCATTTGATATACTTACAAATTGTTACACCCTGGTATTAACACGAGTTGACTGATTTTAATTGTGTCTCTTTAAGATTGAAGACATCGCGTTTTTTACTTATTGTGGAGTGCACAATTTTATATTTCTGAACATTTAAAGATTGTCGCGATAGAGAAATATTAAAAAGATGCTGTTTGTTATACATGGATTATAACTACCAGTTCAAAACGCCCGTGTTCAGTTCTGCCCGTGGTTTCCAGTTGACGTCGAATCAGAACATTTGGAGCCTCAGGTGAGTTTTCGTTCAGTCCGTTCAAGTATATGAACCCACAGAGCAAATGCCATCACGTACCAGAAAAGCCTCATCTGTATAATGAAAAGCTGTTGCACCATCTTAAGACTGATGTTTGGACCCAATATTCGGTTCAGTTTGAGTACGGCCACCCTGTGATTCTGAAAACCTTACTTTTCCCTTACTGCAAGAAAAAGTGGTTATATGCGGCTAAATCTAAGGAGTGACGAGTCAAAAAATCAACACTCCGTCAACTTTAACGTCATTAGAGGTAGAACACTACTTCATTTGGAGGAGGTCGAGAAATGAGTCATCTGTGCTCTGTTGAAACATTCTAAAATTGGTCCGAAGAGATATCGAGAAAACATAAATGGAAGTGGCAAGGAGCACAAAACCCAACAGAGTATTTCAGGAAAGACGGTTGAAGTAAAGAAGTCAGCGCCGGTCACGTGTCCAAGGGTTGATAACACTAAAGCACACAACAGAGGGGAGTGAAACTCCTTCCAAAAACCTCCCAAAATCAGTTTTTACGTTTCTGGAGTCGTGAAATGTCTGCTTGTTTTATTATGAAAATGAAGCATATGGCTTGGCATGCTGAGTCAGTGAAGAGGTGTCTTGAGTAGCTGTCGGTTGTGGTACAGGTCTCACCAGACGATAGCCTCTGAACCTGTGACGGCTGGTGGCGGGTCCCTGCAGAACCGTCGTCTGGATTGAATCCAGTTAATTCGATCTGTTAATGGTGGCCGCCATAAAGGCGGTCTTGAAGGACATTTGTGCTCCTTCATAGTGATAATGAACCCTTCATAGCATAGGGTACTGTAACATGAGGTGCACCATTACTTTCTGAGCTTTCTCGAGTGGTTATTCTGGAGAATTCCACTGGGCATGGTTTAGTCTGGTCAATAGTTATTCATTGTTTAGTTTTCTAGGAGACTTCTGCTCTGGCCAAAATTCGCCTCTAGTAAATTATAGCAGGTTTTGGTATCCATGGAAACGGCAATTATCCGAGGTCGATAACGCACGCTAGGCGGTTTAAGTTCAAGTAGTGGAGGAAATTTTCATCACCAGTAGAAAAGAAAAAGAATTAGGATTGTTGGCTGGGAGACTGCGAGGAGTAAATTCAGTCACTTGATTGGATAGGAGTTTCTTGCTCAGCACACAATTACACTTTTCCTTGCATTGTTTGGGAGTTGTGTCTTAAGCGTATCTGTAAAGTATAGCTGACTTAAATTACAAGATCCACAGTTCGGTCCTAAGCGTCATGCGGTGTCGATCGACCGCCGTGTCTTCCTCTGCCTATGGTACATTTGATGCTTTATGGAGGTGTGTGATTTCAGAAGACCCCTATCCCAGCCACTGATAACTTTCCGAGCCTCGGAGTCACCACTTCTCATTCAAGTAACTCCTCGCTTTGTAACACGAGGCTGAGTGTACCCCGTTCCGGACCTGACAACGGAATGTAACTGGTTGGACTGGGATTTTCTCAGCATGGCAGCCATGCATACAGACCGCTCAGTTACGTAGGCGGACGGGTGTAGTGTCATCTTTTGTGTTGTATGGTGATGAGAGAAGGGAGACCCCACAAGGCCCATTCCTTTCGAACAACAGCAAGCCGGTCGGCCATGGACAGATCGCCATCAGCAGTATCACGTGTCTTCACACCACGACACACTGCAACGAGTTTTGGAATATAATTCAGGACATAGGTGCAAAGTTTAGTGTTCACCAGTCTTGCGCTACTATCTCTCCTCTTGCCGGGCAAATAATGGCGGTGATAATTTCTACCGCAACTGCATTTCGACCCGGCTAAATCAGAGTGAAGCACCACTGCAAAAGTGTGCGTTAGTGATCTCGGGGTACCGTCATCACTGTTTGGTCGGTTGAGGAAGAAAAGGCGGTGGTTCACTGTGTCTGACAGCACAAATTTCCTGTGTTAAATAGTAAACCTCTCCACAGCGTGTTATTTTCGAAAAACATGACGCACCTAAAAAGAGCGTGATTGGCAAGTCAGATCTGGATGTTAAGTTTGGCGGTCCTGTGGTACTTTCCAAGATTAAGAGCAGCATATTGGCATTGGGTTTCATCCCCTCCCTTTTTGTCTAATCGTCATTCATAAAACAGACACGATACTGTAATCGGTGCTCGCTCGTCAGATTAACTTGGATTGTGACATCCACATTTCGTCAAGTAAAACTGCCAATGTGTGCCAAGAAAGATAATTTTACGAGGATTTCTGTACAGATACTTCGTCCACTTCTAGGCTACACGGCGAAATGAGACAGAGGGCATTCAAACCAGAGTACATACATCGATAAAGAAGAAGAACAAGAACGAGGAGGAGGAGGGAGAGGAATTGGAGGATGAAGAGGATGGAGATAGCGGGAGTATAAAGACGAAAGCTAAATAATACCTTAGAGTCAACGACGTGTGAAGGCTAACGTTCTAATAAAAATATTTGTCTCTGCAAAAGAGACTGGTGGTTTTCTGAACCACTGATTCCTCGTTTCGTTTGTAATTACTGTTGAGTGTCTGTAATTAAATTTATATAAAGTTTCAAATTATTCGCCAACAAACAAAATGAAAGTGCCGGCAGCGACTGGGAGCAGTGTATGCACGTTGTGAGAAAAATACGTTATTATTTTCAGATGAAAAGATGTCCATTTATTTATTGGCGCATTCGGAAACGGAAAAAGAGGGCATGTGTGTCTTTCTGCCGGCGGACACTGACGCTGAAACAAAAAATAAAATGTTTGTCCTTTTCATCATTTTTCACTTTTTATCTAGCAAGTATCCGATAAGGGAGTCATGTTGGGCAAATCCTATAACCTCAGATTACGTATATACATTCAGATGTCTTTTCGTAATGACTTCGCACGGTTTTATTATTTTGTCAGTTCTACATATTCCTCAAGTAAATTTTTCCCAGAAGATGTGATGGTGATTCAATAATACACTATTTTCTTATTGTTACTGTCTTTGAAAACTGTAAATGTAATGAACAACTTCTCCGAGGAATGCTATATGTTACTTCATATTCAAAATGTAATTTAACTTTCGATAATAAGCTCTAGTCCTTTACCGAGATAGTATTATAAATGTATTACTTGTAGTCTGACGAAACCGTTTGATAGACTCCAAAGTAGAATGCTTTTCATGAGATAAATCACTGGCAGTAGGAAATCATGCGAGGTCCTAACGAATGCCATACTTAAATTGTGAATAGTTTCCAACAAAGGTCTCACCATAGTAAACGCTAGGGCGATATTTCTCTTCTGCAACGAGATCATGAGTTATGACTTGCTTAATCGTTATGAATGAGGAACAACGAGAATAACGTAGTACTGTGAAATTTTCCGTTTTCTTAAAAAAGGTTTGAACGGACGATCACCTATGTTATGGCAAAGTACACACGAAAGAACAAAGGTTTTATTCGACGGCGACATGAGGGCTAGCAAGAGCTCTAAAGATGCGGCCACGAAGTTAGCGGCGCGTTCCCATCGGTGTGTCGCACACGAAGTGCTTCGCTTTTCCGGTCGGGAGGAGTCGGGGGAATGGGAAGACGAAGATATTGGACATCTCCTTCCAGTCACGATGTATCCCTGCAGTCCAATGTGCCGGAACTCATTTGCAGAGAAACTTGCTAAACAAAGCGTGTAGAAACACTTGCCTAGTTTAATGACCTGCTGCGTTGTCTGTTCGAGTGGATTGGTTGCAAAACTTAGAGTATTACGGGTTCCTCCCAGTGATGTCTCCGAACTGCTCAATGCAGGTTTCGAACGGACTACACGATTTCAAACGGACTACACGTCTCTGTTGCGTATAGTAACAACGGACATGAGCTTTTGTAATAGTCGATTAATGTTTAAAGAACACAAACTATGAAAGAAATGGTATGTAAAATGTGTCTGTGGGTACTTGATTGTGTTTGCCCGTTATCTTATGTGACGAATTTAATGAAATTTTGTATGAAACGTTAACACTTTAAATCTGTTTGTTGTATTAAAATGTCGTCAGGGCGTTATATATCTATCGAGAGCACACAAGAATTATCGAAAATAATCCATCTACACTCTTCAGTCACTTAAAGAACGATAACCACAACGTAGTACGAATGGAGTTGGCAATGAAAATTTTATACTTATTATCTAAAGGTTTAGAACGAACGTACTTGAACAGATAGAAACTTAGATACGCACAATACAACGCCCTGACGACATTTTTACTGAACAAAGGTATTTGAAACATAAACATTTCATACAAAATTCATAACCAAAGATAATGGATTGCCACAAACCCCACAGACATATAGAATTACAAAGATCACACATACAGTCTTAAATGATAACATCAACACACCATAGCAATTGCAAACATATAGCACCTTTGTAAAATCAGTCAAATCTGATGAAAAACGTCAAATTATAAAAATTACAAGAGAGAACCGTTAATAACAGGAGCAAATCACAAAACCGCTTGTAGCATAAGAGTCCTAAACCTACATCACGTTGTAATACAATACAGTACTGAGGGATTACTACCACTAATGATATATAGAGACGTAAGTGTCAAATCTGTAATCAGAAAATATTATTAATCAAAATTTTAATAACATAAAAATGTCATGTAGTTTCCGCAGATGCCAATCTAGCCGAAATGGATTCATCACAATAAATACATCATTGAATTACTGTAGCAGCAATCAGGAGTTTTTACATAATGCCTCTGAGAGATATCTTCTACGCTGCGGGCCCACTGGACTGTAAAGTGCTAGAAATATTTGGCGTCTTATTAAAGCCCATCAGAAATTATTATAAGGATTTATAAAGAGTATAACCTTACTGATTCCTACGGCTATGCAAATTCGGACCTCTGTAAGGGGCAGTCGATAAAATGCTGAAATCGTCAAATAAGCTCTAAAGCATCTTAATATGTACGTATTCATGGTAAATCAGAACACTGACGACATAATTTCTAAGGATGTTCAAGAATATTTTCTGAGTATTTTGGTGTAATGGATCCGTGGTCTCCAGGGGTTCGTTCCAGAAAATCTTGTAACTATCGTCCACGAACTACGGGCATGGTTCCGATGTGGTGGCTTGCATGCCTAAATAATACAGATAGCCGTTCCATAAGTGCAACCACTCCGAAGAGGTTATTTTGGAGGGTCCATACTAAGAGTGCAGCCGTTTCAGTAGTTTCAGAGGCACACTATAAATTACTGACGATCTGTTCTTGTAAAATTGGCGTACATGGCCTAGCTACGTTGGTATTGCGGACGGCTGAAAGCAACAGGAAACGACAGCAGTTAGTTTTCCTAGGGCATGCAGCGCTACAGAATGGTCTGATGATGGCATCGTTCAGAGAATTTAGAAAGAGATATGGACTGCTTTAAGTTAGACACTGTGGGAATCAATAAATTGCGATGACAGAACAACAGTACTTCCGCTCAGGTGAGTACAAAGTTATCAGTAAAAAACCAAATGGGGGTAATTCAATACCAAGTCTAATAATGATCAAGAAAATAGAAGCGCAGGTAAGCTACAGAGCAGAACAGTGAACGTACTATCGTAACAAAAGTACATACGACAGTAGGACAAATTTATATGTTTACAAGCCCAGCAGATGAAGACACTCAAAGAAACTGTGGTGAGATAAAATAAATTATTCAGATTGTTAAGGGAGACGGAAAGTAAACTGTTGACAGGAATTTGATGATAGGAAAGGGAAACGAGGAAAAATAGTGGGAAAAATGGACTAGGGTGAAAGGAATGAAAAGCGAAGCCGCCTGATCCAATTCGGCATAGTGCACAGTTCAGTCATTCTTAACCATGTTAAGAACCGTTAAATTCTAAGGGGGGAGGAAGATTTTGACTAAAAGTTATTGGTAATAAACTATAAATTAAAACTGAAGAAACTGTAGGACCATTGGACATTAGGGAGATGGAACGTGGATAAAATGACAGAACCAGAACTTATCGAAGTTTCAGAAGGAGCATTAGGCAATGACTGACTGCAACAGAGGAAATAAATATAGAGGAAGAATGGGTAATTTTGAGAGATGAACTAGTTAAGCCAATAGAGGACCTAATCAGCAAAAAGACAATGACCCTTCGTTCACACACGAGATATTGAATTGGCGATGGCATAAATACAAGGCTGTAGAAGCACGTATGACTACAGGAAAGAGACGTCGCCAATATTAAAATTAAATAAACGTTCGGACAAAAGTGAAGCACCTGTATAAATATTAAGAGCTCAGATGGCAGTCTAATATCAAGTAAAGACGGAGAGGCTGCAGATGCACGGAACATATAGAAGGGCTATGCAAGGTAACGAATACAATATTATAGAAAAGGAAGAGGCAGTAGAAGCAGATGAGATGGCAAGAAACACTTGACGGAGTACTCATAGACCTAAGTGGAAACAAGGCCCCAGGAGTACATGAGATTCTTTCAGAATTATTGAGATCCTTATAAGAGCCAGCCACGATAAAGCTATTCCACGTACCGTGCAAGTATTTGAGACAGGCAAACTGTCCTCAAACTTCAAGAAGAATGTAATAACTCCAACTTCAGAGAAGGAATCTGAAGACAGTTGTGAATATTACCGAAGCATTAGTTTACTAAATCATAGTTGCCAAATACTGACACGACTTATTTACAGAAGAGTGGAAAAACTGATGGAAGTCGACCTCGGGGAAGATCAGTTTGGGTTCCGGAGAACTGTTGGAACATGCGAGACATTACTGACCCTACAACTTATCTTTGAATTAAAGAAAGGCAAACGCACGTTTAAAACACTACATCTACATCTGCATCTACATCTACATCTACGTCCATATTCCCCAAGCAATAGTGTGCTGTGTGGCGGAGAGTACTCTGCGTACCACTGTCACATCACCCTTTCCTCTCCCAGTCGCGAATAGTTCGAGGGAGGAACGATCGTCGGTAAGCCTACATTTAGGCTCGAATCTCTTTACATTTATCTTCCTGGTATTTTCGAGAGATATACGTGGAAAGATGCAATATTTTTGTTGATTCTTCTAGGAACGTACGCTCTCGGAACTTCAGTACACCACGCCGTATTGCAGAACGCCTCTCTTACAGCGTATGCCACTGGAGTTGGTTGATCATCTCTGTGACGCTTTTGTGCTTACTAAACGAACTTGCAACGAAACGCGATACTCTTATTTCGATCTTCTCTATTTCCTCTGTCAATCCTGTCTGGCACGGATCCCATACTGTCGAGCAATGCTGAAGTACTGGTCGAACAAGAGTTTTGGAAGTTACCTCTTTTTTTCATGGCCTACATTTCCTGAGGATTCTCCCCACGAATCTCAGTCTGGAATCTACTTTTCGAAATGGTTCAAATGGCTCTGAGCACTATGGGACTTAACTGCAGAGGTCATCAGCCCCCTAGAAGTTAGAACTACTTAAACCTAACTAACCTAAGGACATTACACACATACATGCCAGAGGCAGGATTCGAACCTGCGACCGTAGCGGTCGCGCGGTTCCAGGCTGTAGCGCCTAAAACCGCTCGGCCACTCCGGCCGGCTCTACTTTTTCTGCTATTAGTTTTATGTGGTCGTTCCACTTTAAATCGCTCTGTGCCCATATTAAAGATATTTTATGGAAGTAACTAGAAAATTAGAGAAAGCTTTCGACAATTTGACTTGAATATACTCTTTGAAATTCTTAAGCAGCAAAGATAAAACAGAGGTAATTCGTGCAGAAACTAGTCTGCGGGTCTAAGAGTCGAAGGACATGAAAGGAAAGCAGAATATAGTTGAGGAGAGAGTGAGATAAGGTCGTAACCCATCGCAGTGTTTTTCAGTCTGCACATTGAGCAACTTGAAAGGGAACAAAGGATATATTTTGAAATGGAATTAAAAGTTTTAAGGTTAGCTGATGATACTGTAATACTGTCAGAGACCGTAAGGACTTAGAAGAGTAGTTGAACGGAATAGATAGTTTCCTCAAACGAGATTATATGATAAAAACAACCAAAAGGAAAACAAGGGTAACGGAACGTAGCCGAATGAAATCGGGCGATGCTGAAGGCATTACATTAGGAAACGAGACAGTAAAAGTAGAACATCTGTTTTCCTATTTGGCCCTAAAAACTACCTGATGATGGCCCAAGTAGAGAGGATATGAAATGCAGAATGATGACAGCAACAAATGAATTTCTGAAAAAGAGAAATTTGTTAATTTCGAATATAAATTTGCATACATGTAATATTTTCGCAGTCGTGAATATGGGCAATCTCGAAGTTTAGAATGGAATGACAACATTGAAAATTCGTGCATTAACAGTGATACACAGTAGAATGGATAGGATTACTGATGAACAGTTGTCGGTATGCATGTCATGTATGCGTGTCCGAATGAACCGGGATTCGAACCAGGGACTCGAACCCGGATTTTACATTTGTCGTCAGCGGTCGCCTTAACCATTTCGGCTGTCCGTGCACACTTCACAGTCAGTCCCAAACTTTCATATGTTGTCGTCCATGTGCGATTAACTGCACACATACACTTACTATAATCTCTTACAGGAGAGACATTTGATCGAGAATCGCTAGCTTGGTTTCAGCGGATAAATACGATATTGCAGTGCCTGTGTTTATACGAAGTGTTCCTTCGGACATGCATAAGTGACGTCCCTATCGGTAGCTGTTCATCAGTAAACTTGTCCATACTGCAGTGTATCCCTGTTAAAGCACGACTAACACTGCCTGGGAAACAAACCTGAGACAGAAGCGAGCAGCTCAGAGCGCAAGCTAGAGGGTGAGGAGTAGATTGGGCATTACTATTGTCAGAAGCAAGTATCGAGAGTGGATGGAAAAGATTCGTTTGAACGAACGCTGTTTCGAATGCGTCGGACTGCTACATCATCGATACGTTATTGCATAGCCTTTGTTGTGCAGAAGCACGGGGCAAAGTTCGGCGACTACAGCTATTATGAAATTCATTAAATGTATTCGCATTTGCGAATATGGGCAACCATCAGCTGTATAATGGAATGACGTCAAAGAGAATTGGTTCTAGTGATAAACTCACCACATCAGATCCTGTTGTCAGATTGCCACCAGTTGACCCAATCAGAGTCTATCCCAACATTGAATTCACTATGCAACTAGCGAGACTAGAGCAGCCGACTACCCTGACCACTGCCTTAAGACGCGTGGTCCGGGTTGGACATGAAAATGGTAGTAAAGTCACCTTCTCGGAAATGGAGGCTGTGGACAGGATACAGCTCAAGTCAGTGAACCTCCGCACCGACTTCGGAGCCCTGCGAGACTTACTTAAGAAAGTCTTTGAAAGACGAGGGGAAAAATTCGACCTTGACGGCATTTATGAACAAGCAGTTTTGGCAAATGGACGTATTACGTTCGACTGGAGGAAGACATGGCCAAATGACAGAATTCATACGTACTTTCCATAAATGACGAAAATTAGCATTGGCCAACTCAACACCCACAACAGCAGACTGGTGATGCAGGAGCTACGTAAGGAAGTGGAGGAGAGGAGACTAGATGTACTCTGTCTGCGGGAGCCGTACTCCCAAACTGGGAAAATAGCTTTCGCTGCTGCGACTTGGCAAATTGTAAGTAGAGGAGATGACCCACGATCGGCAATTATAATAACCAATAGACTCCTGAGGGCTACAGTACTATCACAATTCACAACCAGCCACTGCAACGTCGTGGAGCTGCAGTCTCCAATGGGAGCGATCATTATCATCAACATGTACTTCCAGTATGGAGACGATATCGAGAGACATCTGGGACATCTAACCACAGTGATCACGGCGTTGCAGGGGCGGAAAGTAATAATAACTGCTGATATTAATGCTAAATCCCCCCTATGGTACAGCGACACCAGGGACCCAAATGTAGAGAAGGCAGAAGAGGTCATCGTGGCCTTGCAACTAATGGTGGCCATCAAGCCGGGCAACCCTCAGACCTACGTGGCGGGAGGTGGTCAAGGAACAAATATTGATGTGACCCTGATCACGCCTAATGCAGTCAGTCTCATTCAGCAATGGAGGGAGAAGAGAACGCCACCGCTAGCAACCACATTCTCATTACCTTCACCATAGGAGACAAGGAGAGCCGCTGGGCCGTGGGGTGGGAGGTGCAATACAAGTATAAAAGAGTCGATTGGGAACGACTTGCAAGGGAGTGCGACATTCCTGCACTGCTAGAAGATGACAGACACCAGGACATTGACGTGGACAAAAGAGCCGAGGAACTGGTGAACGTAATAACTCGAGTGGTGAAAGCTGCTGTACCTACTAGGAGGAAAGCCATGGCGGCCTCTTCGTCACCATGGTCAGCCGAACTGGAGGAGATGCGCCGGTCTGTCAGAAGGCTCAAGAGGCACTACCAGCGCAGTGTCGTCTGGCTGGAAAGACAAAGATGGTTGCAGCTATACCGGGAAGCCAAAGACAGCTTCCAAAAGAACTACGTAAAGTTAGATCAAAAAGCTGGGAACACTTTGTCCTGAATCAACTAGCCTTGGACCCATGGGGAGTCCCCTATAAGCTAGTTCGTGAAAAAATCCGCTCTCCTATGGAGCAGTCGACTGTCAGGCACGGGGGCGGGACGACGGAGTCTTGGCAGGAGACTGCTGAGGTCCTTCTCCAGTCCCTGTTGCCTGACGATATTGCGGATGGGGAGACCGATGAACAACAACAGCTGCGCAATGACAACAGTGAATATGAAAATGCAACGGCAGTCTACCCCTTCTCTGAAGAGGCTGCCCATATAAAATCTCTAAAGAGAGGGAAAGCTCCCGGGCCGGACGGCATTGTGGCTGAGGTGGTGGAATTCCTGGCCCCCCAGATAGTAGCGCCACTAACTCACCTTTGCAACGAATGTCTTAGGCAGGGAAAGTTCCCTCGAATTTGGAACACAGCAAATGTGGTGATAATCAAGAAAGGACCCGACAAAGACCCAGCAGAAACAAAATCCTATAGACCAATCTGCCTGCTCTTCCTACTTGGGAAGATCCTAGAAAGACTACTGGCTGACAGACTGGCTGCACACCGAGTGCTGTGCGGGATGAGCAGCAGGCAGTTCGGCTTCAGGCCTGGGCGGTCGGCATCTGATGCAATCGCCCTGGCGGCCGAGGTCTGTGGCTCTGCCCCATACAAGTACGTTGTCGGCAACATGGTAGACATAAGTGGCGCCTTTGACAACTTGTGGTGGCCTTCGCTCTTCTCCTGTTTACGGGAGAAGGAGTGTCCCGGGCCGCTATATGGGTGTCTGAGGAGCTATTGTGAGGATCGGAAGGTCTGGCTATCATCCCCTAGCACAAGGGTGAGAAAAACTATTACTAAAGGATGTCCCCAGGGCTCCATCCTAGGTCCCCTGTTCTGGGACATCCATATGGAACCCTTACTAGACAAATTACAGCAAAGTGATGTAGTGCTAGAGGTGATAGCCTACGCGGATGACCTCCTCCTACTGGTAGGCGGCCGTAGCCGGGAAGATATACAGCCCAAGATAGAAAGTGCAATAGAAATACTACAACTTTGGTGCCGAAATACAAAGATGAAAATCTCTCCAGGCTAGTCCACTTACCTTCTCCTGAAAGGACAGTTAATTCGTAATCCAACAGTTAGGAATGAGGGCTCGCCAGTTCTCCAGCGACGAGAGACTCGATATCTTGGAATCATCATTGATGAAAGGTGGTCATTCGGAAGGCACATTGACACCGTAACTCAAAAAGCCCTTCAAGTACTCAATAACCTAATTTCCATTGGACACAAAAGATTTCATCTCCCACCACATCTCATCAAATTATACCACAATAGTATCTTCACATCAATAGTGGGCTACGGCTCGGGAGTCTGGGCACACAGACTCACGAGGGTGGTGCCTGCCATGACAGTGAGAAGAGTCCAGAGAACTATTATAGTGAGATCAGTGAGGGCACACAGGACTACGCCGGGAGGAGCCCTGTTAGTCATAATGGGGTTCTGCCCCCTGGACATCAAAATTCGGGAACAGGCCGCTTGGTATTGGGCAAAGAAGGGGAACATAGAGAAAACAGAAGAGATTTTAGGCAGCAGGGCTGGGAACAGGGTTGAGATCAGATTAAGAGAGGACCAGTTATGGCAAGAATCCTGGGAAGCTGAAGAAACCGGACGTAGAACTTTTGATCTTCTTCCAGATATTAGGGAACGGATGGGAATGACATACTTCGAACCAACCCGGGGACTATTTCACTTTCTCACTGGTCATGGACCCTACCTGACATATTTATGTCGATTCGGGAAAAAGGCTACACCCGCGTGTGACTGTGGTGCTCCGGAGGGTACTCCTGACCATGTCGTCTACGAGTGCCCCCTTTTCAATGATGTAGCTTCAATGTTACGTGACCAACTGCCACACCACGACACATACAGTTTACTTAGACAACACGACACCTTTCAGACCATTAATAAACTGGCAAACGTGGTATCGCAAAAAGTTTTAAAGGAATATCTAAGAGACCTGAACTAACAAGAATGTGACAATTATTTAAACACCTATAGAGTCTGGTACCCTATTCCAATACCGCCTGGGCGCGGACAGGCCGACTTCTACAGTCTGGAATCCGCCGCGTTTCGGGACTTAGGGGGAATGGGGTGCATTACCGATCATGGACAATGCACCGAACTTGACTTTAGGATAGGTTTAGTTGTAGTAACTAGTCAATAATTAGGTAAACTAATTCACATATAATAAAATCAACTAACTTGCCAATTGCAATTATCCTGTAGCTTACATACTAACTAGTTACTTAAATATAACTTAGATTAGCTGCAATTGTAACCATTGTATCACTACCTGGGCCCACTAATCATATAAGGTAGTGGGTTAAAATTGTATAATTATTAAGATTTGGAAATAAAGATTTTTTTTTTAAAAAAAAAGAAAAAGAAAATTGGTGCCGTACCGGTACTCGAACGCGGATTTTCCGTTTATCGCGAGCAGCCTCCTTACCATTAGGCTATCCCAGCACAACTCGCTGCCAGGCCCAAACTTCCACATGTCGTCAACCACGTGTCTACAGTCTGCACTCGTACATTCATTATGTATATTCCAGCACAGGGGAGACATTTTAATTGAAGTACACTTTCCCAAGCAAGAGACTTTCAATTAAAACATCTCCCCTGTACTGGTACGGGAATATACAGAATGAATGTACGAGTGCAGGTTGTAGTCACATGGCTGACAACTTATGGAAGTTCGGGTCTGACCGTGAGTCGTGTTCGGATAGCCTAACGGTAAGGCGACCGCTCGCGTTAAGCAGGAAATACTGTCTCGAGTCCCGGACCAGCACAAAGTTTCATTGTTGTCATTGCAATGTACAGCTGGTAGTTGTCAATATTCGCAAATGCGCACTCATTTCATGCTACATCACCTGTTGTGGTAGGAGGCGACAGAAGGGTAATACAGTCTACTACTGTGCGCATGAACCAAATGTTTGAATCTGCGAGGCGACTAGCCCCTCGTCATAGGAGCGGACATAGCCATATGTATGAGCTCATTGGACTGTATATCAACAGGAAAGATTCTGTCTATTGGCGACCTTCGATTTACTTCTAAAAGTAGCTGCAGATGTCTTTAGATTTGAGGAGAGGGTAGAATCCGTTATTCTGCTCCTATCATTCGTGAAAGGAATGGGACAGATGAGGCTGGGTCTGTGTGGAATGGTATGTAATTAGAAAATCACATAGACCTGCACGTGGAACCGTGCTCACGCAGGTGATAAACTTACATGGGCCCCGTAAATGATAATTTCTTCGGGGCAACGACCGACAACGCCGGGCTCGTCTCCTGAACGTATATCTTCAACCGCAAACAGTCCAATACATCGAGGAGATATCCTGACTCCTGACTTCAGTCTTACATAACACGTCAGCAATGCTCTCAAAAGACTTTTAGCTTCTCGTGTTCTTCCTTCTGATTTCTAAAACAGCTCATTTCATTTGAAGGCGTCAAACGACATAATTCAAGCCGTCAAAGATTTTTGTATGCCCTGTTTTGCAGTTCGTGGTAGTAACCTCGCTCCTTCTCCCACTAATTAGGTTTATTCTGCCTTAATAAACTGACTCATCAATTTTTGTAAATATTTTACATGTTCTATGTTGTAACACAAATACTGTATGTGGAAGAGTATTTTCGTGCTTTATTTAGAACGTCCCTGGGTAGACCCTTCTACTTCCATCTGTTTGGCCCAATGACGTAAGCACCCCGCAGGAAGCAGTTCGCGGATGATGAGGAGGTTATTGATGCAGCAAGACGTTGGCTCCCACTTCGACTAGTAGAACGGTACCAAGCGGGCAAACCAGCTCTACCTGTTCAAAGTGGGGATAAAAGGTAAAGGGGAGATGATAGGTGCGAATGCACTGTGCACTTACCTGACAATTTTAAGATTAGAAGTCAATGATTATAAATGGGTATTTAAGGTGGTATGAAATCATAAATCACAAATTTTATCAGGGTCCGCGTATTTATGTTCTTAGGTTTCATAAAAACAACTGCCTTCCGTATCGACATCGATGGCACTACCTTTAAAAACAGAATTCTTGACAATGATGTGTCCGATTCACAGCTAATGACGGGGTGCCGAAGACAGAGCTTTATCCATTACAGGCCTGAACATGCTGTCAAGATCTATTCAAGATGTAATGGCTGGAAATCACAATGAATGTACAGATACGGCTTTGCAGTACGAAGAAAATTATCGGAAGAGGGGGAAAAATTCGAGAAACTGGATTATCCAGGCTACGGCGTTTAATATTTATTCATACAGTAGAAGTTGGGGAGACGGTAGTATGTGTGCTGGGGTATCTAGATATACGTTGTTGGACTGGCGGTCTTTGAAGACATGATATTGAGGAGATGGCTTAGTCACAGACTAGAATGAAACGTTCATTCTGCAGCGGGGAAATGTGCTGGCAGATTAAGCAGGGGATATGTGACGTCGGAAGTGAAACGGGCAGCTCAGTCGGCTGGAGCCTTGTCCCGGAATGGCACACAGGTTGGACGTTTCAACGCCTTGCCTGTTTCTGACCTCTCTAAACTGAATGAAACATTCTTCTTCATTACGATATTGCGTCTTTTAGCGTCAAGTGGATACGACATTATACGGAGGATCGCATTTAAGGGACAAGTGTAGGAGTCATCACTCTCTTTGTGATTTTATTTTATGAAAACCAATGTAGACGAGTACACAGACAGCTCTCTCTGCATATCATTAATATTTGGTATCTTGGCTCCAGAAACGGACAACAGTAAATTTAAATTCAGATGTACAGCTGGCCGCGGTGGCCGAGCGGTTCTAGGGGCTTGAGTCCGGAACCGCGCTGCTGCTACTGTCGCAAGTTCGAATCCTGCCTCGGGTATGGATGTGTGTGATGTCCTTAGGTTTATGTAGTTCTAAGTTCTAGGGGACTGATGACCTCAGATGTTAAGTCACATAGTGCTCGGAGCCATTTGAACCATTTTTTCAGATGTGGAAATCACTGTGGAGTGCATGCAGAGGTTACATCTAACTGCACTACATACAGGGCGAGTCCGTAATGATGTAACAAACTTTCAGGGCTGATGGAGAAGAGTAAACGTATCAACTTGAGGTGAGCGACCCTGTTCCGGAAATTCCCGGATCGGGAATTAAAAGAGAAAGTCGTTCGGAAATCGTTCTTATATCTTTGACACTGGAGTACATATACCGGTACTGTTGTTGGTAAGATTGTAGGGTAGGCAACCTCCAGAGGTGACAGTATCGACCAAAACAAGGGAAACGGTCCAATACATATGGGCTGTAAAATGCATACTTTAAGAGCTATCGGCTCTAGTTCAGTAAAACACAACAGTTATGCCTCGAAAATGGCAGTGTGTGCTCCTGTTGAAATGTCGGCGGTTGTCGACGACGTCACCCGGCTGCACTGCCGTAAATTACTCGAACAGAGTAGATGTGTTACACAGTAGCGAAGATGAACAAGTGCTCATAGATCTTAAGTTATACGTTTTAAAGCCCAAGCTTACGATACTTTTTTTCTTGTTTTGGTGCATGCTATCACCTATATATGCTGTCTACCCTACAATGTTAGCAACAGCAGCGCCGATACATGTATTCGACTGTCAGAGATGTCAGAACGGTTTTCGCTTGAAGCTTTCGACTCGGTCCTTTCCGGACCAGGGTCCCCTAGCTCACACTGATAAATTCACCCTTCTGCATCGTCCCTGAAAGTTTGTAAGATCGTCATGGAATCAACGTGTATTAGCGCTTCTCCTCATTTTATTCGCATCTGGGGAGCTGCTTAAATGCGTCTGTGCGCCTTTTAATTACTCTAATCTTGTCTCAGAGGTCCCTGCGGCCGCGATACGCTAGAACCGTAGTATCTTTCTAAATTCCTCGCCTAGTATAGATGGACGATTAGTGCCTCGCCAAGGTTTTTGAAACATCGTAAGTGGACTTTGGCGAGGCACTAATCGTCTATCTGTACACGCCTGCCAGCTCAGGTTTTTCGGAATGTCCATGTTAGTCCTGTTCCGTAGCTTGGGCAAAATTCGAGAATGGTTCGCACGAGTGTTTTGCAGGCAGTCGCCTTTGTACATGGATTGCACCTTTCCGGTATCCTATCAATGAACTGAAGCCTGCCACTCGCTTCACCTACTGTCGACCCTAAGCGATCATTCCATTTGATAGCCCCACAGATGATTACACGCTGGTCTTTGTAGAGAGTGACATATTCTAAGTGTGGCTCACTGATACTGTAGTCGTAGGTGCTACGCTTTTGCGTTTTGTGATGTGTGCATTTTAACACTTCTGAGAGTTTAAAACAAGTTGCCAGGCAACGTTTGGCGAAATTTACATCTATTTTTGGTATAATCTTTACTTTTTAGAAAAAATTAGGCACTATTATTCGAAGTTGTGTAAGTACGGTGAGGAATGTAATACAGGCCTCGGCGCGGGCTCAGGGTTAGAGCTACTTGACACGGGCCGGCTGCCTGCGGGAGGAAGCGCGCACTTGTAGCAGGTTATCGTAATGACACCGCCGCGATTAGCTAATATCCGGAGCGAGCTGCTCTGCGCCGGAACCGCACCAACTGTCCCGCTCCCCAACTCCGCCGCGCACTCTCCGTACGCCCCAAGCAGAATACGTTCTCAGCAGTAAGGGTTTGGCTTTAGCTCGGCGATATAAACACATTCCGACGTTCGAGCATCCGCGTACTCTAATTTATCTTTGATGTTTCTTATGTAGATTAATTTGCGTTTCTAAGAAACAGTAAAATATTAAGAGTTAACTGTACTGAAAGGACTGGAAGATGAACTCGGTGAAAATCAAGTTGCGTCTCGAAGAAATGTAGGAAGACACCAGCCAGTGCTGAACCTATGACCCTAGAAGATGGATGCAAGAAACACAAACCACACGCCTACATTAACGGCGTTTGTAGGTTTAGAAAAAGCTTTTGAAAATATTGAGAGGAAACAGGACCTTTGGAATTTTGAAGTTACTAGGGACAAAATACGGAGAGGGAAGGGTACCTGCAGCACATACAGGAACCAGAAAGTAATTGCGCGGTCCAATCACATTAATGTGACCACCGTCAATGTTTGACGTCAACTTGCAATAACCACTCACAGACGGCAGCTCCCAGCACAGGCAGGAAAGAGTATATAAAGCGTATCTGTTGCGCGGAAAATAGTGCAGTCGTTGTCATATTTCGGGAACGGAGAGATTTTGCCGATAAAAGGGCACGATCATTGGCTTTCAGCCAAAGGGTGGAAGCATTTCCGAAACCGCTAAGTCCGTAAACTGTTCGAGTGCCGCCGTGGTTACAGTCTACCGTGCATGGCAAACTGGCACTGTCCAAAACCGGCGCCGAGCTAAGTGTGGTGCACACGGGCCATGGGTGACGGGATGAACAACGGCTGTGCAGATGCGTGCGGGCGAATATACGTGCAATTATTGAACAAACGACAGCCCAGATGAACCAAGAGTCTACCAACAGTGTCTGCCCAGCGACCGTTGCTGCGAATGGGCCTCCTTTGCATCAGGCCCCTAGGTCGTGCACCCGTGCTGACTGCTCTTCATTAGAGACGAAGGCTGGAATGTGCACCTCAACTGGACGTCCACTGGGTGGCCACACGTGGTCTTTTTAGATAAATCACGTTTTATGATCCATCGGACGGATGGCCGTTGGTGTGTACGGCGTGAAACGTCTGAAAGCAATAGGGTTCAGGTTGGAGGGGGGAAGTTATGGTCTGGGGAATGTTTTCGTGGAGTTCCCTGGGTGATCTCGCCATTGTGGCAAAATGGATCAACACAAGAATACGTCTATCCTTGGCGACCATGTACAGTCCTACAAGCAATTTGTTTTCTCTCGCCATGATGGCATCTACCAGCAGGACAATGCAATGTGTTACACAGCTCGCAGTGTACGTGTGTGGTTCTAAGAGTGCCATGATGAGTTTATCGTACTCCTCTGGCCACTAAATCCCCCAGATTTAAACCCAATCGAGAGCCTGTGGAATCATCTAGATCGGGCTGTTTACGCCCTGGATCCTCAACCGAGAAACATAGCACAGCTGGACACACACTGGAGTCACTATGGCTTCATATCCATGTCCATACCTTCCAGAATATCGCTGACACTCTTCCTACACGTCTCGCAGCGATCCACGTTGCAAAAGGTGGTTATTCAGTCTTTTGGTAAGTGGTTACATCAGTGTAACTGGAGAGAGTGTAGGTGTTGATGGTCGTGAAAGCGAGACAGTAATTGAAAGGGACTGATGCAGGTTATACTCTGTCCGCCATGTGATTCGTCTTTAGAATATGGGTAAGCAGAGTGCAGTTGACGCACAAGTAAAAGGATATTGATAGGAAATGCTTTTGCGTAACAACGAAATATGTTAACACGGAATATCAATTTAAGCGTTAGTAGGTATATGTCTGACAGGAGGGTCGGGGGTGGATTGTACGTACAGGAATGCCAAAGCTTGACTAAAGTAAGATGGCTCAAGTGGATGCAGGTTACAGAGATGAAGAAGAGACTTGCAGAGGATAGACTTCCACGGACAGCTGCGTTAAACCAAACTTCGGATCAAAATTCACAAGTGGCAACTAGCGTTGATTCTGACAAAGCTAACCGTTAATATCCCAAGCGGCTTTCTTCATACGTGGTACCTTAAAAGATATGGATAGAGATATCTAGGTGAATTCTGTGTATGACTCTCTGAAACCTTTCGCTTCATTAGCTCAATGACGCATTTAGGCGTAGCGCCTTGCATCGCGTCTGTACTGTGGCCGAAAGGTGTCAGCAACTTACGGACTTGAGTCATAAGTAATTAAAACCGTAGATTTTGAAAAGAAAGCTCTATCTTCCGTGAATATTACGCCTTCTATTAGCTATTTCTGATTTAACAAGTTTAATTATTAGTCTGAGTGAAGGTATGAACGGAAAATACTATAATAAATGAGCACTGTTATATCTATTAACTGAGTATACGTTAGCGTGAGAACTGTGTCTGTACACAGAGTGAATCGTACCCTCAGGGGAAAATTGCAAAGTGCAGCTGGCCAGTTTATGGGACTGGGTGAACAAGAAACATTTTACGATAATTCTATTATTTAAAGAGCGATATATTTTGATTTTCGTGGCTTTCCTAAATCTGTCCATTTAATAAATAATTCATAAAAGCTGTTAGGTTATGATTGGTTAAATATAAAAGAAGCGGGATAGCGCACATCGGGTTGGCTATGGTGTGTATCATCCAATCGGAGGACAATACGTTCGCACCTATTTTGTGGACTAAGAGAAGTGCGTTCTACGGTGTAAAGAGTTCTTAAGAGATGTGATAATTTTGCGTAATAATGAGTTAAACTTGACCGTGGAATGTAAAGTGAATACGAAAGTGGGAGAAAGACGAACGCGCGAAATTCCGATTTTTATGTGTAAACTCCGACTTTTGAAGCACCGCAATCCTCGTCGCATATTGTACAAGTCGGGACCGAGAACTGAAAGTTCAAAGGGATCGAACTGCGAAGTATTTGAGCAATCATTTTGTCACAGATAGTACGTTTTGCAAACCTTTCTGGTATTAGGTTTAGTTCAATACCAAATGCAGTTACGAGTGACTGTGATTGCGTGCAACCCCATATTCTAATGAATGATTTACTGTATTTATGTGTAGAATGTGAAGTTGCACAGTGTTTACAAGTTCACGTTAAACTCAAGGTTTTGCTATAAATGAACGGGTGAGCTGGTTCAGAAGGCAAGGAAGGACACACGACGTCATATAGGGCCATGCACTGCACTGCAGTGTTCAAACGGACATCTGGGTTATGAGAAGCTTTACTTCCTTTTTGCTATATCAGTACACTATACACGTAACATACTGTGGGGTAGCAAGTGGCCTCCTATATGTGACGGAGGTGCTAGTTCGCATCGAGTTTATTAAGAACAGGTCGTCACTGAACTCTCTGCAGTAGCCCGCGCAGGTGTGGCGCGTCGCCTGCTGGTAAAAACTGGACAGTGACAAAACTTCAGAATGACTGATATTTTTATGACATTCGAGGCAGGACATTCTAGGTTAAAGTAAATAATATCATTTTTTATTAAGTTTCATGAAATATTTTTTGCAATATTTCGCTTTTTTCGTGAATTTTTGAGCCACTGCCGACAGTAACTACAAACCTGGAATTCTCAAAAGTATGTGTGTTTTGACATGAGAAGGTCGTCCTAAAGGAAATTTAGGAACACAGTATTATTTTCGCAATTGTTGAGGACAACGTGATTTTTCAAGTATAAAATACAAAAACGTTATTAACCTTTACATTTGGAATACAGTTTTAAATTTCAGCACCTACTTCAATTACAGAGTTAATAAATGTGTACCAAATTTTAAACTGTACCAAAGTATTTTAGGGTACAGTTAATTTTAATTAAAATACGTCGCTGAAGCAAAATCCCAGTTGGGAAAGCTATACGCAATTAAGTAAAGAGACATTTCATGCTGAACTTCGGAGAGCTGTTGCATATTCCAACTGTGCTCAGACACGTTTGTAGGATTGCAGACATTTGTCTCAGTTTCCGCTGTACAACGACAGAAGTCACGCTGTGAGTGAAATCCGAACGATGGCAGTAATATGTCGTAACGCGAACGGGATGAAAACATTTCTGGAGTAACATGACTCAGTATTATCGCAGAACTAACTGTTTATGGTGTCCCAAAGAACTTAGTCATTGATATTTTTTGTGTAACACCATTACGGAACGTTGGAGAAATTTTAATTAGCTGGCGTTCTTTATGTGTTTCATTACGTGTCTTCTTCATGACATACTGCATGGCAAGGAAAACTTTATCAGGATCAAATATTCACTTCACAGCGAGTAAACTTGAACTTCCTTACCGAGAGTTTTCGGTTGGTCGTGTTGTACTAAGAAACTTTCATAGCCTTTCACTTCTAGGAGGTGTAAGGTGCTGTTAGTTAAACATGGTAAAGGACATGTATGCAAGTGTAACGATTTGAATTAGTACACATGTATGTCGGAACTGTTTAAATCACTAGAAAATTTTTAGTTGACCAAACGCAGATTTTAAATTATTTTCATATTTCTGAAAAGATAGTTATTTTTAGCGCAGTACCTAAGAGACCAGCAAGTGGACAGCAGGTCGCAGGTAATCAGTTGTTATTTCCTAGTTACCCACATACGCTTTCCGCTGGACGTTGTTGAGTGGGTGGCGAGAAAGGCTGCTTACGAACGTTACCGAGAACAGCTGCGAGCGAACAATACGGTTGCATCGCCAGATCACATTGCACACATTATAATCACCCACACACAGTATTTGTGCCTAAAGAAGACAGCGTAATGTTATTTCCTTCAGGACCTTCCTCACTAATGTAGTGTATAAATCAAACATATTATTCCAGTTGCTCGGAAGACAATTGTGGTAGGACGTCACACAATATCTGAAAATTTCTGAGCATTATGAAACATTGGCGGCTAGTACTTTAGTAGTCCTCCAAGAGTAATTTCTCCGCATACAAATAAAAGCTTTTTGTAAGTTTCCGTCTCAGTGCTCACTATTTGAGTCTTCTGCCTCCTTTTAGTATCATGGGACATACCGCTTCAGAAGAGAATGTGGTGCGTCTAGTATTCGCTACACAGATATAAGTAATGAATCACCGCATCGCCTTTGGCTTGCTGTCCATAGTTATCGAACATAATGGTCATTCCTTTAAAAATGGAATTACTCGATACCCGGCGTTGTTAAAAGTTTTTATAGTGAAGCTGAAATGACTCAAAATGGAGAAATTTGTGCAGCTATGTGAATGCAGTTAAAGAACGTTATCAGACGGTAACGTTGGGCGTGCAGGATATTGCTGATAAGTTTTCGAACTACCAAAGGCGAATTAGGCGGTTACATTTTACCTGACGATAATCAAAATGTATCTGGCGAATGGGAAGTAAATAATGACTAAAGTGGAAACTGAATTTCTCAAGAAATTATAGTGGAGATTATCAAAACTTTCGCATGGATTAAGTTCGATCTCCGGTTGTATGAAAACCTGAAACAAAACGCTGATCATGTTTCTAAAGAAACATAGATTTGGGAAAAGCTTATTGAGACGGTCCTTTACTAACAGCGATGTTTCTTGTTCATTAATTTCATATATCGTCTGCCAGTAACTTATGGTACGCTGGCTGCGTCCTGCATTTCTGTGAAAACAGGGCTTCCTCTAATGACCAAATATAAAAACAGGCCGTCCTGAAGAACGGGGTGAAGCGACATGTAGGGACTCCACTCCCTCCACCCAGTGGCGCTATGAGTTTCATAAATAATTTTACTCAATGATAATACGTCGACATCTTCATTACCTTCAGCTGAGCTTAATGTCTGTAACGTTTGTAATCTCATTTTCATAGCCCTGTATGTTCCTGTCATTTAATCACTCGCTTGTCAAAAGCAAACCCTAATGAGTTTTTTAAATACAGCAATCCCAGTGTTATTCGTCAGCCGTACCCATTTTCATTGGAGAACTAAATGTCAATCTTTTCACCGTTATTTGTTATCGATTGACGTGAGGACAAAAGACATTTTAAATCAGCGTATGGGGGATTGCGTGGATGCTCCTGCATTCCGCTGCCTATCCTGTTAAAAATCTCCTTGTTTCTCTCATTTTCAATTTATGTTTATCGTTTCTGTGAGTAAAGATGAAGAAACAAGGTAGGAACTCAACGTGACATATGAGAATTAAATAATGCGCTCTTAGGGACAGCCGCAAGTAAATTTGATTGCTTTCTAATGATGTGGTCGGACGGACACCGGGAAAGGCATTGTTACCATGATAAAAATCTAAAGCTGAAGAAAGAAATTTGTTCAAGACGTGCGAAAACGAAGAATGAGTGTAAGTAAAGCGCAAATCGTTTTCAAACGACGTTCTTGTCTGCATATGAGGTTTCAGCTGATACTCGAAGAAAATATCAGGAAAGGAAAGTTAGTTAAAAGTTTCACACATACATCATTTTACTACACACGCACACACACACACACATGCACACACACACACACTCACACACACAGAGAGATAGAGAGAGAGAGACTACAGGTTCACGAGCGAGTGCGGAGACAGAGACAGAGAGAGGGAGGGGGGAGGGTCTTTTAAGTGGGGAGGGGTAAAGGAAGAACCTGTTTCCTCGTCAGTAAATGGTCCGTCAATGTCGTGATGCTGAAGACGGAGGACTGACTCCGATAAAAAGAGAGACGGAAGGAGAACGGAATTGTTACCGCAGAGACTTGTGTATCGTGTGCAGTCTTCTCTCTGTGACCTGGAGACGAAAACATAATTTACAACACCCTTTACCAGCTTCCATAACAACTACAACAATTTTTATGAAGTAAATGCATCAAATTTTCTCGATTACATTATAATTTACCAAAGTCATAGAGCCAATTACACGTACAGGATGGGACTTCAAAAAGTAGGTTACGTGTGTTGGCCCTAGCCAAGACCACTGTGCAACAAAGTGGCGCATTGTCTGAAGAGAATACATGGTCCAGGTTCCCTGCAGACACATTTATGTTGCAGTACGGCTAACAGGTGTATCACAGTGTGCGAATGAAGTGAAACGGCAACTAGCAGCGTTCTTCAAAGTTGAAGCACCGGGAACACAACAATTCTTGTAGGTAAAATGTCTAAACTGCACATATTCACCGTGAAATTCTGGCGGATTTTGGACCAAATGGAATGTCGCGTGCAGTCGTAGTAAAATGGTGGCAAGCTGTTTGACCAAGACGTGGGTGATGTTGACAGGGAAGGAACGCCATAGACATCGACCACGGACGGCAACGTGAACCCAACAGAGGAACTGATTCGCAACAACTCCAACAATGAGGACGTCCAACCGGCGACTCTCGAATGGCTCGGTGGCCTAGGAGCGGATTTCTGTCGTGCAACAGTTGATCGATTGGTAGATCTATTGGTAACGTTATTTACAGAGATCAGGTGAATTATGTTCAAAAATAGTGTGAGGTCGCTGTGCTACTTTGCTGTATCCAATAAAAGTCACTTGGCCTGCCGCAATAATAGTGTAGCTCACTCTTTGAAGTGTCATAGTATATCTGTGTGAAAATGAAACATCGACGCCAGAGATGCACGCAAAAGGTAGTAGGAAGAACTGAAATCTAATGGAATTAATCACTGAAACCACGAGGGTACGTTCAGTCAGCCACTGGATAGGTTTTCTGTCTCACACAATGCCACCTTTTCTCCTGGAAGTACCGACATCCGGGTGGATCATCAAAATGGTTCAAATGGCTCTGAGCACTATGGGACTTAACATCTATGGTCATCAGTCCCCTAGAACTTAGAACTACTTAAACTTAACTAACCTAAGGACATCACACAACACCCAGCCATCACGAGGCAGAGAAAGAGTGGATCATCAGAAAGCCACATGACGGTCATCTATCTTTCCAACATGCATTTTTACATGGTCGTTCCACTTGCAAACGGACTGGACGAACACTCTTAGATTTTTCATTGATAGGTAATATACGAGTACAACTTAAGCAGAAACCAGATTAATGTTATAAGGCAGAGTTATAGTTTATGTCCCACGTTATTCAGTCTGTCACAAAAGGAGATCCTCGCTGAAGAATTACAACACCACCAATAGTGTTCCGAAGGAATAGGTACTCCAGCGACAAATTGAATGGGTGCTGCAGTCAAAATCAACAACGAGTGAGGAAGAGGCTGAAACTCTGAACGAAAAAGTGAAGCCGAAAATAATTTATTTGACTTACACAAGCCCAAACCCCAGAAAAATCGACGGGCTCCTACTGAATAATGACACCCAGATTTCGCTCCAGTCAAAAAAGATAAAATTCCTTTCAATATAAAAGAGGATCTAGGTTTTAGAAAGACTGGTGTGGACCGCGTTGAAGCGATTGTTGCAATCTTACGCGGAACAGACTATTCGAACGGACGAGGAGCGGTACCGGGTGGTTATTATTAAAGTGCAGCTTCTCACATAGGTCTAATGTGGGCTGTAATTATTGTATGGAAACGAAATTTGCTAGATATTGTAATACGTTAATGTAGAATCGATTTAGGTTAGAAAACAATTAGTCCGAATTTCGACCACCAAGTGCAAATTTGGCACTGTGAATGCAAGAAAGACGTACAGAAATGTTTCCATATGCAGTGGATTACGAACTGGACGTGGACATTGAAGGTCAAACAAGTGACAAAGGCATAATGTTGATTTTATTATTAACAGCCTCTTTTACAGTTTTGTTCAATCTGAGCACCGGAGACGACAATGGGATGCTGTACAGTGTCAGATTTGCACCTAGTGGCCAAAATTGGAACTAACTTTTTTCCACCGTAAATCGGTATCGCATTAACGCATTAGCATATCTACCAAAGTTTCGCTGCCATACGATAATTGCAGCTCACACTGGACCCCCGTGAGTAACTGCACTTTAGTTATAACCATCCGGTACAAGGACCATCGGCTGTCCAGCTGACTGAGACAAGGGAAACCAGCTGGCGCAGAGGATTGCCTCGAATACAGTCATGAAACGCCAAGTTCCTGAAACGCTGTAATTACGGAGTCTGTCGAAGTAAATATACCGGAAACCTAATATACCAGGACGAAGGTTTAAATTTAAACAAGGCATCAATTTATTAAGATTTTTCCTATCGTCTATCCACCAGAAATGGAAAATGTTGTATGGGTGTGCGTTTCACGGAATGACAGTGCGGGTCTTTGGCCGTACCGTCGTGAGCGTCCTGAGTGGGACTTGCGTATAAACAGTGGCGCTACACCAGCAATAATTTACAGCCCAGGTTGCGAGCACACACAACACAGATTTCAGCACCTGAGGAATGCGACTGAGTCTGTCGTCGAAATATCGTGCAGCAAGAGGGAAGCAACCATTGGGCTGAACACTCGAAAGCACACCTACACCGAGGAGTTGTTTCTGAAAAAGAGAAATACGTTAACATGTAATGTTAATTTAAATTTTAGGAAACCTTTTATGTATTTGTCAGGAGTCTATAAGTATCTGGAAGCGAAATTTAAACGATAAACAGGACGACGAGAATGAAAACTTTTGAAATGTGGTGTTCCAGAATAATTCTGAAGATAACGTGAGCAGATCGAAATGGGATGAGAAGAGATTTATGGCGGAACTTGACCACAAGGAGTCATACGTTGACAGGACACCTGATGACTAGAGTTGCGCTCTACCAAAGTAGTAGTTTTGGTACAGCACATAAATGACATAGTAAATAATAGGATTACCGCTACTATTGTTAGCACTGGCAGGGAAAGAAACAGAAATGAATGTATAAGAGAGAAACTGGGAGCCGACGAATTCTCTTGTTAGGTTGTTTGCTTTGCGCATAGTTATAACCGCTCAGCACTCGTTGGTAGTCCATTGTGTATTTTGTATCCCTACTGAATATAAATTGCATTTTACAAGTAATAAAAATTATTTGATCGTGCAGCTTCTACGCTTTTATGTAACTAGATCAATTAGTTCTGATGCAAGCAAAGTTTACATGCACAAATACGAGGGGCGTTCAGAAAGTAAGCTCCGATCGGTCGCGAAATGGAAACGACTATGAAAATCCGATAAAGCTTTGCACAGATGTGTTGGGTAGTGTCTCTAGTATAACCCCAGTTAGCATCACGTCGCTCTTCTCATTTCTGAGCTCGCAGTGAGTGCGTAAAGATGTCTAGAAAATAGTGTCTGCCGCCAAGTACGAGGGCCTGGTGAGAAATTTCGCCTGAAGCTATGCAGCTAACATTACATAACTGTCGTGCTGTTTCTTCTTCAAGACAATTCTCAGCCGCATTCTGCAGAGGCAATGAAGATGCTCCTGCATCGTTTTCAAATGGAAATGTGAGATTACCCACAATACAGTCCGCAATTGTCTCCCCCTGAGTTTCATCTCTGGTCACATGAACCGCTGTCTTTGAAGACATTTTGACACAGACAACGAGTTGTAGGCCAGCATGGAGAATTGGCGGAAAGCACTGGCGGCTGCCTTCTATGATGAGGCTATTGAAAAGTTGGTACAACGCTATGACAGAAGTCTAAGTCAGAACGGCGACTACGTAGAGAAGTAGCTGAAAGGTGTAGCTAATTGTGACAAGTAAAACATTTCTGATGTTCACTGTGGTTTCAATTTGGCAATCAATCGGAGCTTACTTTCTGAACAGGCCTCGTATATATAGGGTGTTACGAAAAGGTACGGCCAAACTTTCAGGAAACATTCCTCACACACAAATAAAGAAAAGATGTTATGTGGACATGTGTCCGGAAACGCTTAATTTCCGTGTTAGAGCTCATTTTAGTTTCGTCAGTATGTACTGTACTTCCTCGATTCACCGCCAGTTGGCCCAATTGAAGGAAGGTAATGTTGACTTCGGTGCTTGTTTTGACATGCGACTCATTGCTCTACAGTACTAGCATCATGCACATCAGTAAGTAACATCAACAGGTTAGTGTTCATCACGAACGTGGTTTTGCAGTCAGTGCAATGTTTACAAATGCGGAGTTGGCAGATGCCCATTTCCTGTATCGATTAGCACGGGGCAATAGCCGTGGCGCGGTACGTTTGTATCGAGACAGATTTCCAGAATGAAGGTGTCCCGACAGGAAGACGTTCGAAGCAAGTGATTGGCTTCTTAGGGAGCACGGAACATTCCAGCCTATGACTCACGACTGGGGTAGACCTAGGACGACGAGGACACCTGCAATGGACGAGGCAATTCTTCGTGCAGTTGACGATAACCCTAATGTCAGCGTCAGAGAAGTTGCTGCTGTACAAGGTAACGTTGACCACGTCACTGTATGGAGAGTGCTACGGGAGAACCAGTTGTTTCCGTACCACGTCAGCGTGTGCAGGCACTATCAGCAGCTGATTGGCCTCCACGGGTACACTTCTGCGAATGGTTCATCCAACAATGTGTCAATCCTCATTTCAGTGCAAATGTTCTCTTTACGGATGAGGCTTCATTCCAACGTGATCAAATTGTAAATTTTCACAATCAACATGTGTGGGCTGACGAGAATCCGCACGCAATTGTGCAATCACGTCATCAACACAGATTTTCTGTGAACGTTTGGGCAGGCATTGTTGGTGATGTCTTGATTGGGCCCCATGTTCTTCCACCTACGCTCAGTGGAGCACGTTGTCATGATTTCATACGGGATACTCTACCTGTGCTGCTAGAACACGTGCCTTTACAAGTACGACACGACATGTGGTTCATACACGATGGGGCTCCTGCACATTTCAGTCGAAGTGTTCGTACGCTTCTCAACAACAGATTCGGTGACCGATGGATAGGCAGAGGCGGACCAATTCCATGGCTTCCACGCTCTCCTGACCTCAACCCTCTCGACTTTCATTTATGGGGGCATTTGAAAGCTCTTATCTACGCAACTCCGGTACCAAATGTAGAGACTCTTCGTGCTCGTATTGTGGACGGCTGTGATACAATACGCCATTCTACAGGGCTGCATCAGCGCATCAGGGATTACATGCGACGGAGGGTGGATGAATGTATCCTCGCTAACGGAGGACATTTTGAACATTTCCTGTAACAAAGTGTTTGACGTCACGCTGGTACGTTCTGTTGCTGTGTGTTTCCATTCCATGATTAATGTGATTTGAAGAGAAGTAATAAGATGAACTCTAACATGGAAAGTAAGCGTTTCCGGACACATGTCCACGTAACATATTTTATTTTGTACTCAACAGAACTTTCTTCATCATGAGGCAAGCGTTTCCTGTTATTATTGGTAAATGCGAAAGTTGTTTATAAATTACAATCACATATTTTGTTTAAGTTCGTCGAAGTATTGAAGCGATGCTTGATACATTTTTTTGCGTTTTTTTAAGGAAATAGTGTGTTCTAGCAGTGCATGGTAAATGTGTATTGCTTCTTTACTTTTACTGCAACGCCCGTCTCCTTCACGCTACAAATCAACCGTTTTCGAAGAACGACTTGAATTAAACAGCGACAATTTCAATTTTACTATAAATACGTTTTATTTTTACGTAGCAGACAGGAGGATAACTATGTAGTCAGCAAGTTTCGTAGGTTATGCAGCCCCTTATGTATCCTCACTCAGTTTCTAGACGGTTCGCCGCCTCCCATTTCCAGGGGAATCTGATTAGAAAGAGTCGATCGTTATGAAGTAGCGCCTGATAGGCATGCAACACGTCTGGCGTACAGGTATCGCGGGAATGACATTATCTACGTTAGCTACTAGGAAGGCTACCGTAGTCTCGCTTACTGTTGCTAGTCTACGGTAGTTTTACAACTCTACTGGTGACGAGGGAAGCCGTACCTGCAGCTGCGCTGCTCGCGACACAGCTCGGCGAGAGAGTGGCAGGTGGGCATGGCCTGGCCGTCGACGCGCTGCGCACACACCGGGTGCAGCTTCTCCTGCGCCACCAGGCACTCGTCCTGCTTGTTCTCCGTCTTCCTGCAAAGCAAAAGTTTGTGATGAGCTGCACAGTTGTACAAATACGGGATCAATACAATGCGTAATCATTACCGACACGTCATTCGAATTATTTTAAGTAAAAAGATAAAGCCTTGAATAGGTGACGATTCCAGAGTAAATGTATACATACATCCACAAAGAAAAAGAATTTATTCTAAATAAAGAGAAATTAATTTTATTATCTTCTCAGATAAATTATTCTCTGTGATATGCCGATATACTCGTATTATTTTGAGTGGTTTTAGACGTAAATTAGAGAAATTAAACAGCAAAATTGCAACCGATGCCACAAAATTTATGTTCTCCTAAAATAAATTTTGATATAAAAAAGCGAACATTTGATATTTATGTTGAAAATATGAGATTTTTTTGAAATATGTTGTTGGCAAGTGTGGTTGTCAATATTCTAGTGAACTAAACTGTATGTAGGTTAAAACTGAGGCAAGATGTACAATAAGTGTCCTTCTCCTTATCTTAAAAAGAGAATAAGTAGAAAATTGCACAAAATAATGCTCTTCTCTCCATTGAATTCTCATAAGTAGTCTCTCAATAGTCTGCATTTTAATTTTATTTGCTTTGTCGTTTTTCAAGCGAGTTTCATCACTGTCGGACTATCTAAGCACGGCTGAAAATCCCTCTCGAGTTTTCAATGTTGCCGATTCTGTCTCCTGTTATTTTCAAACTCTGCAGCCGCAAGACTTCCAAAAGGATTGTGAAAGTAGCAAATGGCTGCAAAGTTTCCGTTTGTCACGATATATTCACTGTATTGCAAGTTCAGCATTTCTGAACGATTTTAATAATGTCATTTTATGTCTCTGCATGTCAGATGATTTCGCCTCCCATCTTATTTCAGTGTACTTAATACAGAATTGACAGAAGAGTCCACACGTCAGTTCGTCAACGCACCTTAAGATGGCGTCAGGGTTGTTCACCAAAATATTGTTTCCGATGGACTTAGAGAAACGTCAATAAACCCATAGCCTGGTATGCCAACAAATGCGCGAGATAAGCTCGGGTAGTTACAGTATTTTCAAGGCCTTTCTATAGTAGTAAGTGGGTTCATAACACAATTAAACGAATTTTGCGTCGTAACTAAATATCCATTAGAGCAAATCCTATTGCAAACTTGCTCGGTAGACTCATACGGGTCTACGGAAATTATAGTTAAAATATCCAGGGTAGGACTAAGCAGTCAACAAGTCATCCATGTTAACCATGGACTCATCAGCGATGGAAAGACTATTCTAGTGACCTGTTAGCTGTAACTTTTGCCGGCCGCGGTGGCCGAGCAGTTCTAGGCGCTTCAGTCCGGAACCGCGCGACTGCTACGATCGCAGGTTCGAATCCTCCCTCGGGCATTGATGAGTGTGATGTCCTTAGGTTAGTTAGGTTTAAGTAGTTCTGAGTTCTAGGAGACTGATTACCTCAGCAGTTAAGTCCCATAGTGCAACATTGTCTGATGCGTGAATGACACGGCTAAAGATCTTTCTAGGATTCCCCGAACACTCTCAGTGGCACTCGCCCACCTTTAGGGTAAATTTTAAAAAATGAACGCGTATAGAGAGAACCGGTAAAGTTGTCCGAGGCGCCTGCAGGTAGGCAACCTTTGAAAACCACCTGCATGCCTGAAAGCGTCTCTGACTACTTCACAGGTTGCCTCTGGACATTTTCATTTTTAAAATTCTCAGTAAAGGTTGGCAAGTGACAAGGAGTGTTTTGCAGAACTGGGGGTTCTTAGAGAAAACGTTTCCAATTTTATTCACTCTGAAGCGTCGTAGAGCCTGAGGGTGACGTCGCAGGCCTCCACGCTTTTGCACCATTGCAGAGATAGGTCGTGCCCAACTTTGTGCCAAATTTAGAACTGATGCGTCATAATAGGAGGCAGTTACGGTGTTTCGAAAAAGTGAACCATTAATTCTGTTGTGAAATTAAACAGCAAAATTGCAACCGATGCCACAAAATTTATGTTCTCCTAAAATAAATTTTGATATAAAAAAACCGAACATTTGATATTTATGAATTTGTATAATTGGTGTAACTATGCCGAAGGCGATTCAGTGCTGGATGTAAATATTATCATTAAGTCTTAACCATTCCATTTTTATATATGTGTCGACGTGTACGTGCAGTATCACGTCTCAAATAGTCCTATACGTGACACTTTTTCTTGCTGTGCCGAGAATTTTAGGAACTTCGTGAATTTCAAGTACAAATTATAAACTACGAGCGAGTGGTGAAAAGTAATACCTCCGAATTTTGTATGAAAACTGTTATAGATTTTTAAATAAAACAAACATTATTAACATTAGGCATATTTATTCTTCAGATCTATATATTAGCAGCATTCTTCCGTAAGAGAGATCCGAATTGTAGCGTGTAACATCCGAATTGTAACGTGTGACATGGCAGTGTGTAATGTAACTATGTCGGTGCCTGAGAAACAGCGAGCTATAATCGAGTTTCGAACTGGAAGAGTTCGTTGCCACATGAAGCACGTTCTCCTTCAGCAAAAAAATGCCAGATGACACGCGAGCGCGGCGATATCAGCAACAATCCGACGCCTTAGGATGACCGTTACCGATCATCCTCCAGTCACTCCCAACTCGGCCCTGTACGATTTTCAACTGTTTCCAAAACTTAAAGAACACCTTCGAGGCTTCACTTTGATAGTGAATAGAGTTGAGGTTGTGACTCCGTCAATAAATTCAAACATTCTACAGTGACGGTATCAACGAAGCGGTCTCTCGCTGGCAAAAATGTGTTCGTTGACAGGGTATTGAGAAATAAATATGTAGACATGAATAAGGATGTAGAATGGTAACAAAGTTTGTTTTATTTTAAAATATTTAAAGGTTTTCACATAGAAAATTAGGGGGCAGTACTTTTCAGCACCCGCTCATATTACGTAAATCCTACCATTGATTATCGTCAAAAATCTTAACAGGTGGTCCAAAATCACTGTCTTTTGCAGCTAAAGAGAAAATCTAATAACTTCTATGTAAATATTTTCGTTGTTTCATCACTTAGCCCGTTTCCCTTAGTCGGCAACGACTTTTGTGTTTCTTTAACTGTGTATTCATTTTTCTCTTGGTTTTTCCAATATGTTAAAGTTTATCACACGTACACGGAATATTATATACGCCACATGCTGACAGACGAGAGCGTTTATTCTCCACAGCTTCGAGTGCTTGACCTATTTTCTTTGTTCAAAATGGCTCTGAGCACTATGGGACTTAACTTCTGAGGTCATCAGTCCCCTATAACTTAGAACTAGAGAAACCTAACTAACCTAAGGACATCACACACATCCATGCCCGAGGCAGGATTCGAACCTGCGACCGTAGCGGTCGCGTGGTTCCAGACTGTAGTGCCTAGAACCGCTCGGCCACTCCGGCCGGCTATTTTCTTTGTTGTTCAACACAAAGAAGATGGTTCCAAAATCAATTATTAAAGATCACGGACATGATTGTTTCTTAGAAACATCTGAAAGTAAAATATCCATAAAATATTTATCGGAAACTATAAGAGATTAAACTAAAGTTGCGATGCGGTAATGATGGTGCAGCGAGGATAAAGCGGAACTCTAATTTTCATTTGCTTCTAAGGTATGCTGAGATCTGTATGTTAAAATGTTTGAGGTTTGCACGTTAAGATTACAGTTCATAATATTTTCTTTTCGTTCAAACAAATGTTACGGTATAAAGTACTTAAAAATAAGACATTTACATACAATTTTTCTGTACATACAATTACACACTGTAAATATGCAGTGAATTATTTAGCGCGAACCAGACACAGGCTGTAAACATGCACAAGTCTTGTTGATACGGGCCATTCAATCGATTATTACTGATGCAGTTTGGGAAAGAAGTTGACAGCATGAAAAGAACCTTTACTGTGTTTCGTTTAACTGACTAGCAGTTTAGCAAATACTTTCAATTTTCAGAATGAATATTTCACTCTACAGCAAAGTGTGTCCCCTTTTGAAACTTCCAGCATATTAAAACATAGTGCCGGACCATGTTTTTCGTGGGAAATCTCCTATCCAGACGCGACTCATGGCCCAACGACATATCTTCAGTACTGCCAGTAGCTCTCTGCCGCATACCTCCAAACTGATCCTCACAGGCCACTTCACGGACAAAACAGAAAGAATGAAAGGAATTAATGTTAAAGTGATATCCCGTCGATAATCACCACCTTTCAGGGGAAAGAGTCAGTGGAAGAGAACTACAGATAGATCAGCGAGAAACACATAAAGGTCCTCATCAAATTACGCAACTTAAGGGTTGATAAAAGAGGGTAAATCTACTCAGACATAATTGTATCTTTTTTACACGAAATTGAATGGAATCAAGCTTGAAAAAGCAGCATATCTGTAGCAGTCACTTATCGAAAATCGTGTATCGCCGTCAGCTGTTACGAAAATTTTAATTGTAGCTACCATTTTCGATTGTTACCACCAATCATTATATACAGCACGTTTTTAAATTGCGGTATCTGCGTGAGTACGTACACGATGTTCTGTCTCACTCTATATAACGTAGGAAATACACAGTGAATATGACAACATTAGCAGTTACAGGTACAATGGTATTTACTAGAATAATCACACTATTCCTATACTGGGTACTTATAGCTGAAACCGAATGATATCTTCTCTGAAAGAGAAATGAACATGTTTCATCAATCAACTGTTACAAATGCAGATATTTTTATTGGTGACTGAGGATAGTGTACTGAACAACATTACATCAGTATTTACTTCATTTGCAAACTAATAATCATTGGTATTAGGATTAGTGTGTTTTTAGGTTGGTTGGTAACTCCATGTATACATGCGCCAAGAGGAAGCCATTAATGCTTATTTTCCCCTGGACAGCAGGTCAGGTGCAGGAGTCTGGACATGTGGTCGAAAAATGGTTAACCATACTGACAGGCACAGTCCACTTTGTAGTGCAGTTTTGCAGGAGACATTATGTGACGCGTTTCAGAGAAGTCTATTAAACGCAGACGAAAAACAATAACACCCTGAAGTGCGTATATGTTAAGGTACCAATTGTGACACGACAATTATCTGTTGTCATTTGGAGAGAGAAGTTTGATTGAGGGGCGCGCTTATAGTCCGCGCGCATGGCGAACGGCGAGGCCGACTCAGCCAGGCAGCTGGCGAGAGCGGGATGACGGCGGCGAGCGAGTGGTCAGCGGCAGATCGCTCCACGTGGACTTCAGCTGGCGGTTACATCACGTCACGAAGGTTCACTCAGTTCCAGCGCACGGCTTTAAGATAGTGCTTCATCCACTTTTGCGTTGGTTACACACAAACGCAGATTAGTACAACAAAGTACGATTCGGCAAATAAAGAGGAGTTTAGGCGAATCACACGAGACGCTGATACGATTTATACGAGTTTTATATCAAAAGAAATTAAATAAGTAAATCTGCAATATGTGCAATTTACAGAATAATTTATAGCTTTCGAATCAAACCAGGTACAGAGTAGAGCAAGTCTCACCGAAACACTACGACTGACATACTTGTATAATTTGCAGCATTAATATTTCACTGGAAAAACAGCAATTTTACTAATTTATTGCTAATAATTAAATAAAACTAATAATACAAGACAGAACAGCGAGGCTGTGTACTATCTCGGGTGTCGTTATACACATTTAAACTTCATTAGTTTGTGATATTTGTAATTATCATGATACGTTGTCTTCGTTTGTTAATAGTTTTTGCATAGTTTTGCCCATAATTCATTAAAATTTGTATATACGTAAACTCTGATCAGCGCGTCAGAAAGAGCGCTTCAAATCCGTATTTAGTGGCACAAATGGACAAAAACTATTTTCGCACACTGCAAAGATATTTGCAAAACATTAAAACATTAATCTGGGCAAACTATTGCAGCTACAAATTTGTGTAATATGTGTTTTTGATGATAATTTGAGGGCACATATAATGATGCAAACAAAATTAAGATTGCTCTTCTATGTAAAAAAAATTATGCAAAGAGGTGGTGATCAATGGAAAGCAGTTACATGGTGTAGCTTGCAGAATTTCGGATAGAGGGTATTTAAACGGAGCTGACACAAAGCTCGAGGACGGGAGTTATGTGCGGCTTTCCGAAGCCGGACCAGTTTTATTCGATGCGATACTTAATGATAATTTTTGTGGTTCGAGGGGCGTTGAACTTAGCTGAATTTCGCGTGTGCGCGCAAACGGAGGATAGAATATTTCACGACGAAACCGGTGTAGAACACAGTAGGGACTTGCGTTTCTCACGCGTTGTGTCTTTTGGTGATTGTTTCTGCAAGCAAACGGCACTTTGCTGCAAAATCGTAGCTGTGGGAGTCTGTTTCCAATCAAGTGGCTCCACACTTAAGCGCTGAAGCGCTACTGTGGGACTCTTGTTTATTTTTGAGCATTCCGAACTGCGTCTTGGGATACCAACGGGATTTACTTTTTGATACTGTCAGATTGGAATGTAATTATTTTGACCACGTTTAGGCGATTGATTCTCAAACAGTGCCACTGCGCTTTAACTGTGTTTAAACCAGTCGGGACTGTGAATATTTTGTAGCATCCGATAGTTAGGAACTCGCTTTAGTGTCGGGGAAACTTTAGATCATCTGGATTAGGACGTGTTTTAGCGAACTGATCGATTTGCTAAATATCAGTCGATGATCTTCACCATTCAACAACTTTTATTAAAATTTATAGCGTCTTCCGTATCGCTATTGGAGATTCGAGCAATAATTGAAACTGCACTTAACTGTTTGGAAGATAACACTAGTGAACGATATTTAATTATGGATACAACCTTGTGAATTTTAAGGAACTTAACACACGCATTCGATTCGTCATTTGACTTCAGCCTCCTAGACTGTACCTATTTGACATTTTTACTTGTCGGTCAGCGGCATAGAGAGTATTTTATTTATGAACTTTAACAGGTATTAAGCTCACATTTCTGGTGGCGGAAAGGATGGGAGATCATCCTCGAGTTAGACTTCGATAGCCAGCGAGTAGAAGCATTTGCAGTCCCATTCCGTAGACCGTCGCACAATGATCACAATATCTGCACTTTTACGCTTTACAGTTCGTATATCTAAACTAAAGAGTCTGATTCATTCACTGTGTATATTCACAATTAGTGCGACTACGGCAGTAAAAAAGGAAAGGTAGATTCATGATTTATGTCATTATAGACAGTGTTTTGAGCCATTGGGATGAAAACGCACTATGTCTGCCTTTAAGAAATCATCGAAACTTTCGCCTGGAGTGATTTGGGAAAAGCAAAGAAAACAAATTGTGATGGCTAGACAAAAATTTTAACAGCCCTCCTCTTCAGTGACATTTGTAACAAGGCATTATGCTTATGCCATGTTCCATTGCGCTATAAGACGTATTTTCATACGAAGCTCGACTGGTCATAGCAGGCAAGAGTACATCTATTATACAGGGCGTCACAGGAGGGGTGGTCAACATTCAATGATATGACAAGAACGATCATTCAAAGCAAAACAATCTCGTGAATATGGTCTCTAAAACGCACCCCTTTAGAGCTACGAGCACTTCATTTTCGATACAGTGAAGCTAATCTCTTTTACTGCAAGCTCTTTGCTTAATGTATTTTCAGAGGTCGTAGTAGGGATCAAAACAAGAAACAAAAGCCGGCCGGAGTTGCCGAGCGGTTCTAGGGGCTTCAGTCCGGAACCGCGCGACCGCTACGGTCGCAGGTTCGAATCCTGCGTCGGGCATGGATGTGTGTGATGTCCTTAGGTTAGTTAGGTTTATGTTGTTCTAAGTTCTAGGGGACTGATGACCACAGCAGTAAGTCCCATAGTGCTCAGAGCCATTTGAGCCAAGAAACAAAAGTCCAGTAACCGTGGGCTCTAAAGTGCATATATCAGAAATATGAGCACTTGTTCATCTTCCCCATTTTAAAACACATATTCTAATGAAAAGGTGCTCATAGCTGTTAGGGAACGTAGTTTACAGCCCATGTTCACTAGACACTTTTCCAAAAATATGGAAAGCAGAGAGATTACAGTAGAAAAGACTTGTTTCACAATATAGATGTTGAAGTAGTGTTCATAGCTCTTAAGTTATGCACTTTGGAGCCCATTTTTACTAGACATTTTTGATTGAAATGATCGTTCCTGTCATATCCCTTTACCGTTCCTCCTGGTACACTGTGTACATGACTGAATTCATTACCTGAACTCATTTATGATGAGGCTGTAATTGCTGCTCCACTATATTCTTCCAAGTGTGCATGTCATGAACAGTTTCTTCAAATTCTACTGAGACAATTCTTTCTTGAGAACATCGGAAAACTCCTCGCGAATCAATATGAAGCCTGTAGCAGAGCGTACGTTTTACTTTACCGTGTATTGCAGTCTGTTCCCAGTCTATTCCTCGACTGAGTATCGGACTCATGACTGCTTATACGCCTTTACCTGAGCTCTGTTAATCAAATTTTATACTCGCGATCGACGTGAAGGGGATTGAAGAGTATTCACAGTTTCGTTCCTGAAAACCTGTTGTTAGAATTTCCCGTTTGCTAAGCAGGTTCCCACGAGATACATGACGCCTTTCTTCGAGTGCCTGCCAGTTAAGATTTCTCAGTACATCTACTGCACGTTCTCGCCAGTCAAACAAGCCAGTGACCATTCACACCGCCCTTCTGTAGTTTGGTACACTACATAAATGACGTAGTAAATTGTAGGATTGCTGGTAGTATTGGTAGGGAGAAAAACATAAATAAATCTGTAAGAGAGAAACTGGAAGCCGATGATTTCCTTTTTTTTTTTTTCTTTTTGTTGAGTTGTTATCCTTCCAGAATATAAACTGCATTTTATAACTAATGAAAATTAGTTGATCGCATAACTTCTGCGCTTTTACGTAGCCAAAGCAATTAATTTTGATGCAAGTACAGTTTACATGCACGGACATAAAAATATATACAACTATAGTTTTTGTTTTGCACTCAATAGATGCTTCATCATGATCAAAGGCAAGAGTTTCTTGTTATTGTTGAGAAATACGAAAGCTGTTTATGAATATTTTATGTAAGTTCGACGAAATATTGAAGCAATATTTTGTTGTTTTGGTGTTTTTTCTTTTTATTTTACCCTTTTATTGAGAAAGTAGCATTTTGTAGCACTATGTGATGAATCTATTAATTTCTTTATTTTTGCTACAACGTATCTGTGTTTCACGTTACAAATCAACAATTTGCCAATAAAACCTGAATTGAACGTTGAAAAGACCGATTTTGCTATAAATACTGTTTATTTTTAAGTAACAGACAGGAGGATAACTACGTAGAACAAAAATTTTCTGTATGTTTCTCGGCCCTTTACATATCCTCACTCAGTTTCTAGACGGTTTACCGCTGCTGGGTTTTAGGAGAATCTAGTAAGACACCGATCCCACATGTAAAGATAGCGATCGTTATGAGGTAACGACCGACACGTATACAGCAGATATAACGTACATGTAACGCGAGTACGACCTTAATTGACCAAAGCTACTAGGAGAACTATCGTAGTCTACGCTTACTGTTGATAGTCTACAGTAGCCTACGGTAGTTTTACAACTCTAACTTCCATACATTTGAGTGGTGATCGTTACCACGTGAAACTTCCCGGTATCTCTTATGTCCGCGCACGCGCCGACTGTTCCACGCTTTGGAAATAAGGTCCCGTAGTCAGAGCTCTTAAAGTGATACGCCAAGTGTCCATCCTTGCTAATGCACCATAACAATGCGTCAGTTCTCTTGCAGGTTTCGAGCAGTGTAGTGTACAAGCGTAACCGTTATCTGGCACTGCAGCCTGCAAAGGCAACGCAGTAGAATGACAAGACGAGCGTCAAATAACGTGGAGTTTTAGTAAGACATTGTACAGGATGCTTTATGCTTACAGATCAGAGCAGTAACGCGTTAGGGAGTACTGAATACTTTAATCGTGTTTAGATGGAATGACGAATTTGTAACTGAAGACGTAATTTACTTTACGATTCCCTTAGCTAAAACTGTTACGGCCTACAAGAAAAATGAGAACCCGTGGAATTGAGTTAGCTTAGAGTAGTCGTCAGAGTTTCAGTAACTAGGGTGTTTGAGCGTTTTAGGACTGCAGGGCGGCGTTATTGAGAAGCCAGTCTTGACGGGCGCACGTGAAACTTGTCGGAGGGGCGGGCGGCCTTTGTGCCAGACAATAATGAAGCGGCGGCATGCGGGCAGCGAACAGGGGCCGTGAGCCAGGGAACAGGAGCGCTGGCTGTAGCCGATCGCGGCCGCGCCTTCTGCTGCCGCACCTGTCCGGCGCCTCTCACAAGGGAACCTCCCCATCGCACCCCCCTCAGATTAAGTTTTAAGTTGGAACAGTGGATAGGCCTTGAAAAACTGAACACAGATCAATCGAGAAAACAGGAAGAAGTTGTGTGGAACTACGAAAAAAAATAAGCAAAATTTTTGTTGCCTTACTTTGGGTCTAGTGGTGCTCCGCAAGCTCTTCACAGTGACAGCCAAATCGTGCTCCTAGCTAACCGTTAGCCCATTTATAACTCCACACAAAGCTGGTAAGTACCAATTACGTGCATGCCGCTATACTGGTACAATGAGAGCACAGGCAAAACAAATACTGCGCGACTAACACGTACAGACACGATCTATCCGTTGTGGGTTCAGCCATTTTTTACACATTATTAGTCTCTTTGTTATTAGCTATTCAAATCTGACGGTGTTTTTTTCATAGAAGAAAGTCTAATAAAGAGCGAACAGGCGTTTTCACTTCAATAAAATACTTGGCTGGGTTGCATTTTAAGTTCTCAGTTCACGCGAAAAATAAAAAAGTTCTAATTTAGAGTGATTTAGTGACGATATACGTCACGATATTTTGTAGCATCTGTGAGATACTTGCGTTATTATTAATAGGAATATAGAAGGACGAACAGAAGAAATGCAGCGGCTGACGCCGAGTCGAGAGGAACGCCCTTTTAGCGCTGGCAGCTTTAGCTGTTAGCTGATACACAGTAATTTAGTTGTTTTTTTTTTCACGTACTTCTGCGAAGACGAGAACTGTACCTGTGCAGTTTACTGTGTAGACTAGCGTTTACCGACTTACTTTAAGTTTTTGCTTTTGTGGAAATCTTGTGCGTATCCTTACACGAGGCGGCTTCCTATGTATTTTTACCACCACCAGAAACACCACGTCACATGAAAACGTTTAAACCTCGTGTTAGGACACAGCATACAGTTTAGATCAGTACTTTAGAGTTTGCATATTTATTTCCTGCAGCAGATTTTGCGCAAGAATAGTTCCTAGTAAAAAGTACAAGTAACTGTTGGTACATACATTATCAGTTGAGCTATTTGTTTTTAAGAGCTTGCGGTTCTTGCGGGCTCAGGCTATAGTGAGAACTGTGCAGGGCAGATTTTAGTGTTTCTGAATTCTCCTCGTTACGCTTTGCGTACATTCCAACCTCAGTAGCCCCACAGTTGGGTAATTTTCTCTTTCGCGGATGTGTTTTAGTACTTTCTAAGCTACTACTGGTTGTTTTGCTTGTATTTTTTTCTTTGAGATCTTATTGAACTTTTTTTTCACAGCACGATATGGCCAGGGATTTTGCTTCTTGTGAGCGGACATAAGAAGAATTGACTGCTGTCTGTAAACAGCTGGAAGCTGCGTTGGCCAAAGTCACCAGGCTTTTGGCTGCTGCTCAAAGCTGCGGCGACATCGGGGCGCCAGTGATAAGATCCGTAGTATCCTAAAAAATAACACTCGTCGGCACGCTGGTGGGTTCTTAACTTCACTCCTGGATGGGGCCGATGATATTATAACTCATTAAATATTGGACCACTTTAGTATAACAAAAACAAGAGGAAATATCGTGATACAATTCGTGTCTATAGGAATATCTTAACTATTTATTACTGTCACTCGGTACTAATGTCTCACTTATAACTGAACAAGATACCAGTCTCTTCTCACAGAGTACAGCTGGCTATAAACTTTTATGCAGAATTCTGTCGAACATAATTTATGCACCACTGGCTCGGTGGAGAGACGGTACTGTCATCTCTGGCGATGATTGTTGACGGGGCTGAGCGGCACTGAGCTGAGACGTAAATAAGCGAGCCGATGCGTTGGCGTATGGAAACTCTTCTGGGGATGTCTACGCCACTGTCTCTCATTCGTCGTTGCTACAGATAGTGACCATTTTCTTCGGCACCTCGCTCTTCAGACGATACAAGACCTGTGACACCTGTGCTACCGTTGGAATCCCCTAGTGACCTGGTTGTCGCTGCGTCTTGCGAGTGGTCCGTCCTCACTCGACAGAGTGTGGCGGACAGTGGTGGGTTCGCGTGCCAATAGTCGGAAAGCGAAAGGTGGAGCGGACCGCTCGGTTGGCTTCTTACGGCTTAACAACAGGTTCTAGCTAATACTTACGAGCCAATACGGGATACCTCTCCTGTTGTAGGCCGGCCGGAGTGGCCGTGCGGTTCTAGGCGCTACAGTCTGGAGCCGAGCGACCGCTACGGTCGCAGGTTCGAATCCTGCCTCGGGCATGGATGTGTGTGATGTCCTTAGGTTAGTTAGGTTTAATTAGTTCTAAGTTCTAGGCGACTGATGACCTCACAAGGGAACCTCCCCATCGCACCCCCCTCAGATTTAGTTATAAGTTGGCACAGGGATAGGCCTTGAAAAATTGAACACAGATCAATAGAGAAAACAGGAAGAAGTTGTGTGGAACTATGAAAAAAATAAGCAAAATATACAAATTGAGTAGTCCATGGGCAAGGTAGGCAAAATCAAGGACAGTGTCAGCTTACGAGCGCCGTGGTCCCGTGGTTAGCGTGAGCAGCTGCGGAACGAGAGGTCCTTGGTTCAAATCTTCTCTCGAGTGAAAAGTTTAATTGTTTATTTTCAGATAATTATCAAAGTTCAGGTACTCACACATAATCAACTTCGCTCTCCAAAATTCCAGGACATGTTCAGATTTGCTTGGACATATACAGGATTTGACGGTCTACGCATGGAAACATTTGAAAACGTAAAAAAACAAATGTTTTGACAGAGCACAGGGAAAACTGTGCGATTGTGAAACTGTTGCATTCATTTGTTGCAGTTTATGTGACAAACTCTTATGTTTTCATCACTTTTTTGGGAGTGATTATCACATCCACAAGAAAACCTAAATCGGGCAAGGTAGAAGAATCTTTTTACCCATTCGCCAAGTGTACAAGTTAGGTGGGTCGACAACATATTCCTGTCATGTGACGCACATGCCGTCACCAGTGTCGTAAAGAATATATCAGACGTGTTTTCCTGTGGAGGAATCGGTTGACCTATGACCTTGCGATCAAATGTTTTCGGTTCCTATTGGAGAGGCACGTCCTTTCGTCTACTAATCGCACGGTTTTGCTGTGCGGTCGCAAAGCACAGACACTAAACTTATTACAGTGAACAGAGACGTCAATGAATGAACGGACAGATCGCAACTTTGCGAAAATAAAGAAAGTAAAATTTTCACTGGAGAGCGGACGCGAACCAAGGACCTCTCGTTCGGCAGTTGCTAACTCTAACCACGAGACCACTGCGCTCGTAAGTTAACATTGTCCTTGATGTTGCATATCTTGCACATGGACTACTCAGTTTGTATATTTTGCTTATTTTTTCATAGTTCCACACAACTTCTTCCTGTTTTCTCGATTGATCTGTGTTCAGTTTTTCAAGGCCTATCCCCTGTGTCAATTTATAACTAAATCTGAGGGGCGTGCGATGGGGAGGTTCCCTTGTCAGAAGTTAAGTCGCATAGCGCTCAGAGCCATTTGAACCATCTCCTGTTGTACCAGCGGCGAATTTTCCTACGCAGTTCGGACAAGTGCAGAGGGCGGGTGTAGTCATTGGGAGCTCCCACGTTAGGTGGGTAATGGAGCTCCTCAGGGCAATAGCATCCAGGGCGGGAAAGAATGCCAGTGTGCACTCGGTATGCTTCCTGGGGAGTCTCTTTAGGGACGTGGCGGAGGCTATGTTGGCGGCTATCTGTCTCAGTAGGTGCAGTCGGCTGCAAATAGTGGTACACGTTGGCACGAATGATGCCTCCGCTTCAGATCTGAGGCTATTCTCTGCTTTCTTTCAGCAGATGTCAGATTTGGTGAAGGCAGCCAGCACCGTACGTGGGGTGCAGGCTAGTTGAGTATTTGCAGCGTCGTACAGAGGGTCGGTTGTGGCGCTCTGATTTGGAGCAGAGTGGAAGGCCTAAACCAGAGGCCGGATAACTCTGTGACGTTTCGAGTGGAGAACTGAAGGGTTCCCCGTAAAATGTCGGACATGCACTACACGCAGGAAGCAGCTATTAGGGTAGTGGAGTACGTGTGGCTTGTATATCGGCATTTTTTGGTTAGAGAAACCTCCCTTGGGATCAGAGATGAATTGCCTGACAAAATCCAAGTTACATCAGCCACGATATTCTCCCAGAATGCTCGTCCACGCAGATCAGTTACAGAAAAGGCTGATATGATATCAGTCAACTGCAGGAGTATCCAAGGAAAGGTCGCAGAATTTGTATCGCTTATTGAAGGTTATAATGCCCAGACAGTATTACGAACAGAAAGTTGGTTGAAACCGGAAGTGAACAGTAACGAAATCCTAAGTTCAGGTTGGAATATTTATCGATATGATAGTTTAATCGCCAATAATGGCGGCGTATTTATTGCAGTAGAGAACTCGATAATATCTAGCGAAGTTATCAAACATTCCGAATGTGAATTAATCTGGGTGAAGTTAAGCATCAAAGAACGGTCAAAAATTGTAATTGGATGCTTTTATAGAGCACCAGATTATCGAGTATCAGACCGGATTTGCGACTGAATTCAAGATTTACTTGCAGATATATCTCAACACATCGCTCTTAAAGGAACTAAATCGACAAATGTAAAGGTAATTTTCTGAGTAACCAAAAGAAGAGTGATGCGACCCCTTAGTGTTTTCAGTAACAACAAATGATCTAGAAGAAAGTGTCGGGAGTTCTTTAAGAGTGTTCGCAGATGTTACGATTGTCTATAAGGAAGTAGCAACACCAGAAGACAGTTTATATTTGCAGAATGAACTGCAGAGGACTGATGAATGGGCCAAGCTCTGGCAGTTGAGCCTGAACGTAAGTAAATGTGGCATGCTGAGCATTCATAGGAAAAGAAATCTGCTATTGTTCAACCACACTAGTGATGAGAAACTGCTGTAAACAGCACCTACCGTAAAATATCTAGGGACAGTTATCCAGAGCGACCTTAAGTAGAATGACCACATAAAACTAATAGTAGGAAAATCAAGTACAAGACTAAGATTTATAAGAAGATCCAACGAAGAGCGTCACGTTTCGTCTACATCTCACGAAATGACCACGACGTAGAAATTGAAAAAAAATAGAGCTAATACAGAGACATACCGACAATGATTCTTCCCACGTGCCATGAACGACTGGAGCAGGGAAGGGGGGGTTAGTTAGGGTACCGGAAGTACCGTCCGCCACACACGCGCTGTGGAACAGAGTCAGCAGTCAGTCAAACGGCAAGTGTCGCCTGGAGAACTTTCGGACGAAATGAATTTCAAGCTTGGATGCCGTTTTTGTTGGGCTATTTACCATGTTATACATCTACATCTACATCCATACTCCGCAAGCCACCTGACGGTGTGTGGCGGAGGGTACCTTGAGTACCTCTATCGGTTCTCCCTTCTATTCCAGTCTCGTATTGTTCGTGGAAAGAAGGGATGATTCTTCCAATGAATCTCAGTCTGGCATCTGCTTTACCGACGATCAACTTTATATGATCATTCCATTTTAAATCACTCCTAATGCGTACTCCCAGATAATTTATGGAATTAACTGCTTCCAGTTGCTGACCTGCTATTTTGTAGCTAAATGATAAGGGATCTATCTTTCTATGTATTCGCAGCACATTACACTTGTCGACATTGAGATTCAATTGCCATTCCCTGCACCATGCGTCAATTCGCTGCAGCTCCTCCTGCATTTCAGTACAATTTTCCATTGCTACAACCTCTCGATACACCACTGCATCATCTGCAAAAAGCCTCAGTGAACTTCCGATGTCATCCACAAGGTCATTTATGTATATTGTGAATAGCAACGGTCCTATGACACACCCCTGCGGCACACCTGAAATCATTCTTTCTTCGGAAGACTTCTCTCCACTGAGAATGACTTGCTGCGTTCTGTTATCTAGGAACTCTTCAATGCAATCACACAATTGGTCTGATAGTGCATATGCTCTTACTTTGTTCATTAAACGACTAAGGGGAACTGTATCGAACGCCTTGCGGAAGTCAAGAAACACGGCATCTACCTGTGAACCCGTGTCTATGGCCCTCGGAGTCTCGAGGACGAATAGCGCGAGCTGTGTTTCACACGACCGTCTTTTTCGAAACCCATGCTGATTCCTACAGAGAAGATTTCTAGTCTCCAGAAAAGTCATTATACTCGAACATAATACGTGCTCCAAAATTCTGCAACTGATCGACGTTAGAGATATAGGTCTATAGTTCTGCACATCTGTTCGACGTCCCTTCTTCAAAACGGGGATGACCTGTGCCCTTTTCCAATCCTTTGGAACGCTACGCTCTTCTAGAGACCTACGGTACACCGCTGCAAGAAGGGGGGCTAGTTCCTTCGCGTACTCTGTGTAAAATCGAACTGGTATCCCGTCAGGTCCAGCGGCCTTTCTCCTTTGAGCGATTTTAATTGTTTCTCTATCTGTCGTCTATTTCGATATCTATGATTTTGTCATCTGTGCGACAATCTAGAGAAGGAACTACAGTGCAGTCTTCCTCTGTGAAACAGCTTTGGAAAAAGACACTTATTATTTCGGCCTTTAGTCTGTCATCCTCTGTTTCAGCATCATTTTGGTCACAGAGTGTCTGGACATTTTGTTTTGATCCACCTACCACTTTCACATAAGACCAAAATTTCTTAGGATTTTCTGCCAAGTCAGTACATAGAACTTTACTTTCGAATTCATTGAAAGCCTCTCGCATAGCCCTCCTCACACTACATTTCGCTTCGCGTAACTTTTGTTTGTCTGCAAGGCTTTGGCTATGTTTATGTTTGCTGTGAAGTTCCCTTTGCTTCCGCAGCAGTTTTCTAACTCGGTTGTTGTACCACGGTGGCTCTTTTCCATCTCTTACGATCTTGCTTGGCACATACTCATCTAACGCATATTGTACGATGGTTTTGAACTTTGTCCATTGATTCTCAACACTATCTGTACTTGAGACAAAACTTTTGTTCAAATGGTTCAAATGGCTCTGAGCACTATGGGACTTAACTTCTAAGGTCATCAGTCCCCTAGAACTTAGAACTACTTAAACCTAACTAACCTAAGGACATCACACACATCCATGCCCGAGGCAGGATTCGAACCTGCGACCGTAGCGGTCGCGCGGTTCCAGACTGTAGCGCCTTTAACCGCTTGGCCACCACGGCCGGCAAAACTTTTGTGTTGAGCAGAGTTTCACTAGCGCTTTGTACTGTTTCCAGTTGAAGAGTCACTTTCCATACACGATCATGAAGACAGGTGAGACGCCTGTTGTAAATGCAGCGGTCGGCAATCCACGCTCGACAAGAACCAGGTACCCCACGAGACACCGTAATTGACCGAGATAAATAGAGAATCAGTAAAGATATGTTGATTCATCGTGACAAAAGTATTTTATCTGTGACGACTTGGGTTAAAATACTCAGTCTTTCCGTGGAAGAGGAAAGTGGCTGTTCAACTCACCTTAGATGTGTCAACTGGTCACGATGTTGTGCTGTGTTTGACAGGGACCAATAACCTGATAGATCCTATAGTTTTTAGAGACTTAATCAGAATGAACAGTCTGTAACAAATACGCTAACTAAGCACCACGAAAGAATTATTCAAATGGGACGGAAATCGGTAAAGGTGATGTATATATACAAACAAATGATTACACATTCAGAAAGTGTGGACGATTTATTCGAGGGAAAGAGACTTACAAATTGAGAACATCCTTAAGACGTTGGTCCACCTATTGCCCTTACGCAACCGGTTATTCGGCGTGTCATTGATTGATGGAGTTGTCGGATGTCCGCCTGAGGGATATAGCGCCAAATTCTGTCCAATTGGGGCGTTACATGGTCAAAATCCAGAGCTGGTTGGAGGCCCCTGCACATAATGCTCCAAACTTTCCCAATATGGAAGCGATCCAGCTACCTTGCTCCCAAGGTAGGGTATTGCAAGCTCGAAGGCAAGCAGTAGAAACTCTCACTGTATGCGGGCGGGCATTATCTTGCTGATATGTAAGCCCAAGATGGCATGCTGTGAAGGACAACAAAACGGGGCATAGAATATCGTCGACGTACCGCTGTGCTGTAAAGCTGCAGCAGATCACAACCAAAGGACTCCTGCTATGAAATAAAACGGCACCCCAGACCATCACTCCTGGTTGTTGGGCCATATGGTGGTCGACACTCAGGTTGGTATCCGACCGCTCTCTAGGGCTTCTTCAGGCACGTCTTCGTTCGTCATTAGAGTTCATTTCGAAGCGGTACTTATCACTGAAGACAATTATACTCCAGGCAATGAAAATGATGGCAGACGACTTGCCTGGAGCCGCTCCAGACGGTGGGGGGATACCGACCTGACGGTCGCCCACCAGAATTGGACAAACGCGTTATTGACTTGCTCAGTTTGTGAAGCTCTTTCTCGTGGATAAATCATCCAGTTTTTCTAAAATTCTAATCATTTTTCTGTCCATACATCTACCGATTACTGCCCCATTCCGGTAACTTCTTTATGGTGGGTCTTTTTTCTGTTTTAGAGTGTGTATTACCACATAATTTTATGTACAGATTATATTAGAGGATCTATTGCATACGTCTGCGCTCATGGGGCAAGAACTAGAAGGTATTACTTTATGATCAGTAGGGAATATCCTACTCTCAATTAAATGTTATTTTTTAATATAGTCCCTAATTTGGAAAATGATAATTTCACTAAGACGATGGACAACGGTTAAAACTGCTTTCGTGGGGCTGCTTTCTCATCTCACCATTACAGACGTATCTTAGCAGTAGGTTTGCCATTTCTTGCTGTCCTCACCTTGACAGTAGCCTTCCTTTGTGGTCTCTCTCAGTGAGAGTGGTTACAGAAAATAGTTCCATTCTCTTATGCCTCTTGTATACAGTCCCGCCGACGCTTGGTAAATGTCGAGTCAGTCGCCCCTATAATTCATGTTCGCTAATCATTCAGTTCTCTAGTTATGAGGTGTCCCTTCGCGTGCGGTCATTGGCCGTCATAATGTTCGAGTAACGGTCTTTACTAACTCAAGTTGCAAGTCACACAACCAAAAGTAACCTAGACACCTCTGATTATTTCCACGAGCGAACACCAGTCACAGGTGATACAAGCTGTCAGTGGCTCTCGCTCATTTAGCCCCTACTCCGCCAATGAATACGTTTTACCGGTAAATTGTATGATCGTACTGCTCTCACTGGAGGAACACATGGTTGCCGAAATCCGTAGTGGCTCCCGCGCACCCGTGTTGTGTAAGACCTCCGAAACAAGAGTAGCGTCTTAGCCGCGCGATTTATCAAACTGTGAAATGTGATAAATAAAAATTGGCCAGTCACCATGTGACAAAGAGTGCCCTATTACAGTGATTAAAGTGTAACACCCCAATTTCGGTCTCGTTTCTAAATATGGAGATGTATTCCAAGAATATCAGGACTAGGTAGTCCACTCGCAACCACACACAGAGGCTATAATTACCGACTGATCACAGGCCATCGGAATACCCAACAGGATACGACTCAAATGACAGAGAGCTATGTAGGCAGCAAAGGAAGGAGAATGAAAACATAATCTGTTCCTAATTGTCTTAATAACTAAGATCTATGCAAACAGATCAATTGTAATTCCCTCCCCCCCCCCCCCCACACAAAAAAAAAAGAAATCGTCTGGCATTGTTGGCTGAGAGACAACGAGGAGCAGGTTCAGCCTCGTAATGGCAAAGTGTTTTCTTCTTCCTCAGAGTGCGTGAGGATTGTGGCAAGCGTGGGGACTAACGGATGTGTGTATACCGTGCCATTGTGTCGCTGTCAGGCGATGAGCGAAGGGAACCCGAGGCCGGCACACAGCTTTCTGCTCTCGAACAACAGCAGGGCGGCGAAAGACGGACATCCGTCGACACTGTGACCGTGCAAGGTGGACTTATGTTTCAAGACAACTGCCCGGGCATTACGACTTGGGTTTTCGGTGGGTGCCATAAATCATTTAAGGAAAATTCTAGAGTGATTCCTTCAAGAAGGCTCTGAGCACTATGGGACTTAACATCTATGGTCATCAGTCCCCTAGAACTTAGAACTACTTAAACCTAACTAACCTAAGGACATCACACAACACCCAGCCAACACGAGGCAGAGAAAATCCCTGACCCCGCCGGGAATCGAACCCGGGAACCCGGGCGTGGGAAGCGAGAACGCTACCGCACGACCACGAGATGCGGGCTTCCTTCAAGAAGGTACGGCCATGTTCCTTCCCAAAGCCGAACCTGTGCTCAGTCTCTAATGATCTAATCATCGACAGCATGTTAAGCCTAACGTTCTATCAACTGTGTTGCATGTCCTCACTTCAGGAGAGATGGGCAGGAAGTCTGCTGCTTAGCAACTCAACTATCTTCTCCTCCCCTTTCCGGACACATACTGGTGATGACAACTGCTTCCACCACCAGAATCCGAACGGCCTACCTCTGAGTCGAGCGCTAGAGCACAGGCATGCGTTAGCAGTCTTTTCCCGTTAATAATCCGACACCGTATCGACAGAATACGAGGGGTGGACAGAAGCCGTGGGTGAGGGAACAGCGAATACAGTCTTTTTTTTTTTTCATCTGACGAGACGTAATTTAATGCCGAGTTACAAAATTGACGACTTTAACCACTGAGACGGTTTGGGCTGCAATGATAAACAACCGCACGTGCGCCAATCTTCCTATACCGTCGTGGCAAAGTGTCGTCATGCGCTGAAATCAACACTGACACAGAAGGTCTTCCCTTTTATCTGAAACTGTTCCAGGAGATCTTCCAGCCTTGTACTGTGCGATGTGTTTCTATTGGCTTTTTACGGAACACAAATGTCTTACTAGAAGAGCTTATTTGATGGATGGAATACAACGAGATGTCACTCGAATTCTGTGGCCGTCATGCTTTCCAGACTCCTATCCACCTTAAACGTGTGTGGGATCCCCTTAGAGACGTACAATAGGTAGGCAAACACCTTCCAACACTGTCCCACAGTTCGAGATGGGTGTCTTTACGGAATGGCCAAGTATTCGTCGGCAAATAATCGCTCATAATATTTTTTAATAGACAGTTCACGGTGATCAACAAAGCAGGAATGGCTGCATTGTCTGTGTCTGAGCTATTGTACTATTTAAAATAAAGGCGTTTCGTTCGTTGAATCATTAGATGGAAATTGAGAGGTGCCCCATGGCTTTTGTCACCTCAGTGTGTATTGGTTCGTGAGAAACAGCGTGCTGTGATCCAGCTTTAATTTGAAGAGCTCGTCCACAAATGGAGCACCCTCTCGTTCAGCATGACAATGCCAGAACATACACTAGCGCTGCGACATGTGTAACAATCAAACGCCTTGGTTTGACTATCCTCGATCATCCTCCATACAGTCTCGACGTGGCCTCATCCGTTATTCATCCGTTTCCAAAACTTACAGAACACCTTCGAGGACTTCATTTCGGTAGTGATGAAGCGGTGCAACCAGATGTCAGGGTGTGGTTCCACCAAAAAGTCAAATGTTCTACAGTGACGGTATCAAGAAACATGTCTCTCGTTGTGAATAATGTGTGCGTTGTCGGGGTGATAAACGTGAGCAGTAACTATGTGGACATGAAGAATAACGATGCAGAATGGTAATAACGTTTAATTTATTTAAAAAGCTTGGAGAGCTATCACATAAAAATTCGGAGGCATTACTTTTCAGCATACTCTCGTACATGACGAACGGATGAGTGTGGAAAATCTTTCGAAGTTTTGTACTGCATGGACTCCATTTTTGTGTGTTGCAAGATGGATGGCTCGTCCTATTTTCAGTCATCTTTTCTGCTTTACTAATTTAGATGCTGTATTGTGTTTTATTGTATTGTATGTTAACCGGGGGCCAAGAAACGACGGAGAGGCTCCGTCCCCGCCGCAGCCGCAGTGGTCCACAACCAAACGACTACCGCAGTCCACTTCATCCCTCCGCCACCCCACGCCGAACCACTCTTTCAGGTTTATTGTGCGGTTCGGCCCCTGGTGGAACCCCACCCCTCCACCCCCCCCCCCCCCCACCATCCTCACCCCAGGAAACGTGTCACACCAGACGGGTGTAACCCCAATGTTTGCGTGGTAGAGTAATGGTGGCGTACGCGCAGCAATCGCCGACATAGTGTAGCTGAGGCGGAATAAGGGGAACCAGCTGAAGCAGATGGAAAACCGCCTAAAAACCACCCACAGACTGGCCGGCTCACCGGACCTTGACAGAGACCGCCGTGCGGATTCGTGCCGGGGACTAGGCGCTCCTTCCCATCCGGGAAGCCGTGCGTTAGATCGCACGGCTAACCGGGCGGGCAATTTAGATGCTACTCTAATACAATTTCGTATTTTTATCACAACTTTTATAACCGATAGTTAACTTGACTTTTAGTGTTTAAGGGGTGTTAAAACAGTATTCCATATTTATTACCCGAGCGGTCTAGGGCGCTGCAGTCATGGACTGTGCAGCTGGTCCCGGCGGAGGTTCGAGTCCTCCCTCGGGCATGGGTGTGTGTATTTGTCCTTAGGATACTTTAGGTTAAGTAGTGTGTAAGCTTAGGGACTGATGACCTTGGCCGTTAAGTCCCATAAGATTTCACAAACATTTGAACATTTGAACATATTTATTTCCATAAATTCCCAGTAAACATCCGCTCTAAAATACATACTTTAAGAGCTATGAGCACTTGTTCATCTTCGATACTTCTAAACACATCTTTTTCTGCTGAGCAAGTGCATATCGCAGTTACGTCATGCATTTTACAGCCCATGTTTACTGGACTCTTTTTCTTGTTTGGCCGTGCGGTTAAAGGCGCTGCAGTCTGGAACCGCAAGACCGCTACGGTCGCAGGTTCGAATCCTGCCTCGGGCATGGATGTTTGTGATGTCCTTAGGTTAGTTAGGTTTAACTAGTTCTAAGTTCTAGGGGACTAATAACCTCAGCAGTTGAGTCCCATAGTGCTCAGAGCCATTTGAACCATTTTTTTTCTTGTTTTAGTCCGTACTACCACTTCTCAGAATAATGTTGCTGTACAACAGATAAATTTCACAGTTTCGAAGGTGAACAAATGCTTATATCTCTTAAGGCATGTATTTCACAGCCCATGTTTACAGGACTTTTTCGTGTTCTGGTTCATACTGCCACCCCTCAAAAAATGAGATATTTATTTTTAACACCCTGTTTACGGAAGCAACTTCTGTTGGAGAAAAAGTTCTCTGGCCCTTTCCTAGGCGCCCTTTAGTATTCGCCTGTCCTGGAATGACGAGATTTCACTGCACTAGCAGAGTATATTAATCCGGTGTGCAGCGTAACTACCTACTCCATTAAATTGATAGAGTGCTTTTCAACAAGAAAATAGTAAGACTGAATGTCTCTAAGAGGAGATAGATATTTTAGAAGAGAATCGGAAACTTTAATTTTTCTGGGCCTAGCCCCTTTGATGCCGGTTTCCGTAGCTGACTGACCAGAGCAGCTGACTGCCATTCGCGTGTCCGGTTCGAATCCTGGTACTGCCAGTGATTTTTCTTTTGTGGGAGGACTGGATAGGGGTGCGCCCTTCCTCGCGAAGTCAAATCAGGATCTATTCGACAGAGTAGTAACGATTCCAACATCAAGAAACGCAACGACGTGCAGGAGAACGGTGAGCTGACAAAATGCCCCTCTACCTCGCATCTAATGGCGCCATTGTCAGACAAGTTAGTATCAGCTGTTGTAGGGACTTCACGGCTTACTATTTTAATTATTTTCATTGCAACTGTAGCTCCATAAAAGGTTTTGATTTTCTTGCCCAGAAACTACTCGTTACTGATGTTACAAACTTACATGTAACTAATTTTTAATAAAATATTATAAAGAGGTGTTTTCATCTGAGATGATGAAGTAGTTCCGTCCTGTCACTAGCACACGTTTCGCTGACCTCTGGACCAACCAAACCAATCTCTGGAACTTAATGGCAGATTAAAACTGTGTGAATCGAACACGGGGCTTTCACGGCAATGTTCTTACCGTGGATGTGCCTAAGTAGTGCAGTCGACACACCCGCGAAAGGACTATCTCGATCTGTGTGTATGATGCAAACAGCTGTACACCATGTGGAAATAACCTCCTTTAATGTGTTATATTTGCTTCGCGACAGAAATGCAAAATCATAGTGATCCTGTGTATCTCTGATATATGCTCGTAGTTCACCATTTGTTCTCTGCATTGAATTTTCATCCTTCGAAATACGAAAAATTAAGAAAAATAAATCGCGGTATTAAAGAACAACAACGAAGGATTGTAGACTGTATTCGTATAAATATGGTGATAACGACTAATTGAATTAATTGTCGGTAGATTATTAATTATATTCTGCATATTTCGGACCACTATAGGTCCATTTTATTCTTATTTTTCCAAGTTGAGTGCTTCCGCAGTTCATCCTTGCGGATTTACTTTTGCGTTGGCACAAAACTACATGAGATCACCTATGTGTCGTACGGGTGGTCCAACATTGTCTTCATAACACATGCTATCACTTGTGTTCTTAATAAAAATGGTTCAAATGGCTCTGAGCACTATGGGACTCAACTTCTGAGGTCATCAGTCCCCTAGGACTTAAACTACTTAAACCTAACTAACCTAAGGACATCACACACATCCATGCCCGAGGCAGGATTCGAACCTGCGACCGTAGCGGTCTCGCGGTTCCAAACTGTAGCGCCTAGAACCGCTCGGCCACCAGCGGCCGGCGTTCTTAATAATTCAATATATGAAAGAAAAATATCTATTTCGCATATCCTGGGCACACAGTTTGCGATAATTCATGAAACTTCTTACAGTACATTAACATTCGACAGTTGGCAGAATTATTCACTTCACAGGTAAAAGAAGTGACAATAGTTTTAAAATCAATAATAATATAAGAGCGTTCTCATTTCACGTTCTGATCATTTAATTTGGTTTCCTGAATCAAACTGATGGCTCAATGAATCGTAATATTCTGGTATGATACGCAGAAACATTTGTCAGACAAGATAAGGTTCCGTTCTTTCATGACAAATAGGCGAGCTTCTGCTACACTAAGTACGAATAAAAGATTTAATCAAGATATTCATTCGCGAATACAGAGCCGAGGAATAATCAGATAATGGAAACCCGCATGGTGGAGTATTGGACAATGCACGCGGGAGATAACTCATAACAAAAGACTCGTATAATGGACGTCGGCCTTATCATTTCAAATTAAACATATGTTACAACAGTGGTAGCGCAATTTTCCTGTAACTTCACTTAAAACAAAATGTTTCACTCGCAGAGTTCTATTGCGACGGTTTAGTGTTACTTCCAAATAACGTTTCCCGCTCTTTAGTACTACTGACAAAGCTATTCAGCTGCAGTGAAGGGCAAACAAATGTTTTTCGGAGAAAGATGTTCCTTTGCCTGAGGTTAGTTTTTGGCTGCTGCAGAAAGCAGTACACTCTTCTATATTAAAACTTTTTTGGTTAGTAGAACTGTCCGTATTACCAGTTAACTTCTGCTAGTGAGTGGTCTTTGTATGCCAACAGGACGCCTCCAGCGATAGGTGGTGAAGTTGTGCGGGGTGCGGTTATAACACATCTGCATTAACTCGCCAAGTTATGTATCCAGAGTGACTTTATGGCGTGCTCGATACTGTACCAGCCGGATTCTCCTAAGCATACATTTCCCGGAAGCCATCGTGCAAACATTGCAAAGCCAGCCAAAGACATTCCTATCACGGGCGTCGCTTACGCAGTCGCTGATGTGCAAAGGGAATTAGCATTCGTTTACGATAGGCAGAACGCGAGTCAGCACCCCACATCCGTGAAGTTAATTTGTAGTTAAAATAATTCTGTCTCGCACTTATCGTTTTTGACATTATGGAATTATTTAAAAAAAGATAAAATTTTAAAAACTTTGATTTTACAACTTGTGCTATGGAAATGAATGGATTTTAGTCAAATTTGACTTCGGTTTTTCGACACATCGGTGACAGAATAATGCGAGGCAGGTATTATGAGTATAATTTCGCAGTATTAGTGGTGGTTTTAATGTGATTCCCGTCGTAATGTACAGTAAACGTGGACTCCAGTCATGTAACGAATCATAATGGGTTCGTCGCCCACATACATGGTTAAACTGCATCGTTGGGCTGCTAGTAAATTTGAAATTGACTCCATACATTCCGTAGCAGAATACTGGGAATTCTAGAAGAGTAGTAATTCTACAAAATTTTTGATTTGTTCTCAACCTGATTAGATCAAAGTTCTTTGATCTGTCATATCTGAAATTATATTTATAAATTCGTTAGATTTTTGTCAAAGGGACCTTTAATTATGCTTAAAGTTTGTATTAATCACCTGACGTGATCCTTAATTTGTAAATTTATAGAAAATTTTAACAGTGAATGATAAAATGTTTAATGTCTTTTTTCATGAAAACAACGTTTACAAATATTAGTTTAAAAATTACGCTGTGTTCATTTCGTACGAAAAAAGTAACCATAGTTCAATTTTGTCAAGTGTTTATGAGCCTTGTACTTGGCTGTTAGGGCCACTGCCTGTAATCACCATTTGAAAAAGAAAAGTATCCTTAAGTTCGTTGCGATTTTTCCTGTTCAGATTCAGCGGAAATGTGTCATGGTACAATTCGGACCCTCGAAATACGTAGGTTCATAAATTGCAATTGTACTTATGTATTTGGAGAGTGTATTATATAAAAACTTTGTAGCTTGGAAGACTTTATATGCAACATATGAAAAGGTTTTGTTTGTTAAACAACTACTTATTTCTGAATAGCATGGGATGAGCAGTTCAGAAAATGGTTGTCTTATTGAAGCAAACACAGGGTATTGAGGGACTCAGCGTGTAATGGTACTTGAATTACGTAACCATTACGGCACCTCACCTCAACCTCTCGATATCAGCAATGTTCTACTGTGTTTCTGTAAAATAGTTAACATATTTCTGTGACAACATTCAGATTTGATTTCATTAATGTAGAGGTACTTCGCTACATCGATATGTATATATTGCAATGATATTATTCTTTTGTGTATTCTTTCTTTTGTCACTATGATCATTGACGTACTTGTAACTCTGATTTTTGGGGCGCGTAAGCGGTTATTACAGAGTCAAGCTTTGGGCGTCATGTTAAAAAGACGCAAATTGTAGTCAGTTGATGAAATGTGAACTTTTAACAGTGAGGAAGATATTTTCAAGTATGTTTTATAGGGTGAAGTGATGTTTTGGAACGAGTTACGTGATATTGCAACAAAAGTAATAAAAAAGAAGTGTAACTTAAATTCGGTGCGCTGATTACTTTTTTACATCACCATTGTCCTAACTTGAAAAAGTTTAATCTTCAAGAATGGTTTATGAAACACATCTATAAAACTTTTGAATGTCGCAGAATAACACCTAGGCCTCTTTGCATCCGAGTTTCGAGTTTGGAACCATCACTACCTAGATTTTCGACGATTGAGCCATGAGTTCACAACGAGACCAGCGTGGGAAACGCGAAAAGATGAGTGCCTAATTTATCCATTATTTCAAGAAATGACTTTATTAACTGTGCTCTAATGTCACCTGCCACATAATATAACTTTGTTGTTGCGCGAAAATGCAATATTTAGCAGCGTGAGCAACACTACAATCATAATTAATTTTTGACCTTTGTTATGGTAGGGTTTTTAGAAGTGGTAGTTTCCTGAGGTATAATAATGATAATGTTTTAACGTTATATCAAGGTAGGTAGCAGTGCACTAAGGCAGTGAATTTTGAAACCACGCTAGTGTCCAAAAAAGAAACTTCTTTATCAAGGACTCGGGAGGCTTCCAGAAGAAGGTAGAGCCTAATCACACGATATTGAAGATTCCAAACTGTCCAAAAATGTATTCAGGAAAATAAAGGGAATGGGAAAATTATTTCCACTATAACAAAACAGTTAATAAGGGGATGTGGTTACTGGTGACTACCACACAAGGTTGATATGCTGCTACACCATTGTTGACAATAGATTGTATTACTGAAAACGAGCTATGAGCATGCCTCGAAAAGTTCTTGATGGGATGTGCCGCTGCATTTCAGGCTACTTAGATATGTATGACATCCGAAAATGCCACTGCCTAGTCCATGGGATGGATATCTTCATCCACCATGTCAGCTCGATGCGGAGTAGTTTATTTGTCCATGAGAAACAGACGTGACAAACTACACACCTGAAAACTCACACTTGTGATAGCAGTACGTCAGTTTTGTACCTCTGGGTGTTGTTAGTATTCCTCTGATCACCAATGAAACAGTGAACCTCATCAGCATCAGGGACGAAACAGCATCTTACCACGATGTTCTTGTCAATGGTGAGTTACCTCTTTCCCTCAAGAGAAATCTGCACACTTATCTTTTCATTGCCCAATCACGATGTTGCTGACTGCGCGATAAAGACGCCCGTCTCCGAGCGAAACGCGCACTGTGAGGCTACTGGCTTACAAAGTGGGAAGGGAAATTAGGATTTAACTTTCCGTCGACTACGATGCTAATTAATTTATTAATCTTTATTCATCCCACGATCGTTTCACAATGATATAGGGTATGTCAGGGTAATACAGTGCCATTCAGTAGGGCAAAATATTACACACAGTACACATAACATGCTTTAAGAGGAAAGGCCAGGTAGCCTATGGGGATAGGACAAGTGGCAGCAGTGGCCTTGATTAAGGAACCGTCCCACGATTTGCCTTAGCGGTCTAAGAAAACCAAGGGAACCCAAATCACTATGGCTGGACAGAGCAGCTCCATCCTCCCAATATGAGTCCTAACAACGGCACTGCATCGCTCGGTAATTCTCGATTGTATAACGTTCCTTCATTTACACACAAATTGTCTCAGGTAACCAGCGATATAAAACAAAGTTTCCTTCTTCACTGTCCACACAGAGAGGACACCCGCTGGTGGCTTCTGGACTGTTTCCGGTCATTTGTAATGTAAAATACACTGATCAGCCAGAACATTATGGCCGCCGACCTACCATCGATATAAACCTGTCCAGGCGATAACAGCGTCACCTGGCGAGGAATGACTGCTAGTCAGACACACGCACGGTGCATGTAGTATCATTGAGCGTGCTGTCCATGTCTAGAATGGGGAAGGAGCCTGATTTATCTGAGTTTGGCCGAGGGCAGATTGTGATGGCCCGGAGGCTCCGCACGAGCATTTCGGAAGCTGCACGACTTGTCGAGTGGTCGAGGAGTGCTATGGTGAGCGTCTTCAACACGTGGCGAAATCAAGGTGAAACCATGTCCAGATTACAGATCTCATTGCAGATGTCGGACCCCGTAGCCTGGGCAGACTGTTAAAATACGACAGGCGGCGAAATGTGGTGGAACTAACATCGGACGTTAATGCCGGGCAGAACATAAGTATGTCTGAACACACAGTGCATCGAACACCCCTAATGATGAACCTCTGCAACCGACGATCCATGCATGTGCCAAGGTTAACACCACGATATCGACAACTATGCCTGAAATGGGCACGCGACTATCGACGTTGGACATTGTCGCAGCGTCAGAGCGCTGCATGGTCTGATGAATCCCGATACTTTCTTCATCATGCTGATGGGAGGGCGTACACCCGTCATCTTCCAGGGGAACAGTTCCTTGACACCCGTACGGCGGGACGGAGACAAGCCGGCGGTGGCTCCATTATGCTCTGGGGAACATTCACGTGGGCATCCGTGGGTCGAGTATAGCTGGTGCAGAACACCATGACGGCCAAGGGTTATCGTACACTGGTTGCAGACCACGTACACATCTTCATGACGATCGTGTTTCCCGACGGCAGTGGCATTTTTTAATAAGATAATGAGCCATCTCACAAGGCGGGTTGTGTGATGAAGTGGTTCAGGGAACACAGTGGCGAGTTCCAGTTGATGTGGACCCGATCGAACACATATGAGCTGCAGTTGAACGTGGGGTCAGAGCTCATCGCCTCCTCTCCGGAATTTACGGGAATTAGGTGACTTGAGTGTGCAGCTGTGGTGCCGACTTCCTCCAGCGACCTACCAAGGCTTCAGTGCTTCCAATCCAAGATGCGTCGCCGCTTTTATCCGTGCCAGAGGTGGACAAACCGACTATTAGGTAGGTGGTCATAATGTTGTTGCTGATCAGCGTAATCTACGTGACAATACTCCTGATGCAGCTCTAAGCTCTACACAAAATTGTTCTGCAGACATGTTTGGTTTCCGAAGTTTAGCTAAATGGTAATGTTGCACGATTATTCTTATTCGATTCCGTACTGGTAAAGAATGGAGAGCAGTTAAGGGTTTAACAACGAGGCGATAAGAGGCGAAACACAAGTTCATATGGGGGAGGATGGAGAAGGAAGTGGGCCGTATCCTTATTAAAGAAACCTTCTCCGCGTTTATCTTCAATCATGGAAGTCCAAATCATGATGGACGGACGGGTTTTCGGGCCGAATACGATTCCATTGCATTACCACTGCGCCCATTAGGTCGGTCGTTTATTGGCCTACGACAAATATTTTGTGTGTTTCGCAAGAGCAAAAAACCAGTTGATACTATAAGTGGTTCACATCCGAGAGCTGCCGCCCAGAATGCTTCAAGGTGTCCAGCGATTCGACCCCCCAAAACAGGTTTAAAATGACAGCTTTAAGGTGTAAACTTCTCAAAAAGACTGCAACCTGCAACTCTACGAATGTGCTAATATGGCAAAGGGTTCCGCGAGTATTCTAAGCAAGAAATACCGATTTCCTATGCGTGTAGAACAATTTCGGTTTCTGGCGCAATTCTGGAGGTTTTCTCCGTCTCACGATTATTCATAGTTTTTGGAGACTAGAGAAGTAGCGTCTGCTTTATAAATAATCACTGTTAAAGCTGTCAGAAAATTAAATGTTGAATGCAATGACATTGACTTTCTTGGCAAGGATAGTTCTATCTATAAACTAAACTCCGGGAGACCGGCCGGCGTATCATCCTGTGCCATGTGGCGTCATGCGGCTTCGGTGTACAGGGACATGGGATCAGTGCACAGCTCTCATTTTATTTCTACTGATGCACAAAAGACAAAACGTGATGTCTGTGATGTGGCGGAAGCCACAGAGCATTTAAATGAAGAGCGCAGGTAATATTTTCATGCATTTGTCCATGAAGTAATTCAGTGTAACGCCAGAAAAGTAATTTTTGAGCACCCGTTATTTTTTAAAATGTATATTCAGTTTTTTTTGGACGCACAAATATCAACTTTGTTGTTAATTTAAAATGAGCAATTTAACCACATTAAAAGGACTCTAAGAAATATTTCTATGAGAAAGAATTTTATTCTTTAGAAAAACCATGAATTTTAAAATTAAAAAAAATTGAATTCGCTATTGAAAACTGTATTAACTGCGAAATAACACCCAGGTTAAAAATGCATTCACAAAAACTAGTGACTACCGTTTTCAGATACGGTGGCTGGGGGTGATCATTAGTATTCAAAACTTTGTTGTTAAGTTTTCCTCCAAGTTACCTCTTACACTCAGAAAGTGTGCAGACTAGCCAGTAATTAACACAGTTTCGAAAATAACCGAATGTTCAATAGGTTATTCAACTGTAACGTAATAATGAATTCACTGTGAACAACATAGATCAACATAATGACACAGAATATTGGAATTATTGGAGAGATGGATTTAGGAGCCTGTAAAGAATGTCGTCTACTCACGATGACACAGATGTATACCACGAAATGACTGAAGCCGTGTTCAAGATAGTTGTTACGTTAAATGTGCTACAAATCGATTTATTTTGGACAGTTTCCGGGTTCAGCAAACACATTGTTTCCTTCTTGTTACGTAGACATGTTTGTCTGAAGTTAAAAAAGAATTATTTTCTTTCCGTTAAATTGTAGGGAAATTGGTCATTATTATCTGTACATATAAAACGTCAGCTTTTGAAAATAGTATCAACAAATGTGAAAGCAGACAAAAAGATTTGTATATACGTGCTGTGATTCTTGTTGCATTCTGTATTTTGCGTTATAGCTGTTTTTCTTTCACAATTGGAACCATAGAGAACTTAATGTAGAAAATAATTTTAGTCGAAGATTTACGACTGGGAACATTAGACAGTTATGGTCAACATTATTCTATTCTATATGAAAGACTATGTGACTGTGTGTTTGTGGTTTTGTATACAATATATATCAAAATATGACTGTGTGTTTGTGTTTTTGTATGCAATATATATCCTAATACTTTTTCCGGTTTCCACATTATTCTCACTGTAGAACTACACACTTAAACTTGCACTGTGTCACTGTTTAAGTTAGATGGGAGGCAGGTCAGTGTGTTCTGGGTGGGAGTTTTCAATCTTGTTTTGGTATAAGGCTTAGAGAAGTTTATCTGAGGCTGTGTGTGCGCGCACACGTGTTTTTGTGTGTGTGTGAGTCTGACATTTCTTTCAGAACAGAGAACAGAGTTCCGTCGCAGAGACGTATGTATTCGTTTATTCTTCTTTTCCTTCAATTATGGATTTCTGTAATTGGTAGTTTCCCCAAGTATTAGTATCTGTGGGGCGCTGCTACTCTAGTTGAGAACTTTTGGGCCTGTGTTGATGTTCATTGGCCTACCACATAAAAGAAATAACAAACGTTCTAAAATTACTCACAGAGCAATACTATTCCTCTACTTCTACTTTCAACAAAAGGGACTTCTCCCAGAGTCACCAGTCAGTGGACTCATAGCTCTTTCTTAATCACATTGATAACAAAATACTTGAAACCAATGTAAAACCAAAACAATATTGGATTTTATATTGGCATCACTACGTATATGTGACCATTTCCTTCTAGCTCATACAGCCAGTCACATCCGAGAACTCAAAAATGACATAACACAGTCCACCCAACAATGGAATTCATCATAGAAACAGAGTCACTGACGAAAAGTTAAATTTCCTTGACCACATAAAACACGAACGCAACAACCAATATCAGTTTTCCATGTTTAGGAAATTCATCACCACCAGCACAGCCATACACAGATACTCGAACCACCCTATTACACACAAACAAGGTAGTTCTCAATACATGCTTTACAGACTAAATAAAACGCCACTCAGCGAAGACAACAACAAAAATAAACTACAGACAATCTTAAAAATAGGTATGGAGAATGGATATGACGCAAACACTATAGACAACCACAACCACAAAATTAAAGCAATGAAAACGAGATTTAGTACACAAAAACAAACTGATCATCACCAACATACAAACATAGGTATACAGAACATAAATACACAGAACATATACACAAACACACATGAACAAGAAACACTGAAAACGCCACGCAGATGGTACACTGTCACTTACAACAACAGAGCGACTCAAGGGACAAGCAAAATACAAGATAAGGACTGAAAATAGTATACAGAAATGATAACTCAATACAGAGAAAAATAAGGACAACCAATTCCTACACAAACAAACACAAAGAATCTGTTATTTATCAGCTGACATGCCAAGACGGGCCGGCCGTTGTGGCCGAGCGGTTCTAGGCGCTTCAGTCCGGAACCACGCGGCTGCTACGTCGCAGGTTCGAATCCTGCCGCGGACATGGATGTGTGTGATGTCCTTAGGTTAGTTAGGTTTACGTAGTTCTAAGTCTATGTGACTGATGACCTCAGATGTTAAGTCCCATAGTGCTTGGAGCCATTTGAACCATTTTTGCCAAGACGGTAATTCAGTTTATATTGGGTAGACAAGTAGAAATCTCAAAATTACGAACACAGAAGACAGAAACGCGTTAATAAGTGTCAGCTGTCATTTTACATTCGCTGAACTCTTTATGGATATGGAACATAGACCAACAAATGTCAACACAGACCTAAAAATTCTCAGTTACAGTCGCAGGGCCCACAGAAACTAATATTTGTGGAAAACTACCGGCTACAGACGTCTAAAGTTCAAGGTGAAGAGGAATAAACGAATACATAGCTTTCTGCAACGGAACTCTGTTCTCTACCCTCAAAGAACTGTCACACACACACACACACACACACACAGCGTCATATACACGTCACAAAGCCTCAGACCAAAACAATATTAGAACTCCCACCCACAAAACACTCACCCGCCTGCCATCTTGTTTTTCTAGCTTGTAAACAGTGACACAGTGCAAGTTTAAAAGTGCAATTTCACACCACTGGAGACAATGTGGAAACATACTGCATACTCAGAGACAAACACACAGACACATAATCTTTCACAGAGAATAAAATTAAATTAACCACAAGTGTCTAACATTCCCAGTCCTAAATTTTCGATGAAAATAATTTTCTACATTAAGTTCTCTATGGTTCCAGGTGACAAATTGTGAAAAACATCTATAACGCAAAATACTAAAACTAATCTCCTCCCGAACAGGCCATGAAGGCCTAAAGCTACCGACCGGACGCCGTGTCATCCTCAGCCCACAGGCGTCACTGGATGCGGATATGGAGGGGCATGTGGTCAACACACCGCTCTCCAGGACGTATGTCAGTTTCCGAGGCCGGAGCCGCTACTTCTCAATCAAGTAGCTCCTCAGTTGGCCTCACAAACACACGCCCCGTTTGCCAACAGCGCTCGGCAGACCGGATGGTCATCCATCCAAGTGCTAGCCCATCCCGACACCGCTTAACTTCGGTGATCTGACGGGAACCGGTGTTACCACTGCTGCAAGGCCGTTGGCAACGCAAAATACAGAATGTAACAAAATCCACATTATGTTAACAAAGTGCATATAATATTTGTTGTACGCTCGCAAATTTGTGAGTTACGAGGGTTACTCGGAAAATAAGGAGCGAGGGGTCGCGGAAAGGAAACCACAGTGAAAATCCGATGAAATTTCGCACAGGTGTGTTGGGCAGTGTCTCTAGCATGCCCGTCGATCGCGTTACATCATTCTTTTTAGTTCTGAACACACAGGGAACACATAAAGACACCTAGAAGCTATGTAGCCAACATTACGCAACTGCAGTGCGTTTTCTTCTTCAAGACAATTCTCAGACGCATTCTGCAGGGGCAATGAAGATGCTCCTGCATCGTTTTCAATTGGAAATGTTTGATTACCCACAATACAGCCCGTAATTGTCTCCCTCTGAGTTTCATCTCTGCTCACATGTACCACTGGCTATGAAGACAACATTTTGTCACAGACTACGAGCTGTAAGGCCAGCGTAGAGAATTGGCGGAAAGCACTGGCGGCTGCCTTCTATAACGAGGGCATTGGAAAGTTGGTACAACGCTACGATAAACGTCTACGTCGGATCGGCGACTGTGGAGATAAGTAGCTGAAAGTTGTAGCTAACTGTTGCAAATATAAGAGTTTTGATTTTCACTGTCGTTTCCATTTCGCGACCTATCGTTCCTTACTTTCCGAATAGCCCTCGTACTTTCTTAAGAACTGAAATTCTATATGTACAGACAGCAATGAGAAGTCTTCCAGTTATTTACTAGAAAGTAAAACAAAAAAAAAAAAATCCCACTGATACTACTATAACTTCGGAGAAACATATCCGGGTAACAACAGGAAATAATTGTGTTTGCTCAAGGTGGAATCTATCCAAAACAAATGCGATGGTAAACAGACACGGACACAAGAGTGAGCTTCAGTCTGAAAATGGATCCTCAAGTTATCGACACTCGATAAATAATTTCACTTAGGCCTCTTATAAATGCTAATAATATTTATCTGAGAGTCATTATTCAAAGTTTGTGTAATTTTTCTAAAAACAATAATAATCTGCATTTGCAAATACTTCCTCTGGTCTACGATGCGTCTATGACGAGACGAACAAGATAAAAAATCGAGTTGGTTTGTTCAACATCGCCATCGATTTTTTCCCAGTTTCTTACCAATCGTCGTTTATAGTAACCTCGATGTCGATGCTACTGTTATTTCCTTCTGGTCTGAGGACAATACGGCTTACCACTGTGAGTTAAAGTATCCGCCGCACGTCCAGCGACGAAAGATACCCTTGCTTTTCTGGAGGACAAGACGGAAGAGAAAGAACTTAGTAAAAGTTTGACAATCCGCAAAGATCCTACGTGTCTGCGTGCACGAAATATAATTAGGGAGTCGGTGGGTGTGTCGAAGGCGGGCGATTTATGTCGGGAAGGCTACTTTTAATTGGTCGTTGGGCAGGGCGGCGCTCGCAGATGGGTCCCCGGGGCACGCTTACAACAGATGGAGCTCACTCAGCGCAGCTCATATCTTTTCACTTAGATGGCGCAGCCGCCTGCGCCGCCAAGGTTTGCCTGTTCCGCACGTCTGCACACACTTCTCGTTCGGAGCGCAATTAATAACCAGCAAATTCACGTGGCGGACAATAAAGGAAATCAGTTTCCCTTTGTCACCAAAATCGATAATTTTTCTATCAGGAATATTCGGGAAATATTCATCATCACCGCCACTATTTTTCGTCTGTGTATTTTTATGTAGCACCCTTGTCCTATTTTTGTGACCCACTACTTGCTCGAATATATATAAAATTTGTGCGACTGGATTCGCAATTTCGTTTCAGAAAGGCCACAGTTGGTAGTAACTAACGGAAACTCATTGAGTAAAACAGAAGTGATATCTGGCGTTCCCTAAGGAACTGTTACAGGCCCTTTTCTGTTCCTAATCTGTATAAAGGATTTAGGAGAGGACCAAAAGCAATAGCAAAATGATTTAGACAAGATATCTGTATAGTGCTAAAAGTGGCAATTTACTCTAACAATAAAAGGTATGGAATCATACACGTGAATACTAAAGGAAACCCGTTAAATTTCGGTTACACGATAAATCACAAAAGTCTGCAGGCTGTCAGTTCAACTAAATAGCTAAGGATTACAATTACGAACAAATTAAGTAAGTCTGCAGGCTGTCAGTTCAACTAAATACCTAAGGATTACAATTACGAACAACTTAAGTAGTAAAGATCACACAAAAAAATATTGTGGGTAAGGCGAACCAAAGGCTGCGTTTTATTGAGAGAACATTTAAAGAAATAACAGATCTAACAAAGAGACTGCCTACACTACGTCGTTCGTCCTCTTTTAGAGTATTCAGCGGGGATCCTTATCAGGTTAGATTGACGGAGGACGTAGGAAAAGGTCAAAGAAGCGCAACTGGTTTTGCATTATCGGGAAACAGAGGAAAGAGCATCACGGATATGATACTCGAATTTGGTGGCAATCTTTAAAACGAATACGTTTTTCGTTGCAGCGTGAAATTTTCACGAAAATTCAATCACCAACCATCTCCTCCGAAAGTGAAAACATTTTGTTGAATGCCACATACACAGGAGGAAATGATCATCGTTTGAAATAAGAGAAATCAGAGCTCGCACGGAAAGATTTAAGTGTTCGTTTTAGCCGCGCGCTGTTCCAGAGTGTAACAGTAGAGACGTAAGCTGGGGTTTGGATGAGCCCTCTGCCAAGCACTTGAGTGCGATTTGTAGAGTAGTTCTGTTGTATATTTTACTTTACTGAGTTTCACATACATTGCCGAAGCCTGATATTTTAAAATGCATGTCATTCTCATATTCGTAAATGAGACCATTATTAAACATATTATCACGTTTTATTGTGCTATAATGTTCAACAGTGCTTTTCCTTTTACCGTCATTTTCTATAAAAAGAAATACCTTTTGTATTCGTTGCATATAATTTTTAATTATATTGTTTACATATTTTATTCAGAAGCTAAATTCCCTTCTGTAGGTGATTTTCATTTCCTGATAAATCCGTGTTGTATCGTTCGATAATATAAAGAAATAGCAGATGAAATGCTTCGCGCTTCTCTTACTCTCTCCAATTTGCTGTAATAGACTGCCTTAAGCTTAAATTGACTGCCCGAACGGTTCTTAAATCAGCTGTATACGCTGAAGATTTCACTCTCGTCCTTGTGGTCCAAACGTCTGCCCTACTAGTATTTTAAATTTTGTTTTGACGCCAATGAATCTCAGTGAGTTTTTCAGTTAAACAAGCTACATTTTTCAGTCACCTGCTTTATTATGTAAGTGATAATCACCCATTAAAAATCATTTTAATTTTTTTCATTAGAATGGATGTTTTTGGAAAGCCTGCAACCGTAAGACTCATGATGTAAATAGTGAAAAACTGCACCAGTTACCTATCTTTTCATGCTTAGCACAACTCGTTTCGAGAATTCTTTCTCATTTCTAAGTGCTTTTGTTTACATAGCGCTTTTGTGACGTCTTCATGTGTGATTTTCTGCCTCTCTTGCATTGTAGTTTTCTTTTTGAGCTATACTGCAATCAGAAAATCGAGCAAAATGAATCGTGGAATTTTTTATTTACTATTGTTAGAGACTGTATTTTTGTTCGTCTTCTTACAAGTAGCGTGCCTTCCCCATTACACGGAATATCACACACAGCAAAATCATCACTTACACTCTTTGGTTTTATAATCAAAACATGCTACAGAGATATTACGACACTATTGTTCCACAAAGGCTTTGTACTCAGTCAGGGGTGTTCATTTTCTGTGGATTAAATTATATATACAAAGTTATAAAATTTATTTTACCTTTATTACCCACTGAACTATCGATTATATTCTCTCTCTCTCTCTCGCTCTCTCTTTCTCTGTCTGGAAATTTACACATTTATGAAAGTTACTACAGTTATCCTATGCAGGAGCAAACCTACTGAGATCACATAAAGTGAATGAAACGTTATCCTCAAACAACAAACAACAACAGAAATTAATCCACACTTTAAACACTAAAAAAAGACAATTTGTCAGACTCAAGAATACAGAAAAGCACACGTAAAAGTTGCTCAAGCTACTACATAGGAAAAACTGACACGAACTTTCAAATTAGATACACTGAACGCATCAGCTGCTATACACGTAACCAATTTACAAAATCAGCGGTAGCAATACACATAAAACATATTGGACACCCATTCGAAAACATGGAAGAAGATCTTAAGATTCTCCACCAGTACCCAAAATCACTCACATTGGATTTAATGTTAGAGCTTGAAATTTTTGTACGCCACAAAAAGCAAGAACAAAAAATTCTTACTGACAAACTAGATGGCGAATCATGTAATTTTGTCAAATGTCTCTCCTGCATATGGTAACTGTATTAACTTTCATAAATATGTACATTTCCTCATAAAGAGAGAGAGAGAGAGAGAGAGAGAGAGAGAGAGAAAGTAGTCCATAATTAAGTAGGCAGTAACTGTAAAACAAGTTTTATAACTGACAACTTTTTATATACTGTATAATGTAATCCACAGAAAATGTAACACCTCTGACTGTGTACAAACTATGTGAAAAGATAATGTTTTAAACTATCTGCAGCATATTTTGATTAAGAAACAAAGAGTGTAAGAGATTGGTTGCCTATATGTGATATTCTATGCGATGGAGGAGACACCATACTTGAAAGACACAAACAAAAACACCATATCTAACATTAGCATATAATAACATTCCAAAATTCCTTTAGTTTAATTTTTCAATTGAAATATAGCCTCAAAAAGAAAACTAAAATGCAAGAGAGGCAGAAAATCACACATGCAAACGTCACAGAAAATAATTATGGAAGCAAATGCATTTGAAAATGAGAATAAATTCTCGGAACGCATTGTACTAAGCATGAAAAATTAAGTACCTGGTGCAGTTTCCCATTATTTAAATGAAAGTCATTTTTCCCTCTTCTGATGTTGTTTTTGTTGTGGTCTTTAGTCAAGAGACTGGTTTGATGCAGCTCTCCATGCTAATCTATCCTGTGCAAGGTTCTTCATCTCCCAGTACCTAATGCAACCTACATCCTTCTGAATCTGTTTAGTGTATTCATCTCTTGGTCTCCCTCTGCGATTTTTACCCTCCACGCTCCCCTCCAATACTAAATTTGTGATCCCTTGATGCCTCAGAATATGCCCTGCCAACCGAACACTTCTTCTAGTCAAGTTGTGCCACAAATTTCTCTTCTCTCCAGTTCTATTCAGTACCTGCTCATTACTTACATTACTTATGTGATCTATCCATCTAATCTTCAGCATTCTTCTGTAGCACCACATTTCGAAAGCATCTATTCTCTTCTTGTCTAAACTATTTATCGTCTATGTTTCACTTCTATACATGGCTACACTCCATACAAGTACTTTCAGAAACGACATTCTGACACTTAATTCTATACTCGATGTTAACAAATGTCTCTTCTTCCTGTGTGATCACCTGCATCCATTCATGTCCATTGTGCAATCCGACGGACTTGGGCAATTCCAGCAGGACAATGCGATACCCTATACGTTCAGACTTCCTACAGAGAGGCTCCAGGAACATTATTCTGAGTTTAGACACTTCTGCTGGCCACCAAACTCCCCAGATATGAACATTATTGAGCATATCTGGGATGCATTGCAGCGTGCTGTTCATAAGAGATCTCCACTCTCTCGTACTCTTACGGATTTATGGACAGCCCAGCAGGATTCATGGTACCAATTCCCTCCAGGACTACTTCAGACATTAGTCGAGTCCATGCCACGTCGTGTTGCGGCACTTCTGCGTGCTCGTGGGGTTCTACAAGATATTAGGCAGGTGTACGAATTTCTTTGGCTCTTCAGTGTGTTAGTCATACTTATAGCATACACTTCAAATCTAGTTTGCCGTTTTCTCTGTTATTACCAAAGTTATTATTGTTCCCTTTTTTGAAGAATTATCAGAACAAATAGAATGAAACCCTCAAACGAAAGTTCAGAATCACGTTTTTCTATCTTAGACTATTACATTCAAAAAAGTACTGCGCTACGCTACACGTGAGTCGCAAATTTCCTCTTTGGTGCCATTTCAAAGATATGCATATGGATAACGCCAAGCAATTCTTAATGTGACCTCACGAGGCTGAATATACTCCGTTACAGGTCATCCAGGGAGTAATCTTCGACCATCAAAGATGAGACTTCAGCATTATTATTGAGGAGACCACAAAATTCTCAAAAAATTGATATTTTCTTGTACAATATTAAAGAAAGGGTTTTCACTACGAGACAGTTGGGTTTTTAGGGCTTACATGTGCAACTGAGAGTGTAACCACTGAAGCATGAATTGTGTGTCACTCCCCTTCATCAATCATTGCCTGGCAGCCAAAGAGTAACGTCCCAGTAAACATTTTACGTGTCCTGTACTGTTACTTGCATTGGATTAGGTTATTTCCCATCTGCCACGTTTTTAATATTGCAAAACAACCGAAAATATGTCACTAATGTCAAAAAAGGCAAAATGGTATATTACAACGAGGTGATGGCGTCTAGTTTTCAAATAAAAATTGTCTAGCAAGTAGATACAGCGGCGAGGTAAGGGCACCCGTTGTCGGGGAAACTATCTATTTATTACTCTACTCGTTTTGTATCATCAGCCCTTTTGGGTTATCGTGTAGTATTTAGGTAGGAGACACCACTACTCTGAGCTTATTTACAATGGTAATGCCACGGAAAGCATTTCTTGTTCTATATTTAAAATAAAATAAAATAATACCCACAATCGATCTTATTCTGTAGCTGAAATACGTCAGTCCACCAAGTAATGTAAAGTAAATGCATTTTGTTAAGGAGCTACGCCTCGTTTTACGAGCTAACGGTTGCCTGCTACATATCTTGAACGTGTGTTTCCTTTCAGTTCATCCTGCCCTCTAGAAAGCTAGTTGTGATAATGAACATACCACACTACATCTCGACTACATTGGTAGCGTAGGTTCTCAACTTCTCGCTCATAGTTATACCTCACGAACATAGCGCATCAGAATTTAGTTTCCATTCTGAATGCCAACATACAGAACAAATCGTGAGCAGCTAATTGTACATAGTTTTCGTAGCGGTTAACAGTTCTCAATTCGAGAAGTGTCACTGACTGAAAATGTCTTTGCGTAATAATATCCTTCGAATACTCTCTTGGATCCCTACCAAAGCAAGAAAGCCTTTCCCTTTGCGTAATGGTCATCGTGCTGTACAAAGCGCTCGTGCTGCAGACGATTTTTCCCAGCACAGTAATTTTTCTTTGCGATTTCTTCTGCGTGGTCTGCTGGACCAGACTGAACCACTATATTTCATACGCTCACTTACACAGTCAAAAAATATGTATTTCGTCGTATTCATACACTGCAAGGCAGGCTTACCAGATCTTAGGCCTATAATTTCGCATCCTTTCCTTCTTGGTTATTGAAGTTATACACCATAAAATCCAATTGGTCTCTTCAACTTACGGAACAAAGGAGATCAACTACCACAGCGAAAAAAGATGTCAAAAGTGGTAGTGCAGTGCTTAAGATACAGAACTCAGAAATTTCATGGACAGTGGTCCTCTATACCAGACAGAAGTCATAACTTTTGTTTTCCATGGTTTTATAATTTACTCCATGTGGAAGGAAGGTTTCGATTAATGTCCCGTCGACTGCGTGGTCATTATAGGCATAGAGTAAGCAGTGAATTTTTTAGGATGAGACACGAAATCTAACAAGACGTTTTCATAGCGGCATTGGTTTGGGCGATGTTGGGAAATCACAGGAGAACCTGAATTTGGATGTCCGAAAGGACATTTGAACCCTGTAAATACAATGTCCGAAGCAGCGCGCCACCTTACTTACTACGAGTCGTGGTCCGTGTCTAGTGAAGTGACTTCGAAATTAAAGCTCATTCTCCTTTCCTATGGGGTCAGGGATTTTCTCTGCCTCGTGATGACTGGGTGTTGTGTGATGTCTTGGGTTAGTTAGGTTTAAGTAGTTCTAAGTTCTAGGGGACTGATGACCATAGATGTTAAGTCCCATAGTGCTCAGACCCATTTGAACCATTTTCTCCTTTCCTAGTTTCCCAAGACAGAGATATATGTAGTAGTCATAACAATTTGAAGCTACGTATTTTCACTTTAACGCTCTGAAGAAGAACAGAAATGGAAAAGAGGACGCCTTTTCAATCGAAAGTGTGGAAAGTACAAACGCTCCAGGTCCGAATTTTCAAACGACGTTAAAGCTAATGAATATTGTAAAAAGCAACTGCAGGTTTATATGCAATTTGTAGTTGCGATGTGCTCAGTAAAGGCGGCAGGTGTATAAACAAGCATATAACGAATTAGTTGCGCAACATCAAGTTTTTATGTTAATTAATTTGGTTATTAACATGCTTGCATTAGCAAGTTTAAGCTTATTTTTATTCTATTCTTTTAGAAAACTATCGTCGCAGGTGCATAATTCTGTAAAGGATGAAAAGAGGTCATACGCTTCATCAAGCAAAAGATGCTGTGTATCAGGCCACAAAAAAGTAAAACTTTCCCTTTAATTATCGCTTCCCGCATTTCCGTGTGAAGCGGGGAACTGCCATAGCGCGTTCGACGCTTTGCTTTGTTCATTAAGTTCCGTGTGGAAAGTACCTGTTGATGGAATCCTGATGAGCAAACTTGGTGCTAACCTCCTCACTCGGTTCATTCCACAAATACTCTGTCTTTCAAGCAATAATTAGGAGTTCCACGAGAGCTATCAATGAACGGTTTCATGCATATCTCTTCTTTTCACTAACGCTTTAGCGACATTTTAGAAAATGTAGGAGGCATTTGTTCGTCCTTTGATTGCCTCTCTCTGCCACCGAGAAATTGTAGACAAAGTTTTCGAAAATATCTTTGATTGCAATTAAAATTGTGCACACCAGAGATAATTTTTTGTAAATATCTGTAAGATCCGAGAAATGAACTAATCAAGTGCAAATGAAACGCTGAATGTGTATCTTTATGTTGCGAATACGTCGCACCTATGGGAACAAGACAGATCACAATTTTCGATTATATTCACGGTATTAAATATACGGTGACGCGAGATGTAACACTAGTAAAGAAATTAATTCGGTTTCTGCAGTAGTGGGATTGAAATCCTCGTCTGGTCACCCTGATTCGGAATTTTCCGCGGTTTACCCACAACGCTATGGGCGAGTTCCTGGATACTTACTTAAACGCTTCCACAGCCGTTTTACTTCATACCTTGCCCAGTACAGTAAAATTAGCTATCTTCCTGTCATTTATTAGAGTGAGTTTTTGAATGAGAAAAGAGTTAGTTATTGAAAGTCTTTGAAAAAAACTTAAATGCTTAGAATGTAATTCTCTACAAAATGTTAAGCATGGTACAAGCAAGACGAAAGTGAAAAATAACGTAAGCCGTAGAGGATTCTAAATTGAGTATTGTGAGATGAACATTTCAGATAGTACGACATCTTAAATGAGCAATGCGTGTCAAGCGGGCTTTCGCCATCTTGGTTATGTTTCATAGCTAACACCACACTGAGGTGACAAAAGTCACGCGATAGCGATATGCGCTTGTACAGATGGAAGTAGTGTTACGTACACGAGGTACGAAAGGGCAGTGCATTGGCGCTCTGTCATTCCTAATGAGGTGATTCATGTGAAGAGTTTTCCGGCGTGATTGTTGACGCACGATGGCAATTAGCAGACTTTGAATGCGAGATGATAGTTGGAGGAAGACACATGGGACAGTCCATTTCGTAAATATTAGGGAATTCAATATTCCGAGTTCCACACTGTCAAGAGTGCGCCGAGAAATCCTAATTTTAGGCATTATTTCTCACTATGGACAACGCAGTGTCCGATGGCCTTCACTTAACAACTGAGAGCAGCGTCGTTTTCATATAGTTGTGAGTGATAACAGACACGCAACACTGCGTGAAATAACCCCAGAAATCAATGTGGTACGTACGACGAATATATCCGTTAGGCCAGTGTGGCGAAATCTGCCGTGAATGGACTAAGGCAACAAACGATCGATACGAGTGTCTTTGATAACAGCACGCACTTGCAGTGCCTCTTATTGGCTCGTGACCAAATCGGTTGGACCCTAGACGTCTGGGAAACCGTGTCCTGGTCAGATGAGTTCCGATTTCAGTTGGTAAGAAGTGATGGTAGGGTTGGAATGTGTCGCACACCCTAGCAAGCAATGGATCCACGTTTCCAAAAGACGCTGTGCAAGCTGATGGTGATTTCATAATGGTGTGGGCTGTATTTACATGGAATGGACTGGCTCCTCTGGTCCAACTGAACTGATCATTTAATGGAAATAGTTCGGCCACTTGGAGACCATTTGCAGCCATCCATGGACTTTATGTTCTCAAACAACGATGTCATGTCACTGGGCCACAACTGTTCGCGACCGGTTTGAAGAACGTTCTGGACATTTGGCGAATCATTTGCCTACCCAGATCGCCCGACATGAATTCCATCGAACATTTACGGGACATAATCGAGCGGTCAGCTCGTGCGCAAGATCCTGCGCCACCAACACATTCGCAATTATGGACAGCTTTGTAGGCATCGTGACTCAATATTTCTGCAGGGCACTTCCAACGATTTGTTGAGGCCATGCCACATCGAGTTACTGCACTAGGCTAGGAAAAAGGTGGTCCGACAAGATATTAGGAGGTATTCCATAGCTTATGTTACGTCAGCTTGTGACTACACGATACATCCACGTTGGCGAGGCTACTTTCAAACAATACACAACCGTCCGCGATGTCTCCACAGCGGAATTTACTTACCACAGTTCACAGTCAGAGACAGACTGGAACATCACTGTTAAAGAGGCATTTAATGTATGGTTCAACAGGACGTCATATTCGGAAAGCCGAACGAATGTACAGAATAAACTTTCGCAATAGGTGTCATCGTAATCGAGATAAACTTATTGCCGTTGTCAGAAACTGGGTCATTCGAAGCGCAGAGAGTTATCCAATGTTCTCAACAAAGAATTATTGTCTCAGTGGAATTTGAAGAGGTTGTATTGGATAGTGTAAGAAAAGGTTCATCAACTAGCCCGTGACGTGCACACTTGGAAGAATAAAGTGAAGTAGTACTTACAACTCTCTCATAAACGAGTTCAGTTCTGTACAGGGTGACCCAGGACGAAAGCCCAGTATGGACAAATATGACAGGAACGACTAATAGTAGCCAAAAATTCTAGTGATAATGGGCTCTAAAATTCACGCTTTATAAGCTATGAGCACTTCATCTTCGATACTGTGAAACAAATCTTTTCTATTGGAAGATTTTTGTTTTCCATGTTTTGAGAGGTGGCAGTATGAACCAAAACAAGAAAGAACGTTCAGTAAAGAAGGGCTCTAAAATACATACGTTAAAAGCTACGAGCACTTGTTCTGTAGAAGAGATTTGTTTCACTGTAGCAAAGATGAACAAGTGCTCATAGTTCTTAAGCTATGTATTTTAAAGCCATCTACACTATACTTACGATTTCGAATGATCATTCCCGTAATATCCCTGAGTACCGACCATTCCTCTTGGCACAGCATGACATGGATTACCCAACGCGATGTATCAGTACCGCTTTAACTCGCACAGCTATCTGGGCGGGTCAAAATCAATCTGTGTTGTTGACAGACGAGGTTTCTTTTAACCATGAATGTGTTTTCCACTGCAGCAAAAGCCATGGGGGATGAAAATCCATACGTTAGCTTCCTTTCTTTTTCCCTGGGCTTATCCCGTACCTTCTCTGGGTCCTCATGTTATTCTGGATTTGGCAATGTTGTTGCTAGAAGGGGACCTGATGTCCTTCCTGCCGCCACCCCTTCTCTCCCGGGACGGAATTTGAGTACTCTATCTGCCTTTTTTTAGGGTTATCCCGTGTAAAAGTGCGAGAACGTTCTCAAAGTGTTTGCTTATCGTGTAACTGAGGCGGGACGTAATAACAGGCCCGATATTCCCCTAGTCGGACATGGGAAAACGCCTAAAAACCACATCCAGTTTGGCTTGCACATCAGCCGCCGATATTAATCCGGCGGGCCAATTCGATTCGGGAACTCGATCCTCCTCGGTCTGTGCTGACCCCCCCCCCCCCCCCCCCCCCCACCAACCCACCAACAAGTCACTGAAGTCGCGCTTTAACACGTCACGCTCGTCTTAAATCACCAGCAACGATTCGATATCAACTTGCATGCTGTAAGTTTCCAAGATTAACTGTTAGGACCTTTTTTTGTAGCCGCTTTGGGTCGGAGCACCTATTGTTCATGCGTGATGTGCTGCTGAGATATTTCAGCGTCTGTTTTTGGCGAGAATATGCGGTTGCAGATTTCCAATGCACCGACCATTAACATCAAAGAGTACGTGAACTACAAGGTTAGCGAGATCGCCGGGCCTTACTTGTAAGATTTCGTTGCTGTGGAGTTCCCCGAAGGAGTTCCGGTACGACGGTACGAAACTCCAGTAGGACCTGATTGGTAGTTGCCTCTGTAATTTGTATAACACATCGTGGGGAGAGGGTACGGCATTACAAAGCATGCTCTGAGATGAACAGTTACTGCGAGCCTGCGTTGTTAATATGAATTAAAAGTTAATTATGTGAGTAAAGTAAGTATTCATTTCTAGCTGTTAGTTCTTGGTCTCCAAGATCCAGTCCAAAATTCTCTACAAACTGTACATTTTTCACCATAAGGATTTGACACACCGTGTGAACTACTTCATACATACATGTTGATCCAGCTGCCTCTACAAATGTCGTTTTATATAATCCACAATGATATATCTGGACTTCATAAACCACATGCGAGATTTAAATAATTCCTCGATCGCTACACGCAAACTGTTTGCCCTAAAGAAAAAAGTGCTCAGCAGCTTTATGTAGGAAAATTAATGTAGTTAAATTTTGTAGTGGGATACGTTTTCGCCGGCCGAAGTGGCCGTGCGGTTAAAGGCGCTGCAGTCTGGAACCGCAAGACCGCTACGGTCGCAGGTTCGAATCCTGCCTCGGGCATGGATGTTTGTGATGTCCTTAGGTTAGTTAGGTTTAACTAGTTCTAAGTTCTAGGGGACTAATGACCACAGCAGTTGAGTCCCATAGTGCTCAGAGCCATTTGAACCATTTTTTTTGATACGTTTTCTCAAGAGACCGTAGCTTTCGAGCAATTCAAGAAAAGCGCAAAAATGTGACGTTCAAACGCACCCCACTCCCACATTCAGCTCCCACCGATTAGTATTTCTAGTATATGGTTCATGGCACTCCCTCCTACCAATGTACAAAAATCTTTTACTGTACGAATTATTTCCCGCATTTGACGTTTTTTTTAGAGTTCATTGACTGGCCTTATTACGCAGCCGTCTTAATTTATTCCTGACAAATTCTAAAACTGATGTTTGTGTAAATTTTACCTAACAATTTTGTGAATTTTAACAGCGTAAAATAGACAGTTGGATCGTATCCTCGTCAGGTCTGGCTCTAAGCACTATGGGTCTTAACATCTGAGATCATCAGTCCCCTAGAACTTAGAACTACTTAAACCTAACTAACCTAAGGACATTACACGCATCCATGCCCGAGGCAGGATTCGAACCTGTGACCGTAGCGGTCGCGCGGTTCCAGACTTAAGCGCCTAGAACCGCTCGTCCACATCGGCCGGCCCCTCGTCAGGTCTTCTGACTACGAAACTATTGTGCTTCTAATGGTTAAGTTTGGACAGAATTGTCAACGTAATTAGTTTTAGCGTAACGTTTACAAAAGTCGTTTTTCTTTCGTTACTCTCACGAGGACTTCTAAATTAATTATGATGACGAAAAGGTCGATTATGCTGCTGGCGTAATGCCCCAATCCATAGAGACGAAGAAAGTTCGAATATCAGGAATAGTTCGTGTAGTCTAAAATTTTTGTACAGTGGCAGGAGGTAATGCCACGAAGAACATACTAGAAATTCTGACTGGTGTGGTATGAGTGTGGGTATGGAGGTGAGTTTTCTCCAGTGAAAACCTATCCCAGTACTGAAATTTAACTACATTAAATTTACTACAAAAAGGCCCTGTTAATTTTTTCTGTAGGACTAATATTTTGCGCATAGTCAGCGAGAGAATATGAAAATCTCGCGCAGTGTTTTTGAAGGCCAGATATAATATTGCAGGTTGCATAAAACGACATCGGCAGTGGCAGCAGAATCAGCCGGAACGTGTAACCTGCCATCCTCCAAAGTGTTTCACGCTGTGTACGTATAAAAACCCTCTCTTTCTCTGTCTGTGTATAACGTACCAACTGTGCATTAGATTTTGCTTCGCTGTTATAGTAATTCCTCCAAAAGATGACTCATCATCACTACACCAAAAAAATCACCGTAAAGTACACGTTTCCACTTACTGCTAGCCCTACTAATATGTTTAACTGTCATTTTTGAAAGGATAATAATGTCGTATGTGTCCACTAACAGATGAAATGGCCTGTAAGTTCCAAACGACTTAATCCTTTGTCCAGTTACAGTACGAAAATAACAGACAACATACCGCATTCTTTGCTGCCCTATGGATTCGAACCAGCTCCCTGTGTGGTTGTCTGAATAAAGACTCAGCAAGTGCCTACTAAATATAGTACGTTTTTGGAGTTTTTTCATTTGCACCTCCTATGACACTCACTTACTGGAAAGAATTTTAAACGGCAATTATTTTTATCTTACTTCGTTATAGTTTAGTATCTTTCTCTCCGTACGCTCTTTGTGGATATTTCTTTAAAGTGTCTCGTTTATTCTTTGCGTGATTTTGTTTGATTAACCGACAATTACTGGTAAATGGAGTTTGGAGAAAATGGAGAAGAGCTAGTGGCTATTTGCGAATTTGAGTAGGTCGCTGAGGCTGAGCAGGCGAGGATTAAAATGGTTCGTACATTTACTGTAACATTGTGACAGAGTTCTGCACTATATGCAATTGTTTCTCATTTTGTAAAGAAGCTGCGAAAGCGGGGTTAAATAATACAGTAAGTTTTCATTCAGAGTTTTTAGTAATACATCATAGGTCTTGTTTCTTCCTACCAACCACTATATGAGTATATGCACCTCTTTACCCAACTTCCCTCACCTCCAAGTCAGTTAACTAGAGCAATGTAACTACATTATTGGACATAAAAATTGCAAAACTAAGAAATATAGCAAATAATGAAATTTTACTTATTGTGCGTATGCAGTATAATTGGAAGAACACATTTGAAGATGATTTGGGGTATACTAGGTGCGAAATTCTGTGCATAGAGGTGCCCCTTCGGTATGCCATTCCATGCTGCTTGAGCTCAGTGCCATAGTTCATCAATAGTAGTGTTTGTCGAGCTGCTGCATGCCGGAGTGGCGGTAACCTATGACCAGATGTTTCCAGTGGCTGAGAGATCTGGAGGACGTGCTTGTCAGGACAACAGTCGATCATCGTCTGTATCGAGGACTGTGTGAACAGGGCGGACAATATGTGGTCCTGTGTTATCTTGTTGAAAGATGTTACGGAGACGTCGAAGACAGGGCACAGCCACAGAAATGTAAAAGCTGTGAAAATTACCAGTCATGAGAAACCGAGGTGATATTTTGTTGTGAATCCACCGGACCCCTTACCATGGGGTGCTAGGCCCATATAGGGTGATTCAGGAGGAAACTTGGGTGCTTTGAGGGATGATATTATTGGTGATTCTGAACAAAGAACTTCGTATGGACATACACCCTATTCCGAATGGTTTCCGAGGTAGAACACCTTTAATGTACGTTTTGTACGTTCTTCTTGAATAACAAGAAGACAATGGCCTCTAGCGAAAACGTGTCACAGTACAAAATTAAACACGTTAGATTTCCTATAAAAATATCGTATTCATTTTTTTTCTCTGGGGTTAATAATTTGCGCGAAGAGAGAGAGAGACAATTTACAAAGGTTCAAATGGCTCTAAGCACTATGGGACTTAACATCGGAAGTCATCAGACCCCTAGACTTAGAACTACTTAAACCTAACTAACCTGCCCGAGGCAGGATTCGAACCTGCGACCGTAGCAGCAGCGAGATCCAAGGCTGAAGCGCCTAGAACCGCTCGGTCCCAGCGGACGGCCAATTAAAAATCTCGCACGACGCGAATGCACTGTAGCTTAGGTAGATTTTGTACGCTAATCTGAGGTAGTTTCCCGACTTGATACCCCGTAAGTATCCTATATCAAACTGTTCGTCTCCAATCCCTCTACAATGCTTTCGTACATTGTAAACCATGACACTATACTGCATAATACAAAAAACAAATAACAAAGTACATTAAACGTGTTTCATCTCGGAATCATTCAGAACAGGGCATTTGTCCATATGAAGTTTTTTGTTCAGAAGCACCAATACTATCACTGTTCAGAGCATACCGAGCGGGGTGGCGCAGTGGTTAGCACACTGGACTCACATTCGGGAGGACGACAGCTCAAACACGCGTCCGGCCATCCCGTTTCAAGTTTTCCGTGATGTCCCTAAATATCTTAAGGCAAATGCCGGGACGGTTCCTTCGAAAGGTCACGGTCGCTTTCCTTCTCCATCCTTCCCTAATCCGAGCTTGTGCTCCGTCTCTAATGACCTCGATATCGATGGGACGTTGAACACTAATCTCCTCCTTCTCCTCTTGCTCAATGCATGTATCTCTCCTCCAGACTCACCCTGTATAACGACGACGAATGCAGTCCGGTAAATTTCGTTCTGCTCGGAGCCTCTACATGCGGATACGTCCAACGTGCTGCTATACATAGAGTCAGGACTGGTCTGCAAAGACGATATGGTGACGCTGCTATGTCCAGTGCATCCATTGGGCGCACCGCTGTCTTCGTGCCTCTCACTTCCGGCGCGTCGAGAGAAGCAGCAAAAATGGTCGCCTTTTGACAGTAGTGGTGCTCAACATGTGAGACTAGTCATACAACGAAGAAGCTCTTTTCCTAGCTAGAGGCGCTGATCTTGCACGGCCGAGTGAGCCATGTATCTGTCCTCTGGTGTGCGATCCTGACGTTGGGTACCCCCACCTGAACCATTAGATTCTACACTCAGAATCCCGAACAACTCGATCAGCAGTATCGCGGAACGATGAGCCACATTCTCGGCAGGGCACGATCCGGTCGTTGTGCAACACGTGCTGCTGGCAAGTCTCCTTCATACAAATGATGTAACACGATCTTCTCTCAGACGACCAATGGTCCAATGCGAGTTTTGTGACGGAAATACGCTGTGTAATAGCTCCTTACACAGTGAATGTAGACGGTGTTACGGTTGCTTATATTGTGAGGATATGCTGAAATACTATTGGTTTTAATGTCGAAGTGTGTAGCACAGTTCATGGCAATTCAACAGTTGTTGCATACCGTCTTCGTCGTGTTGCAGTTTTAATGTCCAGTAGAGAGCGTGATGGACTGCTTTCCTCAGCATTACATCAATGGGCGCTTGAAAATGCCGGTCGCACTGTGCTGGCACTGGCCTACACAAGGCAATGGGATTACCTGTAGCAAAATTATGGGCGCGAAAATTTCACCTATTCCAGGAAAATCCAAATCTGCGGTCTTAATTAAAAGTAAGAGCAAAATGTTGACGTGCTGACCAACGTTACAGATATCTACGCTGATCAGCCAAAACATTATCACTGCCCACTGCGATGTTGGATACCACTTGATGGCGTTGCGGCCACGTGACGCGGTAACAAAAGTATGTAAGCGGAGTAGACACGGACGGGGGCTTACCCTACCGAAGATATGGGCAGCAAATGAGGAAATCCGTTGAGATAAGCGACTTTGACAAAGGGCAGATTATTGTCACGCAGAGCCCGTGAACGAGTATCCCGAAAACGGCGAAGCTGGTCGAATGTTGACGCGCTACTACCGTGAGCATCTACGGAAAGAAGTAGAAGGACAGTGAAGCTACCACTAGGCACTAAATGGTAGGACGTCCACACTCATCACGGAACGTGGGGTTCGGAGGCTTGTCGGCCCTGTAAAGTAGGATAGATGGAGATCCGCTGCAGATACCCCTATGTGATCACATGCTGACCCAACGACATCGTCAATTACGACTGCACTGGGTACAGAACCATCGGGATTCGGCCGTCAACCAATGGAAACGTATCGGCTCTTCGTGTGAATCACATTTGTTACTACACTCGGTCGATGGTCGTCTTCACAAACGCCGTCATCGAGGTGAACGACGGCTCGAAACGTGCAGCACGCCATGGACGCAGTCTGTGGGAACAGTATTAAGCTATGGCAGACATTCGCCTGCACTTGCATGGGTCACACTGACAGGTGCGAACCACCTGCATGCTTCATGTCTTCCCCGACGGCGATGTCATCTTCCAGCAGGATAATTGTCCGTGTCTCGGAGCCGGAACCGTGCTACAGTGGTTTGAGGAGTATTATAGTGAGATCACGCTGATGTCTCGGGGACGAAATTTGCCTGATGTAAATCCTGTGGAACCCATCTTGGTCGCTATCGGCCGCCATCACCGCGGACACAAATCAGCGGCCCGTTTTTTACGCAGTTACATGCACGGTGCGTAAACATCTAATGCCACATGCCTCCACAAACCTGCGAACAAACTTTCGAACCTACCAGCAAACTGTCGGATCCCTGATAAGCAGAGTCAGTGATGTATTTTGTTCCAAAGACGGTGAACAAGCTTCTAATCAGGTGGTAGTAATGTTTTGGCTCATCAGTGTGCCGTGTACGTCATATCGAAGTTTCTTCGTGATTTTTGTTGGGCATAGGCTGTTAACATTCATTCGAGTTGGGTTGATAAAACTGAAAAACAAAGAAATCCAGTTTTCAGTTTCATATACGAGTACGATCAAAAACATGTTGAATTAATTTTTTTTTAGCAAGAAATATTGATCCTACAAGCATGTGATATAATTTGTCCGATAGCCTGGAGAAAAGCAGCGTCAATTTGGAACACGTTCTGACTTGTCAGTCAAAGTCCAGACACGCTAGAGTGAGGTTGTGCTCGCGGTGTCAGTCGCACGTCATGGATTTCGAACAACGCGTGAACATTAAGTTCTGTTTCAATTTGCAAAGAAGTGTCAAAAAACCATGAAATGTAGAAAGTGGTGTATGGCGATAATACGGTAACTCTGAAAACTTTACAAGTTTCATGAGCGATTTAAAAGCGGAAATGAGTCTGTAGAAGACGAGCAAAGTTCGAGACGTTCATTAACTTCAAAAACAGAAGAAAACGTGCAAGAAGTGGCAAAAATTGTTCACTGAAACAGGCGAGAGCTTACCGAAGAACTTAGTATCTAGTACGTGCCCGTAACCGATAATTTGCAAGTGAGACGAGTGACTGGAGAATTTGTTTCCAGACTTTTTAGTGATGAACAGAAGGAAAATCGTTGTCAGGTTGTACGGAGCTGAAGCATCGTTTTCATTCAGATCCTGACTTCCTGTCCAAAATTGTAACTGGAGATGAAATTTGAGCCTATGGGTATGATCTTTAGGCGAAAATTCACAGTTACCAATGGAAAACTAGCGAATTTCGAATTTCCTCGCCCTAAAAACGGACGACAGTCAAAATCTAATGTCAAAGTTATGTTCACTTTTTTTCTCGATATTGGTAGCATAGTGCGATTTTAGTTTATTCAAAGGGATAAAACTGTAAAACGGGCTTTTAAAAGGGGGTAATGCTACGTTTGCGAAACGGTGCACGAAGAAAGAGATCAGAAAAATGGTCCAATGGTTTCCTTCTTCATCACAACACGGAGCGCCACAACTCGCTTCTGATTTGCGGGTTTTGGGCCGGAAAAAGTGTTCCTGTCGAAATCCGCCTTAGTCACCAGATTTTGCATCCATGCTACTTCTGGTTCTTCCCAAAAATTAATACCGTGCTTAAGGTAAAACGTTTTGACACTATTCCTGACATTGAGCAAACTACGACAGAATAGTTTAACGCGCTTCCAAAGGAAGTCTTCCAGCAATGCTTCCAGTCAAGGATTCAACGTTGGGATACGTGCATTCCTAACCAAGGGCAGCACTTTGAAGAAGATAAATCGAATGACTTGTAGGCTTATTACTTTGTTTCTAATAAAATTTTTCACCATGTTTTTGTATCACATCTGGTACATGACGAACACAATGCTATACGAAACATTCGTAATGGACGAAGGGGAAGAAAGAATTCAGTAGTTTTGAAGATACAAGGCTACAAGTTTTAAATAGCTTCCCGGATGCGAAAATTTAATACGTTTCTAAATATTAGCTCTGGTCATAATTTTGAAAATAAGAACAGATTTTTGACGTCCTTGGAGACACTAGATATGTATATGGTTCCTAAATTTCAGATTTTGTACACGATTTTTAGATGATAGAGACTTTAAAGTGGTTTTATATCACCGCGAGCAGCGGAATTCTGAGAAGGCTGCCTGCAGACGTTACTTGTTGCGACAACGTCGCAACTTTTGACCTCGAAAGCAGAAGCTACCTATTAGACTATAGAGGCTAATGAAATACTCTTACGAGAGGCCTTCAATAAGTAACGCTACACATTACCTTTCTCTCCCAAATTCGGTTGAAAAAAATATGGAATTACACTACTGTCTATTAAAATTGAAACACCACGAAGATGACGTGCTAAAGTCGCGAAATTTAACCGACAGGAAAAAGATGCCGTGATATGCAAATGATTAGCTTTTCAGAGCACTCACCAAAGGTTGGCGCCGGTGGTGACACCTACAACGTGCTAACATGAGGAAAGTTTCCAACCGATTTCTCATACACAAACAGCAGTTGACCGGCGTTGCCTGGTGAAACGTTGTTGTGATGCCTCGTATAAGGAGGAGAAATGCGTACCATCACGTTTCCGCCTTTGATAAAAGTCTGATTGTAGCCTATCGCGACTGCGGTTTATCGTATCGCGACATTGCTGCTCGCGTTGGTCGAGATCCAATGACTGTTAGCAGAATATGGAATCGGTGGGTTGCGAAGGGTAATACGAAACGCCGTGCTGGATTCCAAAGGCCTCGTATCAGTAGCAATCGAGATGACAGGCATCTTATCCGCATGGCTGTAACGGATCGTGCAGCTACGTCTCGATCCCTGAGTCAACATATTTGCAAGACAAAAACCATCTGCACGAACAGTTCGATGACGTTTCGAGCAGCATGGACTATCAGCTCGGAGACCATGGCTGCGGTTACCCTTGACGCTGCATCACAGACAGGAGCACCTGCGATGGTGTACTCAACGACGAAACTGGGTGCACGAATGGCAAAACGTTATTTTTTCGGATGAATCCAGGTTCTGTTTACAGCATCATGATGGTCGCATCCGTGTTTGGCGTCATCGCAGTGAACGCACGTATTCGTCATCGCAGTACTGGCGTATCACCCGGCGTGACGGTATGGGATGCCATTGGTTACGCGTCTCGGTCACCTCTTGTTCGCATTGACGGCACTTTGAACAGTGGACTTTACATTTCAGATGTGTTACGACCCGTGGCTCTACCCGTTATTCGATCCCTGCGAAACCCTACATTTCAGCAAGATAATGCAAGACCGCATGTTGCAGGTCCTGTACGGGCCTTTCTGGATACAGAAAATATTCCACTGCTGCCCTGGCGAGCACATTCTCCAGATCTCTCACCAATTGAAAACGTCTGGTGAATGGTGGCCGAGCAACTGGCTCGTCACAATACGCCAGTCACTACTTTTGATGAACGGTGGTATCGTAAGCTGCATGGGCAGCTGTACGTGTACACGCCATCCAAGCTCTGTTTGACACAATGCCCAGGCGTATTAAGGCCGTTATTACGGCCAGAGGTGGTTGTTCTGGGTAATGATTTCTCAGTATTTATGCACTCAAATTGCGTGAAAATGTAATGACATATCAGTTCTAGTATAATATAATTGTCCAATGAGTACCAGTTTATCATCTGCATTTCTTCTTGGTATAGCAATTTTAATGGCCAGTAGTGTAGTTGTGGGACATGGTGGAATCTTCCCGCTTCAGCGCCTATAGTTTCATGATGTTCCGAATGATGACGGCACTATACGTAGCCTTCAAAATAGCGTCACTAAAGGAGGTGCGTTCCATGGAGAAAGCTGTGAGAGCATCGCAGATATTCATAGGTGCTTGCAGTATGTCTACGAAGACCTGGCAGTGAACAAAAGCACGGTGAGTCGTTGGCCGAGGCGTCTGTCATCATCGCAATGTCGCCCGAACCCGTTCAGGTGTGCTACCCTCAGGAAATTTAAGAAAAGACTTCAGTTTGATCGTCGCCACAGAAATGTAAACGAAGTTCTTTTTCTCCATGAAGACGTCGCACATGTATGCGCACCCGAGAGAAGCTCAAAAAACTTTATAGGAATCTTCTTCGTCATCCACCCTAATGGCCACATCTTTTTGGCTCAATGATGAATGCACTCCGCGGGATGCTGTATTTGGATGATGGGGACGTTATTGATGCAGCAAGAAAGTAAGATCCTTTATCATTTAGCTACAATATAGCAGGTCAGCAACTGGAAGCAGTTAATTCCATAAATTATCTGGGAGTAGGCATTAGGAGTGATTTAAAATGGAATGATCATATAAAGTTGATCGTCGGTAAAGCAGATGCCAGACTGAGATTAATCGGAAGAATCCTAAGGAAATGCAATCCGAAAACAAAGGAAGTAGGCTACAGTACACTTGTTCGCCGACTGCTTGAATACTGCTCACCAGTGTGGGATCCGTACCAGTTAGGGTTGATAGAAGAGATAGAGAAGATCCGACGGAGAGCAGCGCGCTTAGTAATCGCGAAAGCGTTACGGAGATGGTAGATAAACTCCAGTGGAAGACTCTGCAGGAGAGACGCTCAGTTGCTCGGTACGGGTTTTTGTTGAAGTTTCGAGAACATACCTTCACCGAGGAGTCAAGCAGTATATTGCTCCCTCCTATGTATATCTCGCGAAGAGACCATGAGGATAAAATCAGAGAGATTAGAGCCCACACAGAGGCATACCGACAATCTTTCTTTCCACGAACAATAAGAGACTGGAATTGAAGGGATAACCGATAGAGGTACTCAAGGTACCCTCCGCCACACACCGTCACGTGGCTTGCGGAGTATGGATGTAGATGTAGATGTAGACGATGGCTCCGATGTCGTCCAGTGATACCGTGCGGGTGTGTAGGCCCTCCCTGTCTCTCATCGGAGATTATGCCGAAAAACAGGAATTTGTAGCCAAAAGAATGGGGAATAATATAGTATATTGGAATCTCGAAAGAAACCAACCAGTTTACCGTAAGAGAAGTGTTGCATTGGTTATTGAACGACGATCGTGATAGTTAATAGGGGTGTACCCCCAGATTGGGAAGCAGCGCCGACTTACTTGCAGAGGCAGAAGGCTATCTCGAGCGTGAAGGGCAGCAGGTCCTTCTGTCGGTAGAAGTCCTGCAGCTTGTCCATGCAGCTGTGGCGGTGGCAGCGGCCGGGCGCGGGGTCGCAGGCGGCGAGCACGGGCTGCAGCTTGGCGCGGCACGAGGCGTTGCGCTGGCAGGCGTCCAGCGCCAGGTGGCACGTGCTCTGCAGGCTCAGGTTGCGCGTCTCCGCCGACGCGGACGCCGGCGCCGCCGCGTCGGAGCCTGCGGCCGCACCACCACCACCTGCTCACACTGCTAGTCCACAGGTACTTCCGAGCAGCAGCTGATACACTCAGAGGCCCATCGTCTCGTGCAGAGGTACAAAATCTCCATGCTCTCAGCTCAAACTTCTCACATTTGTAGTCGTAATAATGTGTAAGAAACCAAAGAACTCAAAAGATGAAATATGAAACGAAAAACTACATTTCTTAAGTTCATTACATCTAAAATAAAAATCTCGAAATTTAAAATCTGCTAGCTTAAACTCTAAAATGTGCACAATATGTTCACATACTTTACTCGACAGTCCTTTCACTATGAGAATATACCAACTGTCCCAGAAGTCTTTCCCTGACTACAAACATTCGTAAGGCGTAAACTGTGATTCGCGGTCAAAATATTTTTTATCTCGAATTGCGTGTGACATACATACTTTCTGTTACTTTCCAGAATGAGATTTTCACTCTGCGGCGGAGTGTGTGCTGATATGAAACTTCCTGGCAGATTAAAACTGTGTGCCGGGCCGAGACTCGAACTCGGGACCTTTGCCTTTCGCGGGCAAGTGCTCGCCCGCAAGTGCTTGCCCGCGAAAGGCGAAGGTCCCGAGTTTGAGTCTCGGCCCGGCACGCAGTTTTAATCTGCCAGGAAGATTCATTTCTGTTACTTTGTTCGTTGCAGGGTCCAGTGACGTAACAACGGCGGAATCGGACACCATTTGCAAAGAGTATGTACTCAAACCAGGAGAAAGCCCAAAGTGTCTCGTACGCACGGGAAAGAAGTTGTTTATGCAGGGTGCACTGATGTCTTCGGAATCTTCAACTCAGGTGACGATCTGCGTACTTACTTCTTGGGACTTCTCACGAAGGCGTCTCTCACTGTCTGAAATGTCTGCACCAGGTCGAGCCCTGCCTGTAGGGAGATCACAGTCGCTCCCTGTTTACTTAAACTTCTCATACCACATGTTGATGCTTTTACAATCTGGTGGTTATATGTGGTATGCCATCTGGAATTTTCTCTGGACTGTTTTTCGTGGCTATGTCTCGTGATACCAGACAAAACGTTAGGCTTTCTTCTGGTCTGAGTACATGTTGCTTGCAAATGGTGTCGGATTCCGCCGTTATTACGTCACTGAGCCTGTAACAAACAAAGTAACAGCATGTATGTACACAAAGGCTTGAATATGTCAATATAAAAAGTATTTGTCTGTGTCATATTTTATGCCTTATGAATGTTTGTAATCAGGGAAAGACTCCTGGGACACCCAGCATTATATAGTACTATTTGTACTGCCACAGAAGCATCAAGAAAGAACACCGAAAACATCAAAAAACAGCATACTGATTAAGTGCAGTTAAAAAATGTCGGGTATCGCAGCATATTGAGATGTCGTACTCCCAAACTAATTCGTTATTTTTGTTGAATTAATTTATGAAACCTTTTTTCTTCTTTAACACTTCAATATTTCTTTCCTTGACTTACAGTTTACTTTAACTTGCAAGTATTTACAGCGTAGTATGATTGATAAAATATGTTGCAGAAACTATACAGTCGTACATAATCTACTAAAAATGTCATGTCGAACTAAAAATTATTTTCCTGATCCGTTACATTCTCGGTGGGCCGGTCTGTACACGCATTTTTGTCTAACTAACCGTATGCAGCCACCACCGGTGTTTAACAGCAACCGTTGAGTCGTTACTCACTTTCGTTTATAGCTGCACCTTGGAACATCGCAATTCTCATTAAACTTGAAATGATGACTTGCAAGTAATTAATATGAAAATTGACTATCAACAGTCCATATAATATTATATTAGTAGCAGAAGTTTTTTAAAGTTTATTTAATACAACGGCGTTTAACAATACATATACAGAACAGTATTTGTAGTGAAAGTTTTTTAAGATTAAAAAAATTCATTTATGATTTTTATTATACAAATACTGTAATTATTTTATACAGGAATGCACCAGAGGGCGTATTTAAGATGTAAAACCGATCACGGGTCTTTCAATGGACTATAATAAACAGCAAATGCCGTCATACGGACTTTCATTCATCGAATTCTAATTTGCTGATAACTCTTGGGTACTATTAGGGTATGAAAATTGCATCTATTACGTAAAAGTTAAATATAGGTTTGCATGAGACACTTCTCGTACCACTCACTAGTGAATAATTTTCTGCATAAAATGCTGGTTAGCAGCAAAGCAAAGTGAACAGCCTATACCGCAGAGATATACACTCGAAACGGAGGCAGAGTATTCTGCCACCCTCGTCCATAGTGATCGCTTCAACTGTATAGAAACAGCCAAGTAAAAACCTCTTCTCGGAAGGAAAATGTTACCTTGGAAGAGGACTGAAAATCTCACTGGGAATCTGATGCTGCCAAAGCAGTTTGGCATCCGTCTCGGGATGTTTAGGAAGAGGGCCAGTTTGTCTCGCGAGGTTATCGGAGTAACGCCCCCTGGCGAGCTCCCCATTCTTCGGCCTTCGGCGGCCCTCTCGCTCTGTAGCCAAGCATACAGCTAGCACCGACCCACTCGAGCCTGAAATTTTAAAATATACGAGCGGTGAGAGATCAACCGTTTCTCCAGCTGAGCTTTCGCCTTTTCAAGAGGTGCCGGAAAGTCGTTTGTGCTGGAAAAGGTGGATCGTAGACAGTTTTTGTGAGGCCGTAACAAAGGTAGAAGTCCTTTGTAGTCTGAGAAATTGGTGATCAATAATGTGCAAACCCTTACCGTTGATTACAATTTATTACGTCGACTGGCTAATAAAGCAGTTGAAATACTACTCCCGCGCCAGTATTTCCGTTACTTGAATATTTTGATCCTCAGCAATATGTAATAATAAGAATGTGCATTTTGAGAATCAAATTTCACACTTCTTTCTATTTCTGCAGTCCTTGTACCGGAGAAGTAGTTCGGTCACTTTAATCCTGAACTGTACATATTTATGAAGTTGTTTTGTGTATATTGTTTAGGAAAGTTGGTTTTCGAAAGTCATCATAGAACGACGGATTAGGAAACATTGCTGAGTATTCATTTTATAAGGCAATGAAAGCACACAAAAACATACAGGGATACCTTCTCATTATATCATGGATGCAGCCACCCGCGTTAATATGCTGAAAGCAAAATGTACAATTGGGTTGTCAACAAGAAATCGTTAATTCACATGTCGTGAAAGGAATAAACTGAACTTTCCTCTAGCGAACTATATACTATCACTAAAATCTTTCAGGCCATAAGACCACCCTCATTTTACATTTTTACAAAAGCTGATATCTTCTTCTGAAGTCCTCTGGTGTCATCAAATGGCTGAACAGAACTCAGCAGCCCAGAAGACTCCTGAAGAATGCAAATGACGCAGCTTTATCAACCTGAACATTTTACTTCCACTAACAATAGCCACAAATACTGCGAGTGCGATCATGAAGTACGCTCAAGGCGAACTTCAATAAATATAATTTAGAAATTTACTCTACGCCTGCTTAAAAAATGATCCATTATTTCAGCACAAAATTGAAAATAAATACCATATGTGGCAAGTCTAATTTTGCAGTAGTCATTCGCTGAATAACATCAGAGACGTTTTCCGTCTCTGCCCTAAAAGGAGTGGCCTGGATGATTTTCCAGAATGATGCTTTACACACTCTGCATTCAAAGTTTCATTAATTCAGGTGGTGGCATATGAGTAACATACTGCTTCATTACACAGGGAAACTTACGTCATTCACAAGCTATTGCTAAATCCTACAAGTTTTCTGTTACTTTGTTAATTGTCATCAGGAAATTCTTCAACAGAAATAAATGCTCAATTAGAGTCCTGCAAATCGTCAGAATATATATGCAGCGTGTCTTTCTTAACAGTTCTGAAGCGTATTTTCTCATTTTCTCCGGTGCTTCTCTAGATATTTGTAACTCCGCTTTGGCATTATGTAGCTGCGGTCAGCACAAACAAATAGTGTTCATACGGCTTTCATGCGTCTCCCAGTATCGACGGAAGGCGTCGGTTTGTTTCCAGTTACAAACAAAATGATTGTTAAAGAGGAATTTTAGGTACCCCTTCGATAGAGTGGTCCCAGATTAGTCTAGTGCGAGATTTTTTTTGTCGATAGGTATTAACAGGGACAGTAAAACTCCGTGAGAAACCAGTACTCCAGCAACGCCCTGGCAGGCGCCGACTGCTGCCGTCAAGCATGCAGCTTCCAGACGCTAATGGATTGTTGTTTATTCTACGTGGATTACTATCCCTCATAATAATTATCGATAAAACATACATCGGACTAGACTAATTTGGGGGCGGTCTATTAGATTGTCAAGTAAAATTCCGCTTTAAAAATAATTTTGTTTGTAATGGGAAACAAACCGACGCTTTCTATTGACAGTAGACGTCGCATGAAAGACGTGGCGAGCTGTGATTGTTTGAGTTGATTACAGCTGCACAACGCAAGGACGAAACTGCAAATATCTGCCGAAGCAACAGCGAAAATACACCTAATGGCTCTTAGGAGAAACACCTGGTTTAGTAGAGGGTGGCTCAGGTGAGCTGTTCACCTCAAATATTTCCAGAATCCTTTAAGATATCACAATTTTGCTATCACCAGACGAATTGAGAGAAGTCTTCACAATATTATCTATAGCTGTATTAATTACACAGATATCAGTATCTTCTTCGCTTTTTCAAATGGAAATATAGTAATTTCTGTTGGTAATACTGTAATTCCAAAAAAGACGAATTCAATGGCGTTTCACTCTTGAAAATCCGATTATTAGATTGTGGAAATTACTATACTTAGAATTTAAGATTTGTCTCTTTTAAACAGGAACCCGACTACTATCTTGTATTGTATTGTATTGCACTGTATGGAACTGGGGACCTACAAACGACAGGGAGTCTTCGTCCCCACCTTAGTCCTCATTGGTTTACAACCACACAACAGTTTACAGCAGTCCACTCACCCCTCCGCCGCCCCACACAGAACCAAGGCTTGTTGTGTGGTTCGGCCCCCACTGGATCCCCCCCACCGCGAACATCTCACACCAGATGAGTGTTGCCCCAATGTTTGCGTGGTAGAGTAATTATGGTGTACGCGTACGTGCAGAAAGTGTTTGCGCAGCAGTCGCCGACATAGTGTAACTGAGGCGGAATAAGGGGAAGCAGCTCGCATTCGCCTTAAAAACCATAAACAGACTGGTCAGCACACCGGACCTCGACACTAATCCGCCGGGTGGAGTCGTGCCGGGGACCGGCACGCCTTCCCGCCTGGACTGCTATCCTACTCGGACGTTCGTGATTTTATATCCGATGTTAATGTGTATCGTGACATTAAATTCATGACGCGAAGCCTTTATTTAACAATCTTTGTATCTCAGTTCCTGTTTTACAAATCTATTCTATTTTTGGCGTATGTCTTTCTTTCAGAGCTATGACGGAAACGAGAAGAGAGCTATTACCGTAGTTAACTGGTGAACGTTACTTAGATGCCACTTCTGTTGCCTTCCAGTCGGCGTGTAGGTCCAGCCAGATGTAGCCTGATGTGATTGGTATCACTTTTGTTCTTTGGGGCCCGCAGTGCATGTGATTGGTATCAGTTCTCAAATAAAATTTTCTCCACACTTCCGCTTTTGTGAGTAAACTCTGCGAGCTACACCAAGCTGGAACGCCTCATCAGCCAGGTGCGACAGTTTCGTGTAACAACTGGAGCTTCCGCATAACACAGCGATGGGTTTCATGTTCAAAACACATGTAATTTCTAAATATAGTAACTTCTCCGAAACTACTAATAGGTTTTCAAGAGTGAAAGGCCGATGGATTTATCTCTTTTTAGAACTACGAGAGCAGTATTAGAAATTACTATACTTGAGAAAGCGAAGATGATACTGATATCTCTGTAATTAATGTAGCTAAGAAGAAATTGTGGGTCATTTAGTGAGCGCTTTTTAACATTTCATACTAGTGAAAATGTATCTCAAACGGTTCATGAAATGACGGACGTGAGCAGATTAGCTGAAATGCACACACACGCGAAATCGCGCACACACACACACACACACAAACACACACATACACACATACACACACACACACACACACACACACACACACACACACAGAGAGAGAGAGAGAGAGAGAGAGAGAGAGCGCTTTATGATCACTGCCCACCGTGGGACTGAATGCTGCTTGGTGACTTTGCGGGTACTGGGAGCGTCGAGGCAAATATACACTCCTGGAAATGGAAAAAAGAACACATTGACACCGGTGTGTCAGACCCACCATACTTGCTCCGGACATTGCGAGAGGGCTGTACAAGCAATGATCACACGCACGGCACAGCGGACACACCAGGAACCGCGGTGTTGGCCGTCGAATGGCGCTAGCTGCGCAGCATTTGTGCACCGCCGCCGTCAGTGTCAGCCAGTTTGCCGTGGCATACGGAGCTCCATCGCAGTCTTTAACACTGGTAGCATGCCGCGACAGTGTGGACGTGAACCGTATGTGCAGTTGACGGACTTTGAGCGAGGGCGTATAGTGGGCATGCGGGAGGCCGGGTGGACGTACCGCCGAATTGCTCAACACGTGGGGCGTGAGGTCTCCACAGTACATCGATGTTGTCGCCAGTGGTCGGCGGAAGGTGCACGTGCCCGTCGACCTGGGACCGGACCGCAGCGACGCACGGATGCACGCCAAGACCGTAGGATCCTACGCAGTGCCGTAGGGGACCGCACCGCCACTTCCCAGCAAATTAGGGACACTGTTGCTCCTGGGGTATCGGCGAGGACCATTCGCAACCGTCTCCATGAAGCTGGGCTACGGTCCCGCACACCGTTAGGCCGTCTTCCGCTCACGCCCCAACATCGTGCAGCCCGCCTCCAGTGGTGTCGCGACAGGCGTGAATGGAGGGACGAATGGAGACGTGTCGTCTTCAGCGATGAGAGTCGCTTCTGCCTTGGTGCCAATGATGGTCGTATGCGTGTTTGGCGCCGTGCAGGTGAGCGCCACAATCAGGACTGCATACGACCGAGGCACACAGGGCCAACACCCGGCATCATGGTGTGGGGAGCGATCTCCTACACTGGCCGTACACCACTGGTGATCGTCGAGGGGACACTGAATAGTGCACGGTACATCCAAACCGTCATCGAACCCATCGTTCTACCATTCCTAGACCGGCAAGGGAACTTGCTGTTCCAACAGGACAATGCACGTCCGCATGTATCCCGTGCCACCCAACGTGCTCTAGAAGGTGTAAGTCAACTACCCTGGCCAGCAAGATCTCCGGATCTGTCCCCCATTGAGCATGTTTGGGACTGGATGAAGCATCGTCTCACGCGGTCTGCACGTCCGGCACGAACGCTGGTCCAACTGAGGCGCCAGGGGGAAATGGCATGGCAAGCCGTTCCACAGGACTACATCCAGCATCTCTACGATCGTCTCCATGGGAGAATAGTAGCCTGCATTGCTGCGAAAGGTGGATATACACTGTACTAGTGCCGACATTGTGCATGCTCTGTTGCCTGTGTCTATGTGCCTGTGGTTCTGTCGGTGTGATCATGTGATGTATCTGACCCCAGGAATGTGTCAATAAAGTTTCCCCTTCCTGGGACAATGAATTCACGGTGTTCTTATTTCAATTTCCAGGAGTGTACAAGCGAAGAAGAGACGACTGGGAAATTATTCTATTGATGACACGGACTGCAAATAGCGAAATCCACTGACGTAAGCGTTTTTGACACAGCGTAGATTGCCATGGACCGGCAACTGCGAGCGTGCATCTCGGAAACGGCGAAGCTGGATGGCTGTTTACGCGCTGGGGCTGTGAATGGTTGATTGAATGTGAAACCAGGATTAGGCTACAAGGCGTTGGACGTCCACGCTACATCACAGAACATGGAGGTCGGATTATTACGCAATCTATAAAGTAGGATAGGAGGGGATCTGTGGCAGATCTCACAACAGAGTAAAATGTTGGTCCAATCACAACTGATTCTGAGCACAACGTTCAGTGCAAATTAACGAAGACGGTATTGCGCACCAAATGGGCTGTATGTTTTGCTTGTCGAACCAACGATAGCGTGAATTACGATTCAGTGGACATAGAACTATCGAGACTGGACCGTAGACCAGTGGAAACTTGTCGTCTGATCAGAAAAATCACGTTTTTGTTACCCCAAGTCGATAGTCTTGTCCGGATACGCAAGGCTGCTTAAACATGCGCCGCGCCACGGACGCAGGCAGGTGGGACAATATTATGTATGGAATAAATTCACCTGGGCTTCCATACGACCTGTGGCAGTAATCGAAGGAACCATGACAGCTAAGAACATTATTGCGGTCCACCTACGTCCATTCATGGTGGATGTCTTTACCGACGACAATGGCGTATTCCAGCACTATAGTCGCGAGGGATAGACACGCGGTCTGAGGCGCCTTGTAACGATCCGCGCGGCTCCCCCCCCCCCCCCCCCCCTGTCGGAGGTTCGAGTCCTCCCTCGTGCATGGGTGTATGTGTTGTCCTTAGCCTTAAGTCAATTTAAGTTAAGTTAATTAGTGCGTAAGCTTAGGGACCGAACACCTCAGCAGTTTGGTCCCATAAGACCTTACCACCAATTTACCAGCAGTATAGCTGCCCGTGTCAAGGCCACAATCCTGCTACAGTGGTTTGAGGAGCACGATAGTCAACTTACGTTGATATATTGGCCATTAAATTCGCCTAAACTGGGATTCTATTGGTCACAAGCTGCATACAGGGTATTACAGAAGTGATGGTCAATATTCAGGGATATGACAGGAAAGATCATTCGAAACAAAAAAGTCAAGTAAACATGGGCTCTAAAACGCTTACCTTAAGAGCTATGAACAGTTCTTGATCTTCGGTGCTGTGAAACAAATCTCTTCTACTGCTAGCTCTTTGCTTTCCATATTTTGGTAAATGGTAGTATGGAGCCGCCCGGAGTGGCCGAGCGTTTCTAGGCGCTACAGTCTGGAACCGAGCGACCGCTAAGGTCGCAGGTTCGAATCCTGCCTCGGGCATGGATGTGTGTGATGTCCTTAGGTTAGTTAGGTTTATTAAGTTCTAAGTTTAGGGGACTGATGACCTCGTATGTTAAGTCCCATAGTGCTCAGAGCCATTTGCACCATTTTGGTAAAATGGACCAAAACAAGAAAAAAATGACCAGTAAACCTGTGCTCTAAAATCCATACCCTAAGACCTACTATGAGCACTTGTTCATCTTCACTACTTTGAAACACAACTCTTCTAATGAACAAGTGCTTATAACTTTTAAGGTATGCATTTTAGAGCACATGTTTACTATACTTTTTTCTTGTTTTGGTCCATACTACCACGTCCCAAAATACAGAAACCAAAGAGTTTGCAGTCAAAAAGATTTGTTTCACGGCATCTAAGATCAAGAAGTGTTCATAGCTCTTAAGGTGTGCGTTTTAGAGCCCATGTTTACTTGACTTTTTATTTCGAATGGTCATTCCTGTCATATCCCTGAATATTGACCATCACTTCTGGAACACCCTGTACATACTGTGCGAAAAATTTAAAGTGCCACTTCTCTGAAACCCTGACTTTTTCTTCCATTGCAACGCAGAAGTTTGAAATTCGGCTCAAAGGTGCGTATAGCATTCTTCTCTAATGTTGCAAAAGCGTGGCGCCCTACGACGTCAATCTCGAGCTCGGCGACGGTTCATACAGCAAGGTGTCGACGCATGCAAAAAAGAAAAAAAAAGCAACATCCAGTTCTGCCCAGTGCCACCGTCGACGTGTCACGTGGTGCTTGATGGGAAGGTCGTCACACACCTTACCCACATCTCACCCCTTCACTTGACGCCATGGCGGGGGGGGGGGGGGGGGGGGGGCATAAAAGGCGTCAATGAGAGCTGGATCATGGAGTGCAAATGTAGATTTAGATGTAGACCCCTGTTCTTGGGGCGTTCATTTACATAGTTTTTGTGTCGATTCTGAGCAGCGGTGCGTGGCGTGTCTGAAATGTTTCCCTTGGCCACTGTATCGCTGTTCTGAATCTATCGCAAAGGCGTCAAGGGAGCGGTGAGATGTGGGTAAGGGAAGGTTTGACGACCTTTCTATCGTGTGACACATCTACGGAGGCGATGGGCAGAATTATGGTGAAATTAGATCCTAGTGTGCCATCAGAAAACCAACTTGAGCTTCTGATCTCTGGCCATTTCTTTGTGTGTGTCGACGCCTTGCTGTATGAAACTCAAGAGAGAAGTCACAGTGCGCCACGCTTCTGCGTTATTACAGAGCGATGAGCCAAATTTCAAAACTCTGCGTCGCAATGGGAGACAATCACGCTGTTTCGTGGAAGTGATCCTTTAACCGTGTTGTGCAGTTTTCTCTATGAAGCGTGCGTCTAGATGAAACTTAAAGCCATCTTGCTATTCGCGTCCTTATGTATGGAAAACTGTTTAAAAATTCCATTCAGCCTGATCGTGGTACCACAAATTTCACAGTTTTCTCGCAGTGAATTGGAGTTCTTCATCTGTATAGAAGCGCCCGGCCATTGCCGTAAATCGACATGCTGAGTGTAACCGTATTATCGAAATTATTTACACTACTGTCGTCCCTAGCTGTAGGTGACTGTTGACATTACTTAATATAGGATTTTTAGAGTTTTCTCAATACTTCTCCACAAAGGGTGCGTCACAGTTTTTCATTTGCAGTGATTTTCCAGACGAATGACAGAGCAGTTGATCTTAATCGACACTATCATACAGGATATGTAGATTACTCGAAATATCTGCAGTGCGATTCTTCATAAATCAAACCAATATTTAACTTTCTACCATAAACTGCGAATAAAGAATTTTTATTGACATCATTCGCAACGTTCTCTGTGTTCCCAATTACACTACGAGAGGAAAATTATCAGAATACACCTTTATTTTGCATTTATGATTTGTAGGCAGCTGTTGCGTTATCGCAGCCACGTAATACAGTAATACTGCATTAAACACTAGCTGCGAGATTGACGTAACTGCAGAGACCTCTATCAATTTGAATTAATTTTCAGCAACAAGCTGTGATGGAGGGCGTGTTCATTGTGTTCGCTTTTAATATTATCAATAGCAAAATGACAGAAGAGTACAAACATGTATGTGTCTATAACCGTAAATGAATGGATGACAAAGAGGTGAAATTTCTAGTTGAGATCGATCGCTTTACTAACAGTGGTGAAAAGGACAAGGTTGTTAAAATAGGGACGCTTACAAATAGAGGAAGGTTAGTGTTTACTGTTCAGTCGACTTCTACGTCATTATAGCCAGAGCACAAACTTGGACTGCACAGGGATTGAGAAAGTAACTGACCGTGGCCTTCTTAAAGAAAATCGGAAGAAAGACAAGGGATTAACGTCCCGTAGTCGATTGTTATGTTACAGACGGAGCACAGTCTTGGATTGAAGAAGAAAATTACCAGTGTCGTTTTCGAAAGAACCATCGCTGAATTTGCACACAACTGATTTTCGGGAAACGACGGGAAACCTAAACCGGATGTCGGGAAGGGAATTTGCAATTCTGTACTTCCGAATGCGAGTCCGATTTCATGTTAGTACGTCATCCATCTCGATATTTGCGTGAATGATTTGGTGGGCGAGTGGGGATTTCTACCAGCTCCTCCTAAACAGGAGTCCCATGTGTTACCCATTGTATCACGCCCCTTGGTACCTTCCGAGAGTAATAATTCTGGCACGTATACAGGTAGCTATACGTGTGCGAATATCAGGAACGTATTGAAAGACTCACTAGCACATCTACACGTCTTCACTGCAAGCCACTGTGAAGTGCATAGCAGAGGTAGTTTCCAATGAAACACATACCTGTTCCATTCGCGTATGAAGAGCGGGATGAATGAATACCTAAGTGACCCCTGAGCGCTGTAATTACTCTAATTTTGTCATCGTAACCCCTACGGGCGTGATACTTAGGGGGGTTGTAGCATATTCCTACATTCGTTAGTTAATACTAGATCTTGAAACACTGTATGTAGGCTTTAGAGGGGTAGTGAACGTTTTATCTTAAATCGTCTGCTAGTTCATGTTTTCCAACATCTCCGTGCCCCTTCCTCGTGGATTAAACAAACCTGTAAGCATTTGTGTTGCCCTTGCTCGTGTTGGCTGAGTATCCCCTGTTAGTCCTCTCTGTTATGTGTCCCATACACGTGAGCCACATTCTATGGCGAGACGAACGAGTGTTTTGTAAGCAATATTCTTTGTGGCCTGTTTACATTTTCCTCATTATTCCACCCATGGACCGAAGTCTAGCATCTGGTTTACCTACAACTGAGCATATATGATCATTCAATTTCGTATCCCCTCAAATAGTTAAGACAAGGTATTTGTAGAAGTTGACTGATTTACAATTGTGACTCTTTGATATTATAGGCACAGGATACTACAGTTTTTCGTTTTGTAACTCAACACTTAAAGGAAGTTGTCAGTCTTTGCGCCTCTTTGTAATCTTATCAGGATCTGCCGGAATATTTTAACCGATTATATCAGACAATACTCTGTTATCCAATCTGCCTCCGTAGGAGAGTAGTCAGAACTGTTGACTGCCATGCCGAGAACTTGTTTTCGATTGCCAGTACTGTCAGGGATTTTTCATTGGTGCAAGGACTGGAAAACGGCGCACTCAGCCTCGTGAGATCGACTGAGGAGTTCCTCAGCCGATTAGTAGCGATTTCAAGGTCAAGAAACCTGACAACGAGCGGGAGAGCAGCGAGCTGGCCACATGTCCACATCCAGTGACACCATTTCCCGAGGATGACACGGCGGTCGGTCAGACCCGATTGACACGTCTAAGGTCAGATCGCAGGACTTCACCTTTACCTTACTTCATTATCGTTAAATGCACCTAAATATAATGTTACAATTAACATTGTTGGTCAAGGCCGGCCGATGTGGCCGAGCGGTTCTAGGCGCTTCAGTCTACGTTCGCAGGTTCTAATCCTACGTCGGGCATGGATGTGTGTGATGTCCTTAGGTTAGTTAGGTTTAATTAGTTCTAAGTTCTAGGGGACTGATGACCGACCTCAGATGTTAAGTCCCATAGTGCTCAGAGCCATTTGAACCATTTTTTGCCTGGTCACTAATATACAACATGATGGGATCCCAACACATTTTCCTGTAACACGCCTTAAATTAGATCAACATCTGTCGATGACTCAGTATAAAAAATATGATGATGCGTCCTCCCTATCAAGAAATTCTCAGTCCACTCATAAATTTCGTTTCACACGCCATATGATCGGACTTTCTTTCATAGGCATAGGTATGTTACTGTATATAGTGCTTTTCCGAAGTCAAGAAACACTACCTGACTGCCCTGATCAATGGGTGTCCAGATGTCCAGCAATATACAAGTGCGAGTTGAGTTTCCCAGAACCGACGTTTCCGGAATCCTCGCTGGCTGTCATGAAAGGGGTCCTTGTGTTCGAGATACCTTATTGTGTTTGACCTCAGAATACTTTCTAAGATTCTACAACATATTGGAGTAAAAAATACTGGACGATACTTCTGTGAACAACTTGTGCTGCCCTTCTTGGAGACTGATGTGGTCTGACATTTCTTCCAACTACTGGGAATATTATGGTCGAGGGATCTATGGTATATTATGTTTAAAAGAGGGGCTAACTTGGCCACAGATTCTGTATAAAATCGTCTAGGGATTTCATTTGTTCCTGGACCTTTGTTGAATTTTATGGATTTCAGCTGAATCTCGTCGTCTTTGACACTAATGTCTATATCATGCTAAAACAGAATTCCTGGGTGAATTACGTGTTTCCACTGTCACCACAAGAGGTTACGTCAAGCACCCAGGAACTCTGTCAAACATGACTTTTCGTGGTCAAAGTGCAATGGTGTCAGGAGACATCAAATTGCATGGGCGTTCTGACCTCCAGATCTTTGGACAAGCACACTCACCGTTCAGCGTTATTGTGACACTGTACTCCTTCCCAATGCGCGTCTTGTCAGGGGTGCATTCGTCTCTTATTTCATTTTTATGGGTGACAGCGCTCGACCGCATCGAACTGCTCAGGTGGAATGGGCTGTTGGAACGAGAGGCTATTAGGCGAGTGGGCCGGCCTCACCGTTCCCCCGACTTCCGAGTAAATGCCATCGAGCGCGCGTGCAATCCGTTGGAGAGACGTACTGCAGCAACTCCACATGCACCAAAGGCCATCCAGCAGTTATCGACTGCATGACGCTGTACAACAAGAACTCTTTTCCATCTTGTGGCAAACATGGGGCGCATTGAAGAACACGCACTGCAGTCCGTGATGATCACACATCTTCTTAAGAACCATGTCGCACCATTTTTCATGTTCAAGGGATCATCACAAATCGCCGTGGCTTCAATGTAATCATTGACTTTGAATAAAATAGTCACTTGTGTCGTCTCATTGCGTATTTCTTTCAGTTACCATCTGTACTGTACTGCACTGTAGCAGTTCTTTCTATGTATGATCCAAGCTTCATAGAACTGTGTTACTTGGCAGTGATATATCGTGTGAAAATTACTTTGGTCCTCAAATTTTGTACACCAGCGTATGTATGACCTTCTTTAATCCTATGATAGTCATACGATATGTAAACAATCACAAATAGACGCAGAAAATTAGAAACTCATTAGTGGCGTAAGAAAAATGTTCTAGAAAAAGCTTCCTAAAAACTGAGAACGCTTCTTACAACAGGTAGGTCGAAAGCCCATCCTTGGTGAAAATAGATCCAAGCATAGAGACTGGATCCAGTGACACGGCAACAAATGGTACAAAAACAAACAGTAGAACGAAAGTTTCATTTTGCAGCGGACTGTATATGGAAATGAAACTCACAGTTTGGTGTTTATAGAACGATGGCGTAAGTGAATTGTCAACTTGATCTGCGTAATAGATCTATTTACGCGGCTATTTAAACTACTCGAGTGCATGTGTTTCTTTGAGATGGATAAACTGGAACATCGTGACAGATCTATTTATGCGGCTATTTAAACTACTCATGTGCGTGTGTTTCGTTGAATGGATAAAACTGGAACATCATAAGATCATCATGTACTTCATTTAGGTCGATTTACCACTAATGCTAATTCACCAAAGCTAGTGAATATTTATTCTATGTCCTTTTCTCCATCTTTAATGGTACTGGGTGATGGACGTTCAGAGGTGTACCAAATAGCTGATGCCAGAAGTAGCAGCCAGTGTAGCTGATATCAAAAGAAAGAGGGCAGTACATTTAATACGAAGAACTAAATACGAAGAATTGTTTTCAGGCTGGTTGCCGTACATAAGTGATTCTAAACGAATGCAAATGCGAAAACTAATATCGTAGCATTGTTTGGATCCTTTTAAAAATAATCTGATTCTATGTGCCAGTATATTTCTTTGATGAGATCTCTTAATCCCTGGCTGTGAAAGCAGTGACTGACAGACGATGACCCTGCACAGAAATCTAAATCGATTCCGTCTTCGGAAAGACCTGTGACCAGTATTTTCTAGGATGCAAAAAAAAAAAAAAAAAAAAAATTGTTACAAAGTGGAAAATAGAAACTTGCTAGTAATTATCAAACAATAATTTCAGAAATTTGCAGACAGATCTTGACAGGATATCAGTGTGGTACAAAGACTGACCTCTAACAATAAATGTAGTAGAATGTATAGCTATGTTCTCCATGAAAGGCAAAAATGTACAATAGTGTCGAAGCAGACAATTTGTGATCACAATGTGAGTCAATTACGAGGTATTAGTGCCTAAGAATAAAAATACTTGATGATGTAAAGTGGGATCATGAACTAGGCTGAGTCGTTTTATTTGTAGCATACTGGAGATCTGTAAACTCCCTTTGACAGATATGTCTTACGAAATATTTCTGCAATCTGCTGTATCATATAATTGTGCTGGATGTGTGGGATCTAAATTATGTAGCCAATGTCTCCGGATATCGATTACTCTTCGTTCTAAGTACGTCAGCTACGTAGCTACTTCTTTCTTTCTATCAAAGCGTTTGATTTTTTGGTGTGTTCTTGTACACTGAGGCCAAACTTTGTTTTTATTCATCTAGAAGCACGGCAAATTTTTGCTGCCGGAAATTCGGACATGCTGAACTGGAAAACAAGCAAAAAAGTAATATATCCCATACAGTTCACAAAGAAGAGTGACCGGCAACTATTCCCAGTCAGAATAACAACCCTTTAGTGACTGATGCTCTAAGAGCACTCGGATTTCGGCGTTGCTGTAACTTCTGAACGAATTTGACTTTCCGGATTCCATGTCATAACTAAAAAATTAAAACAACACAGAAAGCATGTAGCAGTGGTATAATTTTATATGCGGAACCATACCGACAGCAAGCCTTTCTACGTATAAAAACGGATTACATTCACCACTTTTGATACGTAAGTGCAGATTCAGAGAGCCACAAATAAATGTTGGAGATGTGGCTGAAAAAAATGTTGAGTCAATAACGTCTGCGTTTCTCGTTCGCTGCATGGATGGGTGACAGGGGCAAACGTCTGTACTCTTAAGTGAACGCCAGACCTCTTCAGTATTCCTCATCATTCTTTAAACAATCGGAATCTCATCACTAGTGAAATACGATGAGACCCAGCAATTGGAGAAACGCGTAAATTCTGCTTCCCTTCCTCTCCTCTTCTGAATGCCTTTTCTTTTACTTCTCTCCTTGCCTTCTCTTTGGCAATCTGGACCACCATTCGGAAGAGCAGGGTTCATATAAATGGATGGTTGGTTCAAATGGCTCTGAGCACTATGGGACTTAACAGCTATGGTCATCAGTCCCCTAGAACTTAGAACTGCTTAAACATAACTAACCTAAGGACATCACACAACATAAATGGATGCACACCAATTTCGATTTCCCACTGTTTCTCATTCAGGTTGATATTATTAGTTTTCTTTTAAAAAAAAGAAAGACAAAGAAAGAAAGAGTCGAAATAGTTGGGTGTGATTTCCTCGCGTGTCATTGTGGAACTGCGAAAGTGCTACGTTTCTTATGCTTCCCCTAAATCACTTATGCTGGGATGGGTCCTTTCAAATGAATACAGCCGATTTCCTTTCACATTCTTTCTCAGTCCGATCTTATACTACATCCTTAATGAGGTCTTCTTAGGCGGGACGTGAGACTCCAGTATTACTTTCTTTTATTCGACGTCCACCTGTAACCGTAGCTGCTATCCTCAGCCACTCCCTCAGTTTCTTGCATCACTATCTGTTTCCCAACACTGCTATACGACTTATGAAACCGCAAAGTTTGAGAACTTCCTCCTGTTTTTTAATTATTGTTAACGATTCCATTTCAGCGGCTAAGAGAGCATTCAGTTCAGTAATTCGATTACTTTGTTCCTAGTATTGTCAAATTTATATTGCGATTGTCATATATTTTAATGGGTCGTAATAGGCAAATGCTTAATGCAGGCAGAAAGAAGAATTTATTGTAATACCACAATGAATTTCGTTCAGTTTGAAACTTACTGGCACATTAAACCCGTGTGATGGATCAGGACTCGAAGCTGGAACCTTTGCCTTTCATGGGCAACTGCTCCACCGACTTTTTTGTCTTCAGTCTTTCGATCTATTTCATTTTCGTCTTTCGTCAGTGGTTCTGTGCGGATATCGCATGACATCGTTCAGATTTCATCGATGAAAATTACACTCAGCTTTTTTTAATTACAGCGAGTGACTAGTTCTGTGACCGAATACGCTGAGCGTGTTGTGACCGTTGGCACCGACTCAGCTATCCAACCACGACAAGCACGACTCAGGACAGGCCCTCACAGTTGTGCTACCGCCAGTACCTCATCGCTTACACTCAAACTTTCAAAAACGCAAAAACATCAGGTTTAAGTCCTGTTCAGGCACACATTTGTAATATGCCAGGACGTTTCAAATCAGCAGACACTCGGTTGCAGAGTGAACATTCACTCTTGAAACAATCCCCCGGACTATGTGAATTGAAGGAGGCGGGTGGAGAAAGGAAAGGAAAAGGAAGGAATTATTGGTGTCAGACGTATCGAGAATCAGCGGTGACGAGCGAAAATGTGTACCGGACATGGACTCGAGCCCGGGAAGAAAGGGCGTCTATCTGACGCCGCCATTTTGACCATATAAACAAAATTATCTTCATCATTTCAGGCGTTGGCCCCTAATTACGCTTAAACCAACAGTTCTACGTAAACTAAGAAAGAAGGAGAGGAAATGAGGGAGAGGATAACAAATGTATGTAACAGAAACAAAGTTAGGTTTTTTACGGTCATGTCGAGAGAAGTCCACGAAAGCCGTTCGTAGCCGTGGGAAATCCATGCACCTCTTCTCGAAATAAAGTGAAATACCGTTGAGGACGACAGTATCAAAAACTCGAAAATAGTGCATCAAGTCAACTACTCATTGCGGGGACATTCCAACTACACGGCAGGTCGTAGATAGCACTCCAAAGTTGGAAAGGTATTACCTGTATTTAGGATTACGACAATGGCGCACTGTCGTTTATTCGGGTAAGTCTAAAAAGCGACAACACTCATCTCGCCAGTGGCAAAAGAATATCGAACTGCGAGACCACGGAACCAATTTACAGAGTGAGTCTTCGTCTGCGGGTAGTACACGTCATCTGGGAACAACATCGTCTGAGTTGCTATTCGACCAGGAGAAGCATGTGTGAGGAATGCCACAATTCGCCGGGTCAAGCGCCAGATGTCTACTGCCGGGCCACAAACGAGAATATGATCGTCCGTGTCCGGCACCCCGCATGTGACGAGAAGCAGGTAGTCGGCAAGGTGAACCTGATGGAGACAAAAACGATTCGGTTGTTTCCCGTTGACGGTGACATACCACGAGGAGCTAAGCATTGCCAAGAAAAGCGGCACTCGCTGTCCGCCATGTATTGCCCCAGCAGTAGTTGGGGTACTTATCGCATCTGAAGCAGGAGCCAGTGGCATCTCAGTGTAGATCGCCTTCATCGACAACAAGGGCACAAGCGGCAAATAGGCAGAAAGATAGCTGTGCTCCAGAAAGAAGAGAGTCCGATGTGCTGGGATATACGAGGTGACTGAAGGGGCATAAGCATCAAGCAGTATGCTGGTAAGGCACTTCGAGCAAAGCCGCCACATCGTCGACTGTGAACGAACAAAAGGGCCAGCGCTGTATCCGGAACATAATAAAGACTCACACCCCCTAGAGGCTGGGGAAGGGCGAGGGACTCAGAGTAGACTTCGAGGATCACCACCTGGATAAGAAGAAATCAATCGCACCTAACACGAGGAAGCCAGGGCGTGGTACTGGAAGAGTTTTCACCACCTGTGGGATCCACGACGCTATGTAGGTGTTGATAAAGCACATACATCGCACGAAGTGGAGATGTTTAACGAGTCAAAACCTGAACCGTTGCAGCAACCGTCTGCAGCTGAGTGCCGCAGAGCGTCACAGGCCAGCCGTAAAATCGATGCCAAGGCAGCTTAAGGTATCGGTCACGTTGAGCATGTCATCACTCGCCTCAGGCTGGCCTGTACCGTTATACATAGCTCGCGATTTACGTACTTTAAGGGAGCTGCCCGACGCCTCGCCGCATGTCGCCACCCACGCTAGCGCCATCCAGGTATCGTCAGCACTTCGAAGGCAGAGGACCAAATCGTCCTCATAGGCGGTGCAGCAATGCAGCAAAATCGATGTGCACCTAGCGACATTACGCCAACCGGACACGGTGTTTATCGCAATTGAGCGGACTATCTCAGCACGATATCCGGCCGACTCACATTCCCACCTAGCTCCACCTATCCCCATTCCCCGTCCGTGTCCTTCATGCTCGCTCCTTTGAGGTTCCTGCAGGAGGTCGGACGTAACTGTGCATCCGCACAGAAGGCGATGGATTCATGGCCCATCGAGGCGAATCGATTACACGAATGCATAATGTCCATGTTTACTAAATATTCTTTCTTCCAGCAGTACTAGTCCCGCAAGGTACGCGGTAGAACTACTGTGAAGTTTGAACAGGTAGAAGAAGAGGGTCTGCTGAAGTAAGCCTGTGAGGGCGCGCCGTGAGTCGTGCGTGGGTGCTGCTGAGTCGTGCTGTAGAAGCCTGGCTAGGACAGTGTAAGGCGCGCCCAACAGCGGGTAACCAGAGCGCACCGTGCGCTGTGTTAACGTCGGCGGAGCCGTCACAGCTGCGTTAAGCTGAGTGAGCCGACGCAACTAAGTTGACTAACCTTACTGTTTCACGGTTGTCGAAATAATTAGAAAATTTCTGCTGTCGGTCGTGTAGATACGCTGCAGGGTGTAGTTTTGATAGACTCCACCACTGTCCATCAGCTTTTGATATCCATGAATGGCTAATTAGTGAACCAAAAGTGTAAGAATCGGAGATATGTAGAATTCAGTTGGATTTGTTACTTAACTGTCTATTTTTGAAACTGATTAGCAGTGCTGTATGCAAACGAATAGTATCAGAAAATGGAGACAACAGAAAATTTAGACACGATGACGGAAGAATCAGAGATGTAGTTATACAGCACACTGGATATGGTGCCAGGAATATTAAGATATACACTGCCAGGAAAAAAGCCGGCCGGTGTGGCCGAGCGGTTCTAGGCGCTTCAGTCTGGACCCGCGCGACCGCTACGGTCGCAGGTTCGATTCCTTTCTCGGGCATGGATGTGTGTGTTGTCCTTGAATTAGTTAGGTTTTAGTAGTTCTAAGTTCTAGGAGACTGATGACTTCAGATGTTAAGTCCCATAGTGCTCAGAGCCATTTGAACGATTTGAACCAGAAAAAAAGATTAGTAGACCATTTTAGATGTTTCCAATTCACTCAAGATTTATTGTTGGAACAGTGTATATGGAGTACATGAAGTGATTACAAATCAACAGAGGTACCAGGTATCGACCCACGCCGAAACACCCATGTTAGTTCATGGTGCAGCCTCCATGAGCAGCAGACGCTGACTCTCGCATCCAGTCGATCGTAAAGATGGCGAATGCTGTGCTAGGAGACGTTATTGCTCGCCTATTTGACCCCTTCACGTAGTTCTGTAAAGAGTTGTCGCTCGATGAGTCGCAAAAGTCACTTCTCGTCACATCACATCCCACACATGCTCGATTGGAGACAAGTACGGAGATTGTGCTCACCAGAGAAGTTGCAGCATGTCTTGCAGAGTACGTTGAGTTTCACGGGCTGTGTGTGGGGTCCTGTTGCAAGAACGCCAAAATAACGTGTCGAGCGCTGGTTAGCGTCCCCTCCAGAAACACCAAAGGTGAACGAGAGTTATAGCTTATTGCACCCCAGACCACCCATGACAGACGCCATACGGACAGACGACTATAACCTGCGCGGAGGCAGAATCTACTTTCATCGCTGAAGACCACGACGGCACCAGTCGACCTGTACACGTCCTTGCTGAGGCGTGAGTGGAAGACGGGTTGCAGGAGTGGGTGCCCTTAGCCTCGCTACTAATTAACAGTTCTCAACAGTTCGTGTTGACACGTCTGGGCTCACAAGCCCTTTTATCTGTGCATTGGCTGCCCTTACAGTAGGACGACACTGGCGGGCGTCTATGCTGCTTGGACGACCAGAACCTCATTACGTGTGTGAGAATATAAACGTGACCACTGATACCAGCATCGTTGCGCAACCGAAGCAGTACGTCCAACATGTGTGGCAATTCACCGAAAGGACCATCCTGCCACTCGGCAGGGCAGAATTAGACCCATTTTAAGCTCGCACAGTTGGCTATAGGAAGTACGAATGCGCCTCCGTGGCATGATTGCCCGCTTGCTTCACATCTTTACACCACACTGAGCCTTCTGGCTGTGGGGATTCCCAATTAAATGGTAGACACAGATGATGCTGTGGTAGCCGGCCGGTGTGGCCGTGCGGTTCTAGGCGCTTCAGTCTGGCTTCCCGGCCATTGACCTTCTTGTGTGAACGCACACGCTATGCCCGAACTCGTACGGGACTTGGTAGATTAATCTGCCACGAGTAATGAGTATGATGGGCAAACATCTATTAGGCGCACTACGAATGTAGTGGTGTGGACATGTTGGGAATGTGGATCTCACGGGGAGCGTGCAAGGGGTAAGTCCCAGCAGACGCACTATCCTCTGTGCCCTCGGTGGCTCAGATGGATAGAGCGTCTGCCATGTAAGCAGGAGATCCCGGCTTCGAGTCCCGGTCGGGGTACACATTTTCAACATGTCCCCAGTGAAGTATATCAACGCCTGTTTGCAGCTATGGTGTCTATTTAATTATCATTTCATATATTTACTACCATAATCATTTGTCAGGAGATAGTCGAAATAGGTTAACACAATGCAGTAAACTGGAACAGCTAATATTTATAGAATTAACACACTGTCAGAATGAAACACTGTTATGCACTATTAATAAGTTTATTATACACAAAATATCTATTCTCGACTGTTGTGACAAAATGTTGTTAGAACTGAAATCTAACAGATATTTTTAGTTAAGCTTGGTTAACAGTCTCTGTTAAGATGTTCATCTATGGAGTAGAAGGAGTTGCCTATCAATAAGTCTTTCAAACTCTGCTTAAACCGTGCATTATCTGATCTGTTACATTTTCTAAGCGTTCTGCCAATAAAACACAGTCTTTGGTTCGCCTTCCCCACAACATATCGTATATGTTCTTTCCAATTTAAGTTGTCCGTACGTGTAATTCCGAGGTATTTAGTTGAATTTAGGGCCTTTAGATTTGACTGATTCATCGTGCAACCGAAGTTTAACGGATTCGCTCCAGGACTCGTGTGGATGACTTCACACTTCTCATTATTTAGGGTCAATTGCCAATTTTCACACCATACAGATATCTTTCTAAGTCGTTTTGAAATTTGTTTTGATCTTCTAATGACTACTAGGCGATAAACGACAGAATCATCTGCAAACAACCTAAGACGGCTGTCTCCTAAATATATTATATACAAAAGAAACAGCAGAAGGCCTATAAAAATACCTCGGGGAACGCCTGACATCACTTCTGTTTTACTCGATGACTTTCCGTCAGTTACTACAAATTGTGACCTCTCTGACAGGAAATCACGAATACAGTCATATATCTGAGACGATATTCCATAAGTACGCAATTCCACGACAAGCCGCTTGTGCGGATAACACACGATTAGAAATATAATTAAAATTCGTTTTTAAATGGTGCATTATATTGTAATAATGTAGTCAGACAAATGTTGTTTAAGCTGCATTGTATTACATACTTGTACAACATATCTGGGGCGGAAATCCAAATCAAGCTTAACATGTAATTTCATTGTATCTGGTTTCGGGCACGATTTCCTATTCAGAATAATATCTACCGCGTCCCATCTACAATCATTTAAAATGTGTACAGAAAATTTATGGGCACTTTAAATGTTCAGCTTCAATAATGTGTTAGTATATAACCTCTTAATGACAAGTCGTTACTTAATGTTAAAATGTTTGGAATTTTTACTATTTATTCCATATTTGCACTGTATCATCTACCTCTAGCGCGCATTTGACGGACTAACATGTGTGGTAACTGACGTGAAGTTTTTTCGACGGTCTAGGGTTTAAATCCCAGTGCAGTTAATTTAACGTATAGCTCCTAAAGTCACACTCCGTAGAAGAATATTAATGATTTCTTATTGGAGTACATCGCTGCTACTGAGGAAACACTTAACGCTCGGCCAACCGTCTACAGTTTCAACTAATTTGGATAGACGAACGTCTGGACTAATCCAGGTACGTATGCTCGGCTGACGGTTTATGCTATCTTCACTTTTAAATGGCTACACAGTTGAAACTGCGCAGTTCGGGTGATTACTAAAGAAAACGATAATTAACTCCAACTAATAACAGTCAGTGAGGCAGATTGTTGTTACTAAAATAAGCTATTCCTAAGGCAAATACTTTCTGGTTTATGCTCCGGTATCTTGCTTGTGGTGACAAAATGATATGCAACTGTGAGTTGGCGAAGCCATCTTATGTGAATGTGAAATACTAATTTCCAAAAGAGACTGACCTGTACTGTAGTCCGACTTATGAGTCTGCCGTTGGCGACATTCGCTTCGTGTGTAATACACGTCACTATAAGGATACGTGAATTCAGCTTTGTTACAGTTTCTGCCATGTATAACTGAGTACATAATTCGTCACTGACAACGTTCGCTAAATACTTAATACACTTTTCGTGATAAATATTTACAATCGGAAGCTAAATTTAGATACGTTGTATTACATAAAGAGAATCTCCGACGACTCTTTTGATGCATATTATGGACATATTCCGTGCATCAGCGGTAGACAGTACTATGAGGGCGTAAATCTGTTCATTTCCGCTGCGATTATTAGAGGTAAGGGGAATGGTTCCGCCTACGGTGAATTCGCTCCAGGTGGAGCGCTGTATCAAAATTCTGATCCCGTATTTTACATGAGGAATAAAGTGAGAAAGAGAAGCATTAATTTATTGCCAGGTGACGTCAACAGTGCACTAAAACAGTTGAATATGGAGCAGCGCGTTGGCCGTAATGCAACAGCGGAACAAAGGCTGTGCGTGGCACATCTGCATACCAGTATCGGCCGCGGCCGTCTACCACTTGGCCCCTGTATCGCATTACTTTATTCATTTCCTTTCCTACAAATTAATGGGTTGTCTCCTCATCTGACACGCTTAAACTAATTAAAACGGGAAAAGTGTATACGCTTACGTCGACTAAAAAATTTAAATTACGTACGAATTATCGTCTGTCGTACTGCCAATGCAGGGAGAATGGAAAGGAGTAGTAATATCGTCAGTGAATTCTACGCGTGACTATAGGCTTTTCGTGGTCTAAAAGAGTTTCAATTTGTCTTGATGAACCCACCTGGTGACCGTGTTGACACTACAAGTAATCGGCTGGGCAGAATACCCGTTATGCAAGGCCAGTGAAATCCTGTATTAGTGGCAGAAAGCTGCGTCTGTATACTATATACACTGCAGCGTACCCGTGTGACGCTTCCCGAAAATAAAAGCAAACTGCAGCCAGCCAGCTATTCAGACAATAATTCTGGACTTCCTAATGGCCGTTGTTTCACAGTGAAACAGCTGCTCTGCAAAGAACGCAACGATTAAAAATGAGAGAGCAATGAGTACATGTGGAAAAGCGGATGGGGTTCTGTAATGAATAAAAATTCCTCACGCGGGCGTACGCCGTCATTACCGCGACAACAGAGAGCAAGAAGCCAAACATACATACGAACCGCGGAATAGTAATTTACCGTTTGTCTAATTGTCTTTTTGTAGATATGAATATGTGGGAGACGCGCTGGTACGGTAATGCACAGAGTTCACGTTGAAAATTTAAGTTGCCAATTTGTTTGAGAAAGTTAAAGGAAAACTAGCTTGTAGTTATTATAACAAATATACGAATTATATACGAATTATTCTCAGCACTATAACTTGTTCACTTACATATAAGTAAATCGTGTTCATTAGCTGACATTTACACAGAAATACTTGTTCAACACATTTCCAGAAATCACACTGCGTCTGTTGCGAAATTGTAGTCTGGATTTATCTTTGTATTGTTGTTAGTCATCTATAGTTAAACCTGCAGCTACAATCCACACGTCACTGTACAACGCAAAAACGGAAAGTGTTTTAAGTGTGGCCAATGCTATTCGAATTTTCGTTTGCTCCGTTCCTGAAACGAGCCTGAGTAAATTCTTTGCATATAGTTACGAATCATACTGTATGGGTAAGGCGCAGACAACCAGCTGTACACTCTAACTATGTACTATTACCACTCTGTAAGCTGCAAGGTTACTTTGAGAATTATGCCAACATATTTCATTGATACGTTCTGCCTGTTTATTTTCTGATCAGCTTCCAGCGCAAAACGTTCAGAAAATTTATAAATATCTCCAACGACTTTAAGGAACTGACAGAAGGGACGCTTTCGATAGCCGTCACAGCAGCGTGGGGATGTCAGGCGTTACAGTACTGCTGATACGACACGGGTTCTGTTCCTTTTCAATCAACTCAGCTTGAATTTTTCATTGTACTTACAGCGGAATATAACTTGGATTCAAATACCTACACGTTAGGAATTAATAGGTAAAGAAACGTTTTCTACCTCTGAGCGTTTCATTGACAATGTGCTGATCAGATCTATTAACTTCAGACTAGTCAACAGTTAAAGTCACCTTGTGTACTTTGCCCTTTGCAGTGGTTGTTTACTGGACGAATTTATTCATTTAAGGACAGACGCCCCTACTTCCATTAAGTCTTTTCTTCATTTATTTTCGATGGAGTAGTGCAGCCGTTTAATACAATACTGCTTTTAACTGTGTAGCCGTTATTTCAGGAAATATTCCCAAACTAATATTAAGGTAAAATTGTCATTGTTACGAGGGAGGGGATGTGGTCTACGATTGTTTTACGAATTTGATAAATAAAACATCTTTCTCTCTTAATAAATATGTTGTTTCCACAGAATACAGGCAACGTCATATTTCACTCCACTAACTATATATTAATGTACCCAATTTCTGAGTCCCTCAAAGAGTTAAATTCAGCTACTTTTGTTTTTCGTAGAACTGCTAACCTTGGAAAAGAACGAGAGAACTTGTTAACATATTTTGCATATTTCCACTCAATAATATCGTATGAAATAATTTTATGGGGTAACTCATCACTTATCCGGCCGTGGTGGCCGAGCGGTTCTAGGCGCTTCAGTTTGGAACCGCGCGACCGCTACGCTCGCAGGCTCGAATCCTGCCTCGAGCATGGATGTGTGTGATGTCCTTAGGTTAGTTAGGTTTAAGTAGTTCTAAGTTCTAGGGGACTGATAACCTCATATGTTAAGTCACATAGCGCTCAGAGCCATTTGAACCATTTTTAACTCATCACTTAGAATGGAAAAAAAATTGATTAGCCAATTGCGAGCAGTGGTCTTCACCTGCAGTCGCCGTCTAGGTACCTCTTCAAGGAATTAGGCATTTTATCTACACCTTCAGAATGTGTACGAGAGGACTTCAAAAAATAAGGAACAAATTATTAGGGCAAGCCAATAACTTTTGTAGAATGCTGCATTGCACTTCCAAGTGACTTTCATCATCGTCACTCATTGTAAACAACTGTCGGATCGTTCCACAAGTAGTTCAGTTCCACGATGATGTCGTATGGACGAAGTAGTAATAAGCATCCCTGGCGTAGAGAAACAACTGAAGGCTTAGAACGAACCTACAAAATTATATGCCAGTACCCCTTCTATCGGTTTGCAGCGGAATCCTTAAACATATTCTCAGTTCGCATAAAATAAATTTTCTTGAGACCGAGAAGCTTATGTACAGGAATTTTCTAAAAACATTTGACAAAGTGCCCCTTTACAAGCTGTTAACGAAGGTACGAGCGTATAGACTAGGTTCACAAATATGTGAGTGGTTTGAAGACTTCTTAACTTATAGAATCTAGTATATTGTCCTCGACGGCGAGTGTTCATCAGAGACAAGTGTATCGTCAGGAGTGCCCAAGTGAAGTGTGATAGGACCGTTGTTGTTTTCTATATACATATATGATTTGGCGGACAAGGTGGGTAGAAATCTACGGTTGTTTGCTGATGATGCTGTGGTGTATGGTAACGTGTCGAAGTTGAGTGACTGTAGCAAAATGCAAGACGACTTAGACAAAATTTACACTTGGTGCGATGAATGGCAGCTAGCCCTAAAATGTGGAAAAATGTAAGTTAATGCGGATAAGTAGAAAGACCAAACCTGTCATGTTCTGATACAGTATTACCAGTGTCCTGCTTGATACAATCAAGTCGTTTAAATATCTGGGCCTAACGTTGCAAAGCGGTTTGTGGTGGAACGAGCATTTGAGAACTGTCGTAGGAAGGGCAAATGGTCGACATCGGCTTACTGGGAGAACTTTACGAAAGACTACTTCGCCTGTAAAGGAGACCGCATATAGGATGCTGGTGCGACCTATTCTTGAGTGCTGCTCGAGTATTTGGGACCCGTACCTGGACGGATTGAAGGAAGACATCGAAGTAATTCAGAGGCGAGCTGCTAGATTTGTTACCGGTAGGTTCGAACAACAGGTAACTGTTATCGAGATGCTTCGGGAACTCAAATGGGAATCCCTGGAGGGAAGGCGGCGTTTCTTTCGAGAAACACTACTGAGAAAATATAGAGAAGTGGCATTTGAAGGTGACTGCCGAACGATTCTACTTCCGCCAACATACATTGCGCCTAAGGTCATCGAAGATAAGATACAAGAAATTAGGGCTCACACGGAGGCATGTAGATAGTCGCTTTCCCTCGCTCTATTTGTGAGTTGAAAAGGAAAGAAAACGACAAGTAGTGGTACAGGGTACCCTGTGACCCGCACCGTACGGTGGCTTGTGGAGTATCTGTGTGGATATAGAAATCCGCTCCTTGGTCATGGAGCCATTAGGGAATACGCGTGTGAACGTCCCCACCATCGGAAAATCTGCGACTGCTACGAATCAGTCTCACGATGGTCGGCGTTGATAGCCTTCTTTCCTGATCAGCATCATCCTCGTCTGTGCAGCACTGGACACGACATTGCATTTAGTCCATATACCGCTAGAATTTTACCGTGATTCTGTGAGCAACTTGTATGTTCTGTCCACAAGAATCGTCGTGTCCCACGTACTTCAACTTTGGCGAACGTTTCCAGTTGTCTCACAATTTCACTCCCACACTATGATGTACCTGTTATCCGTACCACAGAAGACCTGTGCCTGCAGCAAGCCCAGATCATGTGCTCTCCTTTGACAGTTAGTCGCTCTTTTTGCGCAATGGTCTTAGACTGGGACAACGTCTCTAATTTACTCTTCTGAAATCTCCTCGTATATTCGGTAATGAAATTCATCATAAATAATCCACCAAAGAAGACTAGTGATGCCCATATAACAATAGAAAACGACAGTTTATTACTCATTGCCAAAGGCCTCAGTGGCTCAGAATCGAGCACAGTCTGCATCAACAAATAGTTTTTGACTAGTTGCTCGATCTAAAAAATTTCTGACAGATAGTAAAGCAAGATTTTAATGTAACTTATAATTATTTCTTCTGGAAACTCTGCTATTCCGTAGAGGACTTTTTGTTTAAGAACCGTTAGTATATAAAAATACGTAGTTTTAAGTCCAGTTACACGAGTAGATTGAAAGATGATGTAGTCCTTAATGTAAAGTTTAGTCCAGTGTGACATTCAGGAACTTTTAAACGGCCAACACGTATTCCTCCACCGAAACTAACCATGTATACATATGCTGTAAACTGACTCGTTCCTCATAATTTCGACAAAAATCGTTCAAGTTATCAATGGAACTATAACTGACAAACTTATTTACTTACTTACTTTTGACATTAGTGTGCTGTTTTTGAATTGTTAGGTATGGCCATGAGGTTAGGTGGTGAAATTCCAATGGCTCTGGTCAAAACATTTCCTGTAAATTGCAATTCCACAATTTTTTAAACTTTACACGCCTTGTATTGAGTAAAATAAACTTTAACGTGTCCAGTGAAAATATAAAGAGTGTCTCATTTATGTTGACCATCCGAAATGACATTTTTTCCGGGAGCAAAATAAAAAAAAATTATGTAACAGGCAAATGTTGTTTAGCTACAAAGAGGACATTAACCAGCATGATTACCTTTCTTGTAACTTTGTTCGTTGCGAAGATAAGATCATTAGTTCGTCTTTTTTAAATAAACCCTATCTTTTTTATTCGCAAGATTTATTCTTTTCTCAAGACCTGTGCAAAACCGTACTCCAGTGCAGCATTCAGCTAAGCATGATGTTATTCAGAAAGTAAGACAAAACTGACTTTGACTCTACTGCACTAGCACACAGTGCATATGCCCGGGCTAACGTAAATCGTCCGCTTGCTAGAGTTGACAGTAAACAACTGGAAAAAATAGGAAAACGGACGCCAGTCATTTATCCCCTCTTCTCTTGACCACCCCATGAGAGTAGAACTTCTGCCTTCTCATCACTGGTGTGCGTCGTGTTCATATAAACCTACAAATGAAGAATGTATCTAAACTGCCAGAGGAATCACAGGAAAATCTCCGATATGTTAATTACTATCATAAAAAGTGAATCTCAGCAAATTGCCAGTTACCTATTGAAACAACCATGCTGCTGTAGAAAAGCGTTTGAAAAAATTGACTTTGTTACTTTCTAACTTGTCATCAGAAACTCGTGTCACCATTTATGAAGGTTTCAACTTCTTCATATAAATCCATTTTATGTCTCGTGTTTATTTTGTGCGATATCTAAAGATCAGTTTGAATATTTCAGAACGGGTGCCCAGTGTTATCAATCTCGGTGGCTATAGCTGATTTTTAGTAGTTGTCTGTGAGAGACGAACTAAAGCGTTTGTGAAAAGCTCTTTCAGTTTGGCGTATATAAAGAGCTTTACATTTACTACTATAAAAATTGTATAAAAGTAATGCCAGTGTCCAATTGAAATATTTCAAAATAGTAGTTTCCATTGACTATAAACAAAGCTATGTGCGTGTAGGCAATGTATTTCATTAATTTTAGTGCTGTATGTACCGGAAATGAAACGTATATTCTCACTATGCTTAGGTTAAAGTTCATTTCAGTTAATGTGCTACGTGTAAAAGTATAAAATATCGTGTTGTAGCTCACACACAAATTTCTAGGCAGAATCAACGATATTCCACAACTTCACTGGCACTTCCAAAAACAGCAAAAACATCGCAGTTACGGCAGATGTAATCAGTTAAAATAATGGCCACCTCATTAAGGCAGCGTGTTTGAATATTTGAGTGTGAAACTAAATACTGATAGTAAAACACGAGTGAAGTAGAAAAGTTCACTGTTCATTAAATATTGTAGACTGATACTCAGATGGATTTTGTTAACGTACGCCTGCCCATCTATTGCGATTATATGGTTAACTGGGGTGACTCACAACGGAACATTCCCTAGTGTAAATAAATGATCTTGATGAAACTTGGCATGTATGTAGAGGAGTTAAAATAATGCAATACGTATTTTTCCGTTTTGAACTAATTTCAGTTTTAAGGGGTAAAACCCCAGAAGCTAATTTGGCGTATTAGTTTTAGAGGGAATATCTTCGAAATCATTAGGTATGAAAATGTCTTTCATATAAAAGTTGAAATGTAATCAACGTTCTTGAATACTTATAATCAAATTTTATAATAATTTTAAATTCGGCAAAATATCGACCACCATTAATTAATATTGGAAAATAAATCCGCCACATTCATCCATGTGTAATACAGCTGGTTTCTCAAACATAATTTTTGGAAAAGAAGCTGTACACAGTATGCTGTCACAGTATTTTCAACATACCTAATTAAAATATCTAAAGGTCATTATTGCTCTAATTATTTATTTTCTTATTTTTGTTTTGTTTCTAATTGTTATTTTTTGTTTTAAACTTACGTTTTTTTGTATTTTAATATACCATCTCACACATACGTTGTTTGAAAAGAGTAACTATTTATTATGATACAAAATCATTGTAATAATGATAATCTGTAAAGAAACACTTTTTTATATATCATGGTGTCGACGATATTCCCCGGAAACTTAATACACCAAATCAGATTCCGGTGTGTGTTTACCCCTTAAAAGTGGAATTGGGCAAAAACGGGAAAATACGTTATAAACATGTTTGGAAGGTTACTGGTAACAGCCGGTAGAAGTTGGGTTTAAAATAAAAACAGCTGATGATTCAAATATGCATTTTATACCGAAAAATACATATATCATTGTCTGCCAAGTTTCAACAAAATCGTTTATTTACATTTGGGAATGTTCCGCTGTCATTCTATGTTGCTCTATAATAATGAAGTGTTGTTGCATGTTTTTAATAGAAATTCATAAACGTTTCAATCTGCTGCAGGTCAAAGCAGGGAAATGTTGAGAGGAATGGATTTACATATTTATTTTCCAAGTGCTGCCCTGTGAATTAATATAGCTTCTTATCGTATGGCCACAAATGTTTCGAGAGAACACTTGTTTGGTTGGGCTACTTGGACTCATCACACCTAGTGATTAGCGAATAGTTTAATAAAACGTGTTAAAAGGAGAATGCTGGTAATTCACACTCTAGCCAGAGGCGAGCATGAATTCACCGCGCCTATGTTTATGGATACGTGATACACATCGTCTATCAAACATATTTACCTCATTTGCAGTTATTGAGAGCTATGCTTCTCATATATTGTGATGTTCAATCTGTGGGACGTGCAGTATGCACAAGTCCTTTACGTTCATGTTAGGTTACAGTGCAGGTTACACTTGTTGTAAAACGCAGGGAACACTTATTGCAATCCAGTTTGGAAACGTGCATTGCTTCGTCTGTTTGGTGACGAAGGAAAGGAATGTGTACCTCTGATATTCATGACTGAGACCACGCAGATGTAGCTTCGTAAAAATGGACTGAGTGCAGAGAGGAAGCAGGAAGGCAGCGGGGGAACGAGATCGAAGTGCAATTAATTAGGCCAGTGGTACGGCCAAGGGACCCAGGTTCCGGGCTCTCAGTCTTGCCAAATATTGATCCACGTTAAAGCAGGCGGAAGTGGATGCGACGCCGAGAAAAGCGCAGTGTCACACATATGCCGAGAAGCAGCAGTTTCAACACTATAGCGGGATGAATGTATTTGCAACAGTAAGAAAGAAAGCAGTAGCTATTCTTAGTTAGCGCTATTGTTTGAGGGGTGTTTTGCTACTGTCTGGGGAAAACTTGAAGGCAGCAATGATATTGTGCTAACGTCACTGGACTTGTACTTGGAAGGAGAGGCCTTCGAATTCCCAGCTACCCATCGTGAGTTACATTTGCTGTGGATTTCTCAAAGTGGTTCACATTAATCGAGAGACAGCTAGTTCAGCAACGGCATGGCAACTTTTCTTGTCTATTTTGCGTCGTTGACTACAGTTCTCTCTGTCTATACAGACTTTTGCGTCGACGTGACGTCAGCTGTAGCCTCTACACATTCCGTCCTTACCCGAATACACGGAACCTCCTGGATCTCGTCGATCGTTGCACATTTATAAATAAGGAAGTTAAGTATAATTTCGCACGTAATATATTTCTTTCGGAGATCTGCTCTATGAGTAGCCATCCACGAGTGGTAGGCCTATGTCTTATACTTCCGATGATGCTGATGAAGGTACTTATTAGAGCCTGGTATGATTAACCAGAATTCCCAAATTATATACTCCCAGGATCGTTAATTTAATAACGCCATGAATTATGTGACCTCGGCTGGCGGTTACTGGGACTTACGAGTAGGCATTTTCTTACGATATGCTGTCCGGATTTTTAAGATCTTAAGTGCAGTAAAATTATCGGAATAAGTATATACTGTACTCACTCTTCGCCTGAAGAGCGTTGGCGAAAATAATCCAAAAACTACTTTTTCACTTCTGCATGTATATATTTAGTAGTTTCTAACAAGTTCGGCATTACTCTGAAAAGAAAATGAGTTTTAATTTTCTTGTAATAGATCCTTGAACATCACTTTATTGACGATTTGTTGAATTTATATAAAATGTAATAATATTAACAAAGCTTTAATCTCTTTTAGACAAACGTAATTAGTATATCCGTGAACTGCGATGTACTTCCCGTTTCTTTCGTTGGCACGTGTCGCTATTGGCGTCAGTGTCAGGCCTAAAATATAAAAGAAGCGTATTTCTAAAAGATTTTCTTGCTTTCTATACTGAGGTGACGAAAGTCATGGGATACCTCCTAATAACGCGTTGTAGTGCAGCAGCTCGTCGTGGCACGGATTTGACCAGTCCTTGGAAGTTCCCTGCGGAAATATTGAGCCGGGCTGCCTCTAAATCCGTCCACAATTGCGGAAATGTTGCTAGTGCAGTATTCTCGATTACGTCCCATAAATATTCGGTGGGATTCATGTCGGGTGATCTGGGTAACCAAATGGCTCAAATGGTTCAAATGGCTCTGAGCACTATGGGACTCAACTGCTGTGGTCATCAGTCCCCTAGAACTTAGAACTACTTAAACCTAACTAACCTAAGGACATCACACACATCCATGCCCAAGGCAGGATTCGAACCTGCGACCGTAGCAGTCGCACGGTTCCGGACTGCGCGCCTAGAACCGCGAGACCACCGCGGCCGGCGGTAACCAAATCATTCGCTCGAATTGTCCAGAATGTTCTGGCATGGCACACTGTGATCCACAAAAATTCCATCGTTATTTTGAAGATGAAGTCCAAGAATGGGCGCAAGTGGTCTCGAAGTAGCCGAAAATAACAATTTCCCGTCAATTATCGGCTCAGCTGGATCTTAGGGCCCAGTCCATACCATGTAAACACAGCGCAAACCTTTATGGAGCCACCATCAGCTTCCACAATGCCTTGTTGACAACTTGGGACCATAGCTTCATGGTCGGCCCGTGTGGCCGAGCGGTTCTAGGCACTTCAGTCCGGAACCGCGCGACCGCTACGGTCGCAGGTTCGAATCCTGCCTCGGGCATGGATGTGTGTGATATCCTTAGGTTAGTTAGGTTTAAGTAGTTCTGAGTTCTAGGAGAATGATGACCCCAGATGTTAAGTCCCATAGTGCTCAGAGCCATTTGAACCATTTTTAGCTTCATGGGCTCTGCGCCACACTCTAGCCCTAGCAACAACTCTTACCAACTGAAATTGGGACAGCGTCACGGTTTTGCAGTCGTGTAGGGTCCAAACGATGTGGTAACGAGCCCAGGAGAGGCGCTGCAGGCTATGTCAGGCCATTACCAAAGGCACTCGCGTCGCTGTTCTGCTGCCATAGCCCATTAACGCCAAATTTTTCCGCACTGTCCTAACGGATACGTTCGTCGTACGTCCCACATTGATTTCTGCTGTTATTTCACGCAGTGTTGCTTTTCTGTTAGCACTGACGACCCTAAGCGGACGCCGGTGCTCTCGGTCCTTAGGTGAAGGCCATCGGCCACCGCGTTGCCCGTGGTGAGAGGCAATTCCTGAAATTTGGTATTCTCGGCTCACTCATCACACTGTGGATTTCGGAAAGGTGAATTGCCTAACGATTTCCGAAATGGAATGGCCCATACGTCTCGATCCAACTACCATTCCGCGACGACAGTCTATTAATTCCGATCGTGCGGTCATAATCATGTCGGAAACCTTTGCACATGAATCACCTGAGTACAAATTACAGCTCCGCCAATGCACTGCCCTTTTATACCATGTGTTCAAAATGGCTCTGAGGACTATGGGACTCAACTGCTGAGGTCATTAGTCCCCTAGAACTTAGAACTACTTAAACCTAACTAACCTAAGGACATCACAAACATCCATGCCCGAGGCAGGATTCGAACCTGCGACCGTAGCGGTCTTGCGGTTCCAGACTGCAGCGCCTTTAACCGCACGGCCACTTCGGCCGGCTATACCATGTGTACGTGATACTATAGTCATCTGAAATTGTGCATATCGGTATCCCATGATTCTGTCACCTCACTGTATATTCCTATGCAGATCTGGACGTAATTCCAGCTGTTTTTGTCAACTATGGTAAGCTGAGATGCACGGAAACCAGAGAATAGTGGTTCTAGTGCCAAGTCTGGATGGGTAACGTTAGAGGAATACCTCCTAAGGATCGGTGATAAATGCCACACGAAATACGAATGTCGCCTATTAAAAGTAATAGGAGGATACTGGTACCGGGATTATATTCCGCTTCATATCGTAAGGTGGCCTATGGAGAATAGGTGTAGATATCAATGTAGGCAACGTTCCATAATCAGGAGAGCAAGATGGCTCATACTTTTGGAAATTCAGCCTGATATTGTCAGCGAAGTTTTATGTCTCATGTTACACACACATGTGACATGTACATACTCTGAAATACAGCTCTCTACTTATTGTAGTAATTATTCTACACGATATTTCAGGACTAGGTGGACTAATTTCTTAAATAAAAGGAGTATCATCAGTCAAGATTTTGTTTACTTCAAATACCACTTCCTATAGCTCAACCACGCCGTTCTCTTGCGAATTTGGGAAACGTTCATGTGTTTGAAGTCTTCCAATCGTTACCGAAGTGGGTTTTGTCTCATGGAAGTTCTAAAATACACTAAACACGTGAATTCGCTTTTGTTTCACAGTGTGAACATTTATTTCAGTTTAACCAACTGAAATTAAACATCACAAACTTTATTATGCAAAAAACTGACACACATCCAAACAGGTGCTGATGCTAGGGTCTTTCATGGCTGTTCATATATTCGATATGTACACAAAATTCCGAAAAGCAGCTTTTATCTCAATAAAATGGATGGAATCTGTTACCGGAAATTGGACCGTGTTTAAGTTTTGGATATGAAAATTTGAAGATGCAGTTTTTTGTTTCTCCATTAATATATATGGTCAACTGTTATATTGTCGTGTAAAACAATGAAGTTCAATTCCTCGAAGCTTTTGGCTAGCTCATCATCCAGTTTCGCCATTTTATAACTTCTCCCTCTGTTTTACAGGGCACCTCTCCGAAACAACAGTAAAATGTATTTTTTAAGTCTAATTTACTAAATACATATTGAAAAATTGAATACGGACTCATAGTCATCAAGTCAGCATCTTTCCTATGAAATGCGAATACAATTGATCAGTACGTACAAGTGCTCTTATTACAATGGGTTCATTTGCTAAAGCGTGTTGCATTTAATTACCGTAGCCAAAAATAAATATTTGCACACGTGGCAGAGAATGTTACACTTTATTTACCTTTACAAAAAAAAAAATGGCTCTGAGCACTATGGGACTCAACTGCTAAGGTCATTAGTCCCCTAGAACTTAGAACTAGTTAAACCTAACTAACCTAAGGACATCACAAACATCCATGCCCGAGGCAGGATTCGAACCTGCGACCGTAGCGGTCTTGCGGTTCCAGACCGCAGCGCCTTTAACCGCACGGCCACATCGGCCGGCTAACCTTTACAGTCATTGGAGGAACAGGGCACTGGGACACTGCCACAAAAACTTCCAACGACTATCAGGATTAGTGAAGCTTTAGGTATTAATAAGCAAAACAGTATAACTCGTCCTGTACGACTTAAGACTTACCAGATGGTGATAACTGAATGAAGGATGGTAGGACGAGAAGTTGGGGTTAATGTGTACTGTAGACAAAGTATGCTCTCGTATGGGTCACGGCTGGAGCGGGAGACAGGCCGTGGCCTTTTCAAAGGAACCATCCTGGCATTCGTCGCAGCTGATAAAGGGAAACAACGGGAAACTTAAATCTCGACGGCCAGCCCGCCATTTAAGTCCGACTCTTCCCGAGTGTGAATCTTGCGTTTACCACTCCGCCACTTCGCTCAGTGATGACCACATAGACGAGAACCTCAGCTCCTGTTGTGGAGCTTCACAAACTTTTGACGTCTGTTTAATGTTTTTTTATGATATAAAATTCTTTCGGTAAAATATTCTACTGATTATCGTCTCTTACGTGCAAAAGCTAACTATGATCTGTAACGGTGCACTCAGTACTTCTCAGTGTAACATTCAATTTTGAAAGTAATTGCCGAGTTGGCAGTTATGTTTAGGAAGCATCCCTGCTCCAGAAAAATCATTATTTGGCCTTTTTCCTGTATCTGGACAGTAGTCACGCAGAATCAACTTCCGTTAGCGTCTTACATCCGAGATGTGCTGTTGTAATTGTTCTATAATCACCAGATCGGTCGTATTGAAATTAGAAATGGAAAGCTCGTGCTCAAATTGTCTGGAGCGCAAATGTTTTTATTATTACTTATGGTGTTTCGCCCATAGCCACCATAAGATAATAAAACCTGAAGCATAGGTACAACAATGTACTGTACTGTAAAAAGTGCCGGAATAAGATCAGTCTGGAATATGGTGTCTATTACCCATGTTTTAATTTGATCCCATAGTGAAAATATGTGTACAGTATATAAACGCCACGAGTTATACAAATTGGTCACAAATTGATAATATAAAGGTACCGACGGAAAATGCAAAACTGTAAATTTCACCACGTAGCTGACAAGAATAGTGAACAGACGACATGTCGATAGCAGGGCATAAAGTCTTCGCGAATTTTATTCCGTGTGTTCAGTTGACGCTTGAACAATATACGCATATGTCAGCATTTGAAAGAGGACGTGTAATTGGGCTCAAAGAATCTGGTTGAAGTAATGGGAGAACTGCTCGACATTTGAATAGGAGCGATGCCACTATTTGACGATGATAGCAGGAATGGACGATCCGTAACCGAACACAGCGTCTGAAGCGATCGCCCTAAAGAGACGACGGAACCCGAGGACCGACCAATCGTGAAAGAGGCACACAGAGCCCCGGATTAATCATTATTATCGAACCGACGTCCAACTGGTGCTTCAGTGAGCTCGAGGACCATTAACAGGCGTCTCACAGAAAGTGGGCTCAGCTCACGGCACCTCTGTACAGCAACAATCCCGTTTGCAGCGGTGTCGGTCACATTCGACTTGGAATCTAACTGACTGGAGTAGACTTGCCTTCAGTGATGAGCCCCGCTTCTAACTGAGCTCTGATGACCAGCGGAGATGTGTCTGGAGACGGCCCGGACAGCGGTGGGAGACCAACCTGGAGGTGCCCCCCTCCCTACCCCCAACCCGTACTGCCCGACAACAAGGAGTGATGTTATGGGGTGTCATTTCTTTTCACAGCAGGACCCCTTTTGTCGTCATCCGCGGCACCATTACAGCGCAGCGGAATGTCGACGATATTCTACGCCCTGTTCTGTTGCCCTTCATGGCAAGTCATCCTGGGCTCATATTTCAGCAAGATAATGCCTTCCCGCACATGTGGAGAGTTTCTGCAACTTGTGTTCGTGCTTGCCAAACCCTGCCTCGGCCAGCAAGTTTGCCAGATCCCTCCCCAGTTGAGAACGTTTCGAGCATTATGGGCAGGGCCCTCCAAATGGCTCGGGATTTGACGATGTAACGCGCCAATTGGCACGACATCCCTCAGGAGGGCATCCAACAACTCTGTCAATCAATGCCGAGCCGAATAACTGCTTTCAGAAGGATCAGACGTGGACCAGCACGTTACTGATTTGCTCAATTTGTGAAGCTCTTTCTCTTGAGTAAATCATTCAATATTTCTGAAGTTGTAATCACTTGTTTGTCTGCACATGAACATCACATGCACCAATTTCCACCTCATAATTCCTTCGTGGTGCGTCGTTTTGTTTTGTCCTAGAGTGTATTTAGGTCGGTACCACCAAGCTGATATCGCAGGTCGCAAAGCCCACGGTCGGAAAGCCCACGACCCTGAGCAAAGGTGCGAAAAATTGGGGTAGTGATGCCAGATGCCGGACGCGAGCTGTACATAATCTCTAAGTTCCTCTTTAAGCCTGACTAGCACACATGTTGTCCCACTGGGGCTGCCAATGAAGTGCTTATAAAACCTATGGCTGCAGAGTGACCATGATGACGACGTGGTGTGTACCTGCCTCGGTGTCTATTACGAGAACATGATTAATGACTGACAAAAGATGGTAGATTTGGGACTAGGTCTGGAGGTCTTAATTTTTATTTCTCGAAATGTATGTGAACATAGTGTGTGACTTGTAAGATGGGTAGCGGCCCATGACTGCGCTGATTCGTGTAGCCGTTGTGGGAAATCCTTCTGTTCTGGCTCCTTTCTTCGTCTATGTGAAAATACGAGAGATCCTGCTTGTCAAAGGCTGGGTGCGGTCCTATGGGAAGACGAGATAAGGTGTCCGCATTTGTGGGTTGCGCTGTTGGCTTGTACCTAACTACATAATTGTAAGAGCTCAGATAAAGTGCCCAACGTCGGAGGCGTTGTATTTTTCGTTCTGGAAGACTGGAGCACGGCTCGAATAGCGTTACCAGCGGTTTGATGTCCATAATTAAAGTGAACTTAGTCTCGGACGGGTAGAGAAGGGAGGTCTCAATTTCAAATACAATAGTTAAACCCTCCTTTTCTATCTGTGAATAGTTCTTTTGTCACAGTATGAGAGTCTTTGATTCATAGGCGATATATTGTTCGGTACCATCATCGTTCCTATATGCTAGCACTGCAACAGTGCTACGTTGGAAAGGCATCTGCAGCTAGAACCAGAGGCCATGGTGATGAAAATAGTGTAAGGCATGGCCCTCTCACAGGCAGCTGTCCACCTGTACTGAATGGTATCTTCCGCAACTGCTTTAGTGGTTGCATGATACACGCCGCTTGCGAAGGGAGCCGGCCGGTGTGGCCGTGCGGTTCTAGGCGCTTCAGTTTGGAACCGCGTGACCGCTACGGTCGCAGGTTCGAATCCTGCCTCGGGCATGGATGTGTGTGATGTCCTTAAGTTAGTTAGGTTTAAGTAGTTCTAAGTTCTAGGGGACTGATGACCACAGATGTTAAGTCCCATAGTGCTCAGAGCCATTTGAACCATTTGCGAGGGGAACTAAGACTAATAATCCACCTTTCCTAAAAAAAAGCCTGCATCTCTTTTAAGTTTCGGCGATGGGATAGAGAATCGATAGTTGTTACGTTGCAGTCAGTGGCCTGGTTCCTTTCATTATTTAGCAAGTGCACTAGATATGCCACTCTTTGAAACATTGACATTTGTGAAAGCGGCGCTTTAGCCCTGTGTCATATAATATTGTAAATAGTCCGGAAAGGTGTTCCTGACGCGTTGGGCCCGTGACTATTAAGTCGTCTATATAGTTACCTGGTACGGACATACTCGTAGATAACTATTCCAGATATCTATGGAAGATCATAGGAGCAGAAGAGATCCCAAAAACCACGCCCTTGTATTTGAACAAGTCGAAGGGAGAGTTGATAAATACGATGACGTGCGATTTGTAATCTAGTGGCATTCGCAAATATGCATCGCCAACGTCGATCTTAGAAAAATTTTCTTCTTCCGCAAGTTTTGTGTAAAGATCTTCTGGTCATGATACAGGGTAGATTTATACTTGTTCTTGGGAACTGACTTTTGTTTTAAAAGGCTTACATAGCAGGAGAGGGCTGGTTTCTTGACTATTCCGGGAGGCGTGACCCAGCCGTATGCTTCAACTGTTTCAGTCACCCCTGCCTCATCGTGTTGATACAGTTCCTACTTAACAGGTCTACGTATGGAGACTGGAATGGACCGTGCTCTGCAGAAACGGTGTATCGCGTCCGGTCTCAAGGAGATATGAAATGGAAATTTGTGGTGCACTCCATGACAAGTTCGAATGTAAGTGCGGAAGCGGTATAGAGGTTACCAGGCTATTGGATGGGAAATCTGCAGAAACGTCCTGAATTTCGTCTTTGAAGGAGAATTCAAACAACAAGAACGCATCCAGACCGCAAATGTTTCTGGCTGATTGATTATCGACGGCAAATAGTGCTGTGTGAACTTCTTGTTCGCTGTAGCGATCGTGAGTCGAACCTAGATGGAAAATAAAGTGTTACAATATGCTACCAACGGACGTCTTTCTTCGCAGTAGTGAGGTTTCTAAATAGCTTGTTTAGCCTGGGGAACTGTTACCTGAAGTTCATGCACTGCCCTTGATGCATGCAGAGAACTGGACGTTAGTATACGGCAGACTGCTCGGAGTTTTCCACCCTCTCCACAACGGTTGAGTGCGTCCAGCGATCCGGACACACTGCACGTGGATGAGTTTGGGAATAACGGAAGTCCCCGCCGTATGCGCCGACGGAAGGTGACTGGCTGTTCAGAAGTATCTGATGTTAATGAATAACAACATCACTGCCCTGGAAGTGGTTTACGGGTATTTTACGTCCTTGCAGCGCGATGTGGCGTCTGCATCGTTGCAATCGGGCCGTGAGGCGCTCATTTGCTCCCTGCGCAATATCTAAAGAGTGCACGATAGTCAAAGAAATCTTCCAGCGCTTGGTTGTTTATTTAGAGGACTAAAGTGCTGATCGGGAACCAATCGACCACTCCCCTAATTAAAGAGTCTGTATATGAAGTTTTCCATACCGAATTCGCACAAGTGAAATCACATCGTCGAATTAGCCCTTGTAAGGCAGTCACTTCGGAGCGATACGCTTTCCCAGGTTGTTCTTGATGTTGATGAAATTCGAGTCCTGATGTCACTACATGGAATCCATGCGAGCAATAATTCGAAAGTAACGTGCACATTTTCTCGAATGTGAGGTCGACTGGATCGAGAGAGGAGCCAACTTCTTGAAAGAAACACATGGTCGGGAAAAACCCAAGAAAACAGGAGCGACCATTGGAGACTGTCGTGGCAATGAGGTGCTACACATAACATACATGTACCACCCCGCTTTGGCATCGTTAAATGGCGGTAACGTGGGTGGGCGACTCTCCACCTGGAAAGTGACTACTGCCTGTATTTGATGGATACCCTGTACTGCAGGTGATCCTTCAGAAGCTGACTTTCTTAATGGAACAACTCATTTTGCTATTGATGTTGTTGAAACTGCTGTTCGAACTGCTGTCGCAATTGCTAGAGCCAGTTCTACGTACTCAATGTTTACTCAACATTTATGCTATTGAGGCAGCTATAAAGTCATAGATGGCCCAGTTTTCGAGGCAGCTTAAGTACAAGAGAGGTCAATGAAGAAATTTACTCACGAAACATATAAGGAATGTTTGAAATAAAGACCCTGTCCCATTGAAACATAATCACATTATAGAGGACGTAATAAAAGCCATACAAAACAGATTAGGAAGCTGCATACAACGACAAGGGATAAACTCTTAGCGAAGATCATTCAGCGTTTGCCGTAATATGAATGACATAAGGGATTCATAAAATGTTGACATGTTTTGAATGAAGTCTGTCTTCGAGAAGAAATCATCGTGACAGACCAATATGTCATACTCGAGGTACCAGACAGAGAGAGATATGTGGCCCAGTGTCATCACATGACAAAGAGCATAATTCCCATTACGCTCGAAAGCTTCTTAAGAATTAAGACAACGAAACTGCAGATGCCACTCAGGGAATGTGTAGGCACGCAGATCGAGAATGAACAGTAATATTAGCAACATGTCTGATAGTGAAGAACTGCAAATATACAATTGCGGGACTACCTGATGTTTGTTTTTAAGTTAGAGTTGAAAATCTTTGCCTTTTCAATGCGGATCGACTAGCTGCAGGATTACATGATCTGTGAGTTGAACAAAAAGAAATATTTGGCTCCGCAATGAAGAAGTGGGTTCTGCATCTAATGAACAAGTGTAACTCCTAACTGTTGGTGCGACATGAAGATAAAGTCTTAGCCTTAATAAAACTTTGAAACACCATAACGGTAATTCCGAAGACGTGGTCACACACGTATAAGAGAGCAGTGCGTGTTTCGTTCATGGAGGTTGTTCTTTCGTCAGCTCCCCAATGATGACGAATTTCAGGTCAGATTACAGATGTAGGAATCATAGAATCAGCAACTGTACGCCCCGACCAATTTCTCACAACATTTTAAGTGGCGTACCGATTATAAGTGAACTAGATGAGTTAGCATCCTTGAAAGAAGTCTGGGAAAAATATTTTGCCATTTAGTACTTGAGATTGATGTGTCAGGAGCACCGCCTCACAGAGGTGTTCACAAGCGCAAACTGAAAGCTTACAAAATAACTGTGACCGATTGCCCATGTACTTTTGCTCTGTGTCACTACTGCAACTGACTGTTTTCCAGAACTTCATGACACCTTATATTAAAGGCATGGTACAACATTGCACACCGCAAGTCAATCAGTGTCGCCTATGGGTTAATTGTTACGTATTCCTGATATCGCAAGACTAACTGGCATTCCGCGGTCTCAAGGGTTAATTGGGTTTGCCCACTTGTGATTTTTAGTCTTGATGGTTTCCTGAAGAGTCATCCTACACAACTCACCAGAGGATCTGGATTAATAAATTGAAACAACGATTTCCACGTGAAATTCGAGGTGTCTCAGCTGAGTGCAGCGCTTAATGGAGAAATTCAATGGTAGATTGGATGATACTGGATGAGTGCATATAAGAGAAGACGCTACATGTAGAACAACTCTATTTTGAAAAATTGATCATTTGAATTATTTTCTCGAATTTTTTGCGACTTTATTGGTTTGTAAAAAATTATCTTTTCTTCTCGCCCTGTGGCATCCGAAACGTGTAAAGTACATCAACATCAGTAGAAGAACATCAGCCAAATTTGAGAAGGTGAAATGGAGAAACAGTCTCAGATGTTCCTTGTTCGTATACGATTCCTAATCCCATTGGGGAGGATGTAGAAAGAACTTTCTGTGTTCCACCAAGTGTACTGCATTAATTCTCGGGTGAAATATAACATCTCGAGTCTAGCCTGTCAACGCGAAGGAGAGACGTCCTGCTGAGGGCGGCGAGCCTTTTATCACTTGGAAGGCACTGCCCAGATCGAGCACTGCAGTCAAAGGGTCAAACGATAGCTCGAAGCAGCGTGGAAACAGTATCGCGGAGACACTAAACCTTTGCGCTTGACTGCAATTTACGCAGTAGCAAACTGCAGAGATGCCCTATGTCCGGCGATGCGCCTAAAGGTCAAGAAAAAAATTAGGAATTTTTGGCTTTACAATGCATTTCATCTCTTTTGTTTATACGTTTAATTTAATAAAAAAAGGGTCAAATGGCTCTGAGCACTATGGGACTTAGCTGCTGAGGTCACCAGTCCCCTAGAACTTAGAACTACTTAAACCTAACTAACCTAAGGACGTCACACACATCCATGCCCGAGGAAGGATTCGAACCTGCGACCGTAGCGGCCGCGCGGTTCCAGACTGCAGCGCCTAGAACCGCTCGGCCACCCCAGCTGGCTTTAATTTAACCCAGTCTAATTTAGTAACATAGTGCCCCAGATATAGAAACATTAATAAGGTAACAAAACAGAAAAAACACCATATTATAAAAAGTGGGCGAAAATTCTTAGACATGTTTCCACTGAAGGAAAATATGTAACTACGTTTAAAGGTAAAGAGGAAAATAACAAGTCGTTATAATTAAAGTGCAGCTACTCACGTAGGTCCCGTGCGGGCTGTAATTATGGCATGGCAGCGAAACTTGGAAGCTCTTCTAACACGTTGATACGGAACCACTTACGCTGGACAACAATTAGTTCCAATTTTGGCCACCATGTGCAAGTCTGGCGCTATGAATTCAAGAAATATATAGAGAAATGTTTTCATATGTAATGGAATAGGAACAGGATGTGGTCAGAAAAGATCAAACAAGTGAGAAAGGCGTAATGTTGATTTTATTATTAACCACCGTTTATACAATTTGCTCAGTATGAACACCAGAGGCATCGACGAGATGCTATACAGCGCCAGATTTGCAACGGGTGGCTAAACGAAAAATTATTTTACCCAGTATGAATTGGTATCAACGCATAAGCATACCTACCATGTTTCGCTGCCATACGATAATTACGGCCCACACTGGACCTCTGCCAGTAGCTGCACTTTAACTACAACGTCCCGGTACTACCGTTAGCGGTAAACTTATACGGTTATTAAAAGTGAGCCATAACGAAAAAATGCTTCCTTGGAAGTTAGGTGATGCAAGTTCGTAATTCAGGGCACACGTACAGTTTATAATATATTTAACTAGATCCTACAGGCGAAATTCGTGGATGAATTATCGAGTGTGTACGTTCAAGTAAATTACCCGCCTCACGCGTTAAGTTTCAGAAAAAATGTACGTGCCTTCCCCTTAAACACAGCGTCATATCTCGGAATACAGTTTCAAAATTTAGAGCTTCCGCGACGACATATTGCACTCTTGAAAGGAAAATAATTATCGGACGTATTTATTAGAGTTAGAAGTTTTAATTAGTGTGATTTCCTGTTAATTCGAGATTGTTGGCAGAGTGGGGTCGGATGCTACGGAAATTGTGGGATTTGCCGGCTTATCTGGCGTCATTAAGCGTCGCCGCCGCCGTCGCCCCCGGCCGCCGGAAACCGGAGTCCGCTGGCGGCGTCGCTTCTTCCCAGCCGCCGCGCGCCAGCCCGGGGAACCACTAGCCAATGTTTCGCACCTGTGGAGCTCCATTTCTCAATTCATTTATTGGACCATTTCATGTCATTTGAGTCTGTGTCGTCGGGTAGTTTACATCTGTGCAAAAGAAGAGTCACTGAGCACTTTTACCTTGTACATTTATTTATTTACTGGCGTGAATGGCTTTTGTTACCAGTTTTCAGGTAGGTGGATGGTAAGATTGGCCTCACAAAATGGAATCTAATATATTTTCATAGCCTTAGCAGCCAACCAATAACCCCAATTCTCGAGAGGGGAGGTGCTGACGGGCGGAATGTTGCTGAACCACAAGTTTAACAAGTAGTGCTTGCTGAATACTAAGACGAATTATTTAATGAGAAATGGAAAGAGTGGTAGAAGCCGAGCTAGAGGACGATCAGTTTGGTTTCATCAGAAATGTAGCAAGATGCGTGGCAATACTGACGCTGCGTCTTACATTACATGACAGATTTAGAAAAGGCAACATAAAAAAGAAGTATTTGTGAGTTTGGACAAATCGTTTCACAATATCGAGTGGAATAAGCCTTTTGAAATTCTAGAAGAAGTAGAGATAAAATATAAAATACAGGGAACGAAAGGTTATCTCTAACTTGTGCAAAAGCCATACTGCAATTGTAAGAGCCAAAAGACACGAAATGATATCAGTAGCTAACCTCCCCCATCCTCAATGTTATTCACATTCAGCAAGCAGAAAAGGAAACCAAAGAAATTATGGCAGAATAAACTAAAATTTTGAGATTTGCCGATGACTTTGTAATTCTGTTAAGAGTTGGCAAAGGAGTTGGTAGGTCAGTTAAATGTAATGGAAAGGAGGTTATAAGATGAACACCGATAAAAGTAAAAAGGGAAATGCAGTGTAGTCGAATTAAATCAGGCGATGCTGGGAATTATATTACGGAATGCAACAGCAAAAGTAGTAGACAATTTTGGCCATTTAGACACAGGACATGCACCTCTTCTGTAAGATTGGATGATGAGAACATCCTCTGGGTAAAACATTCCGGAAGTAAAACACTCCCCCATTTGGAGCTCCGGGCGGGAACTACTGAGGAGCGTGTTGCCGACAGGAGAAAGAGAACTGGAATTTTACTAATCGGAACTGGAATGACAGAGAATCTGAATTAACTGAAGCAAAGAATTCAACGTTAAATTCGAGGTGTCTCGGCCGAATGCAGCACACAATAGAGATCCCTTAATTAGAGAGAACGGTTAGAGAATTTAAAAAGGAAAATGGATACAGTGGGAAATGAATATAATGGGAATGGATATAACAGGATTTAGTGAAGTGCGGTGGCAGGAAGAACAGGAATCTGGTCAGCGTTATCAACACACAGTGAAACAGTGGTAATTCGTGAGTAGATGTAATAATAATAACAATAGAAATTTAGGGTTCTAAGAACAGTGTAGTGAACGCATTACAGCAGGGAAGATACACACGAGATGGGTAGAACGAATAACTAATGAGGAAGAACTGAACCGAATTGGGGAAAAAAGAAATTTTTTCGCACAACTTGACTAAAAGAGAGGATCGATCGACAGGGTTCATCCTGAGACCTTCAATTTGGTAATGAAGGGAAAGGTGGGGGGTAAAAGTTGTAGAGAGAGACCAGGGCTTGGACAGAGTAAGGAGGTTCGAATATTGATGAAGGTTGCAGTAGTTATTCGGAGAGGAAGAGTCTTGCACAGAATAGAGTAGCGTGGAGAGCTCCATCAGACCAGTCTCAGGACTGAAGCCGGGAAAACCTAAATCTGGATGAACGGCTCGCTTTGACTTCCCACTCATCTAGTATGCAAGTTCAGTGTCTGAACCAATGCGCCACATGGCTCAATTGACGATTATATGTTGTAATGACGTACATAGCAACATCTCTAGTGAAGGGTCAGTTTGTGTGTGTTTTTCTGTATATTTAAAATTCCTAGGTACGGATGTTATCAGTTATGAGGCATGTCATTCCGGATATATAAGATTTGGATGAAAAGTAGTTGCAGCACTGACGTATCGTGAGGGATGTGCGTCAAATGGCATGTGCGCTGTCTATAGCTGACAGCAGGACAGTTGAAGTAGTGTAAAAAAAAAAAAAAATGATCGTGTGGCAATGATGGGTGGGGAAGCCCATCTGGGGAAGCTCGGCCGCCGGATTACAAGTCTTATTTGAGGTGACGCCACATTGGGCGACTTGCATGTCGGTGATGGTGAGGACAAAAAAACACCAACTCCACGAGCGGAGGAAATCCCCAACCCAGGTAGGAATAAAACCCGGGCCCGCTGCATGGTAGGTACGCATGTTGACACTCAGCAAAGCAGGCCGACTGAAGGAGGGCAGTGAGCGGCGACGGCCGAGTTGTCAGGGCGTCCCACATCCAGAAGAAAGCGACCACTCCTTCTGGCTCTACATCGCACCCTGCTTCGTAACAATGCACAATTCCACACGGCGAACCCCGTGCAGGATGTCCTGTGTACGTGGGGATGGGAAATACTGGAAAATCTACCATATTCACCCGATATGAGTCCGTGCGATTGAGACCTGTTCGCCAAACGTGCAACAATACAAGAGAGGACGCGTACCGTGCCATAGGGCGGTCCTTGCGAGGCATCGACAGAGATGGACGCGCTGCCGGTGTACGACACCTTCCATCTGTGTGGGGGAAGGAGATCGAGACACGAGGCGATTTTATTTAACGGTATGTAATCCGGTGAACATCTGTCGGCTAAGTCTGGTATGAATTATAACAAGGTTGCCATTATTTTTTCTCCAACCCATGTAGGTTGTTCACATAAGTTAGCGTGTAGTAAAAAAGTAGGCTGAGAAAAACAGCGCTATGCAACTCAGAAACCCTGCCTTCTAGTTTCTCATGGTCTAACGGGATAAATATAGCTACTTATTGTGGGAAAATCTGAAAAGAAGAGAATCGGTCTGAAATATGTTAGCGAAGGATGTTAAAAATGGATTGTTTAGGTAAGAAATGAAGAGGTTGCTTTTAATATCGATGAGGAAAGGAATATGTGAAAATCACTAACTAGAAGTAACAGGCACATCAGCGAATAATTTGCGTTGTGCTAGAGTGGATTACACAGGATGTAAATGATACTGATTACCGCCTATCACTGTGGTGTACGTAACGTCGAGACGAACAAATTGATATAGGACATTTGTGGTCTATCAAGCCGGGAAATAGCCTCAAATTCGCCTATGTAAGCCACCAAACGCATAGCGCATGTGCGTTGCGCGAGATATTGCCTAAAACCGTCCTTGAATATTAAAAAATCCTTGACCTTACACTTACAGAATGTAAAATGGGCTTATATACATTTTACCTTAGAATAGTGTGAATTTGAGTAGCATAAAATCAACAATTGAATCGTTTTTGTTGTGTAGCCTTCTCGCAACGCAAGTACTGTGCTTGTAAGGGATAAATTAACTACGAATTGTAAACATCAATAGTTTAAGGATAACGTCTACTAAAGTCTTTCTCTTTCATTATCTTCACGGGAAAGTATAATTAATATTGTTGACGAAATAGACGACTAATCCGGTCGCGTAACAGAGATGGAGGACACTGAAAATCTCGTGCGGCACGCTTGCGCTGTGCACCATCTTACCAAAAGCATCCCGACATCGCAATGTGGAATAGACCCCTGCATGTCAATATAAAAGGAGGAGGGGAGAGTTGTGTTGTCAGCAGAGAAACAGGTACAGCAGAATGGGTCGGTAGAGAGAATTCGGGGAATCGGAATGTTGACTAGTCATCGAATGTCGGCTGAGTACTGAAGCCACAAGGGACATTTCAACCATTCTAAAGCTGACAAAGTTGACTGTTGCTCATGTGACTGTGAAGTAGACACGCGAAGCAACAACGACAACTAAGCCAAGTGGAATGACCATATAAAACGGGTAGTGGGAAAAGCAGACACAAGACTGATTCATCGGAAGAATCTTAGAGAAATGTAACTCATACACGAAGGAAGTGGCTTATAAGGCGTTTGTTCGCCCGATTCTTGAGTATTGTTCATCTACCTGGGATCCCTATCAGGTAGAAAAGACAGAGAAGATCCAACGAAGAGCGGCGCATTTCGTCACGGGATCGTTTAGCTGGCGAGAGAGCGTTACGGAGATGCTAAACAAACTCCCCTGGCAGACGTTACAAGAGAGACGTTGTGCATCACGGAGAGAATTACTACTGAAATTTCGCGACAGCACTTTTCAGGTGGAGTCAAACAACATATTACTTCCCCCCGCATACATCTCGCGTATTGACCAAGAGGAGAAAATTCGAGAAATTAGAGCCGACAATCATTCTTCCCACGCACTATTCGCGAGTGGAACAGCGTTGGAGGGATCAGATAGTGGTACCGAAAGTACGCTCCGCCACATACCATTAGGTGGCTTGCGGAGTATGATGTAGACGTAGAACAGGCAGACGTCATGTACTGACGGAGACGAACAGTCGAACACTGCGGAGGGTAGTTGTACAAAATCTGCGGAAAGAGCCACTCGTGAATTCCAAACTGCTATCAGCATTCGAGCTACCACAGTGCTGAGGTACAATGATACAGCACCTTCTGTAGTCAGCGCTAAGTCACAATTGAAAGGAAGAAAGATTAGGATTTAATGTTTTTTTCCCTCAAAGCCCTCCCTTGCGCTCTCCAAAGGTGCCTTCGTCGGCGAACTCCAGTACTTTAGTTAAATGCAAACGTAAATGTCACGTTCAGACAAAGGCAAAGAGCGATTAATAATTTTCTCACATTGACAGCAATAAAGAACGTAATCGATAAATATCTGATATGAAATGAAATTGTAAATGTTCCTCAGAGTCCATCTGCCGTGTCAATAATTTCTTGTTGAGAACTGAAACCTTCATGATGTGTAGCAAGAACAGGAAGTGTATTTCTTCATAATGCAAATTTTTATACGAATATCTTGACATATTCATCTTCTTAAAGTGAAATTACGGAACGACGGACAAAAAATAATTGGCAGCAGATGGTCGAATTGATAGTCCGTCTTAAAAGTTTAAAGATGGAAAAAGAAAATATTCACTGGACGCTGTATGAAAATAATAATCGTTATCAAAGCATGATAAATGAAAGACGGTAATGTACCAGAATGCTGCCATAATTGTTAATTGCTAGATGTTTTACATTAGCAACATGTCTATTTCGGCATTATCGCCATCTTCACGTTATCTGCAACTAAATACGCTTTCTTAAAAGTTGTCACATTTATAACTAATAACAATTTTGTTTTATTGTGTGCTATTACTTTCTACCTTATTTCCCGTGGCGCTGTCGCTCTCTTATAATTTTACTTCAAAAATGGCTCTGAGCACTATGGGACTCAACTGCTGAGGTCATTAGTCCCCTAGAACTTAGAACTAGTTAAACCTAACTAACCTAAGGACATCACAAACATCCATGCCCGAGACAGGATTCGAACCTGCGACCGTAGCGGTCTTGCGGTTCCAGACTGCAGCGCCTTTAACCGCACGGCCACTTCGGCCGGCTATAATTTTACTGTTGCATAGGTCATTTCCAACTGCAGCCAAGTTTTTAAATATTTATTTTAATCTCTATTAATTGCTGTTGTTCGCAGATGTAAGCTAGGTCTTTTATCGCGTGTATATGCTGTTGTGGTTTTGACAGCTACGATTGACTGCTAATCAAGTGATGCTGTACGGTTATAGTTTTTTTTATTTATTTGTCTATGTACCGTAATTATCTATGGCGTGGTATTATAATCTTTGTTATGTTTTTGCAGTGGGTTTTTATCTGTGTTTTTATTTTATACGACTAACGCGAATCGAACTGTATGCTATTAAATGAAATTATCCAGAAATTTTTTATGTTTTAGGTCCGTTTGTTCGTTTAATATGGAAGTAAGCACTAGCACATGCTAAAACAAAATTGTTATTAGTTATACTGTTACAACTTTTAAGAAAGCGTATTTAGTTGCAGATAACCTGAATATGGTAATAATACAGAGATAGGGCTATTGCTAACGTAAAACATCTAGCAGATAACAATTATACCAGCATTCTGGTAAATTACCGTCTTTAATTTATTATGTCATTGCAAGACATCTACCATGCTACGGGCCCAAGAGAAAATAAATTGTTATCGAAGCACTTCATCCAAAACGTTTTTCTGTGGATAGCAAAATAATCGTCTTCTAAATAAAAAGCTCCTGCCGGAAATATGAAATAAAAAATAGCATAAACTGGCAGCAGAAATTCTGGCTGACACTCGAAGTAGATCTTCACCTCCAGAGTTTACATCCTGCTTGAAAATAAAATGTACCTTAAAGAAAGGAAAAATAAGTTTCTTGCAGCTGTTCCACAGGTCCAGTCTTAGGCAGTGTCATTCAGTAGACCAGATTCCTGTCCTCAACACAAAAGAAGACATCTATTGGAATGTGTACTCCACCAAGCAAGACCAGAACACTCTTGAGGCAAGTTGCCTACTTCTATTTCTTGTCAGTGCTCTCCTAATAAAGTGTTACATAACAAAAAAAAATCTCAGCACATGGAGCATAGAGAAGTAAATAACGCCTTTGCGCAGCACATTAGATCACGAAATCACGTTAATTGAAAAGTAGAGAGAACAGAAAAGGAAAAGTGGAACAAATAAATTATAGATCCATATCACCATACGCTTTTTGCAATGACATTTTCAGGAAATTTCCAGAGGTTTCGTTACATTTCTTCCTTGTTTGTTTCTTATCGTCATCATTCCACAAAAATTACAAGAAATCCAATTTATCAGACGTTTTTGGGAGAATACTGCGTGAATTGTGTCTCCCATTATCCAGGTCGTACCATATTTGTTTGCTTTGGGGTAGGCATTCCATGGTGGTATGATGGCGTCTGACACTGTGATGTCATGCATAACGACTCTGTTTATAAATTGCACCATGTCTCTTGCAGTGTCCAAGATGATACGAAATTTACGGTATATAAATAGGTGTTCGATTGTCTCCTCTTCAGCACAAATGTCGCAGTAACTTGATCGGAGTAGGTGAGTTGAAGACAGTTTAGAGATTGTCGGAATAGTGCGATTTATCACGTTGCGCGCACGCACCCAGATAGAACCTAGGAGGCTAGATTTTTCCACACAGTCTTCCACTTGTGTTGCGGCAGTCACAACTGCCATTTATTCCCGACTGGACAGCCACGAAGTACGGTATCGATGTCGTTCACTCAGTTCCCTCTCAGGTAGCAGATGTCAAGTTAAACCCGACGCACAAAGTTGAGCGCATAGGGGCTGTTGCTGATTTGGACTGGGGCATCCAGTGATTGTGGCCGGAATTTATGAAATAATGATACCGTTGGACTGTAAGGACCTTTTTCAATCACTAACTTGGTGCGTTTGATGAAAAGCGCCGCCATTTAGCTTGTAAGTCTATTAAGCCCAGTCCACCATCTTCGAGACTCAGGGTGCAAGTTCGCTTGGGGGAGACTTTGAAGATGTTCCCTCTGGACAACATCCGATATATGGCCTGTTTAATTGCACGTTCTATTTGTTTGGGCACTGGCAGAATATGAGCCAGATATCACACCTTGGCTAGTATATAGATGTAAATTATTGCCATTCTTTCGTGAAGTCACAAGGCCATGACCGAGTGCATTTTGGCTACCTGCCTTTTCAGGATTGACAGTCGCCCCTGTTGCCTTTCCAAACTGGCGGAGTACAATGTATGGCCTGTCCACGGTCGCGGCTGTTCTGTGAAAACTCCGAGGTCATCGGCATAAGAGCTACAAATCAGCCGGTCATTGCCCATCTTAATCCTCCGGAATTCGTGGGGTATACGTCGGAGTAGTGTTGGCAGAATATAGTCTCTTGTTGAATTTTACAGCGTAATCCCACGACTATGTAACTTGGAGCTCCATTTTGTGGTGTAGAGTACTCGGAAGTTATGAAGCAAGCTAGACACAGAGGCAGTCTCATCAGCTTCGAATGTGCCACTAGTATTATTTCAATCCTTGGATGACGAATACTAAGGAAGGAAGGAAGATGACGATTTTAGATCCCATCGACAGCAAGGTCATTAGGGACGGAGCAAAATATCAGTTTTTTTTTTAATGATGAAGAAGGATATCGGCCGTGTCCTTTGAAAGGAATGATTCGTGCATGTGCCTGAACCGAATTAGGGAAATGAGATAAAGCACAAATCTTGGTGGCTAGGCGCGGATTTGAACCGTCGTCCTTCAGAATGCGAGTCCAGTGCGCTAACCGCTGCGCAACCTCGCTCGTTGATGGCACTGACACACACAAAGTGTTCATCGTAAGAGCTCTGCCAAGATTAAACATTCACAAAAGAACCTATGAATGATTCTACTGAGTTTACAGCTGCCCCAGGAGATGTAATTCCAGGCAAAACAACATACCGTGTGCTAGACATACAGCCGTGTGTTGCTCGCCTCCTCTCCCCCCCCCCCCCCCCCCCCCCCCGCCACACCCGCACTGACATACACACGAAATAACATAGACCGACTCGTTTACTGTGGAGTCATAAACATCGAGACTGGACCAAGACTGTATGGAGGAATGCACTTTCCACAGGTTTCTAGGGAAACTCTCGCCGAACATTCCTGTGCAGGGAAGTGACAACTCATACAATCACATTCACGTCGCGGAAAGAAAATTGTTTGGCAGTGATGCGGGACTGTCATCGGAGGGCATCAGTTTGGTTGTTCACACTGAACTTCAAATGGTGATTGAATAAATAGTGCTAATTGCTACAGGCACATAATTGACGTCGTTTAACCAAGAGAGGGAGTTTGCAAAGGTGGAGTTAATTCGGTCTTTTCTCCAAGGGAAAAAATATCCGTCCTCATGTAGTTGCTCCGGTGAACCAATTAGTTGGAGATGAAGATATCCACTCCGAGGAGTGGTCAGTGCCGAATCCTATAGAATATGTTTGGGATTCATTGGGCAGAGGAGATCTGTTCACAGTTACGCAAGAGCTTCCTCGGCAGTGGACCAATATCCAGGTTTAACTACCGAGGGGAGACCACGACTCTGAGATCACAGATTTACTTCAAACTTTGTACACCTTTAGTAGGCCATTAAAACAACATAATGTCGAAGTAGTAGGGTGAACTACTCTGTCAATTCCGAGAAAATCGCAATGTTAGTGGTCCTGGTAGTCAAGTGGTTAGAGTTCAGGCTTCGAAAGACGAACTTTTATGCGGCGGCGGGCTGGCACGGTAGCTCAGCGTGTTCGGTCAGAGGGCTGGCTGCTCTCTGTAATAAAAAAAAACTGAGGGAAAGGATAAACGATGAACTTCAACGGGTGTCTTGTGACGTTCGTCCCGACCAAATGCAATAAACGACACCGAACGAAGTGATCCATTAAAAAAAGTGGTTGGAGTTCATGTTTCGAAAAACATACTTGTATGAGGCGGCGGTTCGAGTCCCGCTGAAGTAATTTTTAATCTATATTTTTTTTATCACTGGTCATATTATTTAATTTATGTGACATTTGAGAGGTAATATAAATAAAGAAACCACATGTATCTGCATGAACCTTCAACATCGCAGCGCGTCAGCAATCGTTGCTTAATATGTTAAAAAACTAAAAACCCACCTCTACTGCGAAGAAAGCACCTAGTGTTAAGTGTTAACCCAGGTTTCGCCGTATATAGCCGGCCGTGGTGGCCGTGCGGTTCTAGGCGCTCAGTCCGGAACCGCGCAACTGCTACGGTCGCAGGTTCGAATCCTGCCTCGGGCATGGATTTGTGTGATGTCCTTAGGTTAGTTAGATTTAAGTAGTTCTAAGTTATAGGGGACTGATGACCACAGATGTTAAGTCCCATAGTGCTCAGAGCCATTTGAACCATTTTCGCCGTAGATAACTACACCTTCTTCAGAACAACAATAAAACCCACAAGTACCTATGAAGACCTTTGTCAATGATTAAAAGAACACCATACCTATACATTAATAAACGAAAAAGAAAAGGAAAACACAAACAGTACATATGTACAAAGTCAAAACCACTACTTAACTTAATGGTATACGCTCCAGTGTGAGGTGGAGCGTATATCATTAAGTTAAGTAGTCATTTTGACTTTGTACATATGTACTGTTTGTGTTTACCTTTTCTTTTTCGTTTATAAATGTATAGGTATGGTGTTCTTTTAATCATTGACAAAGGTCTTCATAGGTACTTGTGGGTTTTATTGTTGTTCTGAAGAAGGTGTAGTTATCTACGGCGAAATCTGGGTTAACTCTTAACACTAGGTGCTTTTTTCGCAATAGAGGCGGGTTTTTAGTTTTTTAATGTATCTGCATGACGTTTTAATGAATTTCATGTTACTTGACTGCTTACTATTTTTAAGTAAATTTAATTATTAGAACGAACATATTTATAACTGTCGACAAGTAAATGAAGAAACGCATACAGTTTTCCTGAAAATGTATGCCTGTCATGATTTGCAAAATCCCTTATACATGCAATCTCGTAAGGTACTCGGAACTAATTTGCATCTCGTCGCTTCGAGCTGCATATACAGTGGCAGGCTCCATTTGGCAGTTAACCTGCGCAGCGGTGAGCCGTTGCTAACGCAGCAAGGGCGAATAGTGTAGGTGCAAATTTTTTAATATCACAGAATTTACGATTGTACTACAAAAATTAAAGTTTGGGCGGGAGTCGAACGGTCGCCTTATATACGTGCGACTTACGAAGCTCGACCCTTAAGCACTTTTTTTTTAATAATCTCATTTTGTTCGTTACTGTTCGTTAGATGTGTTCGGGGCGGACGTCCCATGACGCTTGTTCAAGTTCATCATTGAGCTACCGTGCCGGCAACAACTTGGGCACCATGACCTCTAACGTCCGGTAACCACGCACAGATATATCTGTTACATAACAGACGCGTAAACCTTCTCTTGCGACTTTCTCGGAAGTGCCAGAGTAGTGCACCTTACTTGTTGCACATTATGTTGTTTCAGTGGCCTACTAAAGGTGTGCAATGTTTGAAGTAAATCCGTGATCCCAACGTCGAGGTCACCCCTTGTACGTCAGATAGAACAGGTTCGTCTGTTACCGTCCCTGTGTGACGTCTAGGGGCATCTACCTTTCCTATCACCTGTTCTGATGTTCAGGAAACTGCTTCCAGATTTTGGTGCTTCTCTGTTCTCTTTAGAACCCTTATAATCACACTATTTTGCAAAAGTTAGTGATGCTTGGTCTTGTTCGGTTCACTATTATTTTCGAGAAATACTCCGAGGATATTTTATTATTCTTAACTTAAAGGAACTAATTTGGCTACATCTACATCTGCAACCTGCAAATCCATCTTCCGATGTGTGACGGAGGATACGTTGGTACCATTATCGCTTCCCCATTGCCATGTTCCATTAGCGACTGGTGGGTGGGAAGAACGGCTATTGGAAGCCTCCGTAAGAGCTGTAATTTCTCTGATTTTCTCGTTGAGGCCATTTTTCGATATATATGTTTGAAGAAATAATACGCTTTACTACATTTCTTGGAACGTAAGCTACCGCAGTTTCAGTAGTAAACCTCTCCGTGATGCACAACGCTTCTCTTGTAGCAACTGCTGTTTGCTGAGCATTTCCATAACACTCACGCGCAAACTAAACGATTCGCTAAGTAACCGCAGAGCTCTTCGTTATATCTTCTCTGTCTCTTCTATTAAACGTCCTTATAACATTCGTAGGCCGATGAGCAATAATCAAGAATCGATCGAACGACTGTTTCGCAAGCTATTGTATTCTTAAATGAATTATGTTTCCTTAAGATCTATCCAATGAGTTGCGCTCTGATAACTGATTCTCTTACAACTTGTTTTATGTGGTCATTCCAGTTTAGACAGCAGCGGATTGTTAATCCTAGGTATTTAATGGCTGTTACTCCTCCCATTGTTTTATCACCAACGGTGTAACTGAATGGTAATGGGCTTCGCCTATTTGTGCTCAATTACATTTATTGCCTTCTGAGTCAGCTGCGTGTCCCATCGAGAAATCATGCTGAGTTCTATCTCTTAGGAAGTCCTGTATGAAGTTAGAAATTTAGTTCGATATCCCATTTTCTTATACTTCGTTCACCTACCGTTAATGTGAAACTGTATGGAATGCCTTTAATGTTGACATACGTAAGGTAGTATGAGTAATCCACTAAATTACAGACCCATATCGTTAACGTCGATATGTAGCAGGATTTTAGAACATATATTGTGTTCGAACATTATGTTTTGCCTCGAAGAAAACTGTCTATTGACACACAGTAAACATGGGTTTAGAAAACATCCTTCCTGCGAAACACAACTAGCTCTTTATTCACATAAAGTGTTGAGTGCTATTGACAAGGGATTTCCAAAAAATGGTTCAAATGGCACTGAGCACTATGGGACTTAACATCTGAGGTCGTCAGTACCTAGAACTTAGAACTACTTAAACCTAACTAACCTAAGGACATCACATACATCCATGCCCGAGGCGGGATTCGAACCTGCGACCGTAGCAGTCGCGCGGTTCCGGACTGAGCGCCGAGAACCGCTCGGCCACCGCGGCCGGCTCAAGGGATATCAGATCGATTCCGTATTTATGGAGTTCCGGAAGGCATTTGACACTGCACCACACAAGCGGCTCGTAGTGAAATTGCGTGCTTATGGAATATCGTCTCAGTTATGTGACTGTATTTGTGATTTCCTGTCAGAGAGGTCACAGTTCGTAGTATCTGACGGAAAATCATCGAGTAAAATAGAACTGATTTCTGGCGTTCCCCAAGGTAGTGTTATAGGCCTTTTGCTGTTCCTTATCTATTTAAACGATTTGGGCGATAATCTGAGCAGCCGTCTTCGGATGTTTGCAGATGGCGCTGTCGTTTATCGACTAATAAAGTCATCAGAACAAACTGCAAAACGATTTAGAAAAAATATCTGAATGGTGCGAAATTTGGCAGTTGACCCTGAATAACGAAAAGGAACTCGTTAAACTTCGGTTACACGATAAATCAGTCTAATCTAAAAGCCGTAAATTTAACTAAATACCTAGGTATTACAATTATGAACAACTTAAATTGGAAGGAACACATAGAAAATTTTGTGGGGAAGGCTAACCAAAGACTGCGTTTTATTAGCAGGACACTTAGAAAATGTCACAGACCTACTAAGGAGACTACCTACACTACTCTAGTCCGTCCTCTTTTAGAATATTGCTGCACGGTGTGGGGTCCTTACCAGATAGGACTGACGGAGTACATCGAAAAAGTTCAAAGAAAGGCAGCACATTTTGAATTATCGCGAAATATGGGAGAGAGTGTCACAGAAATGATACAGGATTCTGGCTGGAAATCGTTAAAAGAAAGGCGTTTTTCGTTGCAGCGGAATCTTCTCACGAAATTCCAATCACCAACTTTCTCCTCCGAATGCGAAAACCTTTTGTTGGCACCGACTTGCATAGGGAGGAACTATCACCACGATAAAATAAGGGAAATCAGATTTAGGTGTTCATTCTTTTCGCGCGCTATACGAGATTGGAACAATAGAGAATTGTGAAGGTGGATCGATGAACCCTCTGCCATTCACTTAAATGTGATTTGCAGAGTATCCATGTAGATGTAGATGTACAGAGATGAACTGCAGAGTCTTGAGAACTAAGGGAATTCACAAAAAGCGATGTCTGCAGCTATGCCGTCTGCCCGGTTGAAACGAACGCAAGGAGCGGCAGGCGGGTGATGGACCGTAGAATGTGATCAGAGGATGCGATCACTTCCACTACTTGGACAGTATAACTTAGTAAAGACATTCGACTCGATGCCAGAGCTCTGTAGTGGGAGTGAGCCTGTCTGCTACCTGCTGGTGTGGCAGGAATGCAGTAATTATTCTGAAAGCACAGACGCCTCAGGTAAAAGTGAGAAAACGTATGCCGTAAGAAACTTCCTCTCACCGATCTGATTTATATTGACAGGCTGTATAGGACACGACTGGTACCTCAACACACGTAAACAGGAAGACGCAATTCTCAACCGTTTTCGAGAAAATCGAGTTTGGAAATTTTAGACGTCCTAATATTATTTGTATGGTCACTAGTATATAAGGATTCCGAAGCCAAACGAGCAAGCGCTTTGTCCCACAAGCGCGCGGGTACTGGATCGAATCTCGCTGCCGGTACTTTTTTCTTCATTCCCGCTTAACTCTAACAGGTATGCGTTGTACGCCACGAAATAGAGCGATGACCGAGAACCGTTAATGAATATAAACCAAGTTTGTTTTGGAATAGAGACACTGGAAAAACCGTGCACTTCGAAAATTCGGCGTTTAACATATGTGCTGTATGGCTCATTAATTATTGTTTTCTATTTCAACGATCGATATCATTCTGATTCGTGCAGTGCTCCATAGGTTACACATTATACTTGTCACAAACGTAGATGCAATAATATAAATCGAATGACTATACTGATACGATTACAAGTTCTTGTGTATTCTTTTTTATTTCCAATTTTGTTACGAATTTTTTTCTTCTTCTTTCAGAATAACGCTTATGACAGGTATAAGCTGATAATTTGCACAGTTATAATAAACCAGTTGTTATAATTACGTGGGAATAAAAAAAGAAACTCTGTCGGCGAGATTCAAACCAGAGACCTTACGCTTAAAAAACGCTTTAAAAAAACTAAGCGCTAACTCGCTCTGCTGCGAACTCTACAATGCATATACAACGTATAAGGGTACCTAAAATAAACAAACTCGTCTTTCTTGAAAAAGGTTGAGAATTGCATCTTCTTTCTTATAAAGGTTGGAGTCCTAGTCGTGCCCTACACATGCTGTCAATATGAATGAAATCGGTGAAGTGTGGATGGCACGGTATCCTTGTCAATGGCAAGAAGTATTTTTGGATGGGGCCCACATCAGTTCGTCTTTTAGTGATGGCTGCATAAATGTTAGATGCTACCGGTGTGACTGCAGTCAGACAGTTTGCTCTGTTGAGCAACACTACGAACAAACGCTCAGTCTGCTGGCTGCATGCAACAAGCCATTTCGATTGCTGCGGATAGGGCAGCAAATGCTACATCATGGTGGGTTCGCTACTCCTTCTTCAGGAAATTCCACTTGCCATTTATCAGCGGGACAATGCTCGACCATATGTGGAGAGGTGTGTGCAAATCTTCTTCGAAAACTAATGTGCAACACTGCTTATCTGGTCTGCACGTTCGCCTGTTATGTTGTCCACCAAACATTCGTGAGACCCTGTTAGTCGGCAACGATTCAGTCACGATTCTTCAGCAACCACTGTTGTTGATAGGTGGTCTCGTATATAGAAACAAATTCTCTAGTTTGCTATTCAGACAGTCTTTGATTGCATCCCACGACCGTTAGAGGCTCTGAGTGCAGTACGCGGAAGTTTCACATAGTACAGACTTTTCAGAGTCACAGATCGTATTGTCTTCTGTAAGCACAAACTATTGAATTTTGTCATGTAACTAAACTGACTAAACTGTGGCATAAAATTCAGTTTAGAATTATGTATTCTTCTTGTTGCAGTTTCCAAAAACGTCAGAGTGCAATAAACTGTAATTGTCTAATTAACTTACGCCCATAATATATTTTGACGCAGACAGGTCTCCTTTATACCTCACACATACATTTTTAATTCCCGGCGACTAGGATTTTATTCTTTTCTACGGTTAAGAGCTTTTCAGATGCAAGTGATGTCTTTTACCGGGTGTCTCTCCTATAGGTCGTCAGGCGCATTTTCTCTGGTATTTCGACAGATATTGCAATTTAGCTTTTGCAACGTGTACCTGGTGTCATCCTAAATAAATCCTCCTCATTATGTCTTTCATAAGACGCCCAGCGTCGACGGAATTCGTCGGATTGTTTCACGAATGAATGGTTTATAAATCTGAATCCGATAGAGCGCTACTAGATTAGTCTAGTGCGATATTAGTTTTACCTATTTGTATTAACAGGAACAATAAAGCAAGATGAATAATCAGTATTCCAGCAATAAATCTGCAGCACGATTCTGCATGGCGGTAGCAGCCAGCGTGGGCCAGGGCAGTGCTGTCTCTGCTGAAGTACTCGCTATTCCTCGTGTTTTACTGTTCCCGTAATACAAAGCGGTAAAACGAATATCGCACTAATTTGTATTCGCTCTGTCGATTGTGCACGAAAAATTCCACTTTGAAAACCATTTTGTTTGCAACAGGAAACAAACCAGCGCTTTCCATCGAAGCTGGGCGTCTCGTGAAAGACGTGATGGGCAGCATTTGTTTGGGCTGACTCCAGACACACGTTGCAAACACAAAATTGCAAAATCTGCCGAAACACCAGAGAAAAAGCACCTGACGACTCTAGGATCGACACCTATAATTTTCATCCTGAAATAAATAAATAAATACTGTATTTACGTTAGTAAACTGTATATGAATAGGTAGACCAAACATTCGTAATATACGTATAACAACTGATGTGTCACCATGTCGACCTGTGACCGGAAGTTTGTCTAAATTACTCTTGATTCTAATACTACCGTCCGTTTATAGTGTTCGAACATCAGTTTTGATTCTGTAAGAAACTAACCGCTTCTTGAAATTCAAGTGGTGTGCCTTACAGTACTTGCAGCCACTCCCCTGAAATGTGTATATTTGCGATACAACACGTTTTCTCTACAGTTGTTCTTTCAGTGCAGGATTCGATAATATTATTGGATATTTTCATCGACAGCAGATTTGAAGCCGATTTTCGTTACTCTGCAGTCCGCTCTACACCAAGGCAAGCTGACATATGAGGGCCAGTTTCCAAGTGAAGACAGACGTTGGAGAACCCTATGGAGTGACAGAGGCGCTATGGCTCTGTGAGGTCCATTACGTTCTTGAAGTGGCTCCTGCATATTTTCCAGTTCCACTTATCCGCCTTCCAATAGCTCATCGTCTCGGAATTTACTTATATTAAAGTGCTTCCTTTGTTTGTTTACCATACGTTCGCCTGGTTACACGTCACGCCAAATTCCATTCACTTCTAATTCTGGTTACGTGTACGTATTTCACTCAGGTCCGTTTTCCGATCCATTTATTTGTTTTGTTGTCTTCCCTAGTACATTCCAATTGTATCTCTCCCCTAATCGTTCTACAACCGCCCTTATTTTAGTAATCTACATCTACATCTATACTCCGCAAGCCACCTGACGGTGTGTGGCGGAGGGTACCTTGAGTACCTCTATCGGTTCTCCCTTCTATTCCAGTCTCGTATTGTTCGTGGAAAGAAGGATTGTCGGTATGCTTCTGTGTGAGTTCTAATCTCTCTGATTTTATTCTCATCGTCTCTTCGCGAGATATACGTAGGAGGGAGCAATATACTGCTTGACTCTTCGGTGAAGGTATGTTCTCGAAACTTCAAGAAAAGCCGGTACCGAGCTACTGAGCGTCTCTCCTGCAGACTCTTCCACTGGAGTTTATCTATCATCTCCGTAACGCTTTCGCGATTACTAAATGATCCTGTAACGAAGCGCGCTGCTCTCCGTCGGATCTTCTCTATCTCTTCTATCAACCCTATCTGGTACGGATCCCACACTGCTGAGCAGTATTCAAGCAGTGGGCGAACAAGCGTACTGTAACCTACTTCCTTTGTTTTCGGATTGCATTTCCTTAGGATTCTTCCAATGAATCTCAGTCTGGCATCTGCTTTACCGACGATCAACTTTATATGATCATTCCATTTTAAATCACTCCTAATGCGTACTCCTAGATAATTTATGGAATTAACTGCTTCCAGTTGCTGACCTGCTATTTTGTAGCTAAATGATAAGGGATCTATCTTTCTATGTATTCGCAGCACATTACACTTGTCTACATTGGGATTCAATTGCCATTCCCTGCACCATGCGTCAATTCGCTGCAGATCCTCCTGCATTTCAGTGCAATTTTCCATTGTTGCAACCTCTATAACTGAGGAATAATCATCGATTAAGAAATGTAGAAATGATTACAATATAAGCGAATCACAACTGAAGTCAGTCAAGGTGTACAAATACCTAGGTGTAATAATTTGTAGGGATATGAAACATAATAATAACATAAACTCAATATTATGTGAAGCAGGCGGCAGACGTTGGTTCGTTCGTGGAACTCTGAGAGATTGCAGTTCGTCTACAAAGGAGATTGCTTACAAAATAGTCATGCTACCCATCATGGAATGGTGCTCAAACGTGTGGGACCCATACCAAATAAGACTAACAGGGCATACTAAACGTATACGGAGGAGGTAAAAACGAACGTTCGCACGTATATTTGACTCACAGAAGTGTTGAAAAACCCGAATTCGCAGACGATTGAAGCGGATTTTTTTTGAGCCATCAAGCTTATGACTGGTTTGATGCGGCCCGCCTCGAAATCGTCTCCTGTGCCGACTTTTTCATCTCAGAGTAGCGCTTACAACCTACGTCCTCAATTATTTGCTGGATGTATTCCAATCTCTATCTTCCTCTACGTTTTTACCCTCTACAGGTCCCTCTAGTACCATGGAAGTCATTCCCTGATGTCTTAACAGACGTCTTGTTATCATGTCTCTTCTCGTTGCCAGTGATTTCCACCTACTCCTTTACTCTCCGATTCTGCGCAGAGCCACCTCATTCCTTACCTTATCAGTCCACCTGATTTTCAACATTCTCCTGTAGCACCACATCTCAACTGCTTCGATTCTCTTCTGTTTCGATTTTCCCACAGTCCATGATTCATTACCATACAACGCTGTGCTCCAAACGTACATTCTCAGAAGTTTCACCCTCAAATTAAGGCCTATGTATGATACTATTAGGCTCGTCTTGGCTAGTAATGCCTTTTTTTTTGCTAGTGCTAGTCTGTTTTTGATGGCCTTCTTGCTCTGTCCGTCAATGCTTATTTTGATGACTAGGTTCAAATGGCTCTGAGCACTATGGGACTTAACTTCTGAGATCATCAGTCCCCTAGATCTTAGAACTACTAAAACCTAATTAACCTAAGGACATCACACACATCCATGCCCGCGGCAGGATTCGAACCTGCGACCGTGGCGGTCACGCGGTTCCAGACTGTAGTGCCTAGAACCGCACGGCCACTCCGGCCGGCTGATGACTAGGTAGTAGAATTCCGTAACTTCATCTACTTCATGACCATCAATCGTGATGTTAAGTTTTCCGCTATTCTCATTTCTGCTACTTCTCAATACTTTCGTCTTTCTTCGATTTACTCTCATTCCATATTCTATACTCATTAGACTGTTCATTCCACTCAGCAGAAGCCACATTTCGCGAAAGACTACATACAAAGTTTCAAAACCCGGTATTAAAAGAGGAATCTAGGAGTATACTACAACAGCCTGCTGAGCATCGCCATAGGGGCCACAAAGACAAGATTAGTCTCATTGCAGCGCGCCTGCTGTGCATGCATGCATGGATGGTACAGTTGGAAGTACCGTCTGCCATGCACTGCAGAGTACAGATGTAGATATAACAGAGCACACTATTTCCGTATTGCGGAGCAGGCCTGGAGCAGAGTTGTTCGCTGTTCTCGATAAATGGGCTTCGATGTAGGTTTTTGACGTTCAGTTTTTTTATTTATTTTTTTATAGCACTGTTAATCAAACCGCAAGTACACCGTCCAACATCACCTTCGTAGTTATGCTTGAAAACGACCAGTAACGTTCCAAATGGTTCAAATGGCTCTGAGCACTATGGGACTTAACATCTGAGGTCATCAGTCCCCTAGAACTTAGAACTACTTAAACCTAACTAACCTGAAGACATCACACCCGTCCATGCCCGAGGCAGGATTCGATCCTACGACCGTAGAGGTCGCGCGGTTCCAGACTGAAGCGCCTAGAACCGCTCGGCCACACCGGCCGGCTAATAGTGTTCCAGAAACTGACGTAAAAGTGGAACGCACTTTGTAATTATGAGCCTCTTAACAACAAGAAAAAAATAAAGCACACATAAGTTGTAATTCATCTACTATAAAAACATATTTCCACACAATGAAGAATTTTGCGTAAGGAATTCGTGTTAACAGTTAATCCGCTGTGTCATGAGCAGCTTTAGGATGAATGCCACTGATGACGCACGAAACATTGCTCGTTACGCCATTGTAATTATCTAACCGTATGTGATGGACTAAACGATCTATTTACCGCAGGTTTGAAAGTTTCGGTGAAAATGCACAGTGATTAAATTCACTGAAATTTTAAACAGTCAGTGCACGGCGAGAATGTGCGTCATAGTATCATAAGGATTCGAAACGCGTGAAATCAACTTCCCGACGGTGTTAATTAACGCAAAGCGAATGGTAATGCACCGTGTGAATTTGTAAAGAACGAATGAATTTTAACTGTGTTTCATAAATCTTGGAAGACATTATTTGGCATTTCTGTTGATGTTACGCGAAATGTTTAACGACAGTGTGTTCTTTGTGAGAAAGAAAGCCAGACAATGCTATGGACTGCCGGTGCAGTGCATCTGAAGCATCAGCCTCATCACGTAACGGGGTTCTGGCCGGAACAGCACTAGCCTACCACCACCGGTCTTCGTCTCAGATGTCTTCGATCCTGTAACAGCGACCACTAGTTATGCCGGAACATCCAACAGTCATAGAGAATACAGTACAAGCCGTCAATGATGAAGGAAGTGTGTGCGGTGTTAAAGAAGGAAAAAGAAGCTCATCAAGAGAAAGGGCTATTCATACAAGAATACTTTACATCATTTAAGTACAGTTCAGTTGATGAAGCTATGAGATGGACCGTGAAGCCCACTAGGAACGCTCAGTTGGTAATAGCAAAAAAGGCAGATTCAGGGTAGGTAATTCTGTCTCCTACACGTTTTTAATACCGGCAAGTGCAGTGGTGGTGACGCTGGATTTGGAGGTTACGGGGCTCAAATCGAAGTCATCTGCACCTGCCAGGAGCAAATTGTCGGGAGAGATCAGAAATACCTATTTGTAGCAAATAAAGTCCTAAAGACACGTTCTCTAGTCTGAATGGCATCTGACATAGCCCACAGTTGGTTTACATTGATTTTCTTTGATGCTTAGGGGACGTTCGATTTCAGGGCTTTAGCAGCATCCGTGGTTTCATGCTAAAGGTTCTGGTACTTCGGAACAAAATGAATAAAATGGTGGTTTTGCGACAGAAACCACTGGAGCTCAAAGGGTTAAGCGGTCTCTTAACTTCCCACGCACCGACTCGAAGAACGCTTCCTTCTGGCAAGATCCCCATGAGTAGTCCCAGCCTGACATATCAAATAGGGGACTATTTTTCCCAAGAGTCTACCATCATCATCAAACATCGCGGTGGGGAAATACATTACAGTCGCTGTTTGTGGTTTTTCCCTAGCTTTCAGCTTTTCTGCCATACATACATAACTGCTTCACGTTGACTGTTGTTACAAGACCTTGTAAGACAGTCACCAGGAGTGCTGAGCCATAAATACTGTAAAGGTGAAAAGCTTCCGCTCCAGTTCAGGTCTCTCCGCGGATATTCCTCCGACGGGATTGCATCTACTGTCAGTAATACGGCTGATCCCAATACGGCTGGTCCATGCTTCGTGGTGGGATGCGGGAGGAAAGTTGATTAAAGTATGCTCAATTAAATGGCCTTTCCGGGTTACCCCAACATTCAAGAGGTCAAGGTACATGAAGTTTCCCAAGAGGATCTGAATTTCATTACCTCTTGCCTGATTTCTTCCTTCATACGCTTCCGTAGCTGAGCGTTAAGCGTGTCTGACTGGCATGTTGAGGACGCAGGTTCAGTTCCTGGTCTCGCCAGAGTTTCCCCATACTGCATCCAAATGACGAGAGCTGACAGAGGATTACGCGGCGGCCGCTCGGCATTACATGATCCTCTGGGCCTGATCTGCAGGCTACTTTTGGATTTGCCGTACATACACTCCTGGAAATGGAAAAAAGAACACATTGACACCGGTGTGTCAGACCCACCATACTTGCTCTGGACACTGTGAGAGGGCTGTACAAGCAATGATCACACGCACGGCACAGCGGACACACCAGGAACCGCGGTGTTGGCCGTCGAATGGCGCTAGCTGCGCAGCATTTGTGCACCGCCGCCGTCAGTGTCAGCCAGTTTGCCGTGGCATACGGAGCTCCATCGCAGTCTTTAACACTGGTAGCATGCCGCGACAGCGTGGACGTGAACCGTATGTGCAGTTGACGGACTTTGAGCGAGGGCGTATTGTGGGCATGCGGGAGGCCGGGTGGACGTACCGCCGAATTGCTCAACACGTGGGGCGTGAGGTCTCCACAGTACATCGATGTTGTCGCCAGTGGTCGGCGGAAGGTGCACGTGCCCGTCGACCTGGGACCGGACCGCAGCGACGCACGGATGCACGCCAAGACCGTAGGATCCTACGCAGTGCCGTAGGGGACCGCACCGCCACTTCCCAGCAAATTAGGGACACTGTTGCTCCTGGGGTATCGGCGAGGACCATTCGCAACCGTCTCCATGAAGCTGGGCTACGGTCCCGCACACCGTTAGGCCGTCTTCCGCTCACGCCCCAACATCGTGCAGCCCGCCTCCAGTGGTGTCGCGACAGGCGTGAATGGAGGGACGAATGGAGACGTGTCGTCTTCAGCGATGAGAGTCGCTTCTGCCTTGGTGCCAATGATGGTCGTATGCGTGTTTGGCGCCGTGCAGGTGAGCGCCACAATCAGGACTGCATACGACCGAGGCACACAGGGCCAACACCCGGCATCATGGTGTGGGGAGCGATCTCCTACACTGGCCGTACACCACTGGTGATCGTCGAGGGGACACTGAATAGTGCACGGTACATCCAAACCGTCATCGAACCCATCGTTCTACCATTCCTAGACCGGCAAGGGAACTTGCTGTTCCAACAGGACAATGCACGTCCGCATGTATCCCGTGCCACCCAACGTGCTCTAGAAGGTGTAAGTCAACTACCCTGGCCAGCAAGATCTCCGGATCTGTCCCCCATTGAGCATGTTTGGGACTGGATGAAGCGTCGTCTCACGCGGTCTGCACGTCCAGCACGAACGCTGGTCCAACTGAGGCGCCAGGTGGAAATGGCATGGCAAGCCGTTCCACAGGACTACATCCAGCATCTCTACGATCGTCTCCATGGGAGAATAGCAGCCTGCATTGCTGCGAAAGGTGGATATACACTGTACTAGTGCCGACATTGTGCATGCTCTGTTGCCTGTGTCTATGTGCCTGTGGTTCAGTGTGATCATGTGATGTATCTGACCCCAGGAATGTGTCAATAAAGTTTCCCCTTCCTGGGACAATGAATTCACGGTGTTCTTATTTCAATTTCCAGGAGTGTATTTAGCTTATCCGTGATTTCCCTAAATCACATCGGCAAACACAGAGATGGTTCCTTTAAAAGGACGTGGCCGGGCCGATTTCCTTCCGCATCCTTGAAACATGCCGAGGCACCCCATCTCCGACGATCTCGATGTCGGCGCTACATCAAATTCTATCTTCCTTTTTTGTTAATTCTCAGTCTCTATAAATGAATGGCTCATTTCTGTCCCTATCTCAACATTACAGTTATCGTATTTTTTCTGTCTGTCTGATTATCAACAAAAACCCCATATGTGCATCTGGTTCATCTGGACTAGATGACGCTTTCACGATATACCGGTAAGTTTGAGGGTTCTTTTCTAGTCTGTACTGTCTGTATGTTGAAGTAACGCGGGAAAATATTGTGTCATGAGAAATTGCATAGAGCAGGATGTTTTATTGATAATCTGACGTTTCACCAACACGGCTGTATTGCATTAGTAAGGAATTAGCCTCTGTTGTTCCTGGGCGGCATTTTTCGTGGGATTTTCCTTGGCCTATACCAGCGCTGCTTGACATTTGCTATGTACAGGTGTTTATAAAATAGGAATCCAACATCCGCTTAACCTTCGTCTTGTCGAAGTTGTCATGATGCTTGTGGATATAACACGTTTTCACAGACAGAACGTGAGTTTCGGCGAATTTTATACCATATTCTGCATCACCCAGATTATTCTCAGCTACGGTCGATTTCTTCGCCTGTCTCTGTAATTCGTTTGTGTCCAGTGAGCCTGGACTTAACGGATCGTTCTAGCATTCCAATATACGCTAGACTGTAATTGCTTAGCATTCGTTGAACCACTAATGTTGTGAGTGGGCCCCGTTCCTCTTTGGCTGACTTCAGACATTTGCTGATTTTCTTCGTCGGCGAAAGTCCGATAAACGTAATGCATGGTGTATTTACCAAGGAGACGGTCTCTTCCTGCTGCTGTTCAGCTTAGTTCTGAACCAAGTTATGAGAGGATTGGAAAAGGACATAAAATGTATAAAAATTGGAAATTCTTGTTGCAAAATCAAAGTTAACTGCTTTGCCTTAGCTGATGATTTAGCAGTTCTCACCAGAACTATAGAAGGAAGTAAGAACAACATTTAGAACAACTACACAAGAAGGCTGCCCTCCATGTATATATTACGAGAAAGACCTTTACATGAAATTCTGGTCCAAAACGTCAGGGAAGTCTCACTAAATATGGAATATGGGATTATTTTACTGGTACCCTCCTTCACATGCGCTGGACAGAAATGCACACCCAGAAAGAGGCTTCAGACTTCAAACAGTGTACATATTCACATGGGATCTCCATATCAAAATAGCAATAAAGTGTAGTATGAAATTGCGACGTTACAATGCATCTTTTACGCTCCAGAGACCATAGTAATAGTTGGTGGAGAACAGAACACTCTGGAGATGCATAAAATAAAATAAAAAAAACATGAGCGGAAAACTATTAGGAGAATATGTAGCTCCCCACAAGACAATGAAATTTAAATGAAAAGGAGAAAATCTAGCACCATGCACAAGTGACACGTGACTATGGCCACATAGAGTGGATAACTATACACTCGCCAAAAGATTACTCAGCATTAATAATTCAGAGGAGCTCGGAATAATCTGATTAGAAGAAACTCTGGAAGATTTACAAGAGATAAGCATAACAGAATAAATCATAATACACTGTGTAGCCTTTCTGACACTAGTAATGAAGTACAGATTAACGAAGAAGCTTAAAAAGAAGACTGGCAAAAAACGGTCAGAAGAACAAAAAAACATAGTGAATTCGTGAAGAGATTCTGGGAGGTTAAGGAGGCAAAAACAAAACCATAATCCATCTAGGAAGTTTTAACATGCTCCTTAGTGGACAAAACGAAGAAACAAAAGAATAATAAATTACGTTATTGATAGCGGCGGTACATGTAGCTGTAAAAACTCAGTGTTCGTCAAATTGAAAGCAGAGTTGGTACAAATTCAGGATGAAAGGTATTGCGTGGCCGGGGGTGACGATGTTGTGGACGAGAGGCAGAGAGTGGTCCACGACTCGGCTGTGTTCCTCGCGTGGGGCGCAGACAGACAGCAGACAGCAGGCAATGCGACGCTCGCACGAGATTGCTGGCACCTCATCAGGCTGTAGCGTACCCACATCTCTGTCTGCTCCTGCCCGATACGCAGAGGGCTCCGTACAAACATCTCTTTGCAAAAGATTGCTTTCTTCTATTCATACGCTGTACGAATCAGCGCTCCTCCGACGTTTTGACGATTTCACACCTACACTTTGTCTCATTTTGCTCCCTCACTCGTGTTATGCACCAGCTATACAGTCCTCATACCTCATCAGACAACCAGAACACCTTCACCTGTCCCACGTCTCTGTAAACCGTATCCCAAACTCCCCATCATATTCCTCATCTTTTAGTCTCTTCTTCCACCCATTTGTAAAACCTGCTTCTCCTAGCATTGTTATTTTAATCACTTCTTCCTCCGAGAGTTTGAAATCATCATTGAAATCCACCTATCGTACTAGCCATAACATATCTTACACGTCTCGTTCCAAATAGAGATTGGAACCCATACTTTCCTTGTACAGCTGAAGTCCTGCCCACATAATATCCAATCCACCATTTTTCCTGTCTACTTACAATCCTTTCTACCACCTACCACCTATATCCCTCAAGCAGGCTTAACAGGAGGCCTCATCACCATCAGCCCCATGCAACAATAAAATTACACTCATCACCGTCATCCCATCAGACATCTTATGATAACTGTTTTATATTAATTAAAGTCAGTTTGTTTGTGTTTTAATGGTCTCTAATCAACACTCTCAAAGCGCCAACCTGTTAGCTGGAAACTCCACCCAAAAGTGGTTTTCTGGTCTCCTGTTAACTATAGATGTGGGAAATAGGTGTTAGGAGGTGGTTAGGATTATAGCAAGGATGTAAAAGGTGGATTGTTTACGATGTGGGTAGACTTGTAGCTACGCAGGGAATATAACGTGACATTACATCTGTGCAAACATTTAAGATATGCTGAACCTAGAGTGTAATAAAAATCTAGTGGGAATTGGAAATCCGTGCATATTGTGAGCCGTCGCCTCAAGCATTAGGCTTGGAGAGAAAGGAAACCCTCACGCCTGACTCAAACAAGGACTTTCGGTTCTCACAACATATTCATAGCTAATAAACACTGTAAATAAGATTACCTTCTTCCATCTTCTCTTCTGCGGTCTGTTACTGTCTACTAAGTCCAAACCTGTATTTTCTGTCCACACACTAAAATGGCATGCCCATTCCACGAGGGTTTAAATCAGGGGAGTGCAGTAGGTGGTATAGCACTTAGCAGCCCCATCAGTCAAACAAATCAGTAATAGCTTGCACTTTACGTGCTTGAGCATTGTCCTGCAAAATGATGGTCAGTTCCTGCAGAAAGTTTCAGCACTTCTGTCTCTAAGCTGGTCGTAGGTTGTGTTCCAAAAATGAACAGCATAGAGACAGAAGTGGTGACACTTTCTGCAGGACCTGACCATCATTTTGCAGGACAATGCTCAAGCACGTACAGTGCATGGTGTTACTGATTTGTTTGACTGATGAGGCTGCTAAGTGCTATACCACCTACTGCACTCCACTGACTTATGCCCTCGTAAGTTCAACTTTACTTCTAAACTGAAGGAAACACTTCACGGCATTCGTTTCCGAACTGCTACAAATTCGCCGGGCAATTGACCACGCCCCTCGAACTGTCAATACAAGTGGCACTGCTAAGAGTATCGTACGACTTCCACATCGATGGCAACGGGTTGTACACAATGCTGGTGACAACTTTGAAGGTCAGTAAAACTGTAAAACTCGTATATATTTTGTACGAACTGTAAATAAATAGTTGCCACTATTAAAGTTCCAAACCTCGTATATCACAGTTAGTGTTCCTTTCCGAGAAGTATACTTTTAAACAGAAAGCTACAATGAAGTAATAATTTTGTGCCAAATTGATGTACCACTCTGATATTATTCGAATAATTTCTCTCATCATTATTGGCTCCACGCCTGTTTCGCCTGTATCATAACTCCGATGTGCGTTTTCAGCCATTCTTATTGCATATGTGGGCCACTTACTTTTGTATTCCTCTCTTTTCACTCTTACTGCATAAAGTAATATCTGTCTCCTTCTTTCTAGGCTTCCTATATAGTCACTTTTGAATTAATCTTCTATCGATCAAGAAAACTAATTTGTGCCGGTTGAATTTTATACTATCTCCGAATGGAAAGTCACGAAACTGGAACAACCAGCGCCATTGACCTCCTTATCTTCCTTCCGGCGAACATTTTTACGAGATGCCGATCTCCTTGCTATGTGAAAAGTCAGCCAAAGTGAGAGTTTAGCAGTAGCTTCGGCAAGCAATTTTAGTAATTACACACTGCTCAAAAGAACTGAGCAACAGTTGAGGGCTGGGTAGGTTTCCAAATTATATCTTTATCTTTCAGAAATTAACTACAGAAAATCATCATTACATCCTCGATCGTATACATGGAGAGAACTGAAATGTTCGACAGATGTCGAAAACAATGTGGAAACAATAACTCATACCGTCATCCCGGATGCATTTCAATTGGGCTTTGAGAGCTTCAGTAACGTGTATGCCCTCCGTGAGTGTTTATCTCTGTCTGACACATACGTGGTATGCTCCGTATAAGTCTACGGAGGTCACCCTGTGGTATCCGTTTTCATTCGTCAATGACAGCTCATGAGAATTCTTGGAGAGTCTGTGGTGGAGCAGGACGACCACGAACACGTCTGTCGGGCACGTCCCACATACACTGATAAGCCGAAACATTGTGACAACTGCACACCACGAGATGGTTGCCGCCTGGTGGCGTTGCGGGCACGTGACGCGGTACCAAAAGTATACAGGGTGAGTCACCTAACATTACCGCTGTATATATTTCGTAAACCACATCAAATACTGACGAACCGATTCCACAGACCGAACGTGAGGAGAGGGGCTAGTGTAATTGGTTAATACAAACCATAAAAAAATGCACGGAAGTATGTTTTTTAACACAAACCTACGTTTTTTTTAAATGGAACCCCGTTAGTTTTGTTAGCACATCTGAACATATAAACAAATACGTAATCAGTGCCGTTTGTTGCATTGTAAAATGTTAATTACATCCGGAGATATTCTAACCTAAATTTGACACTTGAGTACCACTCCTCCGCTGTTCGATCGTGTGTATCGGAGAGCACCGAATTACGTAGGGATCCAAAGGGAACGGTGATGGACCTTGGGTACAGAAGAGAATTGAATAGCACATTACGTCCACATGCTAACATCTTTTTATTGGTCTTTTTCACTGACGCACATGTACATTACCATGAGGGGTGAGGTACACGTACACACGTGGTTTCCGTTTTCAATTACGGAGTGGAATAGAGTGTGTCCCGACATGTCAGGCCAATAGATGTTCAATGTGGTGGCCATCATTTGCTGCACACAATTGCAATCTCTGGCGTAATGAATGTCGTACACGCCGCAGTACATCTGGTGTAATGTCGCCGCAGGCTGCCACAATACGTTGTTTCATGTTCTCTGGGGTTGAAGGCACATCACGGTACACATTCTCCTCTAACGTACCCCACAGAAAGAAGTCCAGATGTGTAAGATCAGGAGAACGGGCTGACCAATTTGTGCGTCCTCCAGTCCTATGAAACGCCCGTCGAACATCCTGTCAAGGGTCAGCCTAGTGTTAATTGCGGAATGTGCAGGTGCACAATCATGCTGATACCACATACGTCGATGCGTTTCCAGTGGAACATTTTCGAGCAACGTTGGCAGATCATTCTGTAGAAACGCGATGTATGTTGCAGCTGTTTGGGCCCCTGCAATGAAGTGAGGACCAATGAGGTGGTCGCCAATGATTCTGCACCATACATTTACAGTCCACGGTCGCTGTCGCTCTACCTATGTGCTCCAGCGAGGATTGCCCACGGACCAGTAATGCATGTTCCGTAGATTCACTGCCCCGTGGTTTGTGAAACCCGCTTCATCGGTAAACAGGTAGAACTGCAACGCATTCTCTGTTAATGCCCATTGACAGAATTGCAATCGATGATTAAAGTCATCACCATGTAATTGCTGTTGTAGCGACACATGAAACGGGTGAAAGCGGTGACGATGCAGTATGCGCATGACACTACTCTGACTCAGTCCACCGGCTCTCGCAATGTCCCATGTACTCATGTGTGGGTTCATGGCAACAGCAGCTAACACACCAACTGCACCCGTTTCTCCTGTGACGGGCCTGTTACGGACCCGTTTGCGTGCTACGACCATACCTGTTGCATACAGTTGGCGGTAGATGTTTTTCAATGTGCGGCACGTTGGATGCTCTCTGTCCGGGTACCGTTCTGCAGATACCCTGCAGGCTTCAGCTGCATTTCGTCGACACTCGCCATAGATGAGTATCATCTCCGCCTTTTCAGAGTTCGAATACACCATGGTCACAGTTCCTACAACACTACACTATCACAGACGTCTGGTAACACGGTGTAGTACAGTTGGTCTGCGTGCGGAGACGAATGCAGTGTAACAATAGCAGCAAGCGCTACATGCGGACACTGCGACAGCTAGACCAAACCACAACAGTGCACTACAGCGACACTCGTAAACACGGTCGTCATCGTAAACATGTCCCTGCAGATGCTGCTCGCCGACCGTGGCCCGTGTTTGTTACAACACACAACTGATCGTCGGAGGTTTCAAGCGTCAACTTTAGGTTACAATATCTCCGGATGTAATTAACAAAAGTGGTTCAAATGGCTCTGGGCACTATGGGACTTAACATCTGTGGTCATCAGTCCCCTAGAACTTAGAACTACTTAAACCTTGCTAACCTAAGGACATCACACACATCCATGCCCGAGGCAGGATTCGAACCTGCGGCCGTAGCAGTCGCGCGGTTCCGAACTGAGCGCCTAGAACCGCTAGACCACCGCGGCCGGCTGTGTAATTAACATTTTACAATGCAACAAACTGCACTGATTATGTATTTGTTTATATGTTCAGATGTGCTAACAAAACTAACGGGGTTCCATTTAAAAAAAAAACTTAGGTTTGTGTTAAAAACATACGTCCGTGCATTTTTGTATGGATTGTATTAAACAGTTACACTAGCCCCTCGCCTCACGGTCTGTGGAATCGGTTCGTCAGTATTTGATGTAGTTTACGAAATATATCCAGCGGTAACGTTAGGTGACTCACCCTGTAGAAGCGGGGCAGACGCGGACCGGGGGTCAGCCTAGTGAAGATACGGTCTGCAAATGGAGAAATAAGTTGAGGTAAACGACTTTGACAAAGGGCAGATTATTATTACGCAGAGCCTGTGAACGGGTATCTCGAAAACGGCGAGGCTAGTTATTTTTTCGTGTGCTATTATCGTGACCATCCACGTAAATAGATGGAAGGACAGTCAAACAAGGCGCTAGGCGCTAAATGGTTGGACGTCCACGACTCTTCACAGAACGTAGGTTTCGTGGGCTTGTTTGCTCTGTAAAGCAGGACAGATGCCGATTTCGGCATCTCTGACGAAATATCACAACGCTGATGCGCGCACAAGTGTTTCGTAACACACCGTTCATCTTACATCGTTGAACACGGAGCTCCACAGCAGATCACCACTACGTGATCACATGTTGACCCAACGACATCGTCAATTACAATTGCAGTGGGCACGAGACCATCGGTATTCGACTGTCGACCAATGGAAACGTGTCAGGCCTTCGGGTGAATCACATTTTTGCTCCACTACGTCGATGGTCGTCTCCACAAACGCCGTCATCAACATGTGGTAGTAATCTAAGACACACTCACAGCTGCGAACCACCTGCATGCTTCATGTCTTCCCCGACGGCGATGTCGTCTTTCAGCAGTATAACTGTCCGTGTCTTCGAGGCAGAACCGTGCTACAGTGGTTTGAGGAGCATTATAGTGAACTCACTTTGATGTCTCGGTGACGAAATACGCCTGGCGTACATCCTATGGAACCCATCTTTGTCGCTGTTGGGGGCGAATTACGTGACCTGTGCGTCGATGTCTAATGCCACATACCTCCACAAACCTACCAGCTATCTGTCGGACCCCTGATACGCAGAGTCAGTGGTGTATTTTGTTCCAAAGACGGAGAAACAAGCTATTAAGCAGGTGGTCATAATTTGTTGGTTCATCAGCGTATGCACAATGGGTCTTAGGTCGCGTCTCACCGCCGACAATTCGAGTACTTCAATGTCCAGGCTTTGCAAGACTCCCTGCTGGCGCCTGCCACGTAGACCCTCGTATTAGAAAGACCATCGTATGCAGCAGCCACCAAATGGTCTTAGATAAGATACGTATCACTGAATCTTGGAAATCTGTCGATTTCCTCTACAACATTCGGCGGGTACCGCTCCCCACGAATCTCCGCACACGAACGTGGTCATCGCCTTGAGTCAGAAGACATCTGAACTCGTCTGTGAATAACACGTTTCGCCAGTGACGAAGTTGCCAGTTGACATGAGAACGGCAGAACTGAAGGCGAGCCGCTAGATGTTGTTGTGTCAAGTGGGCTACTCTAACAGGACGTCTAGGTCGTATGGTCCTTTCTCGTAACCTGGTCATTATTGTGTGATTGGATACAGCGGCTCCAGTGGCCCTTCTGCTATGTCTTTCAGTACTCTGGCGGTATCCGTACGACGCAGCAACGCAGAGATGGCCAGGTATGGGTCTTCACGTGGGGATGTAATGCGTCGGCGACCTTGTCTAACTCCATTTTGTACTGATCTGTCTCCTAGTAGCGTGTCCGTAACCTATGGATGACACATGGAGAGGCATTGGCATTTGCAAGAACACGACTTAAAGTCCATTCTTTCCTGGATCAAACAGACCGCCCTTGCAAGTTGCACTGCCGTAAGATGTCGCTTTGCATGTTTGGTTGGATAAAGCTTCCTTCTGAGGGTACTTGACACTGTAGTGTACAACACGGCGAATAGATGGCGAATGATTTTAAACAGTTGCCTACATTGACAGCGAGGATATCAAGCTATGCAAAAGGACCACAGGTACCGCTTCTATGAAAATAGATTTAACATACCGGACGTTGATGCACGGGTTCCCCTAATTCTTTTGAACAGTGTGTAATCTTACATAAGCAGTGCGAGAGATATAGGTTCTTAAGCAGAAGACTCCTAACGACTGTCGTAAAACTCAGATTACTTTCACTTACGTGATATCCTTCTAATATAAAAATAGTTTGGTCCATTATTTACGCTGAAAGAAAACTTGTTGTACTAAACCCAATGCTTTGTGTCTAAGAAAACTTGTAGTTAGTAAATCTAATGCTTTATGTCTTTATTTTGACTTTATGTAACTCTGTGAATTATTTCAGGTGCGTTTAAATGATTTTTAATGATGCAGCGGATAACTTTTATTTTTCTTAGTTAATGACGAGGGAGATTTACAGTTTCATGTGCCCTGTTTCTCGTCTGTGATGAATTTAAAAATCATCTATGTCTAGTATGAGGGCTGTTGGAGCACGTTCTCAGTGAAGAACACCTCCGATTAAAATCAAGTGTTCGCATTTGCCACTTCGTTTGTTGATAAATTGAACAAGTTCAATGTATTATTTCGTATATACTTAATGGTCATGTGATATTTCTTAGAAAGCGTAAATTTAAGATGCAACGCCAGACACATTTGTTAGTATCTTCGTGTAGCTATCTTCACTGTATCTAGAATTTTGATAACTCATGAAATTAATTATACGGTAATAAATTGAACTCAATGATGGAAGCTGCCAATTGAAGTCTTAAAATAAATTTTGTATGATTATATATTTTTCTTAATGAAGCTATACTGCGTCACATACTTACCACTCTCCCGTTTAAAGTGACAAATGAGGAAAAGAATATATAGCAGTCACTTACTATAAAATTTCAATCAATGGAATAACCCCGTTTCTGTGTTATTACTTCTATGTTCTGGACGAGGAAAGTGTACCTTAAAAATGCTTTTTATTCGGTGCACTTACCTGTATTATTCTTGAGAACAGCTATGCTACGAGGCAGAGCTCCCAGAGCGGACAAATTGACCAGCTGGCAAGAAGCGTCCTCCCGTGGCCTCAAGTAATGTGGCTGGCGTGGCTCATTCCCAAAATACAGGGATCTTCAGTTTAAAGAGGATGTTTCTCAGTGTAAACATAATTTACAGATGCATATCACTCATTTTGAAAACACTGACAAAATCGATTCACTAACCGTAGTCTGGAACAGCGTGTTTGTTTATTCAGTTGCTATTGAAGTTTGGTCATTTCTCACTACCGTGTAGGCTTTATGGTTATGGCGACCCCTCCTAGCTAGTTGACTAACTATGAATCAAAGCATTTCTGTCTCGAATCACTCTAACTTTTGAAGTACTGTAGTGATATCTGAGATTTGTGGTACTTGCCAGTAACAGGAGCCTGAAAGCATAATTCGCTACTAAGCTGGCAAGTTACTCTTATTTCATACACACTCATAGATGGGAAACCCAATCTGCTTAGTGCAGGGCGCAAGATTGTGGATTACGTCTTACAGCAGAAACAGAAACTGACAATGTATAAGATTTGACAGCGCTCGATGACGGATAGCCGGCTTCCATAACTACTCGGTGATGAAATGACGCTTCGCATAAGGACAGATATTACGTATTTGACTAGTTTGCTGGTCCTTCTGTACGTTTTCTGTTCAAAATTTTTAACAGAGGAGTTCTGTAACAATGCGGCCTGCGATTTGTTAGTTGCTTTTCAAACTGCTACCACCTTTGTTAAATTCTATGGCCTCTCTGAATAAGAGAACATCTTCGTTTGTTGCTGTTTCCAGCCCAGATTGTAGTCTAGAACTGAAAAGTTCGTACACATTTCCTCAAATTATTTGTACGGTACTCAACAACTGATGGAACGCTACACGTTCCCAATGTCAGAAGCCGATATCCTTTATTTTTAGTTGACCTACGATAGTAAGTAAATATCTTAATTGCCTTTTAAAGCGTTTCCCTATCATGTTCCCATAGTAACATTTCACTCCTTGGGAATCTGTCGAAGTAGGTTCTCTCTTTATGTTGACACAGCACAGAACCTATTTAGTTTGTTTCTGGGATTCAATGAAAGCCAGTAGACGTTGACTATCCTTTCAAAAGTATGAGACCTCTCTACACAGGATGTTAGGGGTATAAGTGCAGATATTTGTATTCATGACTGAGCACAGTGAACTGAACAAACGTACGCCAGTATTTTTTACTTCATCTGCAGACTAATAATAATTATAGCTCTCACGAAAAGTATATTTTTAGGATGGTTAGTACTTCCCAGTATGTGTGGCACAGGCAAGCCATGAATGTTCATTTTCCCCTGAGCAGCAGGCCAGGCACTGAAATGTAGACACGTGGACGCGAAACGTATAGTCTATATTGACAGATATTGTCCAATTCTTGGCCCAGTTACGGTCATGCAGGAAACGTCTGGTAGTATATTATGTGGTTTGTTTGTGGGAAGACTGTTAGAGCAGAGCAAAAACCGCTATCAAAGTAACCATCAAAATATCTGTACCTATACCCCTAACACCATGTATAACAAATCACACAAATCACATTTATTTAGTATCTGTAGTTTTTTACCCTTTATTCATATTTAGTTGTTGTAGCCATATGAATATTCTTAGACAGAGAATTTCGTATTTTATCAGAATACTCACGAATAAACGCTTCTTCCTGTGTTAAAAAAATTGTGTTTTATTGTTGCGCGCTGAAAATCACATTTATACCATACTAGGATGGTTGCTGCAAATTTAATGGTCATGTGGCCAACAGAATTTAGGTTAACTTCTCTAAACCACTGGACACAAACGGTTCCTGAACCGCCGTTGTAGGCAAGGTCCTAGCGCAAGTTGTTTGCCATTGCCTCCCTCCGACCTGTTATAAAGTTTAGGTGGGTACCTGTGTTGTGTGTATTACTGCGATGAGTAATTGTACAGAGTAGTGTTGGCTTTGTGTTGTTGCGGATGAAAGGGAAGGAGGGGTTGAAACTGTGTGCCGGCGCATAGTAGTCTACTGCTCGCGAATAGCACCAAGGGAGCCGTCGAGCTCAGCGTCACCTTCCGATGGACGGATCACCACCAACAGTGTCACGTCATGAGACACTGCGGAAACGTTTGAAATTTAATCCAGAACATTGGCGCAAAGACTGGTGGTCAGGAACTTTATGCCACCACCTCTCCATCCCTTGTTGGCCTATACTGGCAGAGACCAGTAAGATTCGAACCGGCATGCCCCCAAGTCGAGCATCACCGTACAAACCTGCCAACAGAGGCGACTTGTGGACAATAAGGAGCCAATTTCATTCCCAAATCTTAGTCACATCTCCTTCTCAATGACAATAAACCACATCTTTCTGTTTTAATGGGTGTCCGTTCACTCATTAGACACTCTGAGTATTATAAATGGGATATTCCATTTTCGCATTCAGATAAGATACACTTATAAACAGTTTTTTCAAGTGTCATCTGTGTGAACTTCTCGTGGTCGGGGTTCACAGCCATGTAGAATTTATTTCACAATTGCAATTTCGGCCTTTGGTTTATTTTCAAGTGGTACTGCAAAATATTTTGCTTCAGTACATGTCAGACTTTAAAATCTTTCGACTTGTATACATGTCATCGTCAAAAATAAGCCTTTTCAGTGAAGGAAGACCGTAACATTAGATGAGTGCGAAGCTCTGCAGATCGCGAAATAATGTAAAACACGTGAAATGTTTGCAATGTTAACGTCCTTCACACAGATCACTCCAAGTCAATGTTCTAACACGCTGTTTACACGCGGCTGTGAGTTAACGTGAATTTCGCAGGTTCACCACGAGGTGGGGAAATTCACAGGCGTCTATTATCTATTAAGGCCTAAGCGCTGTTGTGTGAGAGTGAGACAAACGAGAACCTACGTCATAGTGAAACCCAGTAGAATCCGTTTGTGGGCGAGGAGACGTAGCAGTGTTAAATATGGCGGACCTAAGACCGGCCATAAAGGGCGACATTTATGAAAACTATTTAATTCTGTAGTAACGCAGGGAATCAAGCCACAGTAATTTTAATCTGCCATCCTCCTTAAATTCTCATGGTGACCCCAAAATAACTTGAATATTGATCATACCGATAATAGTTAAGGATTTACTGTTAAAGTGAAATTGACAAGTTTTGTAACAAAGACCTGAATGCTAAAATCTGAACGCATTGGTCGATCTTAACGATCGACAATTCATATAGAAGCGCATCATTAAAATGACAAACGTTGTAAATATCAACTCTGTAACTTTATTTGCTTAAAAGATATAGTAAATTTAAATTATCAGTATTTTCATTTAAGCATCAGATCATTTCCTATACACAAATACACACTGAACGATGACAGCATGACACCTTATTGAATCATTAGGTAATAGAATATTTGTTGTAAACTTTAGTGCATAATAGTTACTTTTGTTCTTTGTTTATTTATCAGAAAGCACACTGGTGCAAGGCTACTAGCCGTGAATTTCAATGTTATGAAGGAAATTGTGTTGGTTTTATGTAAGAGAATTTAACGTTTATTACGTAGTGTATAGAACGTGAAAGTGTCAAGATTTGATTATTTAAATATGTTAAAATGTAAAGTAACTAGAATAAGCTGTAGACAATAAGATGGATGGGTTCAGGAAAGGGAATTGCGCTAGTCAGTTTAGCGAAGATGTTCGGCCCGCGGGAAACGCGGCCGGGGGACGGTCCAAAAATGGTTCAAATGGCTCTGAGCACTATGGGACTTAGCATCGGAGGTCATCAGTCCCATAGAACTTAGAACTACTTAAACCTAACTAACCTAAGGACATCACACACATCCATGCCCGAGGCAGGATTCGAACCTGCGGCCGTAGCGGTCGCGCGGTTCCAGACTGAAGCGCCTAGAACCGCTCGGCCACCGCGGCCGGCACGGGGGACGGGCAGAGAGGCAGTGGCGGTGCAGACGTGAAAGCGGACAGTTCGGCTGTAGACACCAAAAGGGACAGTGCTGTTGGAGACGCGAAAGCGGACAGCCCCTCTTTAGGTAGCTAGGAAGTGAAACGACTTAGAAAATTTCGCGTTGTGTGGTATCAGTGGATTTAGTTTCTGAGCGGTGAGCAGCCGCGCGCCTGGTGTGAACTTTTCGCGTAGGTAACGACGTGAAGTATTGAAATTGCATTTCCCGATGAGATTGTGAATGATCGAACTGTGTCAAATGGATATGCGCTCGAGTGTAACAGTAAACTCTAAACACTTTCGCTACTAGTTTGCTTTCTGAATAAACATCACTCTAACGAAATCGCAACTGTGTGGTGTACACCATTTATGGGTTGTTAATTTAGTTCCCGATTTTATTATTACTGTTGTTATTGTTATATTAACTTTGAATGTTTCATACAATTTTGCAAACTTGCCGTCAGTCACACAATTTAACCAAAGGGTCACAAGTGTCTAATTTAGGGCGTGTAATGCGATAAGTGCGGTTCAACCCCTAGACGAGTTTGAGCCAAGACATTTCGACGAAGAGGAACCGCGTGTGAGTCCGAATACCGTCGGGATGTTAGCTCGCATGACTAAGACAGGTATTCATAATGTCGGAACATTTTGAAGTCCGTCATGTGCCGAAGCAAAATCTTTTGCATTACCCATTGAAAATGGCTTAAACATCGAAACAGCAGTTGTGAAATAAATCATTTCCGCAGTCAACGGCGAATATGATGTCCTAAAAAAAATTAAAAGAAAATGTTATCTGTGTAGTTTTCACACTATGTTTCTGTGTATCTGGCTGCGATACAACTGGCTAGTTTTTACGAAATTTACCGAAAGTGTATTTGAGCTTTCTGAAAAATCTATTACAGCAACCTGAGCAGAAACTGTTTTAATGTATGCACAACAGGGCGGTGCAGTTCGGATCGGGAGCTCATTTTACGATTAGAGCAAATGACTTGGAAATATTAACTCGCCAATTTAGTAGCTAGCAGAGATGAGGAGTAACACACTTGACTTGGCATAATAATGAGCCCTTAATTCCCGTAAGTAATAGTTACAAGGCGGCGGCAGGCGGCGTGATTCACGCAGCGCAGCGACGGCGGCGGCGGCGCAGTTTGTGGGCAATCATCCGCGGGCAGCGCGTGACGGGCATGCGGGAGCGCCTGCCTGACGTACTGCATATTAGGCCCGCCCCACCGCCACGCTCTCCTCGCACAACTAATCCCGTCCTGCTTTCAGGTCACTTCTTTCACTCGTTTGTGGAAGCAGCTGTACTGTAACCAGCATCTCTCTTCCCTCACCCACCTCCTACACACACACACACATACAAGCACACACATCAGGTGGAAACTTCTAGTTCAGCCAGGATGGTGTCTCAAGTCTAGCTGATATTTTTGTTGTTGAAGATTTATTTGACGGAGCTACACACGGAGGTGACAAAAGTCGTGGAATACCTCCGAATATGGTATCGGATCTCCTTTCGCCCGGTCTAGTGCAGCAGCTCAACGTGGTATGGACTCAACAAGTCGTTGGGTGAAATTTTCACTCTACAGCGGAGTGTACGCTGATATGAAACTTCCTGGCAGATTAAAACTGTGTGCCGGACCGAGACTCCAACTCGGGACCTTTGCCTTTCGCGGGCAAGTGCTCTATCAACTGAGCTCAGTTTGTAGAGCACTTGCCCGCGAAAGGCAAAGGTCCCGAGTTCGAGTCTCGGTCGGGCACACACCGAATCAGAGGGGGAAGTACGAGGGCTATTCGGAAAGCAAAGAACGATCGGTCGAAAAATGGAAATCACACTGAAAATCCGATGAATCTTTGTACAGATGTGTTGGGCAGTGTCGATCGCGTCAAGTGGCTCTTTCAGCTCTGAGCGCACAGTGAACAGGTAAGGATGTTTAGAAAATAGTGTCTCCGGGCTAATGAGAGATGTCATGCACAATTATCGGCGGCACTCTGCAGTAGCAATGAAGATGCTCCTGCAGCGTTTACGATGGGAGGTGTTTGATCATCCACAATGCAACCTGTAATTGACTCTCTCTGAGGTTTGTCTCTGCCCACATGAACCACTGCCGATGGTGACAACATTTTGGCACAGACAGTGAGCTGTAGGCCAGCGTAGGGAATTGGCGGAAAGCACTGGCGGCTGCCTTCTATAACGAGGGTATTGGAAAGTTGGTACAACGCTACGATAAACGTCGAAGTCGGAGCGGCGACTATGTAGAGAAGTAGCTGGAAGGTGTAGCTAATGTTACAAACAAAACATTTTTGAGTTTCACAGTGATTTACATGTGCCCCTACGAGTATCGACTGCTCGTCTTTCAAACGAGATAAGGTATCGAATGTATCGAGTGCCCCGACAACCCAATGAAACGTCGAACACCCAGGGTAAGCAGGGTGCAATTGATGTTAGAGCTGACCTTGTGTTTTGGCGGTGTTTTCCGTATTATGCCTTGGGGCTATTCATACGAATTACCTTTAACATAAACATGGGCGTATATTTCAAGATTTTCCATGCCAAAGTATTGTGCCCTTCTTTCTACAAATCTACATCTACTTGATGACTAAGCTGTGGACTCTCCTGCCTTCCAAGATAACAATCGTTTTCATAGCGCGAATACGCGTTTCTAGTTTGACAGACGCTAGCGCACCCCATTGCATCTCGACAACCCTACAAAATTACCCGATCTTAATCCTGCATAAATTCCAGAGACCATTTGAATAGGGGGTGAAACATTCACGCAATCTGGTAGCTCTGCGGGATCTGTTAATCAATAAGTGGTTTCATATGGGTGTGGCATACCTGAAGAAACTTGTGAACGTTTTCCTCTTATAACTGAAACCGTTATCAGGGATGAAGGCGGCGCTATACGCTACTGGCGTGGTGTCATTGATAAACCTGCCATTTTTAAACATCTTGCTAAGAGAAGTGGAAAGACAGGGTTAACCAGTTATTGTCCAATTTTCTTACTTCCGTATTTCTCCAAAATATTCTAAAAAGTGATGTACTCGAAGGGATGATCGACCTAAAATGCTATTTATACACTCCTGGAAATTGAAATAAGAACACCGTGAATTCATTGTCCCAGGAAGGGGAAACTTTATTGACACATTCCTGGGGTCAGATACATCACATGATCACACTGACAGAACCACAGGCACATAGACACAGGCAACAGAGCATGCACAATATCGGCACTAGTACAGTGTATATCCACCTTTCGCAGCAATGCAGGCTGCTATTCTCACATGGAAACGATCGTAGAGATGCTGGATGTAGTCCCGTGGAACGGCTTGCCATACCATTTCCACCTGGCGCCTCAGTTGGACCAGCGTTCGTGCTGCACGTGCAGACCGCGTGAGACGACGCTTCATCCAGTCCCAAACATGCTCAATGGGGGACAGATCCGGAGATCTTGCTGGCCAGGGTAGTTGACTTACACCTCCTAGAGCACGTTGGGTGGCACGGGATACATGCGGACGTGCATTGTCCTGTTGGAACAGCAAGTTCCCTTGCCGGTCTAGGAATGGTAGAACGATGGGTTCGATGACGGTTTGGATGTACCGTGCACTATTCAGTGTCCCCTCGACGATCACCAGTGGTGTACGGCCAGTGTAGGAGATCGCTCCCCACACCATGATGCCGGGTGTTGGCCCTGTGTGCCTCGGTCGTATGCAGTCCTGATTGTGGCGCTCACCTGCACGGCGCCAAACACGCATACGACCATCATTGGCACCAGGGCAGAAGCGACTCTCATCGCTGAAGACGACACGTCTCCATTCGTCCCTCCATTCACGCCTGTCGCGACACCACTGGAGGCGGGCTGCACGATGTTGGGGCGTGAGCGGAAGACGGCCTAACGGTGTGCGGGACCGTAGCCCAGCTTCATGGAGACGGTTGCGAATGGTCCTCGCCGATACCCCAGGAGCAACAGTGTCCCTAATTTGCTGGGAAGTGGCGGTGCGGTCCCCTACGGCACTGCGTAGGATCCTACGGTCTTGGCGTGCATCCGTGCGTCGCTGCGGTCCGGTCCCAGGTCGACGGGCACGTGCACCTTCCGCCGACCACTGGCGACAACATCGATGTACTGTGGAGACCTCACGCCCCACGTGTTGAGCAATTCGGCGGTACGTCCACCCGGCCTCCCGCATGCCCACTATACGCCCTCGCTCAAAGTCCGTCAACTGCACATACGGTCCACGTCCACGCTGTCGCGGCATGCTACCAGTGTTAAAGACTGCGATGGAGCTCCGTATGCCACGGCAAACTGGCTGACACTGACGGCGGCGGTGCACAAATGCTGCGCAGCTAGCGCCATTCGACGGCCAACACCGCGGTTCCTGGTGTGTCCGCTGTGCCGTGCGTGTGATCATTGCTTGTACAGCCCTCTCGCTGTGTCCGGAGCAAGTATGGTGGGTCTGACACACCGGTGTCAATGTGTTCTTTTTTCCATTTCCAGGAGTGTATATTCACTCACCAAATATTACAAGCCTTCAATAATAAAATACCACCAGTTGGCATTTCTCGTGATCTTTCCAAGGCGTTTGACTGCGCAAATCATGTTACCCTCTCAGAAAAACTTAGGTTTCGTAGAGTTGAAGGCTTTTTAAACAACTGGTCTGAGGCATACATAACAAACTGAATGCAAAACGATGTGCTGAATAATTTGAACAATGTTGGAAGGTGGCAGAATTTTAGTGACTGGAAGAAATTTGTACTTGTGATGACCTTCCAGTTAACATTCATCAAGCAGAATCAGCACCTTAGAGATGCTGTGTCCAAACGCTCGTGCGCCGACTATAACACCACATTCAAATTCACTGAAGTCTTGATAATCTGCCACGGTAGCAGCAGTAACCGATCTAACAACTGCGCCAGACACTTGTTGTCTTACATAGGCGTTGGCGACTGCAGAGCCGTATTCTGCCTGTTTACGTATTTCTGTATTTGAATGTGCATGCCTGTACCAGTTTCTTTGGCGTTTCAGCGTATATATATATATATATATATATATATATATATATATATATATATATATATATATATATATCAGTTTCTTTGGCGCTTCAGTATTTATATATATTCTGCAAACTGACTTGTTCTTCATCATGTCGATAAAAAAATCGTTCAAATGGTATATGGAACAAATTACTTAAAAACTGTCTGCTCGGGGTGAAATGGTTTATAATAACAAATCACTGAAGGAAAGTCTTCAGGCAACTTAGGGAGGGAGGAGGAATTAGGAAGAGGCATAGAACAGAGGAAAGCGAAAGAGAGATGTACCGAAACAGAAAACAGCCGCAATCTTCTCAAGCCACAACAGACAAAATGATGAGGTGTAAACGTGTATGGATCATCCCGTAATTCACTTAATGCTATGTAGAAACCTGGATCTGAAACGCTAGACGGGTATTTGAACTCTGATCGTCGTGACATTGAAAGAAAAACGTCGTATAAAGTGTGACCATGTTGGTGGAATTGATAGAGCTGCTTTTTTTTTCTCTGATACGATAGTAACGATATTAATTGAAACATTATTTACAGCAGTGATTTGTCAGTTAAGTTAGCAACGCTTTTAGTTATAATTTACAGTAGATCCCTTCAGCAGACATTTCTCTCCAAAAGCAGAGAGTGCTCGATATCACATCTCAAAATGCCAGCATCTGTTTTCTGCAGAACCGCAGAACGAACTCCAAGTGAAAATAAAATCTACAGATACAAACTGTCTAAATTCACCTCTTCAAATATAGTACCCAAGAAGTCATAAATTTAGACAGACTAGATATTTATTATTATTATAATTGCATATCAATCAGTAAAAAGTTCCCATTATTTAAAAAAGCATCGTTTGGAATACCTAGTCGTTGTGATTTGTTGGGGGACAGAACACGACACTTTACCCTGAAGGCAACGTCATCAGTAGACACCCAGGTGACTCAGGCGTTATGAGACCACTGTTTTTAACGCGCTGTGTTAACGAATTACATGGTGACGTTACTCAATGTTATCGGTAGACAGATTTGTGTATATCAAAAATGAAACTGATGACGTAGTACTCTGATGTAAAATCATGCAGTTGCCCCCGAATCTAAAGAAGTGAAACACTGAGAGTTTCATTGACCTCATTATGTCGTGGTGGTCTTCAGTCCAGAGACTGGTTTGATGCAGCTCTCCATGCTACTCTATCCTGTGCAAGCTTCTTCATCTCCCAGTACCTACTGCAACCTACATCCTTCTCAATCCTGTTTATTGCATTCATCTCTTGGTCTCCCTCTATGATTTTTGCCCTCCACGCTGCCCTCCAATACTAAATTGGTGATCCCTTGATCCCTCAGAATTAGTCCTACCAAACGATCCCTTCTTCTAGTCAAGTTGTGCCACAAATTTATCTTCTCCCCAACTCAATACCTCCTCATTAGTTATGTGATCTACCCATGTAATCTTCAGCATTCTTCTGTAGCACCACATCTCGAAAGCTTCTATTCTCTTCTTGTGCAAACTATTTATCGTCCATGTTTCACTTCCATACATGGCTACACTCCATACAAATACTTTCAGAAGCGACTTCCTGACACTTAAATCTGTACTCGATGTTAACAAATTTCTCTTCCTCAGAAACGCTTTCCTTGCCATTGCCAATCTACATTTTATATCCTCTCTACTTTGACATCATCAGTTATTTTGCTCCACAAATAGCAAAACTCGTTTACTACTTTAAGCTTCTCATTTCCTAATCTAATTCCCGCAGCATCACTCGATTTAATTCGAATACATTCAATTATCCTCGTTTTGCTTTTGTTGATGTTCATCTTATATCTTCCTTTCAAGACACTGTCCATTTCATTCAGCTGCTCTTCCTGGTCCTTTGCTATCTCTGACAGAATTGCAATGTCATAGGCGAGCCTCAAATTTTTATTTCTTCTCCATGGATTTTAATTCCAATTCCGAATTTTTCTTTTGTTTCCTTTACTGCTTGTTCAATATACAGATTGAATAACATCGGAGATAGGCTACAACCCTGTCTCACTCCCTTCCCAACCACCGCTTCCCTTACATGCCCCTGGACTCTTATAACTGCCATCTGGTTTCTGTACAAATTGTAAAAAGCTTTTCGCTCCCTGTATTTTACCCATGCCACCTTCAGAATTTGAAAGAGAGTATTCCAGTCAACATTCGCAAAAGCTTTCTCTACGTCTACAAATGCTAGAAACGTAGGTTTGCCTTTCCTTAATCTATTTTCTAAGATAAGTCGTAGGGTCAGTATTGCCTCACGTGTTCCAACATTTCTACGGAATCCAAACTGATCTTCCCCGAGGTCGGCTTCTACCAGTTTTTCCATTCGTCTGTAAATAATTCGTTTTAGTATTTTGCAGCCGTGGCTTATTAAACTGATAGTTCGATAATTTTCACATCTGTCAACACCTAGTTTCTTTGGGATTTGAATTATTATATTCTTCTTGAAGTCTGAGGGTATTTTGCCTGTCTCATACATCTTGCTCACAAGATGGTAGAGTTTTGTTAGGCCTGGCTCTCCAAAGGCTGTCAGTAGCTCTAATGGAATGTTGTTTACTCACGGGACTCATAATATAGCAGTCTTTAACTGCGGGATTACGTCTCGAAAGCATACAGTCACATTGTGCAAATACCAGCGAAAAACAGAGTGCTGGATATGATATAGAGTGAACAGGTAAGCGAATGTAACAAATGTGAAGGTACTTCTAAATTTTACTTCCTAAACGGGAAAGATGGCGCTTTCAAATGGCTACTGCAACCAGTCACGAAGAAATGCTTGTTTATTTACTATGTCTTTGATACTGGATTAATGAAACATAAAGGACGTGTATACAAAAGCGTACAGCAGAGTCACATCGTTAACCATTTTTGTCCTACCGCCCCCAGTTGCGTGCAGTATTATGTTGATAATTATTATTCTACATTCGTCTACTCACAACTGAATAAATCAAATTTTTTCCTGCCATACGAGTTTCTCTTTTATTATTTCCAACGCATCTTCAGTGACCTGGAATATATGCATATTTGTCTTCAAACTATTTTGATTTACATTTTGGGCATTATGTATTGAAGTTGCAAACAGTTCTGGCACTTTCCGTTTGTCTGCGATGTGGTAATAGTATAAATTTCTACTTACAAATTTCGTAGCTGCTTGTCTACATCTGTTCCTTTTTCTGTTTTGGAGCTGTTCTTTTTATGATTACTACCATACGGAATTTCGTTTTCACAATACTAGGAAATGAACGTTCGTGTACTTGTTAGTACGTTTTGGGTGGTGTTGTCAACCGTTGGAAGTAATTACCAACTGTTGTCATATCAGTCGTCTATCACTATGTCATAGATTCAGAGAAAGTGCCAGAACTGATTATAACTTCAACATGCAGGGTGAGACGGCTAAGAGAGGCCATCCCCAATACACCCAGAATGAGTAAATATATCGAGGTGCGGTTTTCGCCAAGTTGTAGCGGACAATATGGCGAATTTTCCGACGTTCGCAATTAATTTTTGTCGTTTATCGTAGCAGAATTGCTAACCGACCTTTTTTATAATGTAATGTGTTTACATACGGAGTTTGGAAGAATCTTCTAAGAGAACTTCAATGACATAAGAAGTATGGGACTTGATCAAAGAGTATCAAGATAACAGAGCAGCAAACCGCTGTCCCGCCGTCGGGAGAAGAGGTTCCACAAACGTCTGCCCTGTTATACCACAAGTGATCAAGCACGTAACTCACGTACGGTTTGTGTGTTCATTATCACGGATGTCACACCAAGTGTTTTTCATCAAGACGGACTCACAATTCCCATATTGTTGTCCGTGTTATCTATTTCATGTCGTCGGGAGCCGTCAGTTTATCCCAATACACATTTTGTTTTAATTTTCGCCACAGATGAATGTATAGAAGCGTTAAGTTTGGTGAGTGTGCACACCGTATTGCATTTCCTAGATGACTGTTCCAATGCTCTCCAAATATTCTCTTTGCAGGTTCTGTCATTAGATGTGTACAAGGGGAAGGACATCCGTCGTGTTGGTACCATACTGACTGCTTTACGTCCAGAGGGATGTTTTGAAAAACTGCGGCAGCAGGATATCTTAGGAATACTTGTGTGTGTTTAGATTCTCATCAATAAAACAGGGACCAGTGATGCGGGTCTTGAAAAATAAGCACCAAACGTTGATACACCAAGAGCGTTGTTTTTGTCCACTTCTTTGAGTCAGCGCTGGTTTTCAACTGACTATTACTGCATATTGTGAAGACTGACTTGCCCACGGTTTGTAAACGATGCTTATTCGTTAAACAAAAATTTTGCGTAGGTGTGCCGCACCATTTTGCACTTTTCATACGTAACATTTAGAGAACTGTTACGAATATAGATGAAGCGAAATGATAGAAAGATGAAATGCGATGTAATATAGTGTTCGCAGAACACTCGTTTGGTTGATCTCTCTCGAACTTCCGAGATCCCATGCGTAACATTTGCATTGTGTGTTACCGGTGCTAAAATGTTAGTTTCATTTCTTTCATAAGTTGCTCTTCTTTTTCCATGGCGTATTTTATTCTCCATAAATCCAGTTTATGAAACTTTTTTATCATGTATGCAAAGACAGATCGTGATTACTTGGCACGGTCTTGATACTCTTCAGGAGACAACCGTACCTCTGCTCTAATAGTTTTGCGACATTCACCAAAAAATACTTTTTTTCGACTTTCGCATGCATCGTGAATGTGGAACTCTTCTCTTGACCCTGTTATCTTGATACTATTTGATCGAGTCCCATACATGTTATGTCGTTGAAGTTCTCTTGAAGCTTCTTTCAAAAACCAGAAAAAAGTATATAGTTCTTCCACAAAAAAACTAAGTCGGTCTTGTAATTCTGCGACTATAAACGATAAAAAATATTTGCCAACGTCAGGAAATTCGCAATACTGTCCGCTATAACTTGGCGAAAACCGCACCTAAATATATATTTATTCCTTCTTCACATATATGGGGTGGCCTGTCTAAGCTACCGCACCAAATTTTACGTCCAGAACGTTAAGCAATAATTTAAAGACAGATATGTATATAATGCAGGTCACTGAAGATGCCTTTGAAATAATAAAATGGTTCAAATGGCTCTGAGCACTATGGGACTTAGCATCGGAGGTCATCAGTCCCCTAGAACTTAGAACTACTTAACCCTAACTAACCTAAGGACATCACACACATCCATGCCCGAGGCAGGATTCGAACCTGCGACCGTAGCAGTCTCGCGGTTCCGGACCGAAGCGCCTAGAACCGCACGGCCACCACGGCCGGCCGAAATAATAAAGAGGAAAGGCGTACGGCAAGAACAATTTGTTCTATTCAGTTGTGAGCGGACGGATCTAAATTAAAAGTCGCTAATTCTTTCCAGAAGAAAACATGAGAAAAGAGAGGAGCTTCACGACTCGTTAGTATCACCTTCATTAAAGGCAGAGAGCTTGCTGAACTGGACAAAAGTTGAATTAGTCTTCGTCAAGCAATCATCTATACATTCACCTGAAGTGATTTGTAAACCTAAAGCAGAATGGGTTTTTATGTTGGTAACGCCACGTAGCGCTCTGTATGAAAATCACTGACTGTGCTGTGTGCGGTCTGTGACTGGTTGGACTCATTGTTGGAATATTCTCTTGTGTAGTGTTGGGCAGTTGGATGTGAACAGCGCGCAGCGTTGCGCAGTTTGAGGTGAGCCGCCAGCAATGGTGGATGTGGGGAGAGAGATGGCAGAGTTTTGAGAGCGGACGATCTGGACGTGTGTCGGTCAGAAAAAGGAAATTTGTACGACTGGATGCCATGAACTGATACATAAATATTATGACTTTTGAACACTATTAAGGTAACTACATTGTTTGTCCTCTATCAAAATCTTTCATTTGCTAACTATGCCTGTCAGTAGTTAGTGCCTTTAGTAGTTAGAATCTTTCATTTAGCTGGCAGTATTGGCGCTCGCTGTATTGCAGTAGTTCGAGTAAAGAAAATTTTTGTAGGGTAAGTGATTCATGAAAGGTATAGCTTATTGTTATTCAGGGCCATTCTTTTGTTGGGATTATTGAAAGTCAGACTGCGTTGTCTGAAAAAAAAAATTGTGTCAATTTAGTGATGATCAGAATAAGTAAAGAGAGAGAATGTCTGAGTACGTTCAGTTTTGCTCAGCTGTTTGAAAATCAAATAACGTAAGAAGTTTATCAGCAAAGTCATTTATAAATTTTCTAAGGGGACGTTACAGTTTGTATGCCGTTCCTCCCAATATCTTCACCTCTCGTGGTATTATACAGCGAGATATGGCTTACGAATATATTTGCAGTGAGGGGTTTGGGAATATTCTGCACCGTTGACATTGTGTGACATTTTGAAGCAAAGAATATTGTTAGAAATGGCCGGCCGGAGTGGCCGAGCGGTTCTAGGCGCTACAGTCTGGAACCGCGCGACCGCTACGGTCGCAGGTTCGAATCCTGCCTCGGGCATGGATGTGTGTGATGTCTTTAGGTTAGTTAGGTTTAAGTAGTTCTACGTTATAGGGGACTGATGAACTCTGAAGTTAAGTCCCATTGTGCTCAGAGCCATTTGAACCATTTGTTAGAAATGTCAAACTCAATAAAACTCTTCTGGGTGTACAACGGCACTATGGTGTCAAATGCTCCAACGAATGTAGATGGCCGAAACTTTGGAGTGTTTGACACTATGGTAAAATAACAAAGGCATAAGATTTTTACTGAACAATAATATACTCATTTACATAGACGAAGTTATTACTGTGATCTACCGATGAACCGAATCAGAAGGAGACGTCTTGAAATTCAAAATCCGAGATTGCAGCAAAACTTGACTGTTCACTCTTAAGGAGACGTGTCCCGATAATTCGGATCCCATTAAGCTGAGTTATCCACTTTTTTATCTGCTTAATCAGATCTGAAATACACTCTTCCTTATTAAAAATATTTGTTACAATGCCTTTATAATATTCAGACAATATTTTAAAGCCCTACGCTTGACGACAAAAAATCCTGTATTCGTTTATTCATCTGCCTACCATTGACAGGAGGATGAGGAAAGAAGTCTTGTCAGCTCGCAGCAGATGGACTGGCTGGAGTATCCCCGGAAGTTTGCGCCTTTAAGCGTTCACTGTGATCTGCTTAAGCAGTCGATGTACAGCGTTCAACGGCTGAACTCGTAAGCTGATGCGGCTTCGCAACTGTTGTCGCTGCTCGCCATGTTCGTCGTTAGCGCTGGCAACGAGAGAGCTTACGCCGTGTTTGGGCAAAATCGCACTTAACAGCCAGTGTCGATGCACAGCACAGTTATTAACACCGCCCTGATTACACCCTCCCTGCAGGACAACATACTATGGCGCTAATTCAGTGTCGGTAAACTTCTGCGTCTTCCTGTTCCCGTACATATGGGGACGAGAGAGAAAAAGACAGTGTTGTAAATGGTTGAAGTCTAATGCATCTGAAGGGTACTAGAGTGAATGAGCTATTGAAATACGAACTGAGAGGTTTCAACAAGATTACTTTTTCTGGGTTTGTAGCACTGCTCCTTCTTTATAATTTTGCTTGGGGTCAGTATGATAATGACTGGCTGCTCTCTGAAAAAAAAATGCACGTCCATCAAGATACAAACAACACTTAACCTGATGAGACTGACAGTTAATAATTGTAAATATTGGAAGTAGAGACGAAAATAGGTACATATGTAACAGATTATTGAAGACGTCTGTTATAGATTGTTCACGTAGCAGAGTTAAAATGTGCATTTCAGCGCCGAGGTAATTAAACAGTGATTTTCAATTTCAGTTATGATAAAACAATTGATGTTCCATTGTTTTCTGTAGCATCACAGCTAATCACAGAGCACTGTCTGGTAGCGTCTCTGACGAGTGCTATCCGGGTTTCTGAGATTGTTTCTGACACGTTCATGCTGATTTCAGTGTGCGCGGTAATTCTTTCGCTATAAAAAACGATAAATTCTCTTATATTTTTTTCTTACTGTGAACTTTCCAAAATGAAAACGCGTGCATGTGTAGACTCTTAAGAGGGCACTCTTTTTTAGCTTCTATTACATATTCGTTTCCGAGCAGTGCGTAGCTACTAGGATCTTCTTCTAGACTTGTGCAGTTAGGACATCTTTGCTTTGACATTTGCAGATGTACAGCAGTGCTGGCGTCACAGTGCTACGACCATTAGTAGTAGCTATTGTGTAAACTAATTCTTTTGCAAATTGTTCTTCCATTTGTTTTTCCCACACATGTCATCATTTGATATGGTTTCCTTTCTTTTTGACATATTATAACATAAGCCTCACGTTTTTAGTTAAAAAGTTCCTCATTCACTTTATTCTTGGTATTTTGAGCTGACAAACAGTTTAATCAGTTTCAGGAAACACGCAAAGTATTTTCTCAGAGACATTCTTTCAGAGCACACTGTTTCTCTGAATATCTTACAATATTTCAATTTTGAAGTTAACGATAAAAAAAACAACAAATTTCTTTCATCTAAAGCACCACGTATTAATGAGGCTATGGTAGTTGATAAGTATTCTTTACATTTTTTTTTAGACTTTGCAATCACAGTGACAACCGCGAAAGCTGTTGTTGTTGTTGTTGTCTAATTCCCACTTCAGGTCTCTCAAAATGAAAACTGGCAAATCAGAGGTTGACTATAAGAAGAATTAATAATTACTCTGTAGTATACAGTCTGACAATTTCTGACTACATGCAGTACAATATGGAAAGTAGGTGGTGTTTATGAATTACCTTTAGCGATATCATGAAACAAAATAATCAGTGTCATAAATAAAGTGCCTCGAAAGTGTGAGACAAGGGAATAAATGTTTCCCCCACACTTATCGCTTTACATTAAAATCAGATTTATCCAAAACACAATGAAGTAATTTTTTCACAACTGGTGGAGATAAAGAACATAGCCTAAGTGTATAATTTCCAGTATTTGTTCCACAAACAATACGATAACTTTCTTTCCAGGTAAACATGACGTGCTGATTTAGACTGACAGGGAAACGAGCCTTAGCTTTTTATGTGTGTCCCCTAGCAGCTGATTTCCAATGTAACAACATAAACAACTGTAATGTAATGTGCACAGAAACTGGAAAAGATTTTGTTTGATTCGACTACAATCAGTCAGCACAGTCTATCGCAGAAGACACCGCCTGCAGCGTACTAACATAGAACGAACTTTCAGAGCTATTTCACCAGGAAACAATTGCAAGGCTAAGAAGTATTGATATACCCTGTAGTCCATCGACGTAAGAGATCGCTTGCACTCCTCTCATTCAGTATAACCACGTTTTTTCGTATACTCAGTGGATGTTGAAGACATCCTATGGATTTCTTTTTGTTGGGGGAGATGAAATGTTTGCTGTACGAAACACCGATAGACACTCCTACAGAGCTGACTGCCCGTTGACTGAAGCTACAGCCATTATTTGTGAAACACGTGGTTGTTTTGAGCGTGTTAGGCGATCATTAACACGCAGTTGCCACGTGTGTATTAATGTAAATGGGTACATTTCGAGCAACATCTCTAGAAAAATATTCATCACACAGCTGTTTGGACACCGACTCTGAACACCACTAGCGTCAAAACCTTCGTGGTCTCCTGGTTGGGAAACATTTATCTAACGTAAAAAATTGTTTTCTTTCCCTCTAAACACACTAAAATTTTGTATACCCAGTTTTTTCACTCTGTATATTTAATTCGTGTGATTTTTTCCCTATTATACGAGGGTTGGAACTTAAATAGTGGCAACTATTTATTCACAACCCATACAAGAGAGTTAGTTGTTTGCACTTGTTACTGTCCTTCAGAGTAGTCACCAGCGTTGCGTAGAAGCAGTTGCCAGCGATGTGGAAGGCGTAGTATGCCGTTAGCAGAGCTTGTTTGTTAATGGTGCGAATGGAGCGGTCTAAAGTTATGGTGATTCTCGTGTACGACTGTGATGGTGTTATCCTAACGCATTACGTTCCTCCACGGCAGACCGTCAATGCACAGTATTACTGTTCGTTTTTGAAGCATCACCTGCGACCAGCTTTGCGAAAGAGGCAGCGACACTTTCTGCACAACCTACCCCTCATTTTGCACGACAATGCGCGGGCGAATACAGCGTAAGCTGTGGCTGCTCTGTTCGGTCGATGGGACTGGGAAGTACTGTACCATTCACCACACTCCCCAGACTTACGTCCTTGTGACCTTGATTTGATTCCGAAGATGAAGGAGCCACTTCGTGGCATTCGTTTCAGAACTGATTCAGAGATTCGACAGGCAGTAGACCGCTCCATTCGCACCATCAGCAGAACAGGCTCTGCTAACGGTATACTACGCCTTCCACATCGCTGGCAACGGGTTGTACATAACGCTGGTGACTTCTCTGAAGGACAGTAACAGCTGCAAACATGCAACTCTTTTGTATCGGTTGTGAATAAATAGTTGCCACTATTTAAGTTCCAACCATCTTACTATGAATAAACCAATGAACAATCGCCTACATAATGTAGGCTATGCGTGTTTTTTGTATTTTAAGAAATTTTTTAAAAACTCTTTGTGTATCAAACGAATACTACCTCAAATTACTACCACATGTTTCACATTTTGAAACAATCACAAATTTTCTTAATAATTACCGAAATTAATGGACAGGGCATTAAGATCGCACCCTATAAACACACGGTGGGCTGAAGATACAAAATAGTCAACAACAGAATGCCTGTTTTCCGTCGCTAGGTATGACGTGCATAAATGATTTCTTGCAGCCAGCCTTCTATACTGCTTTGTTCCGTAATTTATTGACGATTTGTACAAACCATTTTCTTTTTCAGTCGCACCTATTTTGCCAGCTACATTCCCGTGCGTACTTGCTTTTGGGTACGCGAGAGGTGCTTCCGGGTGTTGCTTTACTATTAGCCACGCGTCAATTCGATAATAGTGAATGCGATAGTGTCATAGAAAGTTATACAGTGAATTTTTGTTGCAAAAGATTGCAAGACTATGCCCGGAGTCTGACCTACAGACATACTGTCATGTAAGAACAAGAGTGGAGAGATAAAGAAAAATGGGTGACATTAACACAGGAAATGCATGTGCTTCCTTAATGCATGAAAGAGCTATTAGCTGATGAGGAACATTCATTACTTAAAAACTACCGCTTCCTTTGACGTCAGAGTAACGGAATCTGTACCGAGCGCACAAACAAGATAAGTTCCAGTGAATATCGCTGTAACCAGAGAGTTTCGTTACGTGTATATATATAGGGTGAGTCACCTAACATTACCGCTGGATGTATTTCGTAAACCACATCAAATACTGACGAATCGATCCCACAGACCGAACGTGAGGAGAGGGGCTAATGTAATTGGTTAATACAAACCATAAAAAAATGCACGGAAGTATGTTTTTTAACACAAACCTACGATTTTGTAAATGGAACCCCGTTAGTTTTGTTAACACATCTGAACATATAAACAAATACGTAATCAGTGCCGTTTGTTGCATTGTACAATGTTAATTACATCTGGAGATATTCTAACCTAAATTTGACGCTTGAGTACCACTCCTCCGCTGTTCTATCGTGTGTATCGGAGAGCACCGAATTACGTAGGGATCCAAAGGGAACGGTGATGGACCTTGGGTACAGAAGAGAATTGAATAGCACATTACGTCCACATGCTAACACCTTTTTATTGGTCTTTTTCACTGACGCACATGTACATTACCATGAGGGGTGAGGTACACGTACACACGTGGTTTCCGTTTTCAATTACGGAGTGGAATAGAGTGTGTCCCGACATGTCAGGCCAATAGATGTTCAATGTGGTGGCCATCATTTGCTGCACACAATTGCAATCTCTGGCGTAATGAATGTCGTACACGCCGCAGTACATCTGGTGTAATGTCGCCGCAGGCTGCCACAATACGTTGTTTCATATCCTCTGGGGTTGTAGGCACATCACGGTACACATTCTCCTTTAACGTACCCCACAGAAAGAAGTCCAGGGGTGTAAGATCAGGAGAACGGGCTGTCCAATTTATGCGTCCTCCACGTCATATGAAACGCCCGTCGAACATCCTGTCAAGGGTCAGCCTAGTGTTAATTGCGGAATGTGCAGGTGCACCATCATGCTGATATCACATACGTCGACGCGTTCCAATGGGACATTTTCCAGCAACGTTGGCAGATCATTCTGTAGAAACGCAATGAATGTTGCAGCTGTTTGAGCCCCTGCAATGAAGTGAGGACCAATGAGGTGGTCGCCAATGATTCCGCACCATACATTTACAGTCCACGGTCGCTGTCGCTCTACCTGTCTGAGCCAGCGAGGATTGCCTACGGACCAGTAATGCATGTTCCGTAGATTCACTGCCCCGTTGTTTGTGAAACCCGCTTCATCGGTAAACAGGTAGAACTGCAACGCATTCTCTGTTAATGCCCATTGACAGAATTGCACTCGATGATTAAAGTCATCACCATGTAATTGCTGATGTAGCGACACATGAAACGGGTGAAAGCGGTGACGATGCAGTATGCGCATGACACTACTTTGTCTCAGTCCACCGGCTCTCGCAATGTCCCGTGTACTCATGTGTGGGTTCATGACAACAGCAGCTAACACACCAACTGCACCCGCTTCTCCTGTGACGGGCCTGTTACGGACCCGTTTGCGTGCTACGACCATACCTGTTGCATACAGTTGGCGGTAGATGTTTTGCAATGTGCGGCACGTTGGATGCTCTCTGTCCGGGTACCGTTCTGCGTACACCCTGCAGGCTTCAGCTGCATTTCGTCGACACTCGCCATAGATGAGTATCATCTTCGCCTTTTCAGAGTTCGAATACACCATGGTCACAGTTCCTACAACACTACACTATCACAGACGTCTGGTAACACGGTGCACTACAGTTGGTCTGCGTGCGGAGACGAATGCAGAGTAACAATAGTAGCAAGCGCTACATGCGGACACTGCGACAGCTAGACCAAACCACAACAGTGCACTACAGCGACACTCGTCAACACGGTCGTCGTCGTAAACATGTCCCTGCAGATGCCGCTCGCCGACCGTGGCCCGTGTTTGTTACAACACGCAACTGAACGTCGGAGGTTTCAAGCGGCACTGATTATGTATTTGTTTATATGTTCAGATGTGCTAACAAAACTAACGTGGTTCCATTTGAAAGAAACGTAGATTTGTGTTAAAAAACATGCTTCCGTCCATTTTTGTATGGTTTGTATTAAACAATTACACTAGCCCCTCTCCTCACGTTCGGTCTGTGGAATCGGTTCGTCAGTATTTGATGCGGTTTACGAAATATATCCAGCGGTAATTTTAGGTCACTCACCCTGTATATATGCAATGCTATTCGTGATAGTCTGCCTTTCTCACAATAGTGACATTAGTGCGCGCTTAGTAAAAATCGCGCCTTACCAATTTTATTGAGATTTCAGAAAATAATATAGCAGATAAACGTATTACTGTCCTCGCGTGGATACTAACAAGCAGAAGACACGAGGTAGCGGAGAAAAAAAAGGCTCGTACGCACAAGGGACTGTATTGATGTCCACTTGTCAGGCCAATGGCTTGCGGTCACGCGAAAACCGAGAATAGCCGACGTTAATACACGGCCAACCATAAATAACCGAATCTACAACATCTCTGCACATTATCCTCAGCCTTTCGACGTCGCTACTAGGTGCGATATCACGTGATCATCCGATAGATGTAAACCCTCATTGTGGACACCGATACTGGGTAGACGGCACTAAAAAGAGGACCAGCAATAAAAAACCAACTGAAACTAAAATCAGCATTTTCCTCGTCAAGCCTCTACTAGTATTAATGGTCTGGCGCCTTGCCTGTATCAGAAAAGATTCTTATCCTTTGACAACATCGAGAATGTTCTTCGTAGAAATAATAACTATACAGCGCTGATTCCTTACTTTTACGCGTCATGTTCTTCTTTTGTTACTAAGAGAATTTGTGTAAGTGTCGGTCTGGCGCAGAACAAACAAATATTTGGGAACCTTGACTTTCTTTTTATTCTGAAGTTTTTGAAGGAATTTACAGACGCGCGATAACTAGTGTTAGCAAGCTACCTGAAAAATAATATTGCTAACTCAATTTTGTAAATATAATAAAATATTTTGTACAACGAAAAACCAGTCCAAAGTTTTAAATTTTACGTTTTTTATTCACTTGATGACTAGTTCCGGGCCGAGACCCATTTTCAAATCATCGAATCATAGCCGAAAATGATGTTTTCGAAGAAGTGAAAACCATGTCAAAAATGTGCAACGAACAGTTACAGCTCAATCAGGTAACTAAGATCTTCGGAAATACCATTTGTGACTATATTGCGATGTTTTGAAAATGGGTCTCAGCCCGAAAATAATCATCGAGTGAATAGAAAAAAGTAAAATTTGCATCTATGGACTGGCTTTTCGTTGTAATGGTTAACAGAATTTGCTGATCTATTACTTTAGCATGCTGGAAGTTCGTAAAGATATTTTGGATTTGAGAAAAGTTGTTAACAGCACTTTATTAATTATGAAACAATTACGATAAAATCAGTTTATATAAGAATTGTTTTGAAAATGAATCATAATAAACGCAATATACTGCAAGAGTTGAGCGAATGTAGTGACTTCTCGGCGAGAGAGGAATTACTAGAAAGCTGCACCCTGTTTATGTCGTCAGATTCGGTCGAAATGGGAATGCGGTACACCTATGCGAACGTTTTTCTGGAACTATAAAATTTAATAAACGATCTATCCTTGATACGAATCATGTGTAGATACAGATACCCATTCATCTGACGAATATATGCTGTAGGGACACGAAAGATTTCGGTGGACAAGTACAGAAAATTCCGCATACGGGCCACTCGCAAGAAAAATGCGTTTTGAAGGCTGTTTCAGAAACTAATGTTGCAGAACATATTCACTTAGTTTAAAAAATGAAAATGTTTGATACCTAAATGTGTAAGTCCGGGAGAAAGTTCGTTATGGGACCAGCGTCAAATTTCCTTGTCACTAACAATGCCCACGACGATTGTGACATTATGACCCCCTAAGACTCATGGGTTCTAAACTAATGTTATGATACTTTGACTTTCTGATACACATTTTCCGATGAAGAGTTATGTGTTAAGAAGGACTTTTCATTACTGATAGAAACTGTTCGTTATGGCTTTGAAGTTTTTGTCCTGTCTCATCAGCATTTTTGGTACAAATGTGTTCTTTCTCTATTCCTTTTGGAGTTTTGCCATTATATGCCGAGTAATCCACGAGAGCGGGAGAGCATACCTTTAATTCCAATTGCTTGTTTTATATCACTGTTTAGCTTTCTTATGCATAACGTTTCTGCGCATTTGTCCTTATTCTTTTTTCCATTTCGCTACTGATCCGACCTTACTTTCCGAATAGCCCTCGTATTTCAGATTATGCACACAATTTTGAATATACGTGTGATGTTCAGGTATGCACAATGTTTCGATTATGTGACCAGATTTAATGTGCATACTAATATGAGCGTAGGTACCAGTTCCTGTACTGATCCACATAATTTTTCGCCCGTTTCCATGAATCTGATGCGTTACCTGTACTGTTAATGGTATAAGTAATTCCTCTATATTTTAATAATAGTGTCTGAGCTCACCCTGATTTTCTGCCGCGTTCTGTGAATGTGCTGCTACATTGTATGACCATTAACTTGTTCCTATACTGTTTGGTTCCCGTTTGTCTGATATCTCATTCATTCATCCATTCATTCACAAATAGGTTGTAAGTTATAATGGACAGTTTATACTATACCACTCGTAAATAACGTTGTCTTTCATTAGAGAACAGATAGTTGAAAAATGAAGCTGTGCGTCTTCGTGGACGTGAAAGTTACAACAGCGGAACCAACCGAAAAAGGAAACCTTATTTACTATATCCTCATCGTAACACGAACCTAGTGACAAGTCGTCAGTGAATTTCGAAATTTAGTGGGCACTCGATTGAAAGCATTATCTGGACAGTGGCACTGTTATAACGTAAAATACGTAACGCAACAGATTCGTCATTCATCCCACCGCTATTCCACACCACGTATGTAAGATAATGAACCAATCAAGATTATTGTGTACTTACTCAGCTCGTGTCCGGGAGTTATGCAGAAACTATATTTGGCTTTATGGTTGATGAGAACAAATCTATTTACTGTGCCCTTACAGGTCCTATATCAGTCAGCGCATCCCTCAAATTCAGGTGTACGAAGCATTCAGTTGTTCCGTAGTTACTGGAATGGAATTCCCTTTGAATAAACGCAGGAGGGGTTGGGAGGGCAGTACCTTTACACGTAACTATTTAGCTTCTACACTCCTCCGTATACACCCAAGAATATATTACTAATTTTTATTACATGGATAAGATTTCGCTATCTGGCCCACACTTGGTGTGAAACGAAATCCGAAAATCCTCTTGTGCGGTGATTCCAGGATAGAATCTTCTGTGGCGATTTCGAGATAGAATGTGATACATGTGCAGTTTTTACGCTACCTCACTGTTCATTTTCAGCCATTTGACACGCACTGCTGCATAAAGGCCTCTTCTGCACTTCTCTACGCATTAGAGATTCCAGCTATATGCGTCCATATTGCTCCTGATTGTTTTCTAATTTTTTATATCCAACTTCCAGTAGGCCGTCACATGGATCATTTCCTATCTCTTGGAATCCATCAAAGAGCTTCTTTGGACCATGTACGATCCATTCGCATAGCTACATATCCTGGTCACTTCTATTAAATTTTCGTTAAACTCATACTTACGTTTTCCACCTCAGTATGTTTCCTGCTCGATTCGCGAGTTTTCCGGTCTTTCCTATTAATGCATCTTTCAGTTTCCTGCCGAGTAATCATCATCTTTTGAATCATTCTCGATGACATCTAAGTCAAAGCTGGTAATATAGACATACTGCGTTTGCAACATAACACAAGCTTTGTTTTGAAAAACTTACTGGTGTTCCTGCTGATAAAAGAACCGTGTAATTAAAACTTCATCATTCATGAATGGAATATAAACAGTTGTAACTTCCAAATATAAAAGTATGTCAGTTAAATAAAAATAAACTTATAGGGGCATAAAATTTAAAGCCATGCGAAGAACAAGAGTGAACCTCGTAACACGAATATTTTTAACAAAGCGCAGTACAAGTATACGAGGTAAGACTTGTTGCAATATCGCACCCAGCAGAGATTAAGCGTCATGAATGATAGGCACAAAGCAGAAAATAGTTTCTGACTCAGAAAAAGGGAATGCCGAAGCAGCTACATATTAAAAAAATACGCGTATAGTAGTTTATATAGTAACGCGTATAACACAGCTGTATACTGCATTTGGACGAACTTTCTTTTCTCTCTCGAACTGCATCAGCTAGCGAAGAACTTGAGAAACGGATAAAATGTTGAGTATAAAAAGAAAGAAATTTAAAGGCATGGATGTAGCACTACATTAAATGTGGCTCACATTTTGTACGTCACTCTCATGTCTTGACAAGGACTCTGCAGTGGAGAACAAATAATAATAATAATAATAATAATAATAATAATAATAATACCTTGACGCAAAGCGTTTCACAAACTTCCCTCCTCAGGGAAATGATATAGTTCCGATTTGACCGAGTTAATATATCACACATTTTTCTTGATACCGTGGAAACGACATTATTTTTCTGTCATCCTTTCAAAGCACTTTCATTCCACCAGTAATAAATTTATTTCTTGTTAGGCAACTGTTTTGTTGCAGCTGAGAAAGAAGTATTTTGTTTCGTATTTGAAAACAGCATTAATTTACATATCGTTTGGAATCGTGTGATGCCTGTTAGATTTCCAGTTAGTCGTAAGCATAATGCGAAAATTGTGAACGGTGACTGAAGCAAAAGACAGTTTAAACACATAAAATTTCTCTTCAAAATAACAGTAATCTTCACAACCACGGTCCAGTGCCGGTGATACAGTAGTAAACATGATGTGCGACAAAAACCAGCTAACAAAATGGTCCCCGTCGTACATACAAATCATATTTTGTTTCTGAAGCAATGTACATTATATAATATAATCATTAAAATTTGCCCTAACCGTCCGAACAGCACAAAAAATTGTAGCTCTTCCACACTCTAATATGCCACATTTGATAACAATTCCACTACAGGCAAACATTAAAAACCAGCACTGAGGAAAGAAAGAGATAGACAACATTGAAGTATTATTTTTATTGCGTGCCAAATATATTGTGCGTTTCCAGCTTAGCAGAATCACTGAAACACCTTCCGAGGAAGATAACATGTTCATTTGGCCAAGTGCAGCGTGAACAGTGTTAAGTGTTTTCCAAGTACAGGCACTATTTAGCGTGTAGAAAATGTAACATCATGTTTGTGCTTATGCTCATGCTGCTTCTTTTCTTTTCTTTTTTGACAAAAACTTTGATTTGCTTATGTTTAGTAGCACGATTTTTTTAAAATATCGACGTGTCGTGCCATCTTTCATAAAACACGTGAAAAGTGTAAAAAGAGTGCTGTTTGTCTCAAAAACTGGTAATTAAATATTTAGGAAATTTGGGAATAGAGAAACAGGAAAATATATTTATATCATTATTACATAAATATTACATACACAAGGCCAAAAAATTAATGTTAAATTACAGGCATGTACTTTTGCAACAAGCATTAATTGTGCGAGCAGAAGCCATTCAAAAAGCTTGTGCTTGCATTTAACATTAGTTGCTGTGAAACAGTTATTAAGCATGTTAAAAGTACTCTGTATTTCCTACCTGCTGTGTACCTTCATTCCAATGTCAAAAAATTAATTTTAAAGCGTGCTGGAAGAAACAAAGAAAGACATTATAGGCTAGAGACGAATAACAAAGTTTCCCGCCTCCCTGCGCTCCTGCGGCTAAGAGAGACGACGTACGCGCAAAGAGCAGCCTGCAGGCAGCAGGGGACGGGTTTGTTGTTCGTCTCTGGCTCGAGGGTGCCTGTGGGATACATACTTTTTCCCGGGTACTGCGTCAAACTAGTCCGCCTCGGCTGTCCGTCTTCGTCAAATAGCGAGCTGTTGCCATTGCCATTGCCTTGCCATTGCACTTCCTGCCTTACTCCGTTATAATCCTTCTGGTTGGCACCCCTAATGCCAACTAGAGGGTTCTCTAACTGAGACTCAATGCCGTCAAACGACGTGGCATTTTCCGAGGATATCACCTTAACTGAAATTGACCCCGAATAGGAAGCAGTCAGTTTAGTTTCCGAGTCATCGTAATCTATTTGAGTTTCTTCTAGGGACGGTTGCGGGTGCTGGTGCGAGGTGGGCGGGGAGAGAAAGTACGGATACAAGCTGGGGTACCACAACTCTCGGAAATTTCCTTGCTCGGGGTCATACGGGTAGAGTGCAGAGTCTGTGCCAGATAAATCAAGGGAGGCTGGTAGAACGTCTGAAATGAAAACAGCAGGAAAAGAAACAATCAGTGCTGTGCTCACAGTGGTAGGATGACACATGCAGTGCAAATAGAATACTTGAGTACGTCTAGGGAGGCGGCCGGAGCGCCGGTTGTGGGGCTTCCGGCCGCCTGCGTTACAACTAGCAACACAAAACGTCACACTACCGTATCACTAGGATTTCCTCAACGCTTTCCACAACATTATTTAAAGTAACTATTTTGTGCTTTCATCTATGTTTATCGCAAACGTGAATGCTAAGACCTGGACGATGCATAGCTGACATGCATCTTGCTGTGATGGTGCTCAAACAGTGAGTGGTGCGCCGCTCAGCTACCGTACCGTGCTGCTCGAGCATCCGCAAGCCGGACAGTGAACGCAACTTCCCACACTTAATGGTTTCAGTTCTGACGAAGCGTTACTATCAGCCGTTCCCTCCGGTCGCGGATGCTCGATTTTATCATTAACTTAAGCTTCCCGAATAAGAAACTCGTATTTTGTATTGCGATGCGACAGCACTTACTTAAATGACATTCCTCACCACCAACATCTACATCTTGTAAGTTTCTGATCCGTCGAAACAAAACAGACCAGATAAGGGTGCATTTAATTGATCCTGGTTCCCATTTATTTATTGAAAGACTTTTCTTTTAAATTTTAATGAGTACCAATCGTAAGGCAATAAAATATGTGAAAAAGGCAGATGACAGACGTCTACATTTCTTCCTTTCGAAATCAGGAAGAAAAAGGTCTTGAACTAAAATGATTTTAAGAAAAATAATGCACAATCAATAAATGAATTCCCCTATAGTAGCTAACTAACTTTTTTGAAAGAGACAACTAGACTTCATGTCGATTCAGATACATCTAAATTAATCCAGTTGTAGGCATTTAACTTACTGGTTTACCCAGAAAGGCGACAGTCAGAGTCGCCAATATTGTGAAGGATATATTTTCTTTTTTTTCCGAAACACAGATATGTCTTTCACTTAAGCACACGTATTTCAGTAGAGGTGAAAATATTGTTTTTAAAAGTGCTGGTCATTCTAGCTATATCTACATCTAAGAACACAACACCAAAAAACTGATGAGGCAGTGACAGATGTTAGATAGGTGCCAGTGCAAGGTGCGTAAAACCTCCTCAGTAGTTTATCAATTCTCTTAGTGCTTTACATCAACTGTGAGGCATACATCCAACTACGCGAGACGGACAAGGAATGTTCTCTTATTTAGTACTATAATCAATATTTTCAACTAGAAAAAGCTACCAGTACAGAAACCAAAGGGTGATGGGTGAAAATAAAATACATTTATTTAAAAACTTATGTTTCTTGGATGTTTGTAACTCTTGTTGATTTACTTCGCGGTGGTACACTGTGTTTTTTCTGATTGTTTTCGTCTCCGTGTTTTTAGAAGCTTTCGTGTGTAGAGTCAAACATTATATAAGTACTTCCTCCATCCCCGACTGTCACTGCAGGGGACATTTTCCACTCCAGCCCCTAGTTCTAGTCACACATCTTCCTCTCCCCCCCCCCCCCCCCCCCTCACTCTCTCGCTCACTGTTCCACACACATCTGTTCCCTCTTCTTCTCTATACATCTCTCTTTCCTCTTTGTTCCTGGAAATGAGTCCCAAATCCATAATAGTATTTTCTTTGTGTATGTATGTAAGATGTAGGAAACGATCACTGGTCCTCGCAGGAATTTCTGTATACACCGTTACTCAGTTTCTGATGTCATTTCTTAGAGTTTATCGAAACAATTCTCTTACTTCCTATACTGTATGGAGCAGTCAGTTTCTTTCTTCATCTTTCCAAATGAGAGCTGTTATTCGCGGTTGTCATGACCATTATGGTAAAATCATTGCACAGCTGGAAAATTCTTGCTTTAGTAATACATTTGTTAAATGTTTGCCTATATCTTACGTTCGAAACGACCCTTGAATTGTAGAATCAATGTAAGCAGAATGGGATAAATATGAATTAGTCAATTTCCAAAAATTCATAGCCCAGTCAGTTTGCCTATCACATATTACACACCACAACTTTTAAGTTCTGCTTACATCACATAGCACTATAAGAAAGTTTGCAAATGTAATGTACAATATTCTTACGCAGTGCTAAATCGAAGTGCTTGTTTTAACGCAAGTGATCACGCTGTTAATATAATGAAAGTATAGAGACCAATGGTTTAAAAGCGCTCAATTTGTAACGGAAGGTTCGTAATGGACTTTAATTTTAGCACATACAGTGGGTGTAAGAAGTGCTCAGACATATATTTATTTCGACTTTGGGGTTTCTTTAGTAGACTTACCAGAAATAATTATGTTAAGTAACGTAAACAACAGATCTCAGATGCTGTAGAATTTATTTTTTGCTTGGAGTACGGAAAAAATGAAACACATTGTATTAACAAACACGAAACTTCAAAATCTCGTCCATTCCTGTCACAAAAAAGTAGTCAGTAACTTAAAGGTAAGTATTCGGGTACCTAAGTTTTTTTGTTTTTTCATGCTATTTGCCGACAATTTCAACGCTGTGGGAGGGATGCATTTTGATGTCGGAATCATGATAAAGAGAACTCCAAAAATTCGGTGTGATACGATGTTTATTTTCAAAAATAGGTACAAAAGAAGAATATCACAGCATAAGAAGACTGAAATAGTTCGAGGTTGCGTGTAATTGTATTTTTCAGACACTGGACATTACTTAGGGCATACAAGACATACGTTACCGTTCTAAGAGCAGGAAAGAGGGTGGCTGCCTCAGACGCTACATGGTGCTCTCTTGGCATTTGCCACTTATTTCCGTGGTATTTGACGTATGGTGACAACAGTTTTGACGTTGCAGAGCTTTTCATGGTCTACATAATAGAAATACGACAAATATCGTCTGAACAGGCTATACTGATAGTGTTCTGAATAGTTGTTTCTAGAAAGTGAGTAATGACAGTAGCAATAGGAGAGAAAACTCTTAGAATGTGTTGTGAACATATATATATATATATATATATATATATATATATATATATATATATATGGCGAGTGAGACAGAGAGAGAGAGAGAGAGAGAGAGAGAGAGAGAGAGAGAGAGAGAGCAAAGTGGCGACACCCAAAAAAGATGAATGGTTCAAATTTGAGGGCGACTGAAGTGGACGAAAAATTGCAAATGTGCATATTCATTATAGCGATATTGCAGAGGCCACTATTGTGTGTATTCTGTACAAAGGAACGTTTTTGAAGTACAGAGAAAAGTCAGGACATCAGACGAGGACTGTACCTCTCAGACAGAGGAAAATGATTCACTTTGTATATCCTCAAAATGGAGTCCAAAATCTGTGATCCAAAAGTAGTTACTTATTTGCCCAAAAAACGGGTACAGACCTCACTGCATCTCCGATAAGGAATGTGTATAGACCGCAAGACTGTCACGGACGGGTAGCTAGGAAGAAACATACATTAATGAACAAAATCGGATGAGGAGCTGACATTCATAGTTGAATATCTAAGTCACCTTGAAGTCTTCTGGAATACGGTCGAGTGATGAAAGCATTTTTTTACGTTCTTGACCGAGTGAAGTAGCGGAGTGGTTAGGACACTGGACTCACAACCGGGAGGACGACGTTTCAGATCCGCGTTCGGTCATCCAGGCTAAGGTTTTCCGTGATTTCCCTAATTCGCTCCTCTCAAATGCCGGAATACTTCCTTTGAAAGGACACGCCGGATTTCCTTCCCCATTTTTGAAACATTTGGAGCCTGTGCTGCGACACTAGTGACCTCGATGTCGACTAGACGTGACATAGTCTCAGGCTCAGTGCTTGTTTCGAGGTAGGTAAATTTCCCCAGTACCAGAAGCCAGTATTTCTCTGCGCAGAGTATGAGCAATATAACGCATAATGATACAGCGAAAGTGAACGTACAGTAAATTAAGACGAAACTACGTTTAGAAAATAATTTCGTCTTCCAACAGAATAGTGGACCGTCGCAAGTAGAGTAGGTACTAAGATGTATTCCTGTACAATCCTTCAAAATAACGGGAAATTCTGCACCAACTTAGAATTACAAATTATAGGAAGCAACAACGATGTGAAGAATGTACGAACTTCAAGGAGAATGATGTGAAATACATACAGAGGAGACTTCTAAAATAGAAGAATCTACACTACTTTATACAGGAGTGATAGAAAATTATTTACGACGTCATTTAGTCTGTCGCTACGCTCTGCTTTTTTCTGTTTCTAATTTACAATTAATCATCATATTATTCAGTATACATGGTGGTTATAATTAAACTTTCGCTATTTGAGCCAGCGTACACTGAAAACTATTCACCGTATGGGTACACAACTTTATGGGCTTGATGTTTAGACTGTGCGCTGCAGGATTTGCGGTCGGTAATGGGACGGCGACGTAGGGTTGAAACACAAGCATCAGCGTGCATTAAGCTCCAGACAATTGAAACGGGTCTGGAAAAGGTGAGAAGGCTTTACTCGTAAAGCTGTTTTATCAAAACAGCAGTAATAGCGCTGCAGCTCACGCTAGTATCGATGCCTTAAAGGAATACGGAGAGATCCTCTTTCGACACCGCGGTTGAAGAACGTGGTGCGAAAGTTCGAATAGCTAGCCATTTGGGAATTTCTCCTGGGAGAGGCCGACGGCCATTTGCTCCACAAATTATTGAAGAAATTGCTGTTGCCATTGCTGGACCTAATGTACGATCTTTAAGTAGTTCACAAGCTGTGTAACGGCAGCTAAACATTCCACGGACCACCGTTCAGCCGGCCGTTGTGGCCGAGTGATTCGAGGCGCTTCAGTCTGGAACCGCGCTGCTGGTACGGTCGCAGGTTCGAATCCTGCCTCGGGCACGGATGTGTGTGATGTCCTTAGGTTAGTTACGTTTAAGTAGTTCTAAGTCTCAGATGTTAAGTCCCATAGTGCTTACAGCCATTTGAAACATTTTCCACCGTTCGAACAGTATTGCCAACAAGTGTGAAATGGTGTCTCTAGTGCTGTTCCTATCTGTCGTGGATGCAGATGGTCGTCACACTGAACAACGTTTGTAACCTGGAACGTAAACATGATACGCAATTAACAAATGTTACCCTCTTAATAAAACATTCTCGGGTTTCAATCTGCGTCAAGTGGTTTACTGCCCACGAGCTTTCGGCAGAGATCTCTTCTGCCATTGACAAGTAGATTACTGTCGTGTGGTTGTCATTGCCGTGCGTATATAGCCGCGCCGTCGCTTGTGACGTCACTGATGGTCGGTCCCGCACCACATATGGTAATGTTTTGGTCGAGCGACCGCCGGGCGCGCTTCAACTCCCTCAACACCGCATTCTACGCTGTACTCAGCTGTAATCCACCGTATCTTGAAGGTGTTGTCAGAAATTCTAATCTCTATGGCCTCGTTTATCACGCTATCCTAGAAGCTATTAGTCCCTTTAATAATAGACGTCTCATCGAATGCAGTTCGGTGTCCGTTTTCCAGAGCATGTTCCGCTACAGCTGACTTTTTGGGATAGCGCAGACGGTATCACCTTTCATGTTCTATGTGGCGCTGTTCAATAGTGCGAACAGTCTGGCCGACATAGAACTGCCCACATCCACACGGTATCTTGTAAATTTCTGGTGTTCTGAGGCCTACATCGTCATTCACAGATTTCATTAGTTGTCGGATCTTTGCCGTAGGCCTGAAGATTGTGTCAATTTTATGCCTCTTCAGGAGCCGACTAATCTTCTCTGTTGTCGAACCACAAAAAGGTAAGAATGCAACCTGCTTGATGTCTTCTTCAGAGGTTTTCGTGGGCGCCCTCTCAAATAGCGGAAGTTTAATTATGACCAACCTGTAACGCAGTAGAAGTGAAAATATCTCTCTGCTGTAACACATATTGTGAGTTGCAGGCACTTAAGATCCATGTTCTTGTCCACACATATCAATAAAAATAAAAACCACAGAATTTCAGTACTTCTTGTTAGGTTCACCAACAGTGAGCGAATGACTGAAGTTCTTTAATTTGGCGTAATATGAATCATTTAGTTTTCCAGTTTCCGTTATCAAAGAAAAACTACCGCATCTGAAATCTGCTCTATGACAATGATTAGTGTCATAAAAAAGGTCTAAACCTCAAATGTTTAACTCAGTGACAGATATTTAAATCAAAATTTAAGGACGTTTCTGATAATTAAATTTTTTTTCTGGAGCAGCCTGACTTAACTCTAATTCTGTCCAAAAATACGTATTTGGACTTTTATTTACAGTGTTTCATGGACTCTTGTGTCCGCCCCGGTAGGTGAGTGGTCAGCGCGACGGAATACCTTGCAAAGGGGTCCAGGTTCGATTCCTGGCTAGATCGGAGATTTTCTCTGCTCAGGGACTGGGTGTTGTGTTGTCCTAATCATCATCATCATCTCATCCCCATCGACACGCAAGTCGCCGAGTTGGCGCCAACTCAAGAGACTTGCACCAGGCGAACGGTCTACCAGACGGGACGCCATAGCCACACGACATTTCATTTCATGGACTCTTGTAATGGACTGTAGGTGCACTTATAAGCTGATCACCCAGAACATAATGACCAACGACCTACTAGCAGCGTCACCTGGCGAGGAATGACTGCTAGTCACACACGTAGGTGCATGTAGCGTCAATGAGCGTGCTATCCGTATGTAGAATGGGGAAGGTGAGCGATCTGAGTTTCACCGGGGGCAGATTTTGATGGCCTGGAAGCTCGGCACGACGATTTCGGAAGCGTCACTTGTCGGGTGTTCGAGGAGTGCTGTGGTGATTGTCTTCAACACGTAGGGAAACCAAGGTGAAACTACGTCCAGATGTCGTGGCGTTGGGCGGTCGCCCCTCATTACAGATGTCGGACGTCGTAGGCTCGGCAGACTGTTAAAACAAGACAGGCGGCGAAATGTGGCGCAGCTAACATCAGACTTTATGAAACTTCCTGGCAGATTAAAACTGTGTGCCCGACCGAGACTCGAATTCGGGACCTTTGCCTTTCGCGTGCAAGTGCTGTACCATCTGAGCTACCGAAGCACGACTCACGGCTGGTCCTCACAGCTTTACTTCTGCCAGTATCTCGTCTCCTACCTTCCAAACTTTACAGAAGCTCTCCTTTCGTTCAGGAGTGCTAGTTCTGCATGGTTCGCAGGAGAGCTTCTGTAAAGTTTGGTTCAAATGGTTCAAATGGCTCTGAGCACTATGGGACTCAACTGCTGAGGTCATTAGTCCCCTAGAACTTAGAACTAGTTAAACCTAACTAACCTAAGGACATCACAAACATCCATGCCCGAGGCAGGATTCGAACCTGCGACCGTAGCGGTCTTGCGGTTCCAGACTGCAGCGCCTTTAACCGCACGGCCACTTCGGCCGGCTAGTGTAAAGTTTGGAAGGTAGGAGACGAGATACTGGCAGAAGTAAAGCTGTGAGGACCGGCCGTGAGTCGTGCTTCGGTAGCTTAGATGGTAGAGCACTTGCCAGCGAAAGGCAAAGGTCCCGAGATCGAGTCTCGATCGGGCGCACTGTTTTAATCTGCCAGGAAGTTTCATATCAGCGCACACTCCGCTGCAGAATGAAAATCTCATATCAGACTTTATGCTGGGGGGCAGAGTCCAAGTCTGTCAAAACACATAGTGTACCGAGCTCTCCTAACGATAGGCTTCCGCAGCCGACAACCCATCCATGTGCCAATGTTAAAACCACGACATCGGCAACTACGACTGAAATTGGCACGTGACCATGGACACTGGACGTTGGCTCATTGGCAGAGCGCTTCATGATCTAACGAATTCCGATACCTTCCTTATCACGCCTGTCGGAGGGCGCGAATCCGTCGGAACAGCTCCTCGACACCTCTGCTGCGGGGCGAAGACAAGCTGGGGGCATCGTACAGATCATGTTTCATGACGGTAGTGGGACTTTCCAACAAGATAATGCGCTATGTCCGCAAGGCCGGGAGTGTGATGGAGTGATTTGAGTAACACAGTGGCGAGTTACAATTGATGTGGTGACCTCCCATTTTACCACATTCGAATCTGATCTAACACGTCTGGGATGTGAATGAATGTGGCGTCAGAGCTCACCTCCCACCTCCTCGGAATGAATGGGAACTGGGTGACTTGTGTGTGCAGATGCGGTGGCAGCTCCCTCCAGCGACCTATCATGGCCTCATTGCTTCCATACCACGAAGCGTCGCCGCTGTTAACCGTGACAACGGTGAACTTACCGGCAGCTACGTTTGTGGTCATCATGTTCTGGCTGATCAGCGTACATGAGTCGATGAATGTGTGATCGTTGTTGATGGGACCTGTGGGTAATTTGTTCGAAGAACTAATCTTGCATTCCAAGCAGAAAGGAGAGCTTGTAAATACTTTACGAAATATGCAGTAGATTTATACTGGCGTGGGTGGCGATAGTCAGTCGCTGATATGGTTGCCGTGGTTCGTTAGCGCCTGGCTTATAGTTTTAAGGTTGCCTCGGCTGCAAGTACTGCAATAACTGTCATCTACACTTCACATCACAGTACAGGTCTACTGTGCTTAGCACACATGAGTCCTTATTGCAGCTCTGACGCCAGAACTATAATGTTTAATGTCATGTGAGTAGAACATGGCATTAATAAGAAGTCGCATACAACTTTCCTTTATTTATTGGTCTTTGTATACATGAAACCTTTCAGAAACAAAGTCCAGGGAACTTATTTGCGCTGATGATACTGTGGATACCTCTCAGGGTCAAAGCGTTAGCAAACTGAAGCAAAAATATCAGCGCTGAAGTTGCTGGATGAATGCTCCAAATATAATACTCTCTGACTGAATCATCAAAAGACCGATGTAACAGCTTCCCATCTAAGGAATAAACAAGAAAGCTAAAAACCTCTCGTAACATTTAAAGATTAGAATCTCTAATACTGCATCAGACGATATACCGGTCACTGACGTACAAAATCCATGAAAGTCAATTACAAAACTTGGAACAATATACTCCAGAAGTTAACAATAAGAGTCTGGGGCAACAGTCGGCAGATCATCAGCTCTAGCTCTTTGGCACTGACACGCAGAATACTGCTGTTCCAATTCACTAAACAGTGTTCTCACTAAAGTCACTGACACACAACTCAATCAAGCAATGCTCCTCATCACAGGGTGTATTCGCCCCCCACACACACGCTGGCTACCGATTCTCATTAATGTTGCACCACTATCCATAAGAAGATCACAGTCAGTGATGAACGTATTGACAAGAATAAAAGAAAAAAAGAATCACGACCATAATACCAGCCGACGGAGGTCAAGAAAACCGTCGTGGTGCACAGCACTCAGTCTGCAGAACAGGCACTTCAACACGCAGTATGCCGGGAGCAGTGAGTTGGTGCACCACCAACCAGTTAAAACTCCGTGGCAGCGAGCATCAGATTTTCATCCATACCGACGACCCTGGCGCATACTGAACCCGACCAGAACTGAGCGGGACAGATTCAGAACATTACTGCACCAATAGAGTATGACATTTGCATGTTACCTGAGGCATTCAAAGGGAAAATCGAAGGCATTCACAATTTGCCTGCAGAAGCTACTGACTAGATACATTTTGGCTACTAAAATGTCTGAAGATGCACGCGTCTGACGAGCGAAACTGGTGAATAAAGGAAAGTTGTACGCGACTTGTGGCTGCTTGCTTGCGGTCGCTGTTTCCCCCGCATGCGATGCCTGCGGTCGCTAGAACGTGGCGTGGTGTACAGACAAAGGACTGTATCGTAAGACAGATACGTCCAAACAAAGTAATTTACAAACCTAAGCGAAAATTTGTATTTCTAACTGCTTTTATGACATGGAGTGGAGCGACCAGAAAATCTGAAATTACAGCAGTCATTTAGGAAATACAACAGTCATTTCGGAAGCAATCCAATCATTAAATACTGGGCTGGGAAACTTATCACTTATTATAGAAAAACTACGTAACAAATTAGCTTTTGTCTATTGCGTTTGTGTCTACAAATATTATTTTAATAAGGAGTAAAATAAGGGGCGAGGAGTAAAGAGCTCCGGCATAAAAAGGACGTAATTGTTTCTAGAACAAAGCAAAGTTATTTCAGTCCAGTATAGGCGACTAGGTACCACACTCCTAGATGTGTCTGGCAACAATATCCCCGATAGTAATTTTCCATGCACTGAAACGAACGATAGATGCTCCTCAAACGTCGAAAGTGTGTCCTGAAAGATGGCAGTCGTTCAACAGAAGTGCTCACTCCGTCACATCGTACCGATATTTAGGAAATAGTTCCCTTTTTATTCGTTAGGTGATTGTATAGCTTCATCAGTTTTCTTGTGTCACGTTAACAGTGTTAACCAAGAGAGAGAGTATTATCTGATCGAGTAAGTAACCCAAGCTACTGCGTGTTGTATATTAAAAAATACAGTACCTCCTAACTGAACGGACTTCAGAAACTGAAACTACAGGTGAAAAGTGTATCCCGGCTGTATTACACACAGTACCTAATACTCAAAGGTTTACTTCTCCTAACAAACTTCGACAACGATGTTTGAAGCGGATAGCTAACTTATTCCGCAACAGGTGAGGCACTTTGTATGTTCAGCTGGACAGAGCTTTGGACGGTTCCAGAATCAGAGATAATGTAGTTCCCACCAACAGTTTACTTCTGTTCTGTGTCGCTAGAGGCTGTCATGGGTTAAAACGTGACTCTTATCTTTATGGAATACTTTAGTTTACATTACTGTTCTTCATTAAATATCGGCACTAAAATTTTCTTGTTATTTTCGGCAACAGCAAGATCCACAAGGAAGAAGTTAGTGGAACAGAAAATTTAGAGAATAAATTACGTAAAACGTGAGTTATTAGACGTAAACTGATCTTATAGAATCCGTATGAGGTACAAGATACAAACGACCTGTAACAACACATCTCAGTGTGACAAACAATACATGAACATATCTCACGAACTATGTAAGCACGTTCCCTAGGTCTTTTTTTATTATTGTTTTATTGTAGAATGAAGAAATGTAATGAGCATTCCATAGCTGTACAAAACACAAGAGGACCCTTGTACCGTACCTCTTATTGCAGCACAATTTGGCGGCACATTCGGCTGATCATATACGTTGACTTTTTCTGCTATTTGCTGTCAGTGTGGCACAGCCGAACTGTGCAACTCTTCTGAAGCTTTCAGTCATGCGCTATATAGACTACAATGTCATCGGTTAGTTAACTTCTTACGTATCAGGCAGTGCACTATTTGCGGAACCACGTAATCACTGAGGGAAATTATGAACTTTGGATTTCTCAATTGATTGGTTCTAGTGAGCTTAATTTGCTAGCGACTTCGTTACGCATTTACAGGGAGCCAAGTTAATCTTCTCGATGTTGCTTACGAGAACCTGTGAATTGTGTAGCTTATGAGAATATGTCTTTTTTATAATTCCTACGGTTACTGAGTCCAAAATGGTAGTTAACTTGAGACGTTACAACGAGCGTGTACAATACTAAACCCACCTGGCACTAGAATTCCAGGTTGGCCTTTATGAACCAGCAGCAGCCCATCCCAACTACAACAAGCGAAAACTCTATAGAGCGTCTAATAAAATCCAAAACTGAAACCATTCGTGCCCAGAGAGAGGAGATGCGTCAGTCACTGCATAATTAAGACTGTACACGAATAACTTCCAATGCTCAATCAGAAAGGCTGAAATTTGTTTTTAATCACAGTACTCAGGCCTCACGAAAAGTGTGAATGTAATCATGTCAATTTATATGAGGTGTCATGCATATGATTTTCCATACAACTGCGGTTGCGCTGTGCCAGTTTTTCTGACATTGACAACGTTCCACTTACGATGGATTTTGAATACATAAAACAGTTTATTTCAATTAGGGTATGGCAATAAATATGAATTCACGTAATGAGTAGACATTCTGATTCTTGAATTGAAATGCTATTTCCGAATCTGTACTACTACGAAGCGCTACGAACAACGAGTGACATTTATTTGCATTCGATCTGCACGAACAAAGACACGATTAAATATGGAGGCCAGTAACACACGATGACCTGCCTCAAACCGGTAAGTCTGTTTGGTGAAGCCGTCATTCACTTTGATAAGTGTGATGTGAAATAATCAGGTCTGGCAATGTGTCCATATGGAAAGATTTCCTGATGGCTTCTACCTGACTCCAAACAAAGAATGTACTGTGTACAGGATGAGTGTTTCAAGCGAATTTGTGGGTGACGAAATTCAGAGCCTGTTTAACGATCAAAATACAAAATGAATGAAAGATTTATCGGTCGTGCAGAAGAAGACTTCTTGAAAATTCCTTGCAACGTGTGATCGAGCATTCTCCCTTTCTCCTATTGGAAAACAACATTGTAGGACGAGTACCAGAAATAGGAAATTGTTATCCGTGGCTCACAGAAGCTAAGATCGGATAAGATGCAAAATGATTACTGCGCTAGTTTGTGCGGTGCTCCTCTGGAAGATTCGTTTACCTCTCCAGCATCCAAACTGCAGTAAAATCTGAAGAAAACATGATCATAAAACACGAGATGTTGCCATTTCACACGTACTGCTGTGTAGTAGACACTGGCGTCTGTGCGCTGGTGTCAAGGGTCACCTGCAGAAATAAATGTGTGAATGCACGCCAGGAATTGGTGCACTTGCAGTAATGCCAGCACTCGAGATGTAGCTTTTTGATACTACATTAGCGCGTTGATCAACTTATTATCGTTCCATTTTGTAATTCATTGATACCATAGCTCGCAGATGAAGAAGAGACCTCCCCTCGTGTTATCCCTAAATGTACTGCGACATATAAAAGTATATAAGTAGGCTCGTAGGATCATATTATAGGTTTCCATTTCTCAGTTCTCAGTAATCTAGATTACAGTATCAATGAATACTGTCCTTTGAATTCATCACTTTTGCTGGTATAGAGCAATAGCATACCGGCCCGAGAGTTTTGTTTTACGCGTCTCTCATAGTACTATTTTCATCGAGTCTGTATTCTCTAGACTCATATTTAGCTTATCAGACAGCTTCGGCCATGATCGCAGATAAAAATTCGATCTTAACGCGAAAAGTAAAATTGTACTTTACAGAAAGCAAGAAAACTGTCTGTATTATTTGTCAACATACCTAGAGATTTGTTTTATAACAGCACAAACACACGTGGTTCACTTTAATTACAGGTTAAGGTGCACTTGGTGATGATTTTTGTACCGAAGTAGAACAGTACGTTGAAGAAACCAAAAACTGTCTCTCTTACTTTTCTATAGCAACACAAACCCATGGTTAAGGCACCCTTGGTGAGTACTACATTATGCTGATGTGCAGTGAAAGCTACATGACACTTCGACTGAATAACATGTTGTCCAATAATTTTATTTGTGGTTGCCCTACGCTAGGGTATTGACTTTATCTTGCAACTGGTGATCGGAATCTGCCTGACCCGTAACTGGAACCCACAAAACACTGGACAAAGTGCTTACGTCGTACGTGAGACACCATGTATAACAGGTCTTCCAGCTGAGTGCATTTGGGAATTCTAATTCTAATCTTACCTTAAATTTCTCACATAGTAAAATTGTTAGCAAGTTCCACATCTTCTTCGGCGTAAATGTCTACTGTTTCTCATATTCTTGCGCAATTTGCAATATAGAACCTTTAAGTTTACCACTTTAGCAAACGAATGGCCATTAAATACAGTCATTCCATCGGCTTCATACTATGAAAATTGTTTTCTTGTTGTTAGATGCACAACATCGAGAACACTACATTGAAATACAATACAACCATCCTTTTAAGCAGATCCACATGAAGGAGGAGGTTTGTAAATAGATTTTACTCGTATCATTTAATATAGTAAATGTTACTGGATCTATCATTTTCTAAGAATACTGTAATGTACTGCCACTATCTAGTGGTATCTGTAGTAAATAATGATATCTTGTATCCCCTACAGATTAATAAAGGTTTTTCGATATACTATTTTTAAAGTAATTGTAAGCCTTGTTCGCACACCTGCAATGTATTATTATTTTTCCAATAACTGATTGTTTTCTTCCTACATGGCAATTGTTTTAGGCAAATACTCCAGTTTGCATTTTTTGTCTTCGAGCTCTTCCACTTCAAGTTTTCTTCTGCATACACGTAACAAATTAGCTTCATGTAAAAGGGTAAGTTCTGTAATTAGGAATGGTTATGTCTGTATAATACAATTGTTCTTTTTCTTAAGGTCTTTGGAAGAACATTATTTGTTGGATGTACTCCTAATTTGGTAGCAGCAATATTTAACAGTATTGTGGAGAAGAATGTCTTCTATTGGAAAAAAAGGTTTCTCCATCGTTAATACAACACCTGTGTATAATACTTGCACTGTTTTTGTGGGTTGACTGTGCTAACAATTACGATACAGTTTAACAAACGCTATAGGCCGACGGAAGAAAGTTTATAATATTTTCTTGGTCTTGGTATTTGCAAGCCTTACTTGTACACTAGTCAGCTTCCGTGTATTCTTATTGTGTCAGTAGATAAACTGGAGAGCGCTGTTTAACACAACACAGGAGCTGCTCTATGAACTATCCAATAGTTTACACAGAAGCAATAGGCACAAAGTACCGCGGACAACATTGCAAGCGCTGTAGTTCTATACTTAAAATCAAGCTACCAGTCTGGTAACTACATTTTCTTTATGCAAGGAGGACATAAAATTTTTTCCTTGATACATATCAGTGACAATTTATAAAATCGACAGGATAGTTACCAATATCATCCTTCACTCATAGGCTTGTGATTTGACATATAAATCTGTTACATGTACATTTATTCTTCAAGTGGAGTTAACCCAAATTAAACTGTCTGTTCCAAATATCTTAGCATTGTTCAGAAACACGATGTAGTTTCTTGGTAGTATTTTTGAACAGCGAATTCCTGGTTTGGTAATCACACATCTCCATTTTGTTAGAAATTCCAACAAAATGTTCCATTATATCGAGACCCATCAGGTAATAATCGTCTACATGGATTTGCTGCTGGATTCCAGGCAGCTCATCCCGGGGAATTCACTACACAGGTAAATGTTAAATATACCACACGTTAGCTTCTTTAAGACTATAAATTGCACCTTCGTAGAGTTTTCTTGGCAGTGGACTAGAACGAAGCTGCTCCCCTCTAGCAGCGACCTCAATCATGTGCAGCACACATCTTTGTAGTATGAGAAGTAACGCATTGGAAAATTTGAACACGTCAACAAGTCTGAACTTCTTTGAGACTTTGCTGACAAAGCAGACGTACACATCCTCGCACAGTCCTCCTGACGTCACACGCAAGTGGTGATGGGGGAGGTGTGGGCGGGGGCTGCATGCATGTTATATCAGAGGGACTATGCTAAGATGTGTACATACACTACATCAGCAAGTTCTCATAAAAGTTGGGACTTGTTGCTACATTCAAAGTTGCATGTCTCTTGTTTGTCATATGTTGTGGCAACAGCCCTCCATGAAGACTTCACAACCTGTGGTGATGTGGGCAAGCTAACTGCCTGAGAAATACTGCACTTATGGCAGGAATACTGCTGAAACAACAGGGTGCAAGACCCCAGCCCGCAACAGCAGTGAGCTTAATTTCCACATGCTATGCGGCCTTGGTCCCCTACATGACCAAAGGAGGTGTACTGTCACAATAAAGATGGGCAGAGCCACTACAGATACTCGTCTCTTAGACCCAAGCAGTATATTGATTTCAACGACTACCAGTGCGAAGAGACCAGTTTCATGCTGACTGTATCTGGTCTCTGAGTGTCTCCAAGGCGTCTGCGCACATGTGTGCCCTCCAAATGACTACTCAGTGAAGCAGCTGATTCAGCACACATGCACCACCTGCATGTCAACACTTGACCTCACGCCTGTATCTGCAAGGCCACCACCAGCCATTGCCGTTTCACCGAGGCAGCCCTCCTGCCTGGCATATGTGGGCAAACGTGGCACCTTCGGCTGTACAGAGGTAGCCACTGCTGCTCAGGCATTAATGCACTCCATCAAGTCACCGTCAATACCACTGTGTGAGTATTTCACTGAATAAATATGTGTTTTCTAGTTGAAGCCTCCTGATTCATAGCAGCCGTGAAAGGACTACACATGGTTAGCAGTGAAGCATAAGGACTAGGAGTAACTGTAGTGGAAAGTGTAACGGTCATAATAGTATTAAGTCCTTTCCTGTGATATTTTTCGGATTGCAATATTTTCTGTTGTTGTAGACACTGGTTTACAATGAGCAAATCAGAGGAACAAGAGATTACCACTGCAGATGCAGTACAGACTTTGCTTGAACAGATGGCTCAAATGCAAGAAGATAACACAGACTAAAAGAAGCAGGTAGATGCTTTAAGAGAGGCTAGATCCTCGTCCAGTATGTCATCACCTGTCCTAGATATCAGTAGCGATACCCTAGTGTCTCCTTTTCTGGGTAAAGCAAGAGAGGATGTGTCAGTGTTTGGAGGCAACCTGTTGACACCCGTCAAGCTGAGTTGTTGGTCGGAAGACAGTTTTTGGGTATGTCTAAGTTAGTTTTGGTGGGAGAGCGAAATCATACGTGACGTATCATGGGTTAAGAAATGTTCATATATCTGTCGTTCTGAAGAAAGGCTTGTTACAGTGTTATGGGAGGAAGAATAGTTGTTGTTATTACATAGAGTAGTTAAACAGTCTATCACAAGGACAGGATGAGTCCAAATATATATATATATATATATATATATATATATATATATATATATATATATATATATATATATTGTTTTGGTCTTCAGCCCAGAGACTGGTTTGATGCAGCTCTCCATGCTACTCTATCCTGTGCGACCTTCTTCATCTCCCAATACGTGCTGCAACCTACATCCTTCTGAATCTGCTTATGCTTAGTGGATTCACCCCTCGGTCTCCTTCTACGATTTTTACCCTCCACGCTGCCCTCCAGAACTAAACTGGTGATCCCCGGATGTCTCAGAACATGTCCTACCAACCGATCCCTTCTTCTACTCAAGTTGTGCCACAAATTTCTCTTCTCCCCAATTCTATTCAATAGCTCATTAGTTATGTGGTCTACCCATCTAATCTTCAGCATTCTTCTGTAGCACCACATTTCGACAGCTTCTATTCTCTTCTCATCTAAACTATTTATCGCTATGTTTCACTTGCAAAAATGGGTACACTCCATACAAATACTTTCAGGAACGACTTCCTGACATTGAAATCTATACTCGATGTTAACAAATTTCTCTTCTTCCGAAATGCATTCGTTGCCATTGTCAGTCTACATTTTATATCCTCTCTACTTCGAATATCGTCAGTTGTTTTGCTCCCCAAAGAGCAAAATTAATTTACTAGTTTAAGTGTCTCAGTTCCTAATCTACTTCCCTCAGCATCACCTGATTTAATTCGACTAAATTCCATTATTCTCGTTTTGCTTTTGTTGATGTTCATCTTATATCCTCCTTTCAAGACATTGTCCATTCCGTTCAACTACTCTTCCAGGTCCTTTGCTGTCTCTGACAGAATCACAATGTCATCTGCGAACCTCAAAGTTTTTATTTCTTCTCCATGGATTTTAATTCCTACTCTGAATTTTTCTTTTGTTTCCTTTACTGCTTGCTCAATATACAGATTGAATAACATCGGGGATAGGCTACAACCCTGTCCCACTCCCTTCCCAACCACTGCTTCCCTTTCATGCCCCTCGACTCCTATAACTGCCATGTGGTTTCTGTAAAAATTGTAAATAGCCTTTTACTCTTTGTATTACACCTCTGCCACATTCAGAATTTGAAAGAGAGTATTTCAGTCAACATTGTCGAAAGCTTTCTGTACGTCTACAAATACTAGAAATGTAGGTTTGCCTTTTCTTAATCTATCTTATGAGTCGTAGGGTCAGTATTGCCTCACGTTTTCCAACATTTCTGCGGAAATCAAACTGATCTTCTCTGAGGTCGGCTTCTACCAATTTTTCCATTCGTCTGTAAATAATTCGTGTTAGTATTTTGCAGCCATGACTTATTAGTTCGGTAATTTGCACATCTGTCAACACCTCGTTTCTTTGGGATTTGAATTATTATATTCTTCTTGCAGCCTGAGAGTATTTCACCTGTGTGATACATCTTGCTCAACAGATGGTAGAGTTTTTTCAGGGCTGGCTCTCCCAAGGTTACCGGTAGTTCTAATGGAATGTTGTCTACTCCCGGGGCCTTCTTTCGACTTAGATCTTTCAGTGCCCTGTCAAACTCTTCACGCAGTATCATATCTCCAATATCATCTTCATCTACATCCTCTTCCATTTCCATAATATTGTCCTCAAGTACATCGCCCTTGTATAGACCCTCTATATATTCCTTCCACCTTTCTGCTCTCCTTTCTTTGCTTAGGATTGGGTTTCCATCTGAGCTCCTGATATTCATACAAGTGGTTCTCTTTTCTCCAGAGGTCTATTTAATTTTCCTGTAGGCAGTGTCTATCTTACTCCTAGTGAGATATGCCTCTACATCCTTACATTTGTCCTCTAGCCATCCCTGCTTAGCCATATTGCACTTCCTGTCGATCTCAATTTTGAGACGTTTGTATTCCTTTTTGCCTCCTTCATTTACTGCATTTTTATGTTTTTTCCTTTCATTAATTAAATTCGATATTTCTTCTGTTACCCAAGGATTTCTACTAGCCGTCGTCTTTTTACCTACTTGATCTTCTGCTGCCTTCACTAACTCATCTGTCAAAACTGCCTATTCATCATCTACTGTATTTCTTTCCCACATTCTTGTCAATCGTTCCCTAATGCTCTCCCTGAAACTCTCGACAACCTCTGCTACTGTCAGTTTATCCAGGTCCCATCTCCTAAAATTCCATAGCAATCAGATCCTTGTGCCATAAAAATAGAACCGAGAGCGTGAGACGCATTTTTGTTGAGGTTAAACCCAATGCATAGAGGAAAGTGCGGGGGCCACCGGGACGTCAACATTGCAAGAGACAGACGCAGTGATCTGATTTCGCAATAAAAGGGGAATTTTTTCAACTGATGCGATTCGTTACAGATGTGGCCGGTGGCCGGTGGCCGGTGAGATTGTCATCAGCTGCAGTGTTTGAAATGTGGGAGAGTAGGTCATCAGGAATGAGACTGTAGGCAGAAGAGCAGGCCTGACAGGAAGGGGATGACAACTTACCAATAAACCGCCATGGGGGCTCCATTTTAGGCCGACTATAACATGTGCAGAGACGTAATTTTGCTTAATAGGCTTAGTGGATAGAAGAAAACACAAATTTTTATTGACCACAGCTGCACATATATCTGTAGCAAATTTGGAACTCATAGAAAAGAGGAGGTCAAGCCCACCACGTTATAAGTTATGCGGAGTGGGTGGTAATAACGTGATTTCACTGAATTTTTGGGTGGGAGCAATATTCCGTACCGGAATGTAGGTTCCCTGTACGAATGTCGCGCCAAAACCGACAGTGCACAGTGGAGTTTACAAAACGTCAGTGGTGTGAATGAATTGGTAATGAGAGATAACACTCCTTATTTCAATACGTCAGCCAGTACTCTACGTGACGGCTCACCATTCAGCAACGCCTAACCTGCATACGGACCATAACTGATCACTTAGGCGAAAGAGAGGGGGGCCCAAAGGACAAGTCATCTTTCAAACTCGATGGTACACTCTTTAATTTTGGGAAAACTGCTGTCATTGCCAGGATGCCTCAAGATTTGTTTCTCATGAAAGGTGAACCAATTACTCTGTGTACAACGCCACTAACGATTAATGTGCATGATGAAGTACCACAAGTGGCAGGGAGTGTAGGAACTGGGTTGCCTGTAAAAATGCTCTGCGTGGTTCATTTACTGAAGTAGAATGATGAATTGCAAAAGCACTGTGCTTTGTATGCAAAAGTGATGCCTGCATGTGGGAGATACACAGTGAGCAAGTACAGCCTCGTTAGGATAGATAATTTGGGAGCCAAAGGCATGGACTTGTCTAAAGGTTTCTTAGTAGCCAAGAGACTTTGGAGGAAGATGATAGCGATGAGATAAATTCAGACCATAAGCACGAGCAGACCTCCAGTTTAACTGCATTACAGGAGAAAGTGAAACACTTAGGAGGAATGGAAACGTTAACAGTGGAAGAATTGTTAGAATTTAAGGACCTGTTTCACCTTCATACGCCTTTGGAGCGATCCTAGTAACACAGCACAGAATATAAACTGGTAATTATGCACTTGAGTTTTATAAATGATACTAGGTGCCTCATCACCCACAACCAGTGATGGAGGAGTTCATTACTCATCAGTTAATGAGGAAAGCACACAGAGTGGTGATTATTCCAAAGAAAAGTACAGATGGAACAAAAGCTTATCGTCTTTGCTGTTATTACAGTTATCTTAGCAATCATATGATTATAGAACTTTCGTGATCCCAAATATAATGGAAACTTGGACAATTTGGGAAAACGCAGGTATTTTTCCCCCAGGGGCTTGTGGATAAGCTATCATTATCTAGAAGTAGCACTAGAAGACTGGCTTAAAAAGGACACTACCAATATTTTACTATGCCATTCGGGTTAAGGAATGTACCACCCACAGTTCGGCATTTGTTAGATGTACTTTTGCTTGGCTCAAAACTGAGGTAGTGTATGCTGTACCTCGATGACATGATTGTCTTTGCAAAGGATGCAAAGGAACATTTGCTACGTTTAAGGGAGCTGTTTAAGAATATGCATAGCAAATCTGACTCTCTGTATAGAGAAGTGCCACTTCACAGTTCAGGAAGTATGATATTTAGAACAAGTGATTAGTTATGATGGGTCTAGGCAGATCCTAGATTAGTAAAGGCCATAAATGATTTTCCAATGTATTGTATGGACGAGGAGTTAAGCAATTCTTGGGTATAGCAAATTATTCCAGAAAATTCGTTCTGAAATTTTCAGCAACAGCATGAACACTTACTCTGTTATTAAAAAAAGGAGTGAAATTTCATTAGATAAAGAAGCACTTGGAAAACTAAAAGAACTATTGGTAACTGGACTTGTCCAGTGTTGGTTTTCCAAATTATGAGAAGGAATTCCTACTGAGTAGTGAAACAATTAGTTATGCACTTGGGTTTGTATTAAGTCAAGAAGTGAATGGAGTGAAGTATCCAGTAGCCTATGCCTATGCCTCAGTCAAATAAAGAAGAAAGGGCTTATTCTGCTATGGGGAATAGAATGCTGGGCCTCATATACAGCATAACAAGCGTAGGAGAAGTAAAGTAATAACGGATTCTGCAACATTAAAGAGCTACTAAGGCTGAAAGATCCATAAAATAGATTAACGTGTTGGGTAATGAAGCTTAGTGAGTTCGATTTCGAGGTAATCCATTGACCTGGAAAGAGTGCTGGGAATACAGCTGGCCTCGCTAGAAAGGTCTGTGTGTTATGAGGAGTGGATCAAATGGTTGTGGAACGGTAGAAGGTGCAACCAACTGTCAAGTACTGTAAACTGTTTGCAACTAAACTGAAGTTCATTGCGTGTGACTGGGTGTTATGCAAGAAAACAAAGCTGAGTTCAAATGGTTCAAATGGCCCTGAGCACTATGGGACTTAACATCTGTGGTCATCAGTCCCCTAGAACTTAGAACTACTTAAACCTAACTAACCTAATGACATCGCACACATCCATGCCCGAGGCAGGATTCGAACCTGCGACCGTAGCGGTCACGGAGCTCCAGACCGAAGAGCCTAGAACCGCACGGCCACACCGGCCGGCCACAGCTGAGTCCTCATGTTGTAGTCCTAGCTGTGACGCATGAGAAAGTGTTTAGACAGGCATGTGATCACGTCTTACGAGGGGTTGAGGAACCAAGTAACAGTTTGCGCCTGAGCATTACTGTTGATGAACTCATAAACAGGATGTGAAACAATATGTGAAGAGCTGTGTACTGTATGCACAGTGGGGTAATAAGCTATCAGTATATTCCACTACAGAAATTACCAGATGCTAGTAAGTCATTTGAAATGATTAGTATGGACACCCTAGGTCCTTTATTACAAATGGCAGCAAGGAATCGCTATTTGCTGACAATAAAAAATCATGTTTTGCATAATGTGGGAATGAAATTATCAAGCTGACAAAGTGGCTCAGACCATGTTAAATAATTGGCACTTTCAGAGAAGTTAATTACTGACTAGGACACCAATTATATGTCAGAGTTAGTGAAACAGCTTTGTCACGTATTGCGTATTCATAAGTTGAGACCAAGCACACTAAATCCACAAGAAAATACAAGAACAGAAGGCATTCACTGGACAGTGGGGAGGCTGTTAAATCACTATATAAATAGTCATCCTAACGATTGATATACACTGTCACCATACATTACCATAGCATACCTGTATAATACTCTGGTCCATGAAAGTATACAATATGACAATTTGAAGTAGTATATGGCAGAAAGATGCCTCATTTAAGATATCCAAGCCTAAAATAGGGAAGAACAGATAACTGATACGAAATTTCGCAAGAACTTAAAGGGAGGTATGGAAAAAAGTGTAAATGCGTTACCTAACATGTAGGGATCTCGGTCTATTCCACACCACTGTGCAGCGATGTACTTCAACACCATAGAATACCTCACCTTTTAAGGCGATGTTATTCGGTATAACGTAATATCTAAATGCATAGTTTTATCATCAGATCGAGCATACAGTATGGTGTTGTTAACTGAAAATATAATGCTTTCACACAACGAATGGCTAACAGTGTTCAATAACAGACACATCGTGTGCTACTAGACTACCTAAAAACAGCTAAGATATACAACAACTTGAACACCCTAGTCCAGCCATTCAGAGTGGTGTGAGTATGTGCATAGCTTTTAATTTTATGGAATACAAGATATGCAAAGAATTTTGATGAAGGTTGTGGCTACGTATGGAACATATCGTTGCTGTGGTCTTCAGTCTGAAGACTGGCTTGATGCAGCTCTCCATGCTACTCTATCCTGTCAAGCCTCTACATTTCCAAATAACTATGAATCTGCTTACTGTGTTGATCCCTTGGACTGCCTCTACAAGTTTTATCCGCCACACTTCCCTCCAGTACCAAACTGGCGATCCCTTGATGTCTCCGAATTGTCCTATTAACAGACCCCTTCTTCTAGCCAGTTTGTGCCACAAATTCCTTTTCTCCCAATTCTGTTCAGTACCTCCTCATTATTTACGTGATCTGATTTACAGTATTCTTCTGTAACATCACATTTCCAAAGCATCTATTCTCTTCGTGACTAATCTTTTCATCGTACATGTTTCACTTCCATACGTAGCTACACTCCATACATATACTTTCAGAAAAGACTTTTTGACATTTAAATCTACATCCGATGTTAACAAACTTCTCTTCTTCAGAAATGCTTTTCTGGCCGTTGCCAGCCTACATTTTATATCCTCTCTACCTTGGTCATAATCAGATATTTTGCTGCCCAAATAGCAAAACTCATCTACTACTTTATGTGCCTCGTTTCTTAATCTAATTCCCTCCGCATCTCCTGTTTAAGACTACATTCCATTATCGTCGTTTTGCTTTCGTTGATGTCCATCTCATATCCTCCTTTCAAAACCCTCTGTATTCCGTTCAACTACTCTTCCTGTCTCTGAGAGAATTACACAATGTCATCAGCGAAACTCAAAGTTTTTATTTCCTCTCCCTGGACTTTAATTCATACTCCAAAGTTTTCTTTGGTTTCCTTTACTGCTTGCTCAGTGTACAGATTGAACTACATCGGCGGTAGGTTACAATCCTGTCTGGCTCTCTTTTCAACCAGTGCCTCCTTTCAATGACCCTCGACTCTTACAACTACCATCTGGTTTCCGTACAATTCATAAATAGCCTTTCGCTCCCCTTGGTGTTAGTATTTTGCTACCATGACTTATTAAACTGATAGTTCGGTAATATTTATGCCTGTCAACGCCTGCTTTCTGTCGAATTGTATCTATCATATTCTTCTTGAAGTGTGAGGGTATTTCGTCTGTCTCATATATCTTAACAAAAATGGAAGGGTTTTGTCATGGCTGGCTCTTCCAAGGCTATCAGTATTTCTGACGGAATATCGTCTACTCCGAGGGCCTTAATTCGACTTAGGTCTTTAAGTTTTCTGCCAAATACTTCTCGCAGTATCGTATCTCCCGTCTCATCTTCATTTAAGTGCTCTACCATCTCTATAACATTGCCGTCAAGTACATCTCCCGTGTATAGACCCTGTATATACTCCTTCCACCTTTCAGCTTTCCCTTCTTTGCTTAGGACTGGTTTTCTATCTGAGGTGTTGATACTGATACAGCTACTTCTCTTTTCTCCAAAGGTCTCTTTAATTTTACTATAGGCAGTATCTATATTTTCCCTTCTCATTTTTAACATGTTTGTATTCCCTTTCGCCGGTTTCATTTGCTGCATTTCAGCAATTAAATTCAATATCTCCTGTGTTACGCAAGGATTTCTACACTCCTGGAAATTGAAATAAGAACACCGTGAATTCATTGTCCCAGGAAGGGGAAACTTTATTGACACATTCCTGGGGTCAGATACATCACATGATCACACTGACAGAACCACAGGCACATAGACACAGGCAACAGAGCATGCACAATGTCGGCACTAGTACAGTGTATATCCACCTTTCGCAGCAATGCAGGCTGCTATTCTCCCATGGAGACGATCGTAGAGATGCTGGATGTAGTCCTGTGGAACGGCTTGCCATGCCATTTCCACCTGGCGCCTCAGTTGGACCAGCGTTCGTGCTGGACGTGCAGACCGCGTGAGACGACGCTTCATCCAGTCCCAAACATGCTCAATGGGGGACAGATCCGGAGATCTTGCTGGCCAGGGTAGTTGACTTACACCTTCTAGAGCACGTTGGGTGGCACGGGATACATGCGGACGTGCATTGTCCTGTTGGAACAGCATGTTCCCTTGCCGGTCTGGGAATGGTAGAACGATGGGTTCGATGACGGTTTGGATGTACCGTGCACTATTCAGTGTCCCCTCGACGATCACCAGTGGTGTACGGCCAGTGTAGGAGATCGCTCCCCACACCATGATGCCGGGTGTTGGCCCTGTGTGCCTCGGTCGTATGCAGTCCTGATTGTGGCGCTCACCTGCACGGCGCCAAACACGCATACGACCATCATTGGCACCAAGGTAGAAGCGACTCTCATCGCTGAAGACGACACGTCTCCATTCGTCCCTCCATTCACGCCTGTCGCGACACCACTGGAGGCGGGCTGCACGATGTTGGGGCGTGAGCGGAAGACGGCCTAAAGGTGTGCGGAACCGTAGCCCAGCTTCATGGAGACAGTTGCGAATGGTCCTCGCCGATACCCCAGGAGCAACAGTGTCCCTAATTTGCTGGGAAGTGGCGGTGCGGTCCCCTACGGCACTGCGTAGGATCCTACGGTCTTGGCGTGCATCCGTGCGTCGCTGCGGTCCGGTCCCAGGTCGACGGGCACGTGCACCTTCCGCCGACCACTGGCGACAACATCGATGTACTGTGGAGACCTCACGCCCCACGTGTTGAGCAATTCGGCGGTACGTCCACCCGGCCTCCCGCATGCCCACTATACGCCCTCGCTCAAAGTCCGTCAACTGCACATACGGTTCACGTCCACGCTGTCGCGGCATGCTACCAGTGTTAAAGACTGCGATGGAGCTCCGTATGCCACGGCAAACTGGCTGACACTGACGGCGGCGGTGCACAAATGCTGCGCAGCTAGCGCCATTCGACGGCCAACACCGCGGTTCCTGGTGTGTCCGCTGTGCCGTGCGTGTGATCATTGCTTGTACAGCCCTCTCGCAGTGTCCGGAGCAAGTATGGTGGGTCTGACACACCGGTGTCAATGTGTTCTTTTTTCCATTTCCAGGAGTGTACAAGAGCATTGTCTTTTTACCTATTTTATCCTCTGTTGCTTTCACTATTTTATTTCTCAAAGCTAACCATTCGTCTTCTACTGTGTTCCTTTCCCCTATTCTTGTCAATCTGTGCCTAATCCTCCGTCTGAAACTCTCAACAACTTTCAACTTATGTAGGTGCCATATTCTTATTTCCTACCTTTTTGCAATTTCTGCAGTTTCAATCTACAGTTCGTAACCAATCATAACCAATAAACTGTGGTCAGAGTGCATCTCTTCCACTGGAAATGCCTTACAATTTAAAATCTGGTTCCGAAATCTCTATCTTACCATTATATAATCAGGCTGAAAAATTCCGGTGTCTCCCTGTATCTTTCAAGTATACACCCCTCTATAGCGATTCTTAAACCAAGTGTTTGTGATGGTTAAAGTATGCTCTGTGTAAAACTGTACTGGACGGCTTCCTCTGTCACCCCTTTCCCCCAGTCCATATTCACCTACTATTTTTCCTTCTCTTCCTTTACTTACTATTGAAATCCGGTCCCCCATCACTATTAAATTTTCGTCTCCCTTAACTGTCTGAATAATTGCTTTTATCTCGCCATACATTGCTTCAGTCTCTGCCACCGAACTTCACTAATTCCCACTGTACCTAACTTTAACCAATCCATCTACCTTTTTAAATTTTCTAACCTACCTACGTGATTAAGAGATCTAACATTCCATGTTTCGATCCTTAGAATTCCAGTTCTGTCTCTTCTGAGCAGACCCTATCAAGAGATCCGAAGGGAGATTATTTTACCTCCAGAATATTTTACCCAAGAGGATGCCATCATCATTTCACCACACAGTAGAGCTGCATGCCCTCGGGAAAAATTACGGCTGTAGTTTCCCCTTGCTTTCAGCTGTTCGCAGTACCAGCACCGCAAGGCTGTTTTGGTTGGTGTTAGAAGGCCATATCAGTCAATCATCCAGACTGTTGCCCACGAAACTACTGAAAAGGCTGCTGCCCCTCTTTGGGAACCTCACGTTTGTCTGACCTCGCAACAGATACCAGTCTGTTGCGCCTGTGATACAGCTATCTGTATTGCTGAGGCACACAAGCCTCCCTATCAATGGCAAGGTCTATGGTTCATGGGAGGAACATGATCACTAATAATTACGTGCACCTGAATTACGATGCATTGACACTACAGTGTCTGTGTGTGCGTGCGTGTGTGTGTGTGTGTGTGTGTGTGTGTGTGTGTGTGTGTGTAAATGCACCGCAGAAGTAATGTAATTACAATTCAATAATGGAGCAGTTGTCAAGTCACTTAAGGCATAATAATCAATATGCAAGGTGAGTCTAAATTGACAGTATTTATTTTGCAAATTTGTGATGAATGAAAAAATAAATCACGAAGTTAGTTTGCCGTTTGAGTGCACTGCAATCACTGTTGTTGTAAAATGGCATCACATACGGAGAAAGTGCACGGTTTTCTATGGTCTCATGAGAAAATACAGAAGAGAAGTACCAGTATTAATGTGTGGTAAATGAATTTTAAACAGACCAGTAGTGTGTTCGATCTTCTGCAAATAGGGCATTCTTCCAAACCTACTTGACACACATCTTGTGAATTAGGGATTCCTAAGACCGCAGTGCAAAGAATTCTACAGATAAGGTCCATATGATGGAAACTCATGGAGCAGCTTTTACGGCTGAAATTTTGCAACCACCAATGAATATCTTCAACGAAATTTGTTCTTTTATTTTGTATGAGCCTACACTCCACAAATCAGGTAAAGTGAACAAGCATAAAGTGATGAATGTCCACATGTTGGCTTGGATCACTTGGGGGATTCCCCTAAAGTGCATGTGTGGTACAGGATAACAGATATTGGTGTTACACATGGGAGGTTGTCAGACACATGGCTCTTATGTTGCAGTTTACTCTTTCATTTGTCACTAACCAGAAATCTATAAACATATGAATATTGATAACTGTATTTTGGAGCAACATTTGCATCTGAATTGCGTAAACATTAACACTTAGCTAACGCCTCCCCTAGCATCATTGTGTGATATGTGTGTTTGTGTGTGTGTGTGTGTGTGTGTGTGTGTGTGTGAGAGAGAGAGAGAGAGAGAGAGAGAGAGAGAGAGAGAGCGAGAGAGATATCATTCTCCAATAACGTCAGTCCAGGGAGCTAGAGAAAAAAAACACTCAACATAAACTGTCAGAGTACCCAAATTATTTGTTTTAAATAACGCACTGCAGCGGGATAATGCCATAATTTTTTCTGTTAAATAATAAATACCTATCATAATTGTTCATCATCATATTTACATACACTCTACACAATGCCATTGTGTATGTGCAGTGATGCACGCGTGGTGCTTGGTAGTGCGATGCAATACCTGATCTACGTGCTGGAGCGATAAGACCGCTGCACTGCTCTTGTTCCGCTTCATGCTGAACACAGGGAAAAATTCTACCAGTGAGCATCAATAAAAAAGGTGGTCACCTTTACGCAGACTGCCCCTACTCAATGATTAACCATATCTTTTAATGTTACCTCTGGGACCGAGAAAGGGTAGTTATTGGACTGATTTCTACAGCAATAGGCAGAATACTAACATTCTTTTTCCTCCTCTATTTCTGCCTTCGCTCTGTTAACAACATAGTGTGTGTTCAACAAAACCATCTATGGGACAACATAAACCGTATCGCATAAATAACATATGATCTGGACATTAGTATGAGATCCGTCAACAGAAAGCATTTTCGGGTATGTGATATAGGGTCCTATATTTAATCTGGTGTGTTGAGGACCACGCATCCATAGCTAATGAATACTTCTATATAGTCTCTGAATCATGTATAATACTCTCAGCAATGAGACATTGTTTTTTACGACATAATTATAGCCGAACCACCTAAAATAATGTACTTCATTCACATTCGGTCTGCTCTTCCTCATTTAAATTCCATAATGTTAACACTAGTATAGCGATCAAAGATTTATAATCACACCCATTTATTAGAACAACCAGGCCATATGTGTGTTTTGGTGTTCTATGGAAGAAAGTCAAAATTATTCTCGTGGTAATTATACCCTCAACACCACATATCTTGCACAAAAATTACTCCACCGCAAACTCTAATGTGCAATACAGTACACTCAATAAGGTCTATGGCCCTTCATGCATCCTGTAATGACAACTAATTTATGGAATAAAGCCCTACATCTAAACAAAGACCTCACAACCCACTGTACACTGCATGGTAGAGGGTATGTCGTTTCACCTTCCTGTAGACAACTGATGACCTATGAACTCAATGTTAAGAGTAGATAGGGTGTATATACAAGCATCGAGGAACACTTTCTCTCATTTAGACACACACACACACACACACACACACACACACACACACACATACACAGTCTGTACTAATGTGGTGTTATGACTCATATAGCAATATTAATTTTTTTACACACACGCATTGTACTAATTTGTTGTAATTATCCATATAAAAATACTAAGTTTTTATTCAATTTAATTTAAAAATGTATCATTCATTATGATGAACAATCCTAGGCTTGTTTCATGTGGTAAAGTACCATAAATGTAAGCTTGGGGAGATGACTTGTAGACATAAGCTAGGGTAATAATGGGGAGGGAGGGACTGCGTTCTTACAAATAAACCAATCAGCTCATCTAGTTTTATGTGTGATGCTGCTATTCATGAGATCAGTGTATTTGAGTGACTACGATTCATAGTGGGTCAATGTCGGCATCTCACATGACATTGAGTTTGAGGTAGTAGTTGAACTGGAGGATGTGACATGTCATCGGAAGTTCAGCTCGAGCATATACAATGCTATAACTCATGTGATAGATTATTTTACGTTAAGAGCCAATTAACCAATGAATTCAGGCAATACCCAATCACCAGTAGAAACACCAGCAGCTAGTGTCTTAGTTCCTTTGTAGAGTGTGTTCTTAGCGACACAGCACTTAAACAACTGGATTGCGTGAAAACATAGTGTATTATTGAAATAAAAAAGTGTTGCAAATATGTAGGTGTTATGTGATACAGTATGTCATGCTGCCAACCAGATGTATCCATTAAGTTTTGAAGAATGTGCTGAATGACATTGTATGAGATACTATACATCATCAGCCACGTGTGGGCTCTTAGCTGGGCAGTTTCATAGCAGACCACATGCAGGATTACTTACATGATTAACTTAGTGTGTGTAAGATATAGTGATTCGGTGAATATATTCGTACGGCAGTTGCTTTTGCTGAAGGAAAAGTGAGCATGTTTTAAAAAATATGTCCATACATGGAACAAAGTAACAAACTGTTATTGTTTTTTTAAGAGTTACGATACAAGCATAATTTACATTGCTAAAAAAGAACATGATTTTTAAGCTGTGATTTATAACTATGGAATGGATTATCCTAATTTGACTCTGAGGAGCGTTGTCTAAATTTATTGCTGACATAAGTGTACGGATGTATGTGTATATGAGATGAAGCTGTAATAAATCAGTATTTTTTATACTAGCTATAATATGTGTTTAACTGAATTATGTGTATTAATATACCATAACAACAGATGTGTTTTCCTCTATGATGCATGTAATGAACTAATAATAATTCTTACAAAATGCTCTCACTTTAAGAGTATTTCACTTAATATACACATAACAACGGATGTGTTTTTCTCTATGATTCATACAACGAACTAATGTTAATTCCTACAAATTGCTCTTACTTTAAGTGATACAGATTCTCCAGAGTCACATAATCATGGTGTCGCATATTCTTGTAGATGTTAACTAACTGTATTGTAGTATATTCGCATCATTAACATTCCAGCTTCCCAATTCGATCTATTATCCTTAAGTGTGCTGTGCAGAGCTTTGAGGTTGTGGATGAGAGTTCTGTAGAATTACATGCTTGTAAAGATACACAGATAGTTTATCTCCAGTCAAAATTTTGAGCTGTGTAGGAGGCAACTGGCCATCAACTGTCCCCATATTTATTCTCCTAGGTGTTAACAATCACATTTGTGTCCATTCAAGTGGAAAGGATAGTTGCCAATTACTTTCTGTATGGACTGTAAGTCCTCATCGTAGGTTTTTCGTAAGGCGTACGTGGAATGAGGAAGTATATTACCTACGACGTAAGCTCCCGTAAGTACAAAACCTTCCTTGTAGCACTCCCCAGAGAAGTTTGTTGCTGACCATCCTGCAGTATTTTCGGCCTGTGTAAAAAGAAATGGTTCAAATGGCTCTGAGCACTATGGGACTTAATTTCTGAGGTCATCAATTCCCTAGAACTTAGAACTACTTAAACCTAACTAACCTAAGGACATCACACACACCCATGCCCGAGGCAGGATTCGAACCTGCGACCGTAGCGGTCACGCGGTTCCAGACTGTAGCGCCTAGAACCGCTCGGCCACTTCGGCCGGCGGCCTGTGTAAACAACTGAAGTTCTTTAACCTACGATATCGTTTAACTAACTCGCTGGCCATTATGGTAACTATCACACGCTATTTTCGGCGAGCAAGAACAATAGATGCATTCCACCTGATAGCATTGGAATGGTTGGGAATCAAACAAATATCTTTCCACTAGTCTGTGTCTCAGAGAAGCAAAGATTTCAAGAGGGAGAGTCTACAGACGACATCACGTGCAGGTGGATAGCTCTGTACAGGGAACTTCAGGTTATTGATCAACTTATTCTACATACACTAAAGCCATCCATCTGTATACTGTGATACTCCTACACTGTCTTTACTGTTCTCACATTTACTGCCATGGATACCAGTTACTTTTGAGCTGGGAGTGAAAATAGCAAACATTATTAAGACGGAAGAACAAAAAAACTTTTTTAATTTACTTAGGTCAGAACTGCATTAAACACGCAACTCTCCATCCAGTCAACACTGAGATAAAAAAGAAAGAGAAATTGTAAATGAATAAACTGCTTTGTTCGTAATGAGCCTCACAAATTTGATAGCAATAAATTTAACAACAATAGTAATCTTAAACAGCATTTTTAACCTGGTGGATCATGCATTCTCGCTCATCGCATCCCAGCAACACTACTTGTTTCGACATGCCTCCACTGGGCAGACACACACACACACACACACACACACACACAAAAGCCGTGCACATACTAGGGCACACACACAAGCTGCAGCCGTAGTTGTGATGAGATACTGTATCTCTGATACCACGTGTATTACCTTCTGTATTGTTCAGTCTGGAACCGCGCGACCGCTCCTGTCACGGGTTCGAATCCTGCCTCGGGCATGGATGTGTGTGATGTCCTTAGGTTAGTTAGATTAAGTAGTTCTAAGTTCTAGGGGACTGATGACCTCAGATGTTAAGTCCCATAGTGCTCAGAACCATTTGAACCACTTGAACCTTTTGTGTTGGCTTGTCCGTGACGTAGTGCAGTTGTGTAACTGAAGAAAAAAATATCTGACAACTCTTTATCATCTTATCTTAGTGATACGCAAAGCGCGTAAACGATAAAAATTATACGAACAAAAGTTTCCGGACATCAATATGAGGACTATCTACTGATCGGATCAGAACATTATTTTATAAGCAAAACACTTGCATATAGCACTTCCCTATACGCTGCATAAATCTTCAGTACGACAAGCCTAAAACGTGTTAGTGTGGGAACAGCACCAGAAAAAAGAGCGTTATTGATCTTGAAAAATATTCTGGAGCATAGAAGTGTCCAGTTGAGTCAGGAGAGTAGCAGTCTTTATGTGAGAATCTGGCTTTCATTGAAAGCCAGCTTCCACGGAATATAATCCACACTTCTCTTGAAGCATCTACCAGAGAGGCATTTTACTAACTGACGAAACGTTCGAAGTTCTGTAACTTGTCATATCGTTGAACTAACCTTGTGGCGACCATACGAATCTGCTAGGAGTTATTCTCGGTTAGTGTTACTAGTAAACAAACTATATGTTACTAGCAAACAAACTATACACTGCCTGCAACAGGTAAAATAAAGGTAAAAGAACGGACCTGAAAAATTAGAGGTCAATATACCTAACCTCTCTTTTCTGCAGAATCCTTGAACTCATTCTCATTTCGAATATAATAAACTTTCTTGATGCTATGGTTTTAGAAAACATCGCTCGTGCGAAACTCAGCCTGAGCCTTTCCTCACACGATGTGCTGAGAACTATGGATGAAGGGCAACAGGCAGATTCCATATTTCTAGATTTCCGGAAAACATTTGACGCGGTGCCTCATTACAGGCTGTTAACGGAGGTACGAGCATATGGAATAAGTTCACAGATACGTGAGTAGCTCGAAGACTTCTTAAATAATAGAATCCAGTATGTTGTCCTCGACGTCGATTGTTCATCAGAGACAAGGGTATATTCAGGAGTGCCCCAGGGAAGTGTGACGGGACAGCTGTTGTTCTCTATACACATAAATGATTTGGCGGTCAGGGTGGGCAGTAGTCTGCGGTTGTTTGCTGATGATGCCGTTGTGTACGGTAAGGTGTCGAAGTTGAGTGACTGTAGATCCAGTTGGGGTGATGAATCTCAGCTAGCCCTGAATGTGGAAAAATGTAAGTTAATGCGGCTGAGTAGGAAGAAAAAACCTGTAATGTTCGGATACAATATTACTAGTGTCCAGATTGACACAGTCAATTCGTTTAAATATCTGGGCGTAAGACTGTAAAGCGACGAGAGGTGGAATGAGCATGTAAAAACTGTGGTATGGAAGGCAAATGGTCGACTTCGGTTTTTTGGGAGAATTTTAGGAAAGAGTGGTTCACCTGTAAAGGAAAGGCAGACATAGGTCGCTGGTGCGACCTATTCTTGAGTATTGCTCGAGCGTTTGGGATTAGTACCAGATCGATTGAAAGAAGACATCGCAGCAATTCAGAGGAGGGCTGCTAGATTTGTTACCGGTAGGTTCAAACACATGCTTCAGGAACTCAAATGGGCATCCCTGGATGAAGGCGGCGTTCTTTACGGGAAACAATATTGAGAAAATTTAGAGAACCGGCATTTGAAGCTGACTACTGGACGATTCTGCTGCCGTCAACAAACGTCGCACGTAAGGACCACGAAGATAAGATACGAGCAATTAGGGCTCATAGGGAGGCTTACAGACAGTCGTTTTTCCGCAGTTCTATTTGCGAGTGGAACAGGAAGGGAAATGACAAGTAGTGGTACAGGTACCCTCCGCCACGCACCTTACGGCGGCCTGCGGAGTATCTATGTAGATGTAGATGTAGATGTAAACATCCGGTAGGAACATCTGACATACCGTCATAAACTCATCTTACATTCCCAAAGAAATAACATTATAAATAACCTGAAAATTAGGGAAATAAGTATACAAATTGCTACTTGTAAGTCACATGAGTTTATGGATGCCTAAGCCCGAGTCACATCCAGATTGACCCCATTTTTTGAATCAAAGAACGTGTAAAGTAATACACGAGATTCTGCGTGAGAGATTTGCACACAAAAGCTCATAAAAAGGGTACTACATAGTCTCCAATTCACTAAAACAAAAGCAAGGCTTACTGCGAGCTGTGATCTTAAGAATAATTCCGAGGCTTGTTTATCAAAACTCCATTTCTTTTTTCTAGTGATCTGCAAGCTTTGGTGCCTCTTTCAATAGGACAGCGGGCTTTGGATATCCAGATATCTACACAGAAGAAACACATAACACATTAACCATACTTACAACTACGCTATTCCATGTGTGTGTACTTCTCTCATGGGGGACTCCTACTCACCTCCCCCTCAGACCTACAACAGTTGAATCCTTCTCTGAATACTACTGTGGATGCGGTGTGGCTGGATTTGCTTCAGTACCGATCACGAATGAATCTACCTTCTGCACACTATTTTGGATGTAATGTAGGTGGATCCGCTTCAGAACCTTACCCTGGATGGTGGAGTACCCTATGGATCTACCACAGGCGAATCAACTTCCCAATACTATACCAGATTTTCGTGGGTATTCTCGCATGCACACTGAAAATGTGCAGCTCCATTTCACGCACGCTGTTCCAGGTTGATTAGCATTGGAACACTACCCCAGACATTGATGTGCTCTTCGGACCTACTTCAGACGAATCCACCCCTGAATACTATTCCCAATGGCGCACGGGTGGATTCACTTCCGATCCGATCGCAAGTGAATTCACCTCCCTCATATTATTCCGTATCTGACGCAGGTGGATTCGCTTTGGAATCTTACACAAAACGGAGAGGTACCCCTCGGAACTACTGCAGGTGAATCTGCTTTCAAATATTATCCCGCAAGTGCTGTGGGCGGATTTGCTTCAGCACAAAAAGTGGGCGAGTCCACCTCCTGCATGCTATTCAGGCTCTAACGTGGTTAAATTCGCTTCAGAACCCTACCTTAGATGATGACGGCATCCTCATGAGAGAGATACACACACAGAGCAGCGTAATTGTATAAGTATGGTTAATGTCTTATGTGCTTTTTGGGTAGACATTTGGAGATCCGCAGTATGGTTAATGTCTTATGTGCTTTTTGGGTAGACATTTGGAGATCCGCAGCACTCTGACCTGCCTTTGAGACAGACGCCAAAGGTTGCGAGAGATCGCAGACTACTTGAAAATGAAATATAATTTTGACCGACAAACCTTGGAACTTTTGTTACGATAATAGCTAGCGGTAGGCCTTCTACTCATGTCAGTTAATCGTGAACTACGTCTTACTCTTTTAAGAGCTTTTGTGTTCTAACCTTACATGCAGAATCTCATGTCTTTCTTCACATTACGTTTGATTCATAACAAAGGATGATCTGCATATGTCTCCGGCATAGGCATACGTAAAGTCATGTGAGTTACAAGTAGCATTTTTTATTCTTATTTCCATAATTTTGAAGTGATTTATAATGTTATTTCTTTGTGAATTTGAGATGTAATTATGAGGGTACGTCAAGTGTTCTTGCTCGATGTTTACCTATTGAGACTCTACCAGATAGTGCATCGCTTGTCTGCTGTTAACTTCTGAGATATTATCGCTCGCCGACAATAACCTGCAGCAGATTCACATAGTCGCTACTGGTTTAGTTCAACGATATGGCAACTTAAAGAACTTCTCGTTGGTTAGCAGCAAGCATTTCTGGTAGATGCTCCAAGAGAGTTGTGGACAAAATTCTGTGGTGAGCTGGGTTCAATGAGTGGCGACGCTGCTGCTCTACTTGGCTTAACTGGACGACTATATTCATTTTGTATGGGTACCATGGAGAAATATACATCTATTCCATGGGAAACATAACAGTATGTGTAATGGAATTGAAGACATATGACAACTATTATAAAAGATATCGATTTATTACAGCTTCATCTTACATACACACACATACACTAATGTCAGCAATACATTTAGACAACTCTCCTTAGACTCCAACTAGGACAATCTATTCCATAGTTATAAATCACAGTTTAAAAAGCATGTTCTTTTTTGCGAAGTAAATTATGCACTGATCAGCCAGAACATATGAGCACCGACCTACTGTCGATATAAATCCGTCCAGGCAATAGCAGCATCACATGGCGAGGAATGACTTCCAGTCAGACACACGCACGGTGCATGTAATATCAGTGAGCGTGCTGTCCATGTGTAGAATGGGGAAAGCACACGAGCGGTCTGACAAGGGAATGGTCCAATAAGACACGTGGACACCTACACTACAATTTTTTTTCAGAGGAAGGAGACAACAAAACAAATGCACACTCAAAATTTTAGCTGCTAAGAGGCACTGCAAGTATTAAAAAAATAGCTGAAAATTGCCAAATTCCTAGTGGGCCAGGCGGCGGTAGAAATGTACCACCCCAACTGGCGCTGTAGCAACTGCACATGTACAACTAGGCACGCACGCACGCACACACACACACACACACACACACACACACACACACACACAGACAGAGCCGAGGTCGGCGGTACATTTGTAAATGGGAAACATGACACAACCCGATCGTAATTTGTAAAGGACCTCGTCGCAGGTTACCGTTCGCTGATATTTTCTCTGACACTATAGTACTCAAGTAACATCTATTACAAATTGTCAGTTGCTTTTTACAGTATTGGTAAGAATTGACAGTGCAGATAAAGCTGAATTAATATTCATTGTGCTTTTGTAAGGCATGCCTGTTAATAGTACCTTCTTTTTCTTCCAGTTTCACAGTAATATGGAATCCAGTTAACGTTCTCAATTTAGCAATGATGAAATGTCAAGAACGTACTCTCCAGCCGAAATCACCTACTTCTCCTGAGGACGTATATATGTGTCATTTGTTAGTTGATTTCCTTGACATTCATTCGAATGGTATCGATATTACGTTTGAAATTGAGGATAAGTTAGAAGAAATAGGAAATAACTGCGACGATTGCATGAATTGTGGTTAGAACGACGTCAGTTATGCCAGTGACAGTTCTGAAGGACACTACCTTCCAAGTCTAAAAAAACGCGTATTGCAACAGCTTTCAGCGACAAAGAAAAGGCAGTGAAATATTGGTTAAACGAAGGAGGGAAAAAACGCTCGAAGTTACGCAGTGTGCAAAGGCGTTTTCGTTTCGTAAAATCGGAGCGTGATCTGTGTAAATGGAAGATTTAATTACATGAAGTAATAAATATGCGCCAAATGGAAACCCGAAACCATCTGAATGACAAACTGTTCGAAAGACTTACAACTGCTCGTGGGAGGCTATGCACCGCTACCGACGGAGATCTACGAGACTGGGCCCTCCGAATTGCATCTGAAATGAACATTGCTAATTTCTAGGCTTCGTCGAACTGGCTACGCAGGTTCAAGAAATCGTACAGAATAGGAAGTTGCACAATTACGAAGATTATGTCACGTAAACGTGTAGAGCAGCTGCCAGTGATAGACAGTGCTATAGAGAATTTCATAGCTGACGTAAAGACGAAACTTGCTGTTATCCCCGAAACTGCTGTTTATAACGCTGATCAGTCAGATTTCATGAAAGAACTGCGTGCACACCTCACTTTATTAAGTTTCTTAATGCATGTAGACGTTTTGTAATACATGCTCATTTTTCCTCCTGCAAAGTCATCAGCCGTAGGGTAATATTTACTGATTCATTGATTCTTAAATATACCGAATTCACCATGTATGTAACTCTCCTTGTGAGGTGCTATGAAATCTCCCAACTCACAGCCACCACATGGGTGATGTGCAATACCTTGCGCCATGTGATTCAACACATTCCTCACAACTTCATTTCATGGATATATCTGGTCGGTAGCAAAACATAACACCTAGATATTTGCAACGATTTGTTGTTATAGTAATACACTATATGTCATCACAGAGTGTAGTAGATTATGTGCAGTACCACTGAAAACACTCACTGTCGAGGTACTAAGACGCTCGCTGCTGGTTTAGCTGCTGGTGAAAATGTAGACACTGATAATGATGGTGTCTGGTCTGAACTTAGTGGCTAATTGGCTCTCAGTGTAAAATAGCCTATCACACAAGCAATACCATTGTATGTGCATGTGTAGAACCTTTCTACAATGTATCACATCCTTTGTTTCAACAATCACCTCAAACTCAACGTCAGGTGAGGTGCCGACGCTGACACACTGTGAACTTGCAGTCGCTCAAATATAATGTTCTCGTGAAAAGTAGCATCGCACATATGACTAGGTGAGCTGGTTGGTTTACATGTAAGTATGTAGTCCACCCTCCCTATCCCCACCCCAGCTGATGTTGTCTACCATTCACCTCCCCACATCTACCTGAAGCGTGCTTAACTGTTTTATATATGAAACTAAATAAAGAAATTAATGTTGTAATATGATTCATGGCCTTGCATTATTACACTGTGTCATTCCACATTAGAGTTGGCAGTGGGGTAGTGTTTGTGTGAGATATATGATGTTGAACATAGAATACCAGTGTTATTACAATCATCTGATCGCTGAGGCAGTGTTACTATTATGCAATTTAAATGAGCAGAAGTACATCGAATGCGAATGAACATCGTTATTCTAGGTGGCTGGGATACACCCATGTCATAAAAAATATCTCATTACTGGGATTATGGAAGATGAATAAGAGACTACATAAACCCGTTCATAGTCTGCGGATGAGCCCCCTTCTACGTCTACATCTACATAGCTATTCTGCAATTCACACTTAAGTGCCTGGCAGAGGGTTCATCGAACCATTTTCATACTATTTCTCTACCATTCCACTCTTGAATGGAGCGTGGGAAAAAGGAACACCTAAATCTTTCCGTTCGAGCTCTGATTATTTATTATGCTGATCATTTCTCCCTACGTAGGTGGGTGCCAACAAAATATTTTCGCATTCGGAAGAGAAAGTTGGTGATTGAAATTTCGTAAATAGATCTCGCCGCAAAGAAAACCGCCTTTGTTTCAGTGACTGCCACCCCAACTCGCGTATCATATCAGTGACACACTCACCCCTAATGCGCGGTAACACGAAACGGGCTGCCTTCTTTGCACTTTTTCGATGTCCTCCGTCAATCCTACCTGGTAAGGATCCCACACCGCGCAGCAATATTCCAGCAGAGGACGGACAAGTGTAATGTAGGCTGTCTCTTTAGTGGGGTTGTCGCATCTTCTAAGTGTTCTATCAACAAAGCGCAGTCTTTGTTTCGCCTTCCCCACAATATTATCTACGTGGTTTTTCCAATTTAAGTTGCTCGTAATTGTAATTCCTAGGTATTTAGTCGTATTGACAGCCCTCAGATTTCTGCGATTTATCGTATGCCAAAAGTTAATCAGATTTCTTGTAGTACCCATGTGGATGACCTCGCACTTTTCACTATTTAATGCCAATAGCCACTTTTCGCACCATACAGAAATTCTCTCTAGATCATTTTGTAATTGGAATTTCAAAATGATCAATAGAGAGAATTTCTGTATGGTGCGAAAGTGGCAATTGGCACCTAACAAAGAAAAGTGCCCTTCGCACGCTGGATAAAATGTAGGGCATTCTTTCGAATGCCCAGGCAATGCTTGCTGTTGAGAGATCTCATATTAATGTCATGAACATACATAATTAACGAAATATAGTTTACATTCTCCCACTGATGGATATTCATTCTATTCCACACACACTGTGTTGTAAATAGCGCGAAAGCAGAAGTAGAGGAAGAAAAATAACTGTGCTAGTCTGCATATTGTAGTGGGAATCAATCTGAAAACTCTGTTTTTCCGACCTTGAAGATAATACTAAAAAATGTGTTTAGTCAGTGAGGAGGGGCAGCCTGCATATAACCACTTTTTTTTATTAATAATCGCTAGTATAATTTTCCCTGTGTTCAGCATGAAGCAGGACAAGAGCAGTGCAGCAGTCACGTCACGCCAGCATGTATGTCGGATATCACATTGGGCTCCCGTGCCGCATGCGTGTTTTCCTTCACAGATACACACACATTGCGTGGAGGGTATGTAAATATGATTATGACGAATTACGACAGTGTGTTATTATTTAACAAAAAGTATTACGATGGTATCCCACAGATTGTTACTAAAAAGCTTTAGATAGTTAACAGTTTATGCTGAGTGATTTTTTTCTCTAACTCGATGCACTGCTGCTGTACAACGATGGGAAAGTTGCTTACTGCCTGGCTCAGATGTTGATGGCGTGTGTGCATCCGAACCAAGGCCATCGCAACCACAGAGCATCTTTGTCAGTAGGTGACATGAAAACACACACACTCACACACACACACACACACACACACACACACACACACACACACAGCATGACGACGCCTTATCGATGGCGACTATGATTACAAAAGTTAATAAACCAATCAAGAGGGCTGGAGACCGTTTCTGCCAGAGAGAGCAGATAAGCAGTTGTTAGCATCTCGCTTAGACGATGAACTGCAATCATTTATTTCCAGAATGATAGCCATAGAGGAATTATGGGCAAAGTTTAAACAGATTGTAAGTCGTGCTCTGGACAAGTATGTGCCTAGTAAGTAGATTAAGGACGGAAAAGACCCATCGTTGTTTAATAACGAAATTCGGAAAATGCTGAGCAAGCAAAGGCTGTTACACACCCGGTTCAAAAGAGGACGCGCAAATGACGACAGGCAAAGATTAGTAGAGATTCTTGCGTGTGTGAAAAGCTCTATGCGCGAAGCGTTCTACAACTACCACCGTCATACCTTGGCCAAATATCTGGCGGAGAACCCGAAAAAATTCTGGTCCTATGTAAAATTGCTAAGTGGGTCTAAGGCTTCCATTCAGTCACCCGTTGACCGTGCTGATGAAAGAGTTGACAACAAATATGTAGCCAGATCCGGATGGAATCCCAATTTGATTTGACAAAGAGAACTCTACATCACTGGATCCTCACTTAGTTTCCATTTACCGCGAATCTCTCGTCCAACGCATAGTGCTAAGCGACTGGAAAAAAGTGTAAGTGACTTCTGTGTATAAGAAGGGTAAAAGAACGGATCTGCAAAATTATAAACCAATATACGTAACATCGGTTTGCAGCAGCATTCTGGAGCATATTCTGAGTTAGAATATAATAAATATCCTCGAGACCGAAAAGCTCATGTCCGAGGATCAGCACAGCTTTAGAAAACATCGCTTTTGTGAAACCCAGCTTGCTCTTTTCTCACACGACAAACTGTGAACTATGGATAAAGGGCTACAGGCTGATTCCATATTTCTAGATTTCCGAAAAGCATTGAACTCGGTACCCCACTGAAGACTGTTAACAAAGGTACGTGCATTCGGACTAGGCTCCTGGATATGTGACTGGCTTCTTAAGTACTAGAACACCTTCTCGACGGCGAGTGTTCACCGGAGACAGGGGCAACATCGGGAATATCCCAGGGAAGTGTGATATGACCACTGCTATTTTATATATATATATATATATATATATATATATATATATATATATATATATATATATATATATATATAGCCTGGCAGACAGGGTAGGCAACAGTCTTTAGTTATTCGCCGATGATGCTGTGGTGTGCAGGAAGACGTCGAAGATAAGTAACTCTAGGTTGATACAAGATGACCTGCATAAAATTTCTAGTTGGTGTGATGAATGTCAGCTGGCTCTTAATGCAGAAAAATGAAAGTTAATGTGTATGAATATGCAAAACAAATCCTTAATACTCGGATACAGCATTCGTAGTGTCTTGCTGGTTTAAATATCTGGGAGTAACGTTGCAAAGCGATATGAAATGGAACGAGCATGTGAGGATTTTGGTTGGGAAATCAAATGGTCGACTTCGGTTTATTGAGACAATTTTAGGAAAGTTTGGTTCACCTGTAAAGGAGACAGCAATAGAACGCAAGTGCCACCTGTTCTTGAGTACTGCTCGATCGTTTGGGATCCACACCAGCTCGGGTTGAAAGAAGACATCGAAGCAAGGCAGAGGCGAGCTGCTAGATTTGTTACCGGCAGGTTCGATCAGCAAGCAAGTGTTAGGGGTATGCTTCGGGAACTCAAGTGGGAATCCCTGCATGGCAGAAGACATTCATTTTGAAGAACACTAATGAGAAAGTTCAGAGAACCGGCATTTGATGCTGACTGCAGAACGATCCTACTGCCGCCAATACATGTACATTTCGCCTAGGGACCACAGCAATAAGGTTCGAGAAATTAGGGGTCACACGGAGGCATATAGACAGTCGTTTTGCTCTCTCCCTAGTTGCGAATGGAACAGGAAAGGAAACGACTAGTTTTGGTAGAGGGTGCTCTCCACCACGCACCATGCGATGGCTTGCGGTGTATGTATGTAGGTGTAGATTTGTTAGGTGAGTGTTAACATTTATGCAACTAATAATGCTTCAAAATACGATTACCAGTATTTATGTGTTTACAAATTTGTTGTCTGTGAAAAATGAAAGAATAAGCTTCAGCTTGTGTGCCACATGTTTGGCAAAATTCCTTGTGTAACAGCTGCATTTGTTATCCTTTTTTAATGTAGTTCCACAAAAAGTGATCTAAGGGCGTTACCAGCTTCTCCTCCGCAAACTGTTCTAGCACATCCAGGTAGATGTTAGCTATTACTGATTTTTTGACAAAAACATGAAACTGCACATCAAATTCATTTTACGAGAATCCCTAACATAACCTACGGGAAATGTTGACTTTCCTCACATTATGCTCGTTATGGAATATGTTGTTGTTGTTGTTGTGGTCTTCAGTCCTGACACTGGTTTGATGCAGCTCTCCATGCTACTCTATCCTGTGCAAGCTTCTTCATCTCCCAGTACCTACTGCAACCTACATCCTTCTGAATCTGCTTAGTGTATTCATCTCTTGGTCTCCCTCTACGATTTTTACCCTCCACGCTGCCCTACAATACTAAATTGGTGATCCCTTGATGCCTCAGAACAAGTCCTACCAACCGATCCCGTCTTCTGGTCAAGTTGTGCTACAAACTTCTCTTCTCCCCAATCCTATTCAGTACTTCCTCATTAGTTATGTGATCTACCCATCTAATCTTCAGCATTCTTCTGTAGCACCACATTTCGAAAGCTTCTATTCTCTTCTTGTCCAAACTATTTATCGTCCATGTTTCACTTTCATACATGGCTACACTCCATACAAATACTTTCAGAAACGACTTCCTGACACTTAAATCTATACTCGATGTTAACAAATTTCTCTTCTTCAGAAACGCTTTCCTTGCCATTGCCAGTCTACATTTTATATCCTCTCTACTTCGACCATCATCAGTTATTTTGCTCCCCAAATAGCAAAACTCCTTTACTACTTTAAGTGTCTCATTTCCTAATCTAATTCCCTCAGCATCACCCGTCTTAATTCGACTACATTCCATTATCCTCGTTTTGCTTTTGTTGATGTTCATCTTATATCCTCCTTTCAAGACACAGTCCATTCCATTCAACTGCTCTTCCAAGTCCTTTGCTGTCTCTGACAGAATTACAATGTCATCGGCGAATCTCAAACTTTTTATTTCTTCTCCATGGATTTTAATACCTACTCCGAATTTTTCTGTTGTTTCCTTTACTGCTTGCTCAATATACAGATTGAATAACATCGGGGAGAGGCTACAACCCTGTCTTACTCCCTTCCCAACCACTGCTTCCATTTCATGTCCCTCGACTCTTATAACTGCCATCTGGTTTCTGTACAAATTGTAAATAGCCTTTCGCTCCCTGTATTTTACCCCTGCCACCTTTAGAATTTGAAAGAGAGTATTCCAGTCAACATTGTCAAAAGCTTTCTCTAAGTCTACAAATGCTAAAAACGTAGGTTTGCCTTTCCTTAAACTTTCTTCTAAGATAAGTCGTAAGGTCAGTATTGCCTCACGTGTTCCAGTGTTTCTACGGAATCCAAACTGATCTTCCCCGAGGTTGGCTTCTATTAGTTTTTCCATTCGTCTCTAAAGAATTCGTGTTAGTATTTTGCAGCTGTGACTTATTAAACTGATGGTTCGGTAATTTTCACATCTGTCAACACCTGCTTTCTTTGGGATTGGAATTATGATATTCTTCTTGAAGTCTGAGGGTATTTCGCCTGTTTCATACATCTTGCTCACCAGATGGTAGAGTTTTGTCAGGACTGGCTCTCCCAAGGCCTTCAGTAGTTCCAATGGAATGTTGTCTACTCCGGGGGCCTTGTTTCGACTCAGGTCTTTCAGTGCTCTGTCAAACTCTTCACGCAGTATCGTATCTCCCATTTCATCTTCATCTACATCCTCTTCCATTTCCATAATATTGTCCTCAAGTACATCGCCCTTGTATAGACCCTCTATATACTCCTTCCACCTTTCTGCTTTCCCTTCCTTGTTTAGAACTGGGTTTCCATCTGAGCTCTTGATATTCATACAAGTCGTTCTCTTATCTCCAAAGGTCTCTCTAATTTTCCTGTAGGCAGTATCTTTCTTACCACTAGTGAGATAAGCCTCTACATCCTTACATTTGTCCTCTAGCCATCCCTGCTTAGCCATTTTGCACTTCCTGTCGATCTCAATTTTGAGACGTTTGTATTCCTTTTTGCCTGCTTCATTTACTGCATTTTTATATTTTCTCCTTTCATCAATTAAATTCAATATTTCTTCTGTTACCCAAGGATTTCTACTAGACCTCGTCTTTTTACCTACTTGATCCTCTGCTGCCTTCACTACTTCATCCCTCAAAGCTACCCATTCTTCTTCTACTGTATTTCTTTCCCCCATTCCTGTCAATTGTTCCCTTATGCTCTCCCTGAAACTCTGTACAACCTCTGGTTCTTTCAGTTTATCCAGGTCCCATCTCATTAAATTCCCACCTTTTTGCAGTTTCTTCAGTTTTAATCTACAGGTCATAACCAATAGATTGTGGTCAGTGTCCACATCTGCCCCTGGAAATGTCTTACAATTTAAAACCTGGTTCCTAAATCTCTGTCTTACCATTATATAATCTATCTGATACCTTTTAGTATCTCCAGGGTTCTTCCATGTATACAACCTTCTTTCATGATTCTTAAACCAAGTGTTAGCTATGATTAAGTTATGCTCTGTGCAAAATTCTACCAGGCGGCTTCCTCTTTCATTTCTTAGCCCCAATCCATATTCACCTACTATGTTTCCTTCTCTCCCTTTTCCTACTGACGAATTCCAGTCACCCATGACTATTAAATTTTCGTCTCCCTTCACTATCTGAATAATTTCTTTTATTTCATCATACATTTCTTCAATTTCTTCGTCATCTGCAGAGCTAGTTGGCATATAAACTTGTACTACTGTAGTAGGTGTGGGCTTCGTATCTATTATCTTGGCCACAATAATGCGTTCACTATGCTGTTTGTAGTAGCTTACCCGCATTCCTATTTTCCTATTCATTATTAAACCTACTCCTGCATTACCCCTATTTGATTTTGTGTTTATAACCCTGTAGTCACCTGACCAGAAGTCTTGTTCCTCCTGCCACCGAACTTCACTAATTCCCACTATATCTAACTTTAACCTACCCATTTCCCTTTTCAAATTTTCTAATCTACCTGCCCGATTAACGGATCTGACATTCCACACTCCGACCCGTAGAACGCCAATTTTCTTTCTCCTGATAACGACATCCTCTTGAGTAGTCCCCGCACGGAGATCCGAATGGGGGACTATTTTACCTCCGGAATATTTTACCCAAGAGGACGCCATCATCATTTAATCATACAGTAAAGCTGCATGTCCTCGGGAAAAATTACGGCTGTAGTTTCCCCTTGCTTTCAGCCGTTCGCAGTACCAGCACAGCAAGGCCGTTCTGGTTATTGTTACAAGGCCAGATCAGTCAATCATCCAGACTGTTGCCCTTGCAACTACTGAAAAGGTTGCTGCCCCTCTTCAGGAACCACACGTTTGTCTGGCCTCTCAACAGATACCCCTCCGTTGTGGTTCCACCTACGGTACGGCTATCTGTATCGCTGAGGCACGCAAGCCTCCCCACCAACAGCAAGGTACATGGTTCATGGGGGGGGGGGTTATGGAATATAGCGTTATCTGAAAGAAATCGAAGAAAATTCTTTGCATCAACACATTGATGGTACCAATATCTCAGACGCAAAAGCTGTTCGACAAGTTCAATCATCTGGAACTTACGCAGGGCGGTCAGAAACAGTTTGAAAAGCTTTTAAGTGCGTTGGAGGATAGGCTGTACTGAGAAATAATTGTTAAGAAAAAAATTCGTTACTTTGCGCCCTTTCCAAGTTAGTTTGCAATTAAATTAGCCCATCAGACCTTGTTGTTGTTTTTGTTGTGGTCTTCAGTCCTGACACTGGTTTGATGCAGCTCTCCATGCTACTCTATCCTGTGCAAGCTTCTTCATCTCCCAGTACCTACTGCAACCTACATCCTTCTGGATCTGCTTAGTGTATTCATCTCTTGGTCTCCCTCTACGATTTTTACCCTCCACGCTGCCCTACAATACTACATTGGTGATCCCATGATGCCTCAGAACATGTCCTACCAACCGATCCCGTCTTCTGGTCAAGTTGTGCCACAAACTTCTCTTCTCCCCAATCCTGTTCAATACTTCCTCATTAGTTATGTGATCTACCCATCTAATCTTCATCATTCTTCTGTAGCACCACATTTCGAAAGCTTCTATTCTCTTCTTGTCCAAACTATTTATCGTCCATGTTTCACTTTCATACATGGCTACACTCCATACAAATACTTTCAGAAATGACTTCCTGACACTTAAATCTATACTCGATGTTAACAAATTTCTCGTCTTCAGAAACGCTTTCCTTGCCATTGCCAGTCTACATTTTATATCCTCTCTACTTCGACCATCATCCGTTATTTTGCTCCCCAAATAGCAAAACTCCTTTACTACTTTAAGTGTCTCATTTCCTAATCTAATTCCCTCAGTATCAACCGACTTAATTCGACTACATTCCATTATCCTCGTGTTGCTTTTGTTGATGTTCCTCTTATATCCCTCTTTCAAGACGCTATCCATTCCTTTCAACTGCTCTTCTAAGTCCTTTGCTGTCTCTGACAGAATTACAATGTCATCGGCGAACCTCAAAGTTTTTATTTCTTCTTCATGGATTTTAATATCTACTCCTAATTTTTCTTTTGTTTCCATTACTGCTTGCTCAATATACAGATTGAATAACATCGGGGAGAGGCTAAAACCCTGTCTTTCTCCCTTCCCAACAATTGCTTCCCTTTCATGTCCCTCGACTCTTATAACTGCCATCTGGTTTCTGTACAAATTGTAAATAGCCTTTCGCTCCCTGTATTTTACCCCTGCCACCTTTAGAATTTGAAAGAGAGTATTCCAGTCAACACTGTCAAAAGCTTTCTCTAAGTCTACAAATGCTAAAAACGTAGGTTTGCCTTTCCTTAATTTTTCTTCTAAGATAAGTCGTAAGGTCAGTATAGCCTCACGTGTTCCAGTATTTCTACGGAATCCAAACTGATCTTCCCCGAGGTCGGCTTCTACTAGTTTTTCCATTCGTCTCTAAAGAATTCGTGTTAGACCTTTGTGTACACAAATTCGTGTGACCCACCAGCGACGGTGTGGCCAAACATATTCTTTGGTTTTCTAACACCGAACAAGAGAGCACTACAAAAATTGACCATGGGACAGCACTAAGGACTGAATGGTGTCGTGTGTTATCATCTATTCTATGGGAACAACTGACACTAACTGTATCTTGCAGGTCGCTTGAATTTGAACATGCAGTGGCCTGATTGGCTACCTTGAATGCTAGTTAACTCAAAAACGGAGTACCACATCGAATTTTTTCATAACAATTATTACTCAAACCTCCTTCCCTCCAATATCGTTAACTACTACAAACTGTTTCTGATCACCCTGTATTTACAATTCCTTACACTGTGGTCCTAGGAATCCCCAATTCATGAGAGGCAATTCGAGGAGATTTGAAAGGCCATCCTGTTCGTTAAAGATTAAACACACTACCAGTCTCTTTAAAATTCATGTACCACACATTAATACTGGTGCTTCTCTTTCATCTCGTGATACCAGAGAACACACTACACCTTCTCTTTCCACGATAGCATTTTAGAACAATGGCTGTTATTGCACTCGTTACCTGCAAACAAGTTTAGTGATATATTATTCCATTTTTTTTAAAATTTGTAAAATAAATACTAATAATTTAGACACACCTCGTATATTGATTACTATGTCTTCAGTGACTTGACAACTACTCCATTATGGAAAAATGATTACATTAACCCAACAGTATATTTACGCACAACTGTAATGTCGATGAGTTCTACCTCAGGTGTATGTAATTCTGAGTGACGATGTACCATACATAGCTGTAACACGCATGAAAATTCTTTGTGAAGAAACGATCTGTAAGTGTATATCATATATTTCCTAAAAGGCATATACATGCTCACAGCACTCTTTATAGTTGGGCTGCGGTATTCCAGTTGCTATATATCTTAACTATTTCAGGTAGCCTAGTAGCACAGGAGGTGTTTGATACAGAACATTGCATGTCATTCATTGTGTGAAAGTATTACATTCACAGTCACCACCACCATATTGAATCCCAGATCTCAGGGTAAACCTATACATTTAGCTTCTACATTATACCAGGCAACCATACCAAGGTATTGATAGCAGGAGCAGTTGAAGTATATCACTATTGTATGGTATAGAACAGTCCGAGATCCCTGCGTGTGAGGCAGTTTATTTACACATAGTCTCAGTATTAGATGTTTGAATATATGCACTGCAAATGTCGGGAGTAGAGGGATGAAGGTACGGCTTTCATATTAATTTTTGAACTTCTAGAGTTTTTTTAAGTAGGCAGATTACTGATAATATTTATTTGTGTACAATGTAAAGTGGCTGTAAGTCAACACTCTGTCTCGCGCTCAGATAACGGCATCTCATGCGATGCTATAATTATGAGAAAATCAAGACACATGTACGTCAAGTCATGGTAAACGTCGCAATTGGAATCGTGTCCACAGCAGGCGATCTACTTCTCAAACAGCACGGGCTGCAGTGCATGATGACATTGACAATGGTGCAACAATAGTGTAACACCAGTGTGACACTGGTGGAACACTGGTGCAATGATATCTGATTGTTCGGATAATTTTGGAATATTTTGTTGTTGTTGTTGTTGTGGTCTTCAGTCCTGACACTGGTTTGATGCAGCTCTCCATGCTACTCTATCCTGTGCAAGCTTCTTCATCTCCCAGTACCTACTGCAACCTACATCCTTCTGGATCTGCTTAGTGTATTCATCTCTTGGTCTCCCTCTACGATTTTTACCCTCCACGCTGCCCTCCAATGCTAAATTTGTGATCCCTTGATGCCTCAAAACATGTCCTACCAACCGATCCCTTCTTCTAGTCAAGTTGTGCCACAAACTTCTCTTCTCCCAAATCCTATTCAATACCTCCTCATTAGTTACGTGATCTACCCACCTTATCTTCAGCATTCTTCTGTAGCACCACATTTCGAAAGCTTCTATTCTCTTCTTGCCGGCCGTGGTGGCCAAGCGGTTAAAGGCGCTACAGTCTGGAACCGCGCGGTCGCTACGGTCGCAGGTTCGAATCCTGCCTCGGGCATGGATGTGTGTGATGTCCTTAGGTTAGTTAGGTTTAAGTAGTTCTAAAACTAGGGGACTGATGACCTTAGAAGTTAAGTCCCATAGTGCTCAGAGCCATTTGAACCATTCTCTTCTTGTCCAAACTAGTTATCGTCCATGTTTCACTTCCATACATGGCTACACTCCATACAAATACTTTCAGAAACGACTTCCTGACACTTAAATCTATACTCGAAGTTAACAAATTTCTCTTCTTCAGAAACGATTCCCTTGCCATTGCCAGTCTACATTTTATATCCTCTCTACTTCGACCATCATGAGTTATATTTTGTTACAGCAATAAAATCTGATAAAACGACCTTCTCATTGCAGAGCACAGATCTGGAATGATTTCTAATGGAAGATAGCAAAACTGGGGGATGGGATGGAATTTCATTCTGATTGGATGAATTATCCATTCCCTCCCCTCTCCCCCTTTCTTCTCCTGCTCCACCTCTCCAGGGTGACCTAGCTACATGTCACCAGTGATCTTGAATATATCATACACAGAAGTAATATGACATTGGCCAGAAACTGCTGACAGATGATGAGTCAGCGTATTTGGCCAGAACCCACTGTGCCCATTTGTTAATCAAGACTGAGAAAGATTATAAACTTCGTTCTGTTTGCTTATAGTTTTAATTATTTTCCAGTCAACTGTATGGAAATTGTTAGTACACACTACCCACAAAAATAAGTAATATTCGTGTTATATTAGAGCTGGAGAAACATATTTTTCTCAACCTAGGACATTGTTCCCTCTCTTACAGTAAGTACTCCTCCAAGTGCAGTAAAAGTGTTATGTGTATGCAAAAGAGAACTCGAAGTGGATGAACTCAAAGTCAAAATACGCGAATTGGAGTATTTGGGGAAAACAAATGGTATGAAGGAAGAATGTAATCTGCTGCTGGAAAAAGACAATACATTTCAGGTGTGCAAACGAGGCTAAAAATTACTTTAAGCACAGTATATCGAAAAACCTGGATGCAAGTGGGAGGATACAACCTATTATCAATTGCTATAGGTACCAATGGAAATTGGTTGTACAACACAGTAGGATATGATAGACCCAAGAATATCTACTATATTAGAGGGTACAATTATCTAAATGTAGTGTTCTCGACAATGTGTGTCTAGTAACAGGGAAACCATTTGCAAAGTTACAGGCCGATGGAATAACTATATTTAATGGTCGTTCGTTTGCTACATTGGTAAACTTACAAGTTCTGTATGCAAATTCCGCTAGAATATGGGGTAGTGTAAACATCTTACACCCAAGGAGATGAGGAATGTCATGACAATTTTACTATGCAGAAAATAGGAAGCAAAATTAATATTCCTAAAGCCACTCAGTTGGAAGAACTATTCTACAAGGTGTTTCGTGTATGACACAAGCATTATCTCTAGTGTCGCGCGGATTGCAGTAACAGGGGAAACAGGCTCGAATCACTGAACAACAAGATGAAATTAATAACCTATCAGGGAGTCACTGTAGTTTTTGACTAGCTTTGAAAAGTATTTGACAGTGGGTAATTGAAAGTGTTCCACCTCTTTCTTGTTACCTGTATGAATCTCACTGGTAGCAGTTATTTATCTACATTCTATAAAAGAATGGTCACGGAGTTTTAATGCATCTATTATGAATAAAATTCACTTTATGAATGCGTGTTAAGTTCAGATGTTAAAACTAGTCTTCAGCATTTTATGCCATCAAAAGTGTAATATAGTTTTTACTGTGTGACAGCATTAGTCAATCCTTGCAAAATGTACCTTGACCTGCAAGACAGATCAGCAGTGCCAATAAGTGAGCCACATGTGTTTTGTGGTGTTATATAAAATGGCATATACAATTTTTGGTTTCTTTGAAGTGCTATATTTCCTTGGCACAAATTTCGATCTATATTCATCACCAAGTATAACTTAACCTATAAGTTAGTGCTGTAGCATCAATAAAATGAGCCATATGTATTTTGTACTGTTATAGAAAAAAGCTTTACTTGCTTTGCTAAATAATACAGACAGTTTAAATGAGGAAATAGATTTTTGACTCTTAATTTTAGAGTAAACAGTCGTGTTTAGGTGTCAAAAGTACCTTAGGCCGTAATATACATTGGTAGTGTTAACAAAGTGAGTCATCTGAGTCTTTTAGTGTTACAGAAAAATAATATAGTCAGTTTAGACATGGAAAAAACATGGTGATATCAACGTTGAGAGTCCTGTGTGCCTTGCATGAAGTAGGGTACAAAAATGGAATTATTATCGTATTTGGGCACCAAGGGGTCACTATGTGGAAGTACAGTGTACAAGATGGAAATTTCTGGGTTGTATGTTGATTGCTTCTTTTTAATGGTCAGTAAAAAGCTAAAAGCGTTGTGTGTTGGCTTAGAAGTTCTCTGATTAGCCTATTTCCAAGAAACTGGTGTGGCTTACGAGAGGGGAGTGAGGAGATGGGATAGGGAGAGGAGTTAAGGGGAAGGCAGTCAGAGATTAAATGTCTGCGATTTTGGTGCACAATAGGGATAGGGAAAACGAACTACTGTTGTAATATCTTTGGGGACAGAGATATAACTAGCAGAGCAATATGGCTGCCACCTGCAGCTACTCAGCGAAGACATCCTTAACTCGGTGTCCTGGCGATACTGAGCACAACGCTGCCAAGTGCAGGCTAGCAGAATTTGGTGTAATTTGTAAAAAACCCCGTTGCATTCCTACTTCTGGGCACAACTTTAGTGGAAAGGGAAAGTAAGAGCCAAAATGATACACAACACGTAAGACAGAAAATAGTGTCTGGACATAAATTTTATGTATGAGTGCTCATAATGTTTTGTCCAACCTCTGTATTTGAAATCTTGTGCAAATTTTAGTTGCTAATAAACGAAATGAACGTAAGTGTGTCTGCAAAGCCATCTTTTGACTGTAAAAATTTAAATGACATGCGTTGCTTCATGGGCCTTGTGAGTTTTATGTCACTAGCTTGTTTCCTAAATGGAGCTGTAGTTTTGAAAACAGTTTTGTTCAATGGCCTACACATCCGTTCACATGTACAACAAACTAGTTAAATCTATGACTATTTATTTTCTGCAGTAGGTGTAATATCTATAAGCACATATTATCTAGAAGGCGTGCAGTCATTCCAAATGAACGCGTGTTGTAGTATAATGCACTCTCGTCATCAGCTGCATCGTTTGTATTCGTATGAATTGTAATCTTCTGTTTGACCTGTTCATTGTCTACAGTACATACTTCACTGTATGCCCTCCTGGTTTTTCGTTCATCGACGCGTTTGTCCTATAGGCCATTCCAGAGATCAGGTTTCTTGACTATATATTGCAGTAACAACAGAACTGCTACACTTCCTAAATTTCCGCCAGTTACTGGTCCTACACAAAAATCTGGACTGACGTAGTTGATGATTAATCCAACAGGTTTTAAAACTCAATATTGCAATAGCAGATTTAAATCTGGGACTCCCCTGTTTCAAATAGTGCAGCTGCCTGACAATATAAACCGTGAAAAAGAATAATTAATATGCTCAAACCAACGTAATTGAGAGGGTGCGTGAACATAAGATATTCCCATTTATTAAGCATATGTTTTAGTCTGATATGTCAGTGTTAATATACCGAAGGAATTGTTCCTGTTGATTTCGAAGGATAAATACCTGTGGAATTTATTAAATGTTGTCGATAAATATATTAATATTGTATTGTGAAAACCATGTCAGGTCGAGTCAACAGAAACAAGCAGAAGTGCAAAATAAATCTGAGAAGATAAATATTAGTTATTGAAATTTTTCAGGTGTTGAAGAAAACTCTTCCAAAGCTGGCAATAAGGTGTGAATTTACAAGTATATCACTTAGAACGAGGCTTAAAACTTCACGCTTGCCATCGTAGGTAGGTTATTTTTAATGATTTATGCGTGAATGTAAATGATTTTGAGAGAAAGATAGGTGAAGAGTGTTTTTTATAATATGTGTTCATATATTGGTCGCTTGTGAACTGGAGTAGTTCTCAGCAATCAATCAAAACAAATTTATTGGTCCGTCAGAATTGTCTTATGAGGGCTGGAGCAGGCAACAGGTTTCTGCAGTAGTTGCACACGAAATAATCCTACGTAGCATTTTAACAGACGTCCGTGTATAAACATGGGCGCTACAGGTTGATATCGTGTGACCGTGATGTCTGTGCAGTGCATCCAAACTGTCAAGCTGAATAGACGATGCCGTTTTAGCCGCTTCCTATTTTGAGTTAACTGGATTTTAACTTTAGCTCGAGTGCTAGTGAACTGGGCGTGAACGGGAACTTCTTCGTTTCCGTACAGAAATAGCGCCAAATATCTTGTTGAACAGATTTAATTACATGCCTTAAGTAACGAAATGTGATTTTTATGTGCTGCGTATAATAATCTGCACAACGTAATGTATTTAGCAAGTTCCCAGTTATAAAATAAGACAAAAAGGACAACAAGGATTCGGAATTCCCCGGTTTTGAACCAGAAGTGCTGTGATGACATCAAAAATTGTGATATAAGTGTCCTTTACCCATTAAAAAGTAACACTAAGTGTTGACAGGAAACAAATTAACTGTTGCGGACGATCACCGAGTTAGACAATATTCGTTGAAATAAAATCTTCGGCAATAATGCCATTTTAAAGTACACTCTTTAGTTCTACTGCAAGGGGGAAATCCATTACTTTTCTGTGTGAAAGTTTTCACGCAAATACTTTGCTATGGGAAAGAACAAATAAATGGAAATAAAAACATCTTTAGGTTATTGCTGCCTTTAGAAGGTGGCCTAAAATATTGACCTGTTTATGCATTTATCGGAAAATGGCCACACTAAACGTTTTCGCAATATCCATGCTTTTATTGCTCACCGTGTGCGTACTTGCCTTGGCTTATCTGCGAGAGGTCGCCGTCACACTGCTGAACGCAATATTTACCTGATGCCGTTAAAGATACAAGCTTTTGTTACCTCCATTTGCATTTATACTGGGTACTGTACGTGGTTTTGACGTTATGATTAGAGAAGAAACACTGACACAAAGATTTCCTAATTATAAAATGCTGCGGGCTTTGTACACATCACGTGAAATCGTTTACACGCGAGGAAATACAAACAAAGCTTGTTTTCAGGCATGGAGCAAGTGGAAACAAGATTGTAGCAAATTTTGCATAATGACCGATATACCTAACCCTTTTCTCGCTGTTATCATAATAGCTTGAGAATAACTGGCGAAAAAAAGTGTCTGTGACTGAGAAAGACATATAAATGTGTCTTTTGTTACTGTTAATCATTTTCAGTCCGATAATTTTCATTTCTCTGCGCGTAAACGATGCCACATACCAACAATGTAACATGTAGTGCCACACAATATTTATGATTTTTTTTTTCCAGTTCATTCAGCGATTCCGTTTTACAAGCTTGGGGGTTCTTATGTTGAAGTGTAACCTCTCGAAATTAATAAAAAAGAACATTGCACTATATAAAGTACAGGTATTATTCAAGATAACTGGAAAACATGCTGTTCTGCGTTCGACACACCAATAATACAATAAATTATTGTTGTTGTCTGTATTCATTGAAGTGTTAGTAGATCATGTTACCAAATAAGGCATCCGCTAGTGAAGATATCCTTACTTGCTACTGGTATCTCTCTGCCTTTGCGTGCAGCAGCAGCTGTAGCAGCCTTAACTTCTATTTCAGATTATTAGCTGCAGTTAGACCTCCCGTTTATATGTAGATTTAAATACAAGTCTTTTACTCTAGGCGTATGGATATTTTGAATGATAATATTACGTATAAAAACAGTTGTGCCAATTTACGTATGGTTTACTAAGTGTTTGAAGAAGCGTGTTAAGGTGTAAAACCACATTGTCGAGTGCAGATCCAGTGCATAATTTTAAAGCCTTACTATGCAAATGTTTTGTTGTTGGTGCTGTTTACGAGTTATTCGATATCAGCGTACAAAACCTTTGAACGGATACATTACCTCGATATTTTGCATAGATGCCGACGTTAATCTAGAACAGTCCGACAGTCGTTTATTTCAATACCACGCATGCTATAATTATCATTAAACACATCATTAGTAAGTCATGAAAATCTTGAATTGTAAGTCTAAGCGTTTTAATACAGGAGTTCGTGAGAAGGGTGTTTCAACTGACATCTCGGCGCCATACCTTATAAGTCTTTGTATAGACAGCCATTATGGCATTTTAGTGGCCGTTTACGAATTTTTTTGCACCCCCCTTGAATCGCAAGCATACACTGACCGAATATTCTGCAACATTCCTGCACCGCAAGAGAAATTGTTAATGCACCAATTTCCAGTGTTTTATAATTGTGTTTGTTGAATGCTTCAGGAATAACTTAACGAGAAGACAGCGGCGGAGACGGAAGCTGCAGGAGAAACGCGAGCACGAAACAGGACTCGTTGAAAACTCAATGGTGTAACGTTTACTGATGCATTACTGACAGCAAACATTCCGAAACAAGGACAGTATTTGCCTGTGGGCGCCGTGTGGAGGAGGTCGGCAGACAGCCGCCTATGTAGCTCGCAGTGGTGCTAGATGAAACTGTAAGCTCGTGCACACACAAAATTATAATACTCTGTGAGAGTGACAGATAGACAAGAAAGTGCTTCAAGAGAAAAGGTGCACATACTTTCACAAGACATATTTACACACATAGAACATATGCTGTAACTTTTGCGATAAACATGAGTTAGAAGCACATTTGTTACTTTGAATGTCACTGACAGATATCGCAGTCTGCTGTATAACTGAGCAAATAATCCGGAAACCTAAAAGATATTCTTTATCAACAATTACTGTAAATTTGTTCGATAAGAACAACAGCGTCGGAGAGCCCCGTGTATTCTACGCAGAGAAAACGGTGAGGTAAATGTAAGATGTTTCAGGATCACGTCCACTCAACACAAAAAAATATATTTTCCAAAAATTTCTGATCTCACAAACGTTACACTTTCTTGAATTTTCAGAGCATGCAAAATTGCTTGGTCATATAAGATGGGAAAACGATAGCGTGCATCTCGTGGTCGTGCAGTAGCGTTCTCGCTTCCCACGCCCGGGTTCCCGGGTTAGATTCCCGGCGGGATCAGGGATTTTCTCTGCCTCGTGATGGCTGGGTGTTGTGTGCTGTCCTTAGGTTAGTTAGGTTTATGTAGTTCTAAGTTCTAGGGGACTGATGACCATAGATGTTAAGTCCCATAGTGCTCAGAGCCATTTGAACCATTTTTTTGGGAAAACGATTCTACACGGAGAGGGCATACAAACTGTCTGGATCGCACGATGTACTACTATGTTAAGAGGTAGTGACACTGTTGAGCAGTGACTTCTACAGTCCAACGTTACAGAAAAACAAACTGAACAGTTGTTAGTATGATGCCACACTAGAAGACTGTCATCACTGATTATATGCAACGCACATAGTATTATCACGCAGTGTTGCACCACAGTTGCTCATAAACACGACTGCCTATAAACTGCGGATTGAAATGGTAACAATAATGCTGCTTTTTAATAGATTTCTCCAGGAGGAAGTACTCATACACTTCCTCGCTTCTGAATTTACTGTCTTACTGTTCGTTTGCTGAATAAGGGACACATACTCTTTTAAAAGGAAATTTTTACGGGTGTTTCACCATGAAAGGGTGTAATTTTCCTCTACTGTGTTAATATTTGGGTGATAATGAGTGAATGCAAAACGAAAGATGCGATTGTAGGAATAGTGAAGTCACAGTAAAGATCTCACAGACGTTGAAAGGTAGTATGAAATCACCGTAAGCTAATTAGGTAAACTATGAGTTAAAATTGTCACCTGTCTGTACGGCAGAACAAAACAATTTAGGGATACAACTGGGCTGGGCATCGAAACGGAAGTATAACTCCTGTATGCGTAATCTGATGATGAAAATAAACGTTTCCCGTACATGACTAATAATGGAGCAGAAGAAATAACCAAACGCGTAGAGGTGCAGTGTCATAACAGAAGTTACTTGTTCATTAATGGAAGGCATACAGTTCCTTCTGTTACTTTCAAGGCAGAAACTAATTTTTCATAGTGTATGACGAAGTAGCTTGAGCTACCATCCCAGAATAATAGAGGAATGGAATAATTCTGGGTCAGTTTGCATGTTGTACAATTGGGTAAAGGCACTGAAGAGCGCAACCGCGACGTTAACTGCAAAATAATGAAATTTAAATAATGACCCACAAATGTTCACATCGCGGGTAGTCCATACTGAATTTTAATAAATTTAGAGAAACTAGACGTACAAGTGCAGAAGTATCCACAGCAGCTACTTCTCGATGAGACTGAGCATAGATGCTATACCTTAATGTTTAGAATAAATTTTCTAATATTATTTTATGTGCCAACTCCGCCACATAAATGCGTGCTAATCATCTCAAAGCAATTAAATTTCATACGAAACACTAGGTTTGCCATCAAATTAGTTCGCTCTAATCTCCGTCGATCTCCTATCATTTCTTTCCTCCCGCTGTTCTCTTTCGTGACTCTTGGCATTATGCATACTCTGAAAATTTAGAAAGCCATTTGTGTTGACTCACGATCATGTTAACAAAATTCTCGTCCTCTTTCCGCAGAGGACGGTGACTTGCGTCGACACCATTGTTCTTACCGTTTCCGACTGCCTTGCTCTACGTCACGTTCAGATCTCGGATGAGAACGGAACATTCGCATCGCGGTCAGACTTTTCGTGAGGGTGTGTGTCGTGAAGGTCTCTGCTTGAGGTTTACATTACAAATACTGTGCCTGAACTGTTCACTTTTCATGCCACATACGTTTTCCGTGCACGCTAGTGGTTCACGAAATAAATTATTGGGATGTCCATCCACCAGAAATAAGTCTAAGACCGTCTGTTCATCAGAAGATATCATCTTTGATTCTGATTTTCCTTTCTTGTTGTGATAGTCAAGTGAGAAACGCGGTATTATCTGACTGTGTCACTTAAAATAATGCTATATACAGGGTGTAACGAAAATTATGTGTAATACTTATGAATCTGGTTCTTCGTGTAAAAATAAAAATAAAAGCTCACATAGTTAGGGTCCGGAAATGCGTAGTTTCCGAGTTTTATAAAATCCATTATTGCATTTTGTGGAAAATTATCATGACAAGACTGTCTCTGTGTATGGATATAATTTAACTCTTACATCTTACAAAAAGTAATTAAAAACAACAAACAACCACCGTTAATAACGCTGTTTATTAAAAACCAATAGCAACGTTAGTGGTTTCAAACCAACAGATCAATCATCACAAGGCCGTTCAGTTTTACTTTCTCATATAAATTCTGCTGAACACAAGATATCAACTGTTTCTGACTGTTGCGAAAGTTTTTGGGGTGATAGCGGCATACAGCAAGAACCTACATTATAGATCGGAATGCCTTATTTTAATCAGATTTAATAGTGAGCTAAAACAACATGAACACCTCTCTAAAGTAAGAACTGAGTTCCATTTGTGATATTTACATCCAACATCCTTCGTTATTTTCAAGGCGTTGACTGTTTTAAACATATTTTTCTTCCGCGGAATAGTATGCAAAATTAAGAACGTTGGAAACGGAGGCAGTGCAGATCACCACGCACACACCCATACCTTAGCGTATCGTAACATCTAGAGTAGCGTAATTAGTGATACGATAAGGGCTTTTTGATCGTCATTTGTCTTGCCCATATTTGCCCGTATATGGACGTCTACAACATATTCTGCGAGGTGTTGTCTGATAATTATTAGTCGGAAACGAGGCATATTCGGACCAGTACTAATAAGCTTATGTGTGGAGTTTCTGTGATTTTGTACGTCCTAGGTTGTCGTATCAAAACCTCGCTAAAAACTAGCTGATGACTGGAAACGTGGGCCGTAGGGAAATAAAATGTTTGATATAAAGGGAAAGAAAAGGTGTGTCGAGCTCAGATACAATTGTTACTCAGAAATGTGCCAAGAAATCTGTATCTTATGCAATATTTCGTAATTAGCAGCACAAGAAGAGCTACATTATTAAGTGTTTATTTTCGACAGAGTCTGAAAACAAGTAAAGAACTAAGTTAATTTCAGCGAAATAAAATAAAAAATACGAAATCAATAGACAGTAATTTCCATTTACTGCTTTTAGGCCAAAGGTCTGTAACAACTTCCCATTACGTCTGGTGGATGGACGGGTGGGAAGGATCACAAATGCAATGCTAAATACGAGAGGGTGAATTTTTGTGATTTCTAACATAAAGCAGGACACATGGAACATATCAATGTAAACTTAATTCACAAACAGAAACACTCTGACAAATATTAAAGTATAACTTATCTGAATCAGAATGATATTTCAATTTAGGAAATATGGATCGCTTCTGATTTAGTTCAACACAAACACTGTTTCCGAGAGGTCATAGACATGTCGGCGTCATCGAACTGGTGACAATGTGCTTGTGATTAGCAGTGCTGTCACAGTTTCTTCGCGGGAACATTGCTTGTGAGAACTTGTATGAACAACTGTGAGACTTTTCAAATACGCTATTTAAAGAAATCCATGTTTACTGTATTTTTATTATCTCGAAAATCATCATTACTGCCATGCAGTTATAACATAAAAGGAGTGCCTCAGTACCGTTTTTGACTGCCAATTTAACCTATCTCGCTTTACATTTTTAATTCATGCTTCATGTTGAGCTGCTTACTTACCGACGCAAGGATTGTGATTAACCATCGTAAATATCCGATCACAGCGCCTTTTCATATGATTATTTGGACATATGCAACCAAACATTGGAGACAATCTCAGTTTGGTCCAAGCTTCATGACACAAGTCTCTGAAACAACAAAAATATTACATGCAAATAAATAAGAACCCAACGAAAACAGCGTACATGTGACAACAAAGTAAAGTACATTCATAATTTAACCAAAAAGTTTTTACATCAAACGTTTTAAAATAATGCAAACGTATCTTAAATGCCTTGTAATTTAATGATAACTTATTGTAACTCTTAGTGTAAGCTCCAACTTTTTCCGATCATCCAGCACTGTCAGCGTACATCAGATGGTTTACCAGTTATTGAAGAAAAAGGAAAAGGAAAAAAAAATATTTTGTTGTAATGGTGATAGCAGTATCAGTGTTTTATTAATGAATTTAATGGAATTTTAAACGATAGAAGTAATTAATAATCAAATATGTGTGTGAGAAGTATGTGTCAAATAATAAAAGCTTGTTAGGCAAAACACGGCTGAAAGTTAATATGAATCGTTCAGAAAATGCTATCAAAGTGTAATCAATTTTCTTCCTGGTAGAAGTAATGAATGTAATCATGACGCAGTACCACACGTTTAATACATGCTACTGTCGATCAGTTTATAGGTTTTATGCGCATAAATTATTAAAAATGAGCGCTATTAAATTTAGATATTTGTTTCAACGTCGCGCCTGAAACTAATACCCATGCATTTTATATTTATCGAGGAGAGTGAAAACTGTGTGACACTGTGTAGAGATCTACATATATACTCTGTAAACCACAGTGAAGTGCATGGCAGAGAGTACGTCCCATTGTAACAGTTAGTAGGGTTTCTTCCCGTTCCATTCACGTGTGGAGCGTCGAAAGAATGATTGTGTGAATGTCTCCATGTGTGCTGTAATTATTCTAATCTTATCGTCACGATCCCTATGTGAGCGATACGTAGGGACTTGTAGTATATTCCTAGTCATCATTTAAAGTCGGTTCTTGAAACTTCGTTAGCAGACTTTCTCCGGATAGTTGACGTCTATCTTCAGGAGACTGGTAGCTCAGTTTCTTCAGTATCTTTGTGACACTCTCCCACGGATGAAACAAACCTGTGATCATTCGTGCTGCCCTTCCGTGTATACGTTCAATGTCACACACAAATAAAGAAAAGATGTTATGTGGACATGTGTCCGGAAACGCTTAATTTCCATGTTAGAGCTCATTTTAGTTCGTTCTTCCACCTACGCTCAATGGAGCACGTTATCATGATTTCATACGGGATACTCTACCTGTGCTGCTAGAACATGTGCCTTTACAAGTACGACACAACTTGTGGTTCATGCACTGTGGAGCTCCTGCACATTTCAGTCGAAGTGGTCGTACGCTTCTCAACAAAAGATTCGGTGACCGATGGATTGGTAGAGTCGGACCAATTCCATGCCTCCACGCTCTCCTGACCTCAACCCTCTTGACTTTCATTTATGGGGGCATTTGAAAGCTCTTGTCTACGCAACCCCGGTACCAAATTAGAGACTCTTCGTGCTCGCATTGTGGACGGCTGTGATACAATACGCCATTCTCCAGGGCTGCAACAGCGCATCAGGGATTCCATGCGACGGAGGGTGGATGCATGTATCCTCGCTAACAGAGGACATTTTGAACATTTCCTGTAACAAAGTGTTTGAAGTCACGATGGTACGTTCTGTTGCTGTGTGTTTCCATTCCATGATTAATGTGATTGGAAGAGAGGTAATAAAATGAGCCCTAACATGGAAAGTAAGCGTTTCCGGACACATGTCCACATAACATATTTTCTTTCTTTGTGTGTGAGGATTGTTTCCTGAAAGTTTGGCCGTACCTTTTTGTAACACCCTGTATATTACAGTATCACTGCCTGAAGTTATTTGGATTATAAAAAATAAAAATCATGAAAGGAACTACCTGAGATTTTTGGATGTTGCTGGGATTCTGCCTAAAAATATTGAATTAATTTAGAAAAACTGGTTTCCAGTCACCTTTCGAAAAGTCATGCTTGTCGTAAAGGTTAAATGGGATTAGGAGTACTGAATAAAACAAAAATTGGAAGAAACGGAGATTAAAACAAAAACAAAAACGGAGATAATCCGCATTGGAGTTTTTTTTATAAGAAAAAGATTTAATGTAAGAGAACGCTGAGATCGGCATCCAGCTTTGGAGTATGGAGATTACTCAGCTCGACATTTTTAATGTCGAACCAGTCACGTATTTGTATTCTTAGTCGCGTCCTTCAAGCGTAGCTAAAAGTCGCATCATTTGTCAACTATAACAGTAGAAGGGATGTAGAAATATCAACTAATATTATATTTCAGAATTACTGTTACAAAAAATATCTTAACAAACTGAATTAACGCTACAAGATATAAAAGTACGTGTCACAATATTACATTGTCCAATAACATTGTGACCACCACGTGTGTTCGACGTCAACGTACAGTAACCAATCACAGACAGCAGGCGGCAGCACCAGCAGTGGAGGATTTATAAAACGTGTGGAGGGGCGGGATAAACGGTGCACTCGTTACTGTAATGCGGAAACGGAGCGATTTACCTGACGTCCGAAAGGGCATAATCATTGGCTTTCGAGCCAACGGTGGAAGCATTTCCGAAACGACTATGTTTGTAAACTGTTCGCGTGCCGCCGTGTTTAAAGTATACCGTGCATGGCAACCTGGTGCTATCCAAAACTGGCGCCGAGGCTGCGGAGATTTGTATGGGCGAATAGACGTGCAACTATTGAGCAACTGACTTCCCAAATGAACCGAGGGGCTACCAACAGTGTCTTCTCAACGCCGTTCAGCGAACGTTGCTTTGTATAGGCCTCCGCAGCAAGCGTCTGGCTCGCTCGTTCATGCTCACTGCTGTTCATCGGCGACGAAGGCTGGAATTTTGCACGCGGGTGCACAACTGGACGTCAGCTGACTGGCGACAGGTGGCCTTTTCAGATGAAACACGTTTTATCCTCCATTGGACAAATGGCCGTTGGTGTGTACGGCATGAAACGTCTGAAAGCAAACACAGTGGAACAGTCGTCGGAAGGGTTCAGGTCGGGGGGGATTATGGTCTGGGGAATGTTTTCGTGACATTCTGTAGGTGATTTCGTCTGGAACGTAGAACAGATCAGCACAAGTATGCATCTATCCTTAGGGACCATGTGCACCCACAAAGTTGGCTTCTCCCTGGCACTATAGCACCTACCAACAGGACAATGCAACGTGCCACACAGCTCTAAATGTGTGATCGTGGTGTGAAGAGCCCCAGAATGAGTTAACTGTGCTCCCTTGACCAGCAACCCCCCCCCCCCCCCCCCCCGGATTTAAACCCAATGGAGCACCTGTGGGACCATCTCGATCGGGCTGTATGCTCCGTGGAGAAAGTTAGCGCAACTGCCCACGGCACTGAGTGTGCTTGGCTCCACATCGCTGTCGATAGATACCTTCCACACCCTCAGTGACTCTCGTCCTGCACGTCTCGCTTTTGACAGGCGGTTACATTAATGTCACAGGACAGTGTAATCAGTAGTGTAAAGTAAAATGTCTTCACATTTGGTAAGATATTAGTATTTGCAGTTTATAAATTTATTTTTCTATCTTTATTGTATTGCTCGGTAAATTTATTGACGTATAAACAACAAACTTCCTCGACTTCAGAAAGCATTGAATCCTCTTTTACTATCATCTGATAGTGACGGTACATTTATTGGTATCGAACTGATGTACCAGACTTCTGTAACTTAGAATGTACACAAAATATGTTACTGCAAACCTGTTAATGACGCGTGTCTTGCAGGTTCCCGTCTACACACTGTCCGTCCCCGGTAGCTGAATGGTCAGCGCGACAGAATGTCATTCCTAAGGGCCCGTGTTCGATTTCCGGCTGAGTCGGAGATTTTCTCCGCTCAGGGACTCAGTATTGTGTTGTCCTAATCATCATCATTTCATCCCCATCGACGCGCAAGTCGCCGAAGTGGTGTCAAATCGAAAGACTTGCACCCGGCGAACGGTCTACCTGACGGGAGGTCCTAGTCACACGACATTTACATTTATTTATCTACACTCTACGTACACAATATTTGGGCTACAATGTCTGCTGTTAACTTTCGAAAATGAATGCATGTGTTATCTTCCTTTAGTGTATCAATTACTACAAATTGTTCTAATTCGATGAATGTTTTCAAGTAATAATTCCTTGCTATGCGAGGTGTAGTCATAAAGTTTTTAATATCACCTAGAAAAAATAATGACTCGTCGAAAAGATGTTAGTCTTCTTTTCGATATTCACTCTTCAAATCAATACATTTCTCCACTGATGGAGGACATGGCACTGACATTGATTGTTGTAGTGTGCATTTTACCTGCTCAGGAAACGTTCACCTTGAAACCACTCAATGGCTTTTTCATCCTAAAAACGAGGAAGAGGTCAAGAATTCTGAGTGCCATGTGAGAATAATACGGGAAGCAAAATTTGATACCCCATGTATGAAGGTGTCCGCTGCACAGTGATTTGGGACGCTGCCGTGGCGCAAAAGCTTCCCCTCGGACAGCTGCCGGCGACAGTTCACAGTCTCCACTACCTTCGTCACAAGAATGCGGTCACAAATATCTTTCTTCAGGGTTCCGAAACTGTTGGTTCCGTTGATAACCGCAAACATTTTTCCATGAAGGCACTGGCCATCTTGACTCATAGTGGGATCAATGTGTTAACAGTTACGGCGTTTACTTTTGAAATAATAAACAGTTTACTTACTTTCTTCCTACTTGCTCGTCTGTGGATCCCTTAGACTGTAGCTTACCTGAACCTGAAGCTACCCGTGCTAATGCTTGCAAGAACGCTCTCCAGGTTTCGTTCTTACCTCAACTTCCCCCTGTTTATACCTACATCTATGCTTTGCAAGCCTGGTTAGGGTGTGTACCGTAGCGTACTTTGTGAACCACTGTCACTTCCCCTTTTCCTGTTTCAGTCTCGAATCGCCCGGGGGTAGATCGATTGTTAGTAAGCCTCAGTCGATGCTCGAATCTCTGTAAGTTTACCTTCATAGTAATTTCGCGAGATATAGGGAGAGAAAGCAACATTTTTGTTGGCTCTTCTAGTAACGTACGCTCTCCGAATCTTAGCCGTTAACTACACCGCGATGAACACCACCTCTCTTGTAGCATCTGTCACTGGAGTTAGACGAACAACTCCGTGACGCTTTCACGTATATTAAATGATCCTGTAAAGAAACGCGCTGCTCTTCTTGGGATTTTCTCTATTTCCTTTTAATCCTATATGGTACGGATCTCAAACTGACGAGTAGTATTCAAGTTTTTGTTGAACGAGGGTTTTGTAAGATACCTCCTTCGCTGGTGGACAACACTTTTGAAGATCATTCCGACGAATATCAGCGTGGCATCTTTCTCTTTTGCTATTACAGTTATGTGGTCATTCCATTTTAAATCGCTGCGTACGCATACTCCCAAATATTTAATGGATGCGAATTCGTCCAGTAAATGCTCTGCAATCGAATACTTATACAATAATGAGTCTTTTCGCCTAGTTCTGCACAATACTGTACATTTGTTTATGTTGAGAGTCAACTAACAATCCTTGCACCAAGTGTTTTTCCACTGCATGCCGTCCTGCACTTCGTTACAATTTCTAACGTTTTGATTTCTCTGTCTATAACAGCATCATCTGCGAAAGCCCTAATGGGACTGCCGATGTTATCTACTAAGTCGTATACACTGTTCAGCCAGAACATGATGACCACCTACCTAATAGCCGGTATCTCCAGTTTTGGCACGGATAACAGCAGCAAATCGTCGCGGCACGGAAGCAATGAGGCCTTTGTAGGTCGCTAGAGGGAGTTGGCACCACATCTGCACATACAACTCAAATCCGTAAATTCAGAGAAGGAGGCGATGATCTCTGGGGTCACGTTCATCACATCCCAGATGTGTTCGATCGGGTTCAGATCTGGTGAGGTGGGGAGCCAGCACGTCAAATGGTCACCACTATGTTCCTCGAACCACTCCATCACACTCCTGGCCTTGTGACATGGCGCGTTATCTTGTTGAAAAATGTCACTACCGTTGGGAAACACGGTGGTCATGAAGGGGTGTACGTTGTCTGCAACCAGTGTATGACACTCCCTGGCCGTCGTGGTGCCTTGCACGAGCTCTACTGGACACGTGGATGCCCACGTGAATGTTCCCCAGAGCATAACGGAGACGCCGCCAGCTTGTCTCCGTCCCGCAATACAGGTGTCAAGGAGCTGTTCCCTTGGAAAGCGTCCTATTCGCGCCCTCCCATCGACATGATAAAGGAGGTATCGGGATTCATCAGACCATGCAACGCTCTGCCTCTGCGCCGACGTCCGAAGCCGATGGTCACGTGCCCATTTCAGTCGTAGTTGCTGACGTCGTGGTGTTAACATTGGCACATGCGTGGGTCGTCGGCTGCCGAGACCCATCGTTAGGAGTGTTCGGTGCACTGTGAGATCAGACACACTTGTACTCTGCCTAGCATTAAAGTCTGATGTTAGTTCCGCCACTGTTCGCCACCTGTCTTCTTTTACCAGTCTGCCCAGCCAGAGACGTCCGACGTCCGACATACACCAAAGTACTCCTCGAGCACCCTACAAGTTGTGCAGTTTCAGAAATGCTTCGTGCCGAGCCTCCGGGCCATCACAATCTGCCCTCGGTCAAACTCAGGCAGATCACGCGCCTCCCCATTCTACACACGGGCAGCACGCTCGCTGATACCACATGCACCGTGTGTGCGTCTGACGCAGTCAAATGGTTCAAATGGCTCTGAGCACTATGCGACTTAACTTCTGAGTTCATCAGTCGCCTAGAACTTAGAACTAACTAAACCTAACTAATCTAAGGACGTCACACACATTCATGCACGAGGCAGGATTCGAACCTGCGACCGGAACGGTCGCTCGGCTCCAGACTGTAGCGCCTAGAACCGCCTGGCCACTCAGGCCGGCTGTGACGCAGTCATTCCTCACCAGGTGACGCTACTATCGCCAGGACGGGTTTGTATTGATAGCAGGCCGGTGGTCGTAATGTTCTGGCTGATCAGAGTATACACAGGGTGAAGCGAAATTCGCGCACTTGGGCTTCGCAGCGCGACTCCTCACAGGTCAACGATAAAAAAAAGTCTCTCACAAAATTTCGTCCGGCGAGTACATCCGGCAGAAAAAGGACGTTAAAGAATGGCAATCTGGCAACACAGTGACGACATGTATCGTAACTATTTCTGTCGGCATATAGAAGGTGTGCTGTACAGTTGGTGCAGCGGACAGAATTTTGTGTTAGCATGCAGGAGGTCTAGGGTTCGATCCTGCGTTAGGGCGCATTTTTTTTTATTTGCTAATTTCATTCTGAAATTTCCTCCTATACACCGTTTCTTAGGTCAGATGTATCCTAAATTTAGGACATTTTTTACCGCTGAACATACCAAATACGTGGTTAGACAAATAAGAAATAGACAATTGGAACAAATAACCTGTCAGAACGGCTACAAAATCAAAATCAGTTTCGAAATGTTAAAGATGATAGCACAATACAGTAACACAACATCTACTTGTCATTTATATTGCATGTAATACGAACGCTCGTATGTCGTACATTAGCAAACAGTGACAATAATAATGTCCATATTAATGACCGCATGACCTTCACAACAGAACAACAGATGGTCAGAGTGACCTCCCTGCAAGTCCAAACATTGCACAGCCAGCCGGATCGTAAGGAGAGAACCTGAAACCCGAAGGCGCAGCTCCAGACGACGAAACACATTTTTATCTGGATGGCGTCAATGAGGATATCTAGCAGCATATTCGCGAGTGCCAACACCAGCCCGGTTATCAGATGCACCAAGGACCAGAAGCATATCCACATACACTCCTGGAAATGGATAAAAGAACACATTGACACCGGTGTGTCAGACCCACCATACTTGCTCCGGACACTGCGAGAGGGCTGTACAAGCAATGATCACACGCACGGCACAGCGGACACACCAGGAACCGCGGTGTTGGCCGTCGAATGGCGCTAGCTACGCAGCATTTGTGCACCGCCGCCGTCAGTGTCAGCCAGTTTGCCGTGGCATACGGAGCTCCATCGGAGTCTTTAACACTGGTAGCATGCCGCGACAGCGTGGACGTGAACCGTATGTGCAGTTGACGGACTTTGAGCGAGGGCGTATAGTGGGCATGCGGGAGGCCGGGTTGACGTACCGCCGAATTGCTCAACACGTGGGGCGTGAGGTCTCCACAGTACATCGATGTTGTCGCCAGTGGTCGGCGGAAGGTGCACGTGCCCGTCGACCTGGGACCGGACCGCAGCGACGCACGGATGCACGCCAAGACCGTAGGATCCTACGCAGTGCCGTAGGGGACCGCACCGCCACTTCCCAGCAAATTAGGGACACTGTTGCTCCTGGGGTATCGGCGAGGACCATTCGCAACCGTCTCCATGAAGCTGGGCTACGGTCCCGCACACCGTTAGGCCGTCTTCCGCTCACGCCCCAACATCGTGCAGCCCGCCTCCAGTGGTGTCGCGACAGGCGTGAATGGAGGGACGAATGGAGACGTGTCGTCTTCAGCGATGAGAGTCGCTTCTGCCTTGGTGCCAATGATGGTCGTATGCGTGTTTGGCGCCGTGCAGGTGAGCGCCACAATCAGGACTGCATACGACCGAGGCACACAGGGCCAACACCCGGCATCATGGTGTGGGGAGCGATCTCCTACACTGGCCGTACACCACTGGTGATCGTCGAGGTGACACTGAATAGTGCACGGTACATCCAAACCGTCATCGAACCCATCGTTCTACCATTCCTAGACCGGCAAGGGAACTTGCTGTTCCAACAGGACAATGCACGTCCGCATGTATCCCGTGCCACCCAACGTGCTCTAGAAGGTGTAAGTCAACTACCCTGGCCAGCAAGATCTCCGGATCTGTCCCCCATTGAGCATGTTTGGGACTGGATGAAGCGTCGTCTCACGCGGTCTGCACGTCCAGCACGAACGCTGGTCCAACTGAGGCGCCAGGTGGAAATGGCATGGCAAGCCGTTCCACAGGACTACATCCAGCATCTCTAGGATCGTCTCCATGGGAAAATAGCAGCCTGCATTGCTGCGAAAGGTGGATGTACACTGTACTAGTGCCGACATTGTGCATGCTCTGTTGCCTGTGTCTATGTGCCTGTGGTTCTGTCAGTGTGATCACGTGATGTATCTGACCCCAGGAATGTGTCAATAAAGTTTCCCCTTCCTGGGACAATGAATTCACGGTGTTCTTATTTCAATTTCCAGGAGTGTATTTATCGGCTGTGTATGCCATTCTGTGGCTTTCCGACGTGCACGCAGTAAATGCGGAAACGTGAAATTTAGCGACATTAATACCAAAGGCGCCCAAACAGGACAAACGTGCCGTTATTCTTTCCTCGGCTGCTGAAGGACGAACACCGGAAGACGTCCATCGGAGAATAAAGAATGTGTATGGAGCAGCATACTTATCGAAAACCACCGTTGTGGAACGGTGCGCCAAGTTCTGTGCTGGTCGCGATACGACACAACTCACATTCCCATACCGCAAATTTCGTTACGCAGAAGTTACGCCAACTCAAGTAGGAGACATTCGAGGATCCGCCCTATATACCTGGACTCTCCCCATGCGATTATCACGCCTTCGGACCCTTTAAAATGTCCTTGAAGGGTCAACAACTGCTGTCGCACGAAGAGGTGCAGAAGGCGCTTAAGGACTTCTTCACGCAGCAGGAGACGGTGTTTTACCAAACGGGTATCTTCAACCTTGTGCGCTAGTGGTACGATTGGCTCAATGCTCACGGCAATTTTGCCTGCTTGGCATACTGGTTATGGACTGCACGGCCTTCGAAGCGAAACTTTCTGATCGTCCTTTATACTAAGAAGCGCTGGGAATGTGAATGGACGACATAAATCTTTTGATGGACCTTAGAAAAGTGCAGTGCATATGTAAAGGAAATCAATTAGAAGACCATTTCTCGAGCAATGATGGACGTTAGGAGTCCTTTTCAAGTAGGAATGACAACACACACCGAATGAATTTAGAGACGCGTTGCTAAAATCGAAAAATGGAATAGAAGCGCTCGAGGAACATAAATGGGAATTCTTGGAAAAATGACGGCGAAGTTCTCGCGAAACTGTGTTGAGTAAATTTAGAGAACGGCTGTTGGAAGACTGTGTTTCCATTATGTAACCATCAGCGTATATCTCACGGATGAGATAAGAGGAATTAGGGCGCCGACAGCGACACTTACAATGTCATTTTTCTCTCAGTCAGTACGCGAATGGAACCGGACTTAAAATCGATAAAAATGGTATGAGGCATTGTCTGTCACGTCATGCCCAGTGGCTTGCGGAGTATGGACACTGATGTGAGCCGGCCGGAGTGGCCGAGCGGTTCTAGGCCCTTCAGTCTGGAACCGTGCGACCGCTACGGTCGCAGGTTCGACGCCTGCCTCGTCCTTAGGTTAGTTAGGTTTAACTAGTTCTACGTTCTAGGGGACTGATGACCTCAGAAGTTAAGTCCCATAGTGTTCAGAGCCACTTGAACCACTGATGTGATAAAAGTCATGGGATACCTCCTGATATCACGTCGGACCTCCTTTTCCGGCGTAGTGCAGCAACTCGAAGACGTGGCATGGAGTGAACAAGTCGTTGGAATTCCTCTGCAGAATTATTGAGGCATGTTGCTTCTATAGTTGTCCTTAATTGCGAAAATGTGCCGGTGCAGGATTTTGTGCGCGAACAGACCTCTCGATTATGTCCTATAAATGTTCGATGGGATTCGTGCCGGTCGATCTGGATGGTCAAATTATTCGGTAGAACTGTCCAAAATGTTCTCCAAACCTATCGCGAACAATTGTCACCCGGTGACATGGTGGATTGTCATCCATAAAAATTACATCGTTGTTTGGGAACGTGAGGTCGACGAATGGCTGAAGATCGTCACAGTTGGTTCAGGAGGACCAGAGCACCCAGTCCATTTGATCTAAACACAGAACACATCATAATGGGGCCACGACCAGCTCGCACAGTGCCTTGTTGACAAGCGAGGTCCAAAGCTTCGTGGGATCTGCTCCACACTCTAACCCTATTATCAGCTCTTACCAACTGATATCGGGACTCTGAGCAAGCCACGGTTTTCCAGTAGGTCCAACCGACATAGTGACGAGCCCAAGAGAAGCGCTGCAGACGACGTCGTGCGGTTAGCAAAGGCACTCGCATCGGTCATCGGCTGCCATAGCCCGTTAACGATAATTTCCCCGCACTATCTTAACTGAGACGTTCTTCGTACCTCCTACACTGATTTCCGCGGTTATTTCGGACAGTGTTGCTTGTCCGTTAGTACTGACAACTCTACGCAAACGCCGCTGCTGTTGGTCGCTAAGTGAAGGACGTCGGTCACTGCGTTAGCTGTGGTAAGAGGTAATTCCTGGAATTGGTGAAACTTCCTGGCAGATTAAAACTGTGTGCCCGACCGAGACTCGAACTCGGGACCTTTGCCTTTCGCGGGCAAGTGCTCTCTCTACCAACTGAGCTACCGAAGCACGACTCACGCCCGGTACTTACAGCTTTACTTCTGCCAGTACCTCGTCTCCTACCTTCCAAACTTTACAGAAGCTCTCCTGCGAACCATGCAGAACTATCACTCCTGAAAGAAAGGATATTGCGGAGACATGGCTTAGCCACAGCCTGGGGGATGTTTCCAGAATGAGGTTTTCACTCTGCAGCGAAGTGTGCGCTGATATGAAACTTCCTGGCAGATTAAAACTGTGTGCCCGACCGAGACTCGAACTCGGGACCTTTGCCTTTCGCGGGCAAGTGCTCTACCAACTGAGCTACCGAAGCACGACTCACGCCCGGTACTCACAGCTTTACTTCTGCGGAGACATGGCTTAGCCACAGCCTGGGGGATGTTTCCAGAATGAGATTTTCACTCTGCAGCGGAGTGTGCGTTGATATGAAACTTCCTAGCAGATTAAAACTGTGTGCCCGACCGAGACTCGAACTCGGGACCTTTGCCTTTCGCGGGCAAGTGCTCTCTCTACCAACTGAGCTACCGAAGCACGACTCACGCCCGGTACTTACAGCTTTACTTCTGCCAGTACCTTCCCACGCCCGGGTTCCCGGGTTCGATTCCCGGCGGGGTCAGGGATTTTCTCTGCCTCGTGATGGCTGGGTGTTGTGTGCTGTCCTTAGGTTAGTTAGGTTTAAGTAGTTCTAAGTTCTAGGGGACTTATGACCACAGCAGTTGAGTCCCATAGTGCTCAGAGCCATTTGAACCATTTTTCTGCCAGTACCTCGTCTCCTACCTTCCAAACTTTACAGAAGCTCTCCTGCGAACCATGCAGAAATAGCACTCCTGAAAGAAAGGATATTGCGGAGACATGGCTTAGCCACAGCCTGGGGGATGTTTCCAGAATGAGATTTTCACTCTGCAGCGAAGTGTGCGCTGATATGAAACTTCCTGGCAGATTAAAACTGTGTGCCCGACCGAGATTCGAACTCGGGACCTTTGCCTTTCGCGGGCAAGTGCTCTACCAACTGAGCTACCGAACCACGACTCACGCCCGGTACTCACAGCTTCTGTAAAGTTTGGAAGGTAGGAGACGTGGTACTGGCAGAAGTAAAGCTGTGAGTACCGGGCGTGAGTCGTGCTTCGGTAGCTCAGTAGGTAGAGCACTTGCCCGCGAAAGGCAAAGGTCCCGAGTTCGAGTCTCGGTCGGGCACACAGTTTTAATCTGCCAGAAAGTTTCATATCAGCGCACACTCCGCTGCAGAGTGAAAATCTCATCCTGGAATTGGTATTCGCGGCGCTGTCTTGACACTGTGGATCTCGGAGTATTAAATTCCCTAATGATTTCGAATATGGGATGGCCCATCGCCTAGCTCCAACTACAATTCCGCATAAAAGTCCGTTAGTTCCCGTCGTGCGGCCATAATCATGTAAGTAAGAGCATATGGACTGTCAGACCAATTGTGTGATTGGATTGAGGAGTTCCTAGATAACAGAACGCAGCATGTCATTCTCAATGGAGAGAAGTCTTCCGAAGTAAGAGTGATTTCAGGTGTGCCGCAGGGGAGTGTCGTAGGACCGTTGCTATTCACAATATACATAAATGACCTGGTGGATGACATCGGAAGTTCACTGAGGCTTTTTGCGGATGATGCTGTGGTATATCGAGAGGTTGTAACAATGGAAAATTGTACTGAAATGCAGGAGGATCTGCAGCGAATTGACGCACGGTGCAGGGAATGGCAATTGAATCTCAATGTAGACAAGTGTAATGTGCTGCGAATACATAGAAAGAAAGATCCCTTATCATTTAGCTACAATATAGCAGGTCAGCAACTGGAAGCAGTTAATTCCATAATTTATCTGGGAGTACGCATTAGGAGTGATTTAAAATGGAATGATCATATAAAGTTGATCGTCGGTAAAGCAGATGCCAGACTGAGATTCATTGGAAGAATCCTAAGGAAATGCAATCCGAAAACAATGGAAGTAGGTTACAGTACGCTTGTTCGCCCACTGCTGGAATACTGCTCAGCAGTGTGGGATCCGTACCAGATAGGGTTGATAGAAGAGATAGAGAAGATCCGACGGAGAGCAGCGCGCTTCGTTACAGGATCATTTAGTAATCGCGAAAGCGTTACGGAGATGATGGATAAACTACAGTGGAAGACTCTGCAGGAGAGACGCTCAGTAGCTCGGTACGGGCTTTCGTTGAAGTTTCGAGAACATACCTTCACCGAGGAGTCACGCAGTATATTGCTCCCTCCTACGTATATCTCGCGAAGAGACCATGAGGATAAAATCAGAGAGATTAGAGCCCACACAGAGGCATACCGACAACCCTTCTTTCCACGAACAATACGAGACTGGAATAGAAGGGAGAACCGATAGAGGTACTCAGGGTACCCTCCGCCACACACCGTCAGGTGGCTTGCAGAGTATGGATGCAGATGTAGAGGAATGTGTTTCACATGAATCGCCTGATTACAAATGAGAGCTCCGCCAATGCACTGCTCACTTGTGTACGCGCTACTACCGAGATCTGTATTTGTGCATATCGCTGTCCCTCAGCTCAGTGTATGTAGGTGTACAAAAGGAATCACCAACTGCAAACAATTCGGCTTTTGACGCTCCCAGAGAACTGAACACAACGCAGCCAGAGATCGTGGACTGCGGCCCGTCACTCCACGTGTGGGAAACGCATTACCGCGGAGAGCGTATATTAGAGCAGCGCTTTCCTTTCAGCGAGCGAGGCGCGGCTGGGCTGCGGCGGCTGACAACGTGAGGCGACCCGCGAGCCCCAGCGCCACTTGTGCGCCCTTTGTTCCACCCTCCGTCCCCGTCACCGCCTCCGCCCCCGCCGCCACCGCTATGAAAACAGGGGCGACGACGAGACAGCCGACTGACGCTTAGCAGCGCCAGATTGTCCCGCGGTTCCGCCAGCCAGTAACAAGCGCGCATCCCTAATACATCTTCGTTACGTCGCGTTTGCATATACGAGTACAGCGCGCCGTTTTAAGTCGCGTCACTTATGAAACGTCGTCTACATTCAGTGAAAAGGGCATCTCAATTTGGACGGTTGACACACGAGCTAACGCTTGCACGGAAAACGTGAGAGCGACTCAGTTAGAACAGAGGTAAAACGCCAGCAGTCTCTGTAGTTCCAATGACTCGATTAGAGTCCATTTCCGCTGATTCTGACTCAGTTTACTTAAAAACGATTCTAAACGAATACGTTCGATGCCTGGGTTATTAGTGAATGCAGAAGCAAGATCGCACAGCTTCGTAACTGAGCAGTTAGACTGTTTGATCCCCAGATGGGTTAAGTTTCGGGAGGCCAAGCATTTCTCATTCGTGGGTAATCTGTAACGCAGTCTCCTCTATAGAATGGCACATTAACAATGGAACATTAATGGGGTAAAATATTACATTGTTACTAAACCATCGTATATTTTACTCCTCCATATTTTATTCAAAGCAAGTCATAAATTATAGTTTATGCGCTAGTTAACTACAATTATGAGAGGTCTCCAGTGGTAGATCACGTACAAAATAAGTACAAAATATTGTGTTTTATACCCGTACTGACAGTACCAGATTAGTGGAAACCTGTAATTGGTAACAACTGCAATGGTAAATTTTACGAGGGGTTAGTAACTGCCGGTCGGAGTGGCCGAGCGGTTCTAGGCGCTACAGTCTGGAACCGCGCGATCGCTACGGTCGCAGGTTCGAATCCTGCCTCGGGCATGGATGTGTGTGATGTCCTTAGGTTGGTTAGGTTTAAGTAGTTCTAAGTTCTAGGGGACTGATGACCTCAGCAGTTAAGTCCCATAGTGCTCAGAGCCATTTGAACCATTTGGTTAGTAACTTAGGCGTAACCAGAGAAACAAGCAGTGGTCTGAAGCTTTGCAAGGCACTGCGAAGTGATCCTGGTATTTCTAGTAACGTTCCGTAGACAGTCATTTCTCTTTTGTAATTGACCTCCATATCATTGTGGTGCCGAGCGAGGCGGACACATGAGGGTGCAGTGGTACGAAAATCCTTAATTTTCTTTTACCATAGGTTCACTATATCAGCCTATCCGAGTTTGCTCTCAGTCCCTAATGATCTCCTCGTATACGAAATGTTAAACCGTAATTTTCCTTCCTTCTTTAACTGTGAAGGTTATTAAAAAATCAGTGCTCCAAGACAAGTCACAATCTGTTGATTTCAACGGACAAAAAATTGTTTCCTGCCAATCGCTGTCGAAGAAGTAGCATGTCAGAATTGATTTCATAGAGGGACCGTTTTTCTAGCGTAAAAGCTCGCCACTCCACATAATGTGACGGCTTGTGCACGAATAATAAGGTATACGTATTTTATGTGTAATTTTACAGTCTTAAATAACGTATGTACTAGAATTCAGTGTTCTCTGTAGTTTGTGGAACGAGGTATGGGGAGTAATGAAGGGAGCAGGGCTCAAATACCAGTGGAGATCAATAACACGTGAGTCAATAAAATCTACAGGGGGTGGACAAAAATACGGGAACTTCAAAATTACCACGCATCAGACGATGTAGGAAAAGCGTTGGAATTCAAAGCAGCTTCTACATCTACATCTACATTTATACTCCGCAAGCCACCCAACGGTGTGTGGCGGAGGGCACTTTACGTGCCACTGCCATTACCTCCCTTTCCTGTTCCAGTCGCGTATGGTTCGCGGGAAGAACGACTGTCTGAAAGCCTCCGTGCGCACTCTAATCTCTCTAATTTTACATTCGTGATCTCCTCGGGAGGTATAAGTAGGGGGAAGCAATATATTCGATACCTCATCCAGAAACGCACCCTCTCGAAACCTGGCGAGCAAGCTACACCGCGATGCAGAGCGCCTCTCTTGCAGAGTCTGCCACTTGAGTTTATTAAACATCTCCGTAACGCTATCACGGTTACCAAATAACCCTGTGACGAAACGCGCCGCTCTTCTTTGGATCTTCTCTATCTCCTCCGTCAACCCGATCTGGTACGGATCCCACACTGATGAGCAATACTCAAGTATAGGTCGAACGAGTGTTTTGTAAGCCACCTCCTTTGTTGCTGGACTACATCTTCTAAGCACTCTCCCAATGAATCTCAACCTGGTACCCGACTTACCAACAATTAATTTTATATGATCATTCCACTTCAAATCGTTCCGCACGCATACTCCCAGATATTTTACAGAAGTAACTGCTACCAGTGTTTGTTCCGTTATCATATAATCATACAATAAAGGATCCTTCTTTCTATGTATTCGCAATACATTACATTTGTCTATGTTAAGGGACAGTTGCCACTCCCTGCACCAAGTGCCTATCCGCTGCAGATCTTCCTGCATTTCGCTACAATTTTCTAATGCTGCAACTTCTCTGTATACTACAGCATCATCCGCGAAAAGCCGCATGGAACTTCCGACACTATCTACTAGGTCATTTATATTATATTGTGAAAAGCAATGGTCGCATAACACTCCCCTGTGGCACGCCAGAGGTTACTTTAACGTCTGTAGATGTCTCTCCATTGATAACAACATGCTGTGTTCTGTTTGCTAAAAACTCTCCAACCCAGCCACACAGCTGGTCTGATATTCCGTAGGCTCTTACTTCCAGTTGCCTCGGAATGAATAAATACTGGTCCTTTATGGATTTAAACGAAATCTTATATCATTCTTCCTGCTAAATAGTGGCAAGATCAGGTAACCATAAGAAATTTGGATAGCGATAACACTGTCCCTTCGATCAAGTTGCACATTAACCAGAGATGAAGCAAAGTACACAGCAGAGTCTGAAAGATATTAAGATGTGGTGACTGTGGTGGCAAGGTAGATGCGACAATTGATCCTATCGATCACAAAACCTTCTGTACGATATCGGTTGGAACACAGCATCGACACTGGGAACGAACACTGTACCACGGGATGGGTCTCATCAGCCTAAACTATCACATAATCGTTCGCATTAACAGGATCTTACAGAGTAATCGTGGTTGCCTCTGGAATATCACGATATGGCTATCCAAGTCATTAACGAACCATGTCATGTTTCCCTCTTCGGACATCAATTCGGCCAGAAGTTGGAAACAGTGTGAAAAAGACTCATCCGACATAATGCTCTATAGTTCAGGTATTGTCTCTTAGGCCCCACGTTTTCCTGTTACAGGCATTTTCTTGACTAGTTTTGTAATTCCAGCTCGCCGGGAAATTCCCTGCTTATGGAGCGCCCTTCGTGTTGTTTTGGTGCTTACAGCGTCTGTTTCAGTTCTACAGTGACTTCTTCAGCTGTCGTCCTCTCATTTTTCGTCACAGTCCCCATTTAGTGACCGTCTGTCACGATCACTCCACACACACTTTCGTGAGCGTTGTGACTTACCGGATGATGTTTTCCCGCCTTTCCTGTATACGGTGCAAATGTTCACGCGGTGCCTCTTGAAACACCAAACAATTCGGCTTCCATCATACGAGCACCAACCATTTGTCCACGTTCGAATTCACTTAGCTTCGATTCCTCTAGCATAGGCACTGCGAATATTTCGAATACCATATAGTTTATTAACAATGAAACAGTTCCTCGTTTGTTCCTTGTAGTCGTCACAAAAATGCAAAGCATCTATTGGGTGACGAAAACAAATATTTTACTTACACCAGGCATACCTGATAAAGTGCTAAATAATGCATTCTGGCACTTCACAGCTATTGCTAGTTTTGGCCATTGTTCCGCATATTGTGCTCCGTACCAGGCATACTTGATCAAATTCGTAAAACATTGTGATGCAAACTGACAATCCACAAATGACTTAACTTTAAAAATATTGCTCCGCTGATAAACTGTGATGTCCTTAGGTTAGTTAGGTTTAAGTAGTTCTAAGTTCAAATGGTTCAAATGGCTCTGAGCACTATGGGACTTAACATCTATGGTCATCAGTCCCCTAGAACTTAGAACTACTTAAACCTAACTAACCTAAGGACAGCACACAACACCCAGTCATTACGAGGCAGAGAAATATTTCTAAGTTCTAGGGGACTGTTGACCTCAGAAGTTAAGTCCCATAGTGCTCAGAGCCATTGCACTGATAAACCTGATGTGACAAGCAGCTTTACACTGTCGAAAAGGCCGGCCGCGGTGGTCTAGCGGTTCAGGCGCTCGGTCCGGAACCGCGCGACTACTACGGTCGCAGGTTCGAATCCTGCCTCGGGCATGGATGTGTGTGATGTCCTTAGGTTAGTTAGGTTTAAGTAGTTCTAATTTCTAGGGGACTGATGACCACAGATGTTAAGTCCCATAGTGCTCAGAGCCATTTGAACCATTTGAACTGTCGAAAAATTTCTTTATCGAGGGGCTGAATCCCGCTATTATTTCCGAGTGGACTCCAAATTCTATTAACAGACTTTTCTTCGTGCTCCTAAAGACAGGGGTGTCGTTATGTCCAGCCCAAGAGTCCAACAAACACAATGAATTATTTCGTGCAACTAGTAGTAAGGCTTTTTGGATGAAATATTGAAAAATTTTGTTTCTCATTTTTCCACATTTTGCTACATCGATTACAAGCTTTTTACAGGTGTACAGTTTTTTTTAAATTTTTTATCCTAATTTGTCTTGAGGATCCCGAAGACAGATGTAAAGCTGCGTAACAGTAATCCACCGTTACTTGTCAGTGGCATTATTGTAAACAACGTCTTTTTTTTTCATCTGAAATCATGAAGTGCGATTTGCCCACAGTTCTTGCACGAAACCTTACTGGTTACACAGCATTATATGGAATAACAAGAAGCTTTGTCTTCATGTCAGCTACGAGTTTCTCTGTAGTATTACGTATTAATGACATCTCCTCTACACGTTTACTCGAAGTAAAGTTCGTAATTTTGCAAGTTCGTTTTCCGTATAATTTCCAGAATCTGTTTAATTACATCGAAGGAACCTGGAAATAAGGAATGCTCATCTCCCTTGCAATTCAGAAGATCCAGTTTCGTAGATCTCTCTCAGTAACTGTGCACTGACTCACGAGCAGTTCTAATTTTTTCGAACAGTTTTTCTTTCACACTTTTGCGAGTTTTATTTTGGCCCATATATTGTCCTTTCTGTAAATCTTTCTTCCTCTTATATACTCCACGATCAGATTTTACAAACGAAAGGGGGTTTTGCACACTGCTTAACTCTAAGCATTTCTCCCTCCTTTGTTTAAACAAAAATGTCACAGCCTTTTCTTTGTCACTGAAAGCTATTACTGTACAGCCGGCCGAAGTGGCCGAGCGGTTCTAGGCGCTACAGTCTGGAAGCGCGACCGCTACGGTCGCAGGTTCGAATCCTGCCTCGGGCATGGATGTTTGTGGTGTCCTTAGGTTAGTTAGGTTTAAGTAGTTCTAAGTTCTGGGGGACTGATGACCGCAGACGTTAAGTCCCATAGTACTCAGAGCCATTTGAACCATTTTTTTATTACTGTACAAATTTTGTTTGGGCTAGGAAGGTACTAAATTTTTGTTCTGGAATTTAATTAGCACAACAGTCATTGTTGGAACCACAATTCATGGAAGCCTCAGAGTTATTTCCTGTTTCTTCTAATGTTTCTACAATTTGTAACGAAATGTTGACATCATTCTAATGAATGTCCAAGAAATTAAATTAAAATAACACAAACGTAGGTCTTCAGGAGAAGTAGGTGATTTCAATTGCATACCACGTCCTTCATATTTCATCTTTGCAAGGTTGAACACATTAATTGGAGTACATATTACTGCGGAACTCTGGAACCTGCACGAAGGCAGATGCTATTAGCAAATATATTCGAAGAAAAGATAAAGAAAATTAATCTAGTTCTATCGCCATTGTCCCGCTGTTAACACTTGGCGATACCGCAAAGCAAATACTAATTATTATGGGTATTTATGAGTTGCAAATTCGAGTGAATAGTAACTGTGAACAATTGTGTCAGAGAAACTCTCAATTAAACCTGAAATTCACTTTATAAATTACGATCGCGTTGTGCCGTATTACCTGTTTACCAATGTGCTGTCAGCCAAGAACATTGGCCAGCCATGTTGCGCATGTGCCGTCTGCTACGGCTCCGTTAGCGGTGTGCATTTCTCCAGCCGCCCGGCGAGCTACGTTTTCGGAAATTTTCAACACTTTTAAAAAATGTTTACAGTGTGTCTTAGCATGCACACGTAGCCCACTTCCCTTGCCTGTTTTCTGCAATCTGCCCAGCATATATACTGTATATAGGGTGACGCGTCACAAAACAAAAGGTTACATTCGAAGACAATATGATTTTAATCTGTCGAAGTGTAGAAGGCATTTGGAGGAAGCGGAATGCGCTTGTATGCCGGAGGAGTGGGACCAGCACTCAAATTCATAACTGTAACGGTACTGTATCCAGGGTTATGCTAGCTGGTACCAAGAACGCCGCCCCAGGCAGGGGAAACGATAGATGTCACTGAACTGAGCGTCCTGTCTTCAACCAAAACTGATTCTATCATTAATTAAATCGATAAAGATCATGGAGGGATAATACAGTACAATTACCATTTATTAAACTTTGAAACTACCGGAAGTACCTTAATCTAATCGCGCGAAAAAGCATAATAATTAACAAAGCATGGAAAGGAAGGTAGCGTCTGACGACGAAAATAACTTCCTAATTAGCCAGCTTTTCCGTCTTTCTTGAGAGACAGAAGAACAGTTTTGAGCGGACATGCCTATGTGTTCTGGATAAAGAAATACGTGGTTTAGATTGAGCACGAAAGCGTAGAGTATAGGCCCTGACTTAATTTGCACTAAGCGGCTCTAATATGGCACTTTTTTCATGTATTGATAATTTTGCTTGGGATACCTTCCAGCTTGGTTCCACTCCATTGTAAACTTAGTCGTGTGAAACTGGTACTCTGCAGTATGAAAAGCATGGCCTTGGGCTTTGAAGTTCGGAATATCCAGAAAAAAAGGAAAAGCATCAACGTTGCGAAATATTACTTCTGTGTGATAAATTTGTTCATTCGCTTATCTAGGCAAATTTGTTTACTTCGCTTTTCTTAAATGAATAAACGCGTTCTCATATCACAGATTGCATTGGTCGAGGGGAGTGATGGGTCACTGACTCCAAGCAAGGTTGAGAAAGGCGCTAAACATATTTCAAAACAAAATAAGGCAATAATACGTTATTCATTTACTGCTGTTAAATTTACTCATATTTCGGTCGTTCAGCTTACTATCATTCAGATGCTTCTGATCACTGTTTCTCACATCAAGCTGACGAATTTATGACGTCGTCTCTAAGTGATGTTGATTGAGTGAAAAAGAGAAGAAAGCGAGGTGAACTCCTTTTAAAACTGCACACGGATGTTTATACGTGATTAAGAATACTGTTTTTGCACTGAAATACACCCCCAGACAGTGAATATGGCGCAATGATAAGGCTTGCTTACGTTTAACTAGAAACTGGAGACGGCGAACTTTTACAAAACGCAATTAAAAATGGAGGGGGCGGGGATAAGTTATTAGGAAGTAACACAAGTGAATATTGAACAGTCGTATGAACTGCAAATCTCATTCTATCCGACCTCAGAGTATGAGTCATACCTTATAAATCCAATTTGCGCAATCATAAATGTTTTTGTCGTCTGTTAACTACATTGCGTAATGTCTTGAAAACATTAAACTTGTATGGTGAATGGCTCTGAGCACTATGGGACTTAACATCTATGGTCATCAGTCCCCTAGAACTTAGAACTACTTAAACCTAACTAACCTAAGGACATCACACAACACGCAGTCATCAGAACTTGTATGGTGAATGCAATGAATTGAAATTATGTCGTTACAGCGGAAGGATACCGCGGAGAACTGAAAACGTCCCGTCGACATCGAGGTCATTAGAGAAGAACCACAAGCTCGAAATGTTTCATGGACGGGGAAGAGAATAAAAATAAGATTTGATGGAACTTTGCCGGCCGGAGTGGCCGAGTGGTTCTAGGCGCTACAGTCTGGAGCCGCGAGACTGCTACGGTCGCAGGTTCGAATCCTGCCTCGGGCATGGATGTTTGTGATGTCCTTAGGTTAGTTAGCTTTAAATAGTTCTAAGTTATAGGGGACTGATGACCTCAGAAGTTAAGTCCCATAGTGCTCAGAGCCATCTGAACCATTTTTGATGGCACTTTAGCGATTTAAATGTCGATTTTTCTCTTAAGTAGGTTCTCATTTGGGCTCAAAAGGCGTACTGCACTCCATACCACACGTTTGCATTCTAGAAAAATCATACGATATCAGCAGAAATCGAATCTGGAGTCTGTTCATCAACAGTTAGGGACCCTGATGACTACAGTACGTAAACTTTATTTTTTTCCGTAAAATTACCCTGATAGTGGTGATTAATTACTTGTTGGTAACCAAGTGACGGGCTAGGGTAACACCGTGGATATGGTATGTGTGTGTGTGTGTGTGTTGTCCTGGCTCGTGTAGCCTTAAGAGTCCGTTGTTGTGTCTCCGTTTAGCGTGGTACACGCACACGGAATACGACTCATGTTGTGTAGTGACTGTAAAGGAAGATGAACACTTGAGCGGTGTCAAGACTACATTTCCTTATCCCGCAAGCTCGGAACTAGGAGCAGCGTGTAGCGCGATGCATATGAAATAGGAATGCAGCCGGGAGTTGCGCCCTTTGACGTGCACTCAGTCTGCGGAGCGTTCCAGAGCAGACGCACGCGTCGGCTGTAATACGTCTGTATGCGAGTTACGGCCACCGCGAGGTCTACAGCCGCTTTCAGTGCATACGTGATGACTGTCAGAGCACTGCTAAATGCTGCTCATTTGCCGAGCCTGGCCCTGACAGCACGGCTAATCGAAACGCTCATTTTACTCGTATAGATTTGTGGGACTTTATTTCATCTGCACGAGACTCCCTCTCTTAAATATCATGTACTGTACTCGGCAGCTGTTGCCCTACTGTTATCTCTGAAGACTCACTCTCTCTCTACCATCTGTACATGACTCGGAACGCAAGTCAGTCGAAACACACAACAGCATCATCTCTTTCTGTAAGTCCAATAAACGTTAGCAATTTCTACCCACTTCCGAAACGAGTGTTGAAACCCGTATAAATTTCACTGTAACTAATAAATTCTGTTAAGCAGAGTGATGGATGTTTCTTCCGACTCCCAGAAGAGATAATAATCGGCCAAATGTGTTGACTCTGATCCCACTCTGAAACTTACGTGAGTCGATAATTTGTTGTACCTTTTTTAGAATAACGCTTATAATTCTCATTTTCAACATTCTTATGGAAAAATTTCACAAAACAATTCAGTATTTGTATTCGGCCAGTGTCAATATTCGCTCCGTGCGTGCTAGAGGCAAGAAAGAAGTTCACGTAATCTATCTGTCGTTAGATGATCATTTTCTCTCCTCGGCAGTAGTATTGCATGTATATTCTATACAAAACACCTTCTTGAAAGTACACTTATTTATGTGTTCAACATTATGTAAGAGGCAAAGAGAGGCGGAATGATGTTAACAAACTTTCGTGGTCGTACTGTGCCTGTTGCCAACCGAATCGAAAATACGCAAGCGACAAGGAAAATATCACATTCTCCCATAATCAGGACGGTGTACAGAATAGCACGGAGGAACGCCGCTGGCTAAAGGAAAAGGCTGGGCCGAATTCGTGACTCCTCAGATCACGCACTCCACAACCTAAGGCTCACAATTTTAGGGGGAAAAAGTTCGCCCGACACGTGAAACTTCAATTTAGATTATATCACTTATGTTAAGTGGAACCGCTGTTGTGCTGACTGACGCCTATGTCATTATCAGGAGCATTTTTATATAATTTAGTCCTATAAGTACGCGCTCGAGCGATTTTCTTATGGGTGACGCCCCTCCGAAAATTATGAAATAAAGACAAAATATACTTTTGCGCACTTGAGCCAAGTGTCAATCCTTATTGCTCGTGCGATGTAGTATTCACGTTTAGCATTTATTATGTCGCTTAAAGACAGTCGAAGGAAGAGAGATCAGACGTTTGAGCAGCAATTCCCTGGAAATATAACAAACCGAAACTCACGGTGTGACTTAAATTTTCTTGCAAAATCATTTTGCAGCGATTTTCATGTGAGTCTGTAAATCTGCCATACGCTCTGTAGAAATTTGTGTACGTACTATGAATTATACGAGGTCCTAGAAAATCTGGCAATAACGACGATGTTTTAATTCCCAAATATTAAATATAATTATGTCACTATCGCGTCTGAGGTTGCATTTCGAGTTTTTAGTTGGTTATAAACTGTAAATGCGTAAATTCATTTTGAAATTTTAGCCGAGGGAACTTTCCATTACCTCAGATATTTTCTTCCGTTTGTACGATAGTTTTGCCATTTAATTACTACATCTCTGTATCTCAGTGATACTTCATTCTATTCAGCTGTCTAACCCATCACACCACAGATAAGTTATTTAGTATTCCCTCAGATTATCACCTTCTGCGTAATATATTTAACATTTTCTCAGAAGAACAGCAATAACAGGAAGTGCTCAAAAAGGGGTAATATTGACACATTATTGTTCTGAAATACAGTGTTCCAAGCTATATGTAAATCGCTGTGTGAAAACTGCCTAGAACTTACACATAACAGTCCCTTCGTGTAAAATGAACCGTATTGTCTCTAGGCTTTCATTCACAAACAGCAGATTTTTGTTGTTCCAACTCTTTGCTGTCTTCAGATAAACAAATTTTTATGTAATTCTTGGAAGGTTTCCTAGACATAAAATCGGTCAGATGAAGCACTGGTAAAACGTTAGACTCACAGTGGGATACTTTGACATCATCTCGCGTCCCAGATATTCTAATTTAGAATCAAATCCCGGAGTAGATCTCGATTTAATATAACGGCTGTTTCCTTTCACAACTTTTCCTTTCAAATACTTTCGTATTCGAAAACATGTCGATAAGACAATACTCCTTAATGTGTGTCACGCTGGCTCCCGGGATAGCTAGCAAATCCAGTCTGTGCAGCCTTTTTTCCAATACACAATTAAGTTCCGTGAGTGTGTCCGCTAGGCTTTATTGTCGGCCGTGTTGCCAATAGCGACCCCGCATGAACGATCCTGAATTTTGTTGTTGTCTTCTGCAGGACGTTCGAGAAGGAACCCGTAAACCTGAGCAGTACTGTAAAACAGAGCTCACCAGTGTTCAGAACGTTATTCTATTAACAGCTGCACTGCAGTTTTCCAGAATCCTATCAAAAAATTCGAGTTTCCATCCGCTTCCCCTAATACTGATTCCACGAATGGGTTTAATATCATAAGCTTTTTCATATTACCACTATGTATTTAAGCGATATAACAGGCTCCGCCGGCCGGGGTGGCCGAGCGGTTCTAGGCACTGCAGTCTGGAACCGCCCGACCGCTACGGTCGCAGGTTCGAATCCTGCCTCGGGCATGGATGTGTTTGTTATCCTTAGGTTAGTTAGGTTTAGGTAGTTCTAAGTTTTAGGGGAATGATGATCTCAGAAGTTAAGTGCCATAGTGCTCAGAGCCATTTCAACCATTTTTAACAAGCTCCAGAATAAATAATCTGCTGCTGATGGTTTCCTTCCGTTATTTATTATAGGCACTGTCTTCCATTTCTACATATTGAAGGTCGTTTGTCGGTCGGTTGTTTTATATTTGTTTTCTATCACCTAGACACTATATGTTCCTGTAGACAACAGCATCGGATTGTGCTGCTACCCATATCCCTCATGTACTGTGAGAACATTATGTGTGCTACTACGTTTCGAATTACTTTGGTTTCTCTTAAAACCACACAGTCCATTTTAGCGTACTGGCTGCTGAAAACTATTCCCACGGCTCTCATGCCTCGCACAGTTGACTTTTTTGATCGTAAATTTCTTTCTCAATACCAGTTGGATCATAGGAAATCACTAGGTGCTGCCGCATGTGCAACGGAGCTCAAAGAAAAACAGCATTATGAGTGCAGTTGAGGAGAGCGCGCTGTGTATCCAGTCGTAAAGGGGGAGCCGCTTCTGTACACAGACAGGCGCCGAAGGTCAATCCAAGCTTAGACAGAGTGTGCTTTGTCTGTCTGTGTCAAGCAGGGTTATCAGCAAGATACGTTGTCCGTCAACTTTGCATATACAACAGCGACGTCATTCAAACATTGGGCCATTATAGTGAGACATGAAACACTGAACATCAGCCTCGTAGTGGTCGTCTGTCAACATCACCAGATGATGAGCACTACCTATAACTTGTGGCTCATTGAAGACCACTTGGAGGGCTGTGTCGACCTAAATGATGTGGAAGCATTTCTAGATATCCATGAGGTGCCCCTAACGAAAACCAGTACAATCCCCCCCCCCCCCCCCCTTTTCCCCCAGCACCATGGTGCGTGAAGACTGTTGGTAGTGAATAACTAGAACAGAATCTGCCTCAAAGGCGTCAGGTACTCTTCGTCGACGAGTGTAGCATTTGTATGGCACCTGATGGTCGTCGAAGAAGAGAGTGGAGGAAGCTAGGTATCAATGCAAGTCTCAGGCATGCAGCGGGTTTTGTGCCGGAATGTATGTACGCCGTCTCTTATTGCTCTCGTGGGTAATCTGAAGGGTGTGTGGGGTCGAGACAGGATTCTCCAACATATTGTCCATTCGTACAGTCAACATTTCAGTAACGGATTTGCCTTTTAAGGTAGTAATGCGCGAGCAAACCGTGTCCAACTCGTGACCTCCTTCCTAAACGAGGCACGAATAAAAACGAACGCTCTGTGCTCACTTCATCGCCATGGAGCGTGCTTGGAACCAGTCGAAACTTGCAGTGCGTCGTTGCAGGAACGCTCCTCATACCCATGATTATTATGTGAGGGACGGCGTCGATGAGTGGGACCTGTTAAGCAGGGCGTGTCTACCACTCTGTGGCGCTGCGCCTAGGAGATCCAACGTTAATTTTAACCAGCAGCAGATTTCGAACAGGCTGCGTTTATTGGCATTATTGTTTTGTCTTCATTTCATAGTAAAGCTCTTAAGTCTCATTCTTTCATTGTTACCTCCCCCCCCCCCCCACCAAACCCTTAGAATTTATGCCAACACATGATCGCTGGTGATACAAAACTAATTTGAGCAATTTATTCCAGAAGATATTCCCTATGATCGTGTATTCTTCATAATTAGCGTTGTGATAGTGTTGAAAAAGTTTAGAATCTAGGACACTGAAATCAATCGTGTCCATCTGCGTTCGGTTATTCTTTTGAACGACGTACGTGGATACAGTGCAGCAAAATGAATTTCGAATGGCGTCGAAGTCTGAAATACGCAACACCAACTTTTGGCGGACATGAAATGTGTGGTGCAGTTTTTGCAGTTCACTCACGATGTATGTCCTCGTACTTGGACACAAGTAGCCACTCTTCCTTGTGAGGTGTGAATGTGGCGAACATACGCAAGACTTGAACAATTAATACCAATTTATTTCAACACTCCATAAGAAAATTAAGACTGGGTTTTTACTGGTTGGTAGCACTCAGATTGGTGTTTAGGAAAACACATGTCTAAATTTCTCAGGATCCGTTTCCGCAGTCTAGACCACATGCGCTTTCCCAAAATTTCTCACTCATGATTGAGGTGGATAGTCAGACTGGTGGGGTAGCTTGAGCTGTTCTCTTCGTCTGTCGGAGCGAGGGTTGAATCCTAATGTGTAACGCTCACCCGTCGAGTCATCGAACCACGCCTAACATTCGACTGGACAGTGGAAGACTGATTCTGTAAACAGTCTCTAGGATGTGTTAGTGCCACTCTCCACTAGATCTTATCTCCTAGACATGCTAGTCCAGTAAGCTACGCAGATGGGCTACTATGTTCTATGTTGTAGACGCAGTGCCTGACAGGCCTTGAGCGGCCTTATCAGGTGTCCTCACATACTTCGCCGTGGGAGGGAAGATGTGAAGAAATGCTGGTGACATGCAAGTTGAGAGAGATTATGTCATATTCTGCAGTAGTAATGAAAATTATACGTAAGGACGCACAAGCTACACTGGTGTACTGTATAGTTAAGATAAAATTTACAAGGGCCCCACCTTTGGATGGCATTGTCGGCGGCATATAGACTTCTTCATCATTCCTTTCGTTTTACTTATTCTCTTTCTAACACGTTTGTATTTTTCTAATTCCTGTTTTCTTTATGATCAAAACAGGATTATTTATTTTGAAAACAGGTAAATTATCTGGCGTACAGCGGGCTTCTGGTCTGACTGTAGGTAGAGTAAATCCTTCCTTCACCGTGGCACTACGAGAGAGAGAGAGGGGGGGGGGGCAGGGCGGAACTATCGCCACAACCCTCTTTTACCCGCGATCCCTAGTACTCATTTGATAGTGGTCTGAGTGGACCTGGGTCCGTGCTGGAGAGACTAGAAGGACAAAAAGTACCTCGTCCGTATCCGGGACTGAAACCAGAAGCTCCAGGGCTTGAGTCCACTACTCTAACGCCGGCTTGTGTGACCGAGCGGTTCTAGGCGCTACAGTCTGGAACCGCGTGACCGCTACGGTCGCAGGTTCGAATCCTGCCTCGGGCATGGATGTGTGTGATGTCCTTAGGTTAGTTAGGTTTAAGTAGTTCTGTTCTAGGGGACTGATGAACTCAGCTATAACTTCCATAGTGCTCAGAGCCATTTGAACTGCTCTAACCGAAGAACCACCATTGCAACATATACACTCCTGGAAATGGAAAAAAGAACACATTGACACCGGTGTGTCAGGCCCACCATACTTGCTCCGGACACAGCGAGAGGGCTGTACAAGCAATGATCACACGCACGGCACAGCGGACACACCAGGAACCGCGGTGTTGGCCGTCGAATGGCGCTAGCTGCGCAGCATTTGTGCACCGCCGCCGTCAGTGTCAGCCAGTTTGCCGTGGCATACGGAGCTCCATCGCAGTCTTTAACACTGGTAGCATGCCGCGACAGCGTGGACGTGAACCGTATGTGCAGTTGACGGACTTTGAGCGAGGGCGTATAGTGGGCATGCGGGAGGCCGGGTGGACGTACCGCCGAATTGCTCAACACGTGGGGCGTGAGGTCTCCACAGTACATCGATGTTGTCGCCAGTGGTCGGCGGAAGGTGCACGTGCCCGTCGACCTGGGACCGGACCGCAGCGACGCACGGATGCACGCCAAGACCGTAGGATCCTACGCAGTGCCGTAGGGGACCGCACCGCCACTTCCCAGCAAATTAGGGACACTGTTGCTCCTGGGGTATCGGCGAGGACCATTCGCAACCGTCTCCATGAAGCTGGGCTACGGTCCCGCACACCGTTAGGCCGTCTTCCGCTCACGCCCCAACATCGTGCAGCCCGCCTCCAGTGGTGTCGCGACAGGCGTGAATGGAGGGCCGAATGGAGACGTGTCGTCTTCAGCGATGAGAGTCGCTTCTGCCTTGGTGCCAATGATGGTCGTATGCGTGTTTGGCGCCGTGCAGGTGAGCGCCACAATCAGGACTGCATACGACCGAGGCACACAGGGCCAACACCCGGCATCATGGTGTGGGGAGCGATCTCCTACACTGGCCGTACACCACTGGTGATCGTCGAGGGGACACTGAATAGTGCACGGTACATCCAAACCGTCATCGAACCCATCGTTCTACCATTCCTAGACCGGCAAGGGAACTTGCTGTTCCAACAGGACAATGCACATCCGCATGTATCCCGTGCCACCCAACGTGCTCTAGAAGGTGTAAGTCAACTACCCTGGCCAGCAAGATCTCCGGATCTGTCCCCCATTGAGCATGTTTGGGACTGGATGAAGCGTCGTCTCACGCGGTCTGCACGTCCGGCACGAACGCTGGTCCAACTGAGGCGCCAGGTGGAAATGGCATGGCAAGCCGTTCCACAGGACTACATCCAGCATCTCTAGGATCGTCTCCATGGGAGAATAGCAGCCTGCATTGCTGCGAAAGGTGGATATACACTGTACTAGTGCCGACATTGTGCATGCTCTGTTGCCTGTGTCTATGTGCCTGTGGTTCTGTCAGTGTGATCATGTGATGTATCTGACCCCAGGAATGTGTCAATAAAGTTTCCCCTTCCTGGGACAATGAATTCACGGTGTTCTTATTTCAATTTCCAGGAGTGTACATGGTGTAAGCGGTATAAGTGCAGATATTGTGACCATTGGTACCTTAATATATACCCACTTCAGTGTGTTCGTTAGTTTTTCTCTGCTTCTAACAGTCTTCCACGTCACATGAGTTACTGCTTGATCTTTTCTGCATGGTCGTAACTGAAACCACTAAGTGGACTGAAGGTGTCAGTTAGAGTAGCCATTTTGCATCCACGCGTCCACACTTCAACACCTGACTGCTGCCCAGTGAAAATAAACATAAATGACTTGTTCCTGCCATATGTACTTGGAGATTCTAACCAACCTACAAACATACTACTCCTAATAGCTATAATTATTAGTCTGCAAATGAAGAAAATACTGATGAAAAGTTTTTCGTTACACTGTCGCCACTCACCAGTAAAAATATCTGCACTTATATCCCCAACACCCTGTATTTTGTATTAAGCTAAAAATACCGTGGAAACTGTCAGTGTATCATTCCTTTTCCCATACAATAAATATGTTTTACACGACCTGCTGTAAGAAATAAAAATGCGTGTCATGTGGTTTGATAGTTTCAACACAAAGGAAAGTAGTTGTTCCCGTGGTAGTATTTGCCACTGCCCTGGATGTTCGTAATTCACACTTGTCGCGGGAATGAGAATCGAGTGTCTTCTACAATATGTTCCTGTTTCAGTTTGGTAACGTAAAGAGCTCGTGAAAGTGAGCTTAGAAATATGCAAAGCAGTACGAATTAATTCCGATCGAGTACAGACAGTATATGATGAAGTTACATTTACAAAGAAAGACTGAACATAAATCTCAAAACAGCATTTCCTACCAAGGAATAAAATAGTATAACGAATTGCCTAGCGACATTTCTAAAATAAACTTATTTATGAATATAGTTTCGTAGTACTTGTTAAGCAAAAAATTGTGTGCAGCGAAGAATTAGTTAGATAAAAATAACAAATACAATAAAATGAAACCTCTTTGTCATTTCACAAAACACTTACGCATCTGTTTCTGAGTGTATCATCTCAGTCATTATGGAGCGATACTGACTCAGTTTTTCAGGTCAGCAAATGGGAAATCGTGCTACACAAAATGGAAACTGAACGTCGTCGTCATGGTTTTGTTTTCAGCTGATAATGTTTATACAGCGTTTCAGGTGTCGAGAAATGAATTAAGGATCTAGCAATAGCTTTCGATACTAACCAAAGAACGTATTTATTAAGAAAACAATATTGACATCGTCAATTATTTGCCGTCCTGTTATCCTCAGTTGCGTTTAATGTTGTGTTAATAACTATTACTTTAGATCCGTCCAACCAGTAGTGTACACTAAGGATAAAAGGAACGGGGATGATTTATTTGAAACACACTGGCTTGCTATTCGGGAGGATAGGGTCTCTCATTTCCATTCGGCTATCATATCTGTCAGTAACGCGTCAAAACATTAGAACCACCTGCTTTATAGAATTAACGGCCCACCTTTGGAACACTACACAGCAACGATTCTCCGTGGCATAGATTCGACAAGTCTGTGGTAAGTTAAAGGAGGAATGTACGAGTAGCACCAAATGTCTGCTCACAGATCACGCAATTCTCGTAAATTACGGACCGGTGGTTTGTCGGTACGGAGCTGGCGCCCTGTAAATGTCCCAGATGTGCTCGACCACCTGATCCAGAGAGTCTCAACACGTTGTGCGGCCTGTGTACGTGTGCTTGGTGATCATATCCCATACTGATGTCCGGGTACATGCGCAGGAAACAGTGGCGTTTTGTTGCACATGTGTTTCGGGCCGGTTTTCTCAACTTATCACCAATACTGTGGACTTACAGATCTGTGTCGTGTGTGTTCCCTATGTGCCTATGTTATTAGCGCCAGTTTTGCGTAGTGCTACGTTGTGTGGCACCACATTCTGCAATTATCCTTAATTTATGAGCATGAGTGTAGATAGATTAATTCCTCATTTGTCTCTCCAAGCACATATACTATTTCCACAGTACTTAAAGCGCCCACAACGCCACCAAGCCACATTAAACCATCTGACATCTCCCTCCACATCTACATACATACTCCACAAGATACCATACGGTGTATGGCGAAGGATACCTTGTAGCACCTCTAGTCATTCGCTTTCATGTTCCACTTGCAAATGGAGTGAGGCGAAACGATGTGTTTATGTACGAACCCTGACTTCCGTTACCTTTCCTTTGTGTTCCTTACACGAAATGTACTTTGGTGGCAGTAGAATCGTTCAACAGTCAGTCGAAATGCTGGGTCTTTAAATTTTCTCATTAGTGTTAAGCGGAAAGAAAGTCAGCTTCTCTCCAGGGATTCCCGTTTGAGTCCTCAAAGTATCGCCGTAATACCCATGTGTTGTTTCAACTTGCAGGTAACATCACGCTTCTTAAATGCTTTGATGTCTTCCTTTAATCCGATCTGGTGGAGACCCCGAACACTCTGTCAATACTCGAGAGTGTGTCACAGTAGCGTAATATACACGGTCTCTTTTACAGATGAGCTGCACTTTCCTAAAATTCTCGCAATAAATCGAAGTCGAGCAATAGTCTTCCCTGCCACCGACCTTATGTGCTCGTCCCATTTTATATCGCTTTGCAACGTTACTCCGGATATTTAATCAACGAGACTGTGAGAAGCATCACAACACTAATACTGTATTCGAACATTACAGTACTGTTTTTCGTACTGATCTGCATTAGCTTACATTTTTCTAAATTTAGAACAAGCTAAAATACGAGGGTTATTCGGAAAGTAAGGAATGATCGGACGCGAAATGGAAACCACAGTGGGAATCCCATGCAGTTGTGTTGGGCAGTGTCTCTAGTACGCCCCCCGATCGCGTTACGTCGTTCTTTTTAGTTCTGAGCACACAGGGAGCACAAAAAGATACCTACAACAATAGTGTCTCCCGCCGGGTACGAGGGCCTGGTGAGAAATTTCGCCTGAAGCTATGCAGTCAACATTAGATAACTGTCGTGCATTTTCTTCTTCAAGACAATTCTCAGCCGCATTCTGCAGGGGCAATGAAGATTCTCTTGCATCGTTTTCAATTGGAAATGTTTGATTACTCATAATACAGCCCGTAGTTTCCCTCTGAGTCTCCCTCTGCTCACATGAACCGCTGGCTATGAAGATATCTTGGCACAGACAACGAGCTGTACGCCAGCGTAGAGAATTGACGGAAAGCACTGGCGGCTGCCTTCTATAACGAGGGTATTGGAAAGTTGGTACAACGCTACGACAAGCATCTAAGTCGGATCGGCGACTATGGAGGTAAGTAGCTGGAAGTTGTAGCTAACTGTTGCAAATAAAATACACTCCTGGAAATTGAAATAAGAACACCGTGAATTCATTGTCCCAGGAAGGGGAAACTTTATTGACACATTCCTGGGGTCAGATACATCACATGATCACACTGACAGAACCACAGGCACATAGACACAGGCAACAGAGCATGCACAATGTCGGCACTAGTACAGTGTATATCCACCTTTCGCAGCAATGCAGGCTGCTATTCTCCCAAGGAGACGATCGTAGAGATGCTGGATGTAGTCCTGTGGAACGGCTTGCCATGCCATTTCCACCTGGCGCCTCAGTTGGACCAGCGTTCGTGCTGGACGTGCAGACCGCGTGAGACGACGCTTCATCCAGTCCCAAACATGCTCAATGGGGGACAGATCCGGAGATCTTGCTGGCCAGGGTAGTTGACTTACACCTTCTAGAGCACGTTGGGTGGCACGGGATACATGCGGACGTGCATTGTCCTGTTGGAACAGCAAGTTCCCTTGCCGGTCTAGGAATGGTAGAACGATGGGTTCGATGACGGTTTGGATGTACCGTGCACTATTCAGTGTCCCCTCGACGATCACCAGTGGTGTACGGCCAGTGTAGGAGATCGCTCCCCACACCATGATGCCGGGTGTTGGCCCTGTGTGCCTCGGTCGTATGCAGTCCTGATTGTGGCGCTCACCTGCACGGCGCCAAACACGCATACGACCATCATTGGCACCAAGGCAGAAGCGACTCTCATCGCTGAAGACGACACGTCTCCATTCGGCCCTCTATTCACGCCTGTCGCGACACCACTGGAGGCGGGCTGCACGATGTTGGGGCGTGAGCGGAAGACGGCCTAACGGTGTGCGGGACCGTAGCCCAGCTTCATGGAGACGGTTGCGAATGGTCCTCGCCGATACCCCAGGAGCAACAGTGTCCCTAATTTGCTGGGAAGTGGCGGTGCGGTCCCCTACGGCACTGCGTAGGATCCTACGGTCTTGGCGTGCATCCGTGCGTCGCTGCGGTCCGGTCCCAGGTCGACGGGCACGTGCACCTTCCGCCGACCACTGGCGACAACATCGATGTACTGTGGAGACCTCACGCCCCACGTGTTGAGCAATTCGGCGGTACGTCCACCCGGCCTCCCGCATGCCCACTATACGCCCTCGCTCAAAGTCCGTCAACTGCACATACGGTTCACGTCCACGCTGTCGCGGCATGCTACCAGTGTTAAAGACTGCGATGGAGCTCCGTATGCCACGGCAAACTGGCTGACACTGACGGCGGCGGTGCACAAATGCTGCGCAGCTAGCGCCATTCGACGGCCAACACCGCGGTTCCTGGTGTGTCCGCTGTGCCGTGCGTGTGATCATTGCTTGTACAGCCCTCTCGCAGTGTCCGGAGCAAGTATGGTGGGTCTGACACACCGGTGTCAATGTGTTCTTTTTTCCATTTCCAGGAGTGTAGTTTTGAAATTCAGTGTGGTTTCAGTTTCGCGACCTACCGTTCCTTACTTTGCGAATAGCCCTCGTACATCACACCAATAAGATAATCTGTCCAAGTGATCCCATATCTTCCTTCATTCACTCAACGACGATACTTCGCCGTACACTAAAGCGTCATCAGTAAACAGTGGTACCTATCCCATCACTGGCAAACCTGAAAGTAAGTAAATGCCATTATTTATGAATTAGCAAACCCGGCAATACTGCGTATTTTCCTAAATATGTGGGCATTGGATAGAAGCCCGAATCTCATTCTCCCCCTCAGTCCTCCGTCTCCTTCTCCCCATCCTGCTGCTGAATCTGCGAGGACTGTAGCTACAGTGACAGTATTTCGCATGGTTTTAATCTGAAAACGGGTAGCATTATACAATTTCGGACGATTCAGATTGTGTAGCATTAGTCTAATCATACGCCGATAAGCCGTAAGTACAACTTTCCTGTTTCCCATTAAAACAGACTGCAAGAAATAAAACAAAACAACGCAAAGTTGTGTACAAAATTTTTGTTTAAAATTATATATTCGGTGAAAAAATGTATATGAGATCAACAATTTGTCTAAGGATCTAAATGGCTTGCTGTCATAGTTAAAACTTGACTGCGAGAAATAAAACGAAAGCACACATTTTCACTAAATAGCATAGCCTAGCATTTTGTTTATTTCATTCGATTTTAACAGAAAACCATTATAGTGTTGTTTAAGAAAATATAAAGCTAATCTACATCTGAATATATTTTAGAGTAACGTGTAAAAAATGTATTTGAGAAGCAAACCTGTCAAGAACTTTTCGAGATTTTTTTGTAACAACATTAAACAACATTAAACAACATCTTGTCTTGATATAGCTGTATAAATGTAGGTTATAACAAGACATTCTAAACAACATTGTAAAAGTGTTTCATGGATGTACAGAGCCACAGCTACTACTACTACTACTACTACTACTTTTACAACTAACAACACAGGACACCGTTGCAGATGTCACCAGAATTAAATTGGCGCTTGACAGCGAGACATGGTAAACCTTGATGATAAAAACAGGTCTTATCCCCGGAATTTAGTTGGTGATAGTAGATGATATGGTATCGGTAACCTTATCGTCACAACAAACTGTGCTGATGTCCTCGTTAAATGTGGAACCTATCTTTCGTGTATCAGGGGTGAGATATAGGATCTTGTGTTAGATGTGTTCGTTTGATGGGGGCGGTAAGTTCGACGGTTGCTTGGCACTTTTCAAGTGTCTGTACTCAAATTAGCATTCCTCCTCTGTATCATTTCAAATTGCTTCACAATAACATTAACGCAAGGTTACATGGCACAGGAACACGTCTGAACCGTCGCTACGCTACGGTGGGTATTCATCTACAGCAGCATCCACAGAACTACTCACCCCTTTCAAATAAGCTCTTGTCGAGACAGGAGGATGGTATTTCCAATGGTACCCAGGAATATCTTTACTTTTTTGTTTCTTAACGCGATAAATCTGGGAATGAATTAGTAATTACGGTAACTGTAAAGGTTTTTAGTCAGTTTTTCACAGCTAGTGAATATCGTTCCTCGGATAATCTATAGTGGTCGTGGCTGTGTAGACACGGTGGATGAATTACTACTTCAGGTAAAAGCGGAAAGACATTAGAGTAGCAGCGGGGTACCGTCATATCTAAAACGGAAACGAGTGAGATATAACGACGTTAGTGTACTTGGTTCAGGTAAGAAGCTCACGTATGATGACAAAGTAAATAAACGATTCCAAATTAAAGTTTATACATAACACTTGTGACAGAAAATATTTTGGAGCTGAGCCAGGAATGTTGCTTAGATATGCAAGTTAGTGGTAAGAAAATGAAAGAGAAACGTCGTAAATGCTACATATGGGTGACGTTTCGTCGGCCTGGAATCGAACTTGTCTTTCTATATGGAATCGCTGCGTCCAATCTTGGCCGCGCGCTCAGTTCTCTCCGGAGGCTTTCCTTCCAGCGCCCCACGGGAAACGGATGAGGCCGGGATGTTCACTTCATACGCTCTGTGGCCCTACTTCACAAATCCGATTCCTCGTCCAGCAAAAGGCTCATTTTCCACCGCCTCACGTGCCTTACTAAGTGAGACCGATTTCGAAGATAATTCATTGTTTCTCTGAAAGAAAGTAAAGACGTATGAGCTACAGTGAGTCTGCAGCCTGAGAATCCCTAGTGCCACTAAACCTCAACCGTTATTATTTTAAGGCGGCTCAAATTTTCCTCTATATTAAAAAAAATGCAAGCAAATTCTTCATTTTTTTCTGTTAATGAAGTGTAACTTCCTTCATAAGTTGTGATTTTTCATATGGAAAACGGTTAATTTCTGTCCAAATACCGTAGTTCTAAATACTCCAGCGCAATTGTGCAAGACGCTACGGAGAAGTATTTGCTAAAACACAAGGTACCTAGCACCAGTACTTTCTGTCTTTTAAAATACCCGACACGTTCGGCCTCTAGATACATCCACCATTATTGTTGTTGTTGTTGTTGGGGCAGTGATGATCTTCAATCGCAAGACAGGTCTGAGGCGGCTCTCCACGCTAATCTAGCCCGTGCAAGCCTCTTCATCTCTGCATAACGGCCGCAACCTACACCAGTTTGAGCCTGCTCACTGTATTCCAGCCTTCAGCCCGCACTTCCTTCCATAACCAAACTGACGATTCCCTTATGCCTCAGGATGTGTCCTACCAAACGATCCTTCTTTTAACAAGATGTGTCATAAATCTATTTTTGTCCATCTACCCATCGAATCTTCAGGAATGGTCTATAGGACCACATTTCGAAAGCTTCTATTCTCTTCTTATCTGAACTGCTTATCGTGGACATTTCACATCCAAAGAAGGCTATTATCCAGATAAATACCTGAAGAAAACACTTGTTAACACTTAAATTTATATTAAAAGCTCCCCGTCATCAGGCCGCACGTGGCTCACCATGACCATCCGACTGTCGTGTCATCCTCAGATGAGGATGCGGATAGGAGGGGCGTGTGGTCAGCACACCGCTCTCCCGGTCGTTATGATGGTTTTCTTTGACCGGAGCCGCTACTATTCGGTGGAGTAGCTCCTCAATTGGCATCACGAGGCTGAGTGCACCCCGAAAAATGGCAACAGCGCATGGTGGCCCGGATGGTCACCCATCCAAGTGCCGGCCACGCCCGACAGCGCTTAACTTCGGTGATCTGACGGGAACCGGTGTATCCACTGCGGCAAGGCCGTTGCCTAAATTTATATTAGGGGTTAATAAATTCCTCTTTTCCAGAAATGCTGTTTTTGATATTGCCAGTCTGCATTTTATATCCTGCCTAATTCAGCCTTCGTCAGTTACTTTGCTGCCCAAATAGCAAAACTGTCGTTTAAATGATTTAAATTAAGTTACCGTAAATTTAGTTAGCAGGTACCACAGAACTAACTGAGCTTTCACTATTACTATTCAGCTCCAAGAAAGCCCCTGATTCGCTTACATCTAATCTACATCAATACATATGTCCGCAAACCACTATAAAGTGCTTGGTAGAGGTTACATAAAAGCAAAATTACTGATTTTCTTTCGTATTCTCTTCGCGCACTGAGCGAGGCGAAAATGACTGTCTTTGTGCTTCTGCACCTGCTCACGATGACTACGTAGATACACTGTGCGATCAAAAGTTACCGGACACCTATTAGTGAACGTTACCTTCGTCGCCTTTAGGATGGGTTGACCCCTGTTGGAGAGACTTTTAATCAGGCATCTGAATGTCTGAGGAGGAATTTCATCCCATTCTTACTCAAGAGCCGAAACCAGAGAAGATAGTAATGGAGGATGGTGGGGTCTGGACGAAATCGACGTACTAACGCATCGCAAAGGTGTTCCACTGGGTTCGAGTCGAGGTTGACTGACAAATCATTTCAAGAATGATTTGTCCACAAACTTTTGCTCCACAGATGCTGCTTTATGACAGGGTGGACTGGAATGCTGATACAATCAATCATCGCCTTTGAACTGATCCTCTGCTGTACGCAGTGCATAATGCTGTAAAATGTGTTCATATCCTTCCCCATTTAGCGTTTCTAAAGCCCAATGAAGGGACCTCACTCTATCCACGAAAAACAGCCCACTACCGTACTACAGTACTCTCTCTCTCTCTCTCTCTCTCTCTCTCTCTCTCTCTCTATTCGTTTAGTCGGTTCCGACTTTTCGTGACCCCATGAACCAAATCACGCCACTTTTTCCTCTCTTGCACTTTCTCCCGTAGACCTTCCAGGTTGGAACGCATTGCTTCTGTGATGCCATCGACCCATCTCATCGTCTGACGTCCTCTTCTTCTAGTTCCTTCAATCTTTCCGAGCATTAATGTTTTTTCCAGCGAGGCATGCCTTCGCATTGTGTGTCCAAAGTAGGTCAGCTTTTGTTTTAACATTAGACCTTCCAGGGAGAAATCTGGTTTTATTTGCTCCAATATTGATCTGTTGGTTCTCTTTGCAGTCCATAGAACTCTAAGAAGTTTCCTCCAACACCACAATTCGAAGGAGTCAATTCTTCGCCGTTCAGCCTTTCTAATGGTCCAGGTCTCACATCCATACGTCAACACTGGAAAGACCATAGCCCTCACAATGCGGATTTTTGTTGCTAGTGTTATATCTCTGGACCGTATAACCGCGTCAAGGTTTGACATCGCCTGTCTACCGAGCAACAGGCGTCTCCGGATTTCATGGCTGTAGTCGCCATCAGCAGAGATCTGGGAACCGAGATAACTGAATGTGGTCACTACCTCCATGGTTTCTCCTGCAGTACTACCTCCTCTGTATATCAGTATTGGCACTATACATGACGGCAGGTAGCGTTCTCGAAGCATTCGCCAGCCTTATACCCTTCCATCGGATACAGCGTGATGCGTCAGACCAAAAAAGCAATCATTCCCTGTCCAGCATCGTCGCTGTTTACACCATGTCAAGTGTCGCTTCATTGACTACAGAACTGTGGCACTTATAAGAAACTGCTACCCATTATTTTAACGCCTTTTTAACTCCTTGTGCACAGTCGCTGTGCTAGCTGGACTACTGGCAGTACTCTGTAACCGACAAGTGTTTCCTTCCACTGATTTCAAGCGATTTTTTACAACCACGCGCTGCAGTGCCCGACGATCCCAGTCCGGCAGTACATGAAGCAGTGGTCTTACTTCAGCTGCGGTTGTTCCTTCACGTTTGTGTTTCACAATCACAACAGTCGACCTGAGCAGTTTTAGAGGGCCTGAGATGTCCCTGATGGATGTTATTCAGTTGACTTCCATGTTCAACGTCACTGAGCTCTCCTCACCTGCCGATTCTGCTGTACCTGCTTCTCTACTGACAACACGATACTCCCCGCCTCCTTTTATACTGGCGGTTCCTCCTCTCGTAAAATCTAGAGGCCAATTCCCCATTTCATAAGGGTGTACGGATACTTTTGATCATATATTGTTGTAGATGATCGCAGCATGATGTTCACATGGTCTTCTTCTAATACAGGATCATCTCTAAATTTGCCCACCAGATGTCGCGAGAACAACGTCAGATTTTTTTCCATGGTTTCCCCTTTAAGTTTCTCGAGCATTTCTGTTACACTTTCGGGTGGTCTATACCTACCTGTTACGGTCCTCTCTGAATTCATTCGCTGGTTGTTCTCATGACCGTTTGATTGACTCAAAAGCTGGAAAAATACTCTAGAAATGGTTGCAGTAGCGTCTTGTCTGCGATTTCCTTTACATCATATTTTGCCAGAATCCTTACAACAAATCTATGTCTCCCAATCTAGGTGATCATACCATTCCATATCGCTTCTTAGTATTATACCTAATTACTTACACAATCTGAAACACTCAAACACTTCACCTCTAATCTTGTAATCAGGTACTATCGGGTTCTATCACTTTTTTACCACCATCATCTTATATTTACCAATATTTAATGAGAGTTAATATTCATTGGAATTTTATCCAAGTCTTCCTGCATTTGCTGAGGATCGTCCAACAACGATATTTGCTGTGCACAACAGCATGGGCAGCTAACAATCTCTGCTGATTCTCTCTGACGAATTTTTTCCGTATATTTGGAACATCATCTACATGTATCTCAGTAGCAGGGAAGTGACACTACGAGTGCAAGCTGCGCTGCTGCCAGATGCTCGACAAAGTCACAGATTTCATCACCTGATGCCGTCAGACAAGATTCCCAGATTTCTGCTCCAACTCCTCCCGATCACTGTACGTAACAGTGGACATAAACCAATTAACGTAAGTGTGAAATAGTGGGAAATACAAACAAGTCAGGCAGTGCGAGTAGAACTCACCCTCTGAGAGTTCTGTACGAATTTACTTATTTATATAGATAGTTCATGTATAGGCTTTGATGAAAGAGTTGGCGTATATGAAAATATGTGACGTAAATGGCCATATCTTTTGATAGCACTGCCATACAATTTTAAATTTTTTACATCGCTAAGAGACTGTTGACCTTAATATTTGACATATGTTTCAACTTCCCCGTTCCTGAGATAAAGGGGTCTTAAGAGATGAACAGATAACAAAGAAATCCTATAACAGTTCCGTTTTTACCGCTTGAGGTCTGGAACATCAAAATGATGGGAAACGCAAGAGCTCAGTTGTCCTAGTGTGAGATGGCGGGAAATTGAAATATCCAAGACGGCAGCCCTAGCCCAGTTGCCCTAAGTATAAAGCCCAAGATAGCAGTCATAGGTCACTTGTCCTATTCGGTTTTCCCTAGCCCTCTGATGTTAGAATCCAATATGTGCACTTGAGCTTAGTATGTAATACGAGATGGCGGACCTGAGGGCAACCTGCATAGTTAGAAACTCACTTGTCCTAAGTATAGATTCCAAGATGGCCATGTGTCCTACGCATGGGATCCAGGATGGAGTACCTAGCCCACTTGTCCTGCCTGGTCCACCCCTGATGTCACAGGTCACTGCCACAGCATGCATGGTTGTCAGATTTAGGCCACTTGACTTAAGCTTCAAAATCTGACGTTAGATCTCATTGTTTCAGCTGCACATCTGCACAGCTCCCAGGTCATTGAGCTAAGTTTAGAATCCAATGTGAGCACTTCTCCTGATTGTAAAATGGCAGAAAATTAAAAAATCCAAGAGGGGCAGTTGTCCTAATGGCAGGAAATTAAAAATGTCAACCCCCACATTGCGCGACTGCATCAGCTGGCACCATGCTACCATAGACTGTGGGCACTTAGTCCCAAGTTCAGAATCCAAGTTAAAGGTTATGGGTAACACAAGATCCAAGATGGCGTCACTAGTGCAGATATCATCATCCTACATCGTACCAAATCTGCGCCACCCACACCATCCATGCGTAACATGGGCACCAATTCCCAAGACTTTTCTCGTGCTCTTTGAAAGTTGCTTTACGTTAGAACGTTCAAAACATGGTACTAGCACAAACAGGCAGCCTGGGTGGCTGACTAGAGGGATAAGAATATCTTGTAGAACAAAGTGGCAATTGTATCAAAACGTTAGAAACAGTCAAAATCTAAATGCAGCAGCCCATTACAAACAGTATTGTAAGGTGCTTAAAAATGATATTAGGAAGGCAAAAAGTATGTGGTATGCAGATAGAATAGCTAAGTCTCAGGATACAATTAAAACCATATGGTCAGTCGTAAAGCAAGTGGTTGGTCTGCAGAGACAGGTCGAGGATATAGAATCAGTGCGTAGTGGGAATGTCCGTGTTACTGATAAGTCGCATATATGTACACTATTTAATAATCACTTTCTGAATATAGCAGGTGAACTAAATACAAACTTAGTCCTAACAGGGAATCATATAGCGCTCTTAGAAAGAAGTGTTCCGAGACTGTTACCTGAAATGCTCCTCCATGATACTGACAAGAGGGAGATTGAGTTAATAATTAAATCACTAAAGACCAAGGACTCTCATGGATATGACGGGGTATCTAGCAGAATACTGAAGTATTGTTCTATGTATATTAACCCAGTACTTAGCCATATCTGTAACTTTTCCTTTAGGAGTGGTCGGTTTCCTGACCGATTAAAGTACTCGGTAGTGAAACCACTTTATAAAAAGGGAGACATTGATAATGTTGACAATTTTAGACCTATTTCTATGCCATCGGTGTTTGCTAAAGTTATCGAGAAGGTTGTATATACAAGGTTACTGGAGCATTTAAATTCACATAATTTGCTGTCAAATGTTCAGTTTCGTTTTAGAAATGGTTTGACAACTGAAAATGCTATATTCTCTTTTCTCTGTGAGGTTTTGGACGGATTAAATAAAAGGTTGCGAACGCTAGGTGTTTTCTTTGGTTTAACGAAGACTTTTGACTGTGTTGACCACAAAATATTACTGCAGAAGTTGGACCATTATGGAGTAAGGGGGGTAGCTCACAACTGGTTCGCCTCTTACTTTAAGAACAGAAAGCAGAAGGTAATTCTCCGCAATATTGAGAGTGGTAGTGATGTTCAGTCCCAATGGGGCACTGTTAAGTGGGGCGTTCCCCAAGGGTCGGTGCTGGGGCCACTGCTGTTTCTTATTTATGTAAATGATATGCCCTCTAGTATTACAGGTGATTCAAAAATATTTCTGTTTGCTGATGACACCAGCTTGATAGTGAAGGATCTTGTGTGTAATATTGAAACAGTAACAAATAATGTAGTTCATGAAATAAGTTCGTGGCTTGTGGAAAATAATTTGATGCTAAATCACAGTAAGACTCAGTTTTTACAGTTTATAACTCACAATTAAACAAGAACCGATATTTTGATCAGACAGAATGGGCATATTATAAGCGAGACAGAACAGTTCAAGTTCCTAGGCGTTCGGATAGATAGTAAGCTGTTGTGGAAAGCCCATGTCCAGGAACTTGTTCAGAAACTAAATGCTGCTTTATTTACCATTAGAACAGTATCTGAAATAAGTGACACTGCACAACGAAAAGTAGTCTACTTCGCATATTTTCATACGCTTATGTCGTATGGTATTATTTTTTGGGGTAATTCTTCTGATTCAAAGAGGGTATTTTTGGCTCAAAAACGGGCTGTTCGAGCTATATGTGGTGTAAGTTCGAGAACCTCTTGTCGACCCATATTTAATAGTCTGGGAATTCTGACATTGCCCTCACAGTATATATTTTCTTTAATGTCGTTTGTCGTTATCAATATTAGCCTATTCCCAAGATTTAGCAGCTTTCACTCAGTTAATACTAGGCAGAAATCAAATCTGCATGTGGAATACACTTCCTTGACTCTTGTGGAGAAAGGAGTGTAGTATTCTGCTGCATCCATTTTCAATAAGCTACAACAAGAACTCAAAAATCTTAGCAGTAACCCAAACTCTTTTAAGTCTAAACTGAAGAGTTTCCTCATGGCTCACTCCTTCTATTCTGTCGAGAAGCTCCTGGAAGAGCTAAAAAATTAAGCAAATTCCAGTATTACATTGTTGATTTTCTTTATTTAAACTTACGACTTGTCAGCTGAATATGTTTTTTTATATTTCATTTTATCTGTTCCTAATATGGTGTTATAATTTCATGTATTGACTCGTTCCATGACCATGGAGACTTCTCCTTAATTTGGTCCCACGGAACAATAGATAAATAACTAAAATAAAAAAATAAACAAACGCTCAGAGCCGCTGTGTGTGTGGTGGGATAGTAAAGTCTTCACTTATTTGTTTAAATAAATGGGGATGTCTGCAGGACGCAGTAGCTCATGCTGAACGTTATGCCGGATCGCAGAGACACATGTGAAGCAAGGAGACTCTTAGCAGCTCAGGCTCACTGCGAGACTTAGCAATATCAGGTGGCGGCTGGCATCTCTTCCACTTGGCTCCCACACAATTTTCTCCAGGTCTTGCTGATATGGGGCTATAATAATGTTTCCAAAAGTTTAAACCAGTGTTTTCACCATCTCGCTAACGTTCGTAGCTAAATGGTGCGGGCTACAGAGCTGTCACATTTCCTCTGACGTCATAATTAAAGATGATGGCACTAGCACACTTCCTTCAAATGATAAACAATCTCTATTGAAACATTGACTGTTTACTCATTTGAATCATTTACCTACTGTTGTTGCATGCCATAACAGAATGGAATATATAGAACACTTGCGATAAGTTCTGATTCACGCCACTGACATGTTGTTTGTGGAGACACTATTTTGGACGTCAAAACCCACTTGCTGTAATTTAAGTTGGTGGAAAATACAAAAGCCGCAGACGCACACTGGTCCTATGAAGGGAATTTTAGCTATAAATCAGGATCTAGAAAGATCTGGTGATGTATTTTTAAAAATTCACCACAAAAATTTAATGTGCCAGATAGTGGCGAATATACACTAGCCAGTCTAGTAGCATGAAAAATCAAGGTGGTATCTATGAAACTAGCACAAGCCCATCCAGTGTATAGCCAGCCCCCGGATCTGTCAAAAGGCGTGAAACTTATATGCGTCCGTCATGCAGCGTCTACATTCGAGTTCTAAACATATTTATATGAGTAGTCGAATAGTGAACATCAAAACACATGAAAGTACGCGTGATATATAAGAATAATATATTACGACTTTAGTGGCCGGTTGCCTAGTTGTATGATGCATCTCAAGAACAAAAGCTGTTAGCAGTGCTAAGTGCCCAGCCCCTAGTACCTCGTGGTGGATGGGAGGTGTGGTGATCCAGTGACCGACGCATCTGAGTTCTGTAAAACATGGCAGCCCAGCGAGGCATGGAACCCACTCCAATACACGACGAGATGTAGCAACACGACTTCTAATCTATTGGCATGTGTACAGCCTTACTCCTAACTCTAATGTCCGCTCCCCTTAAGACGCCTGGACATACTACTGCTTTTTATGGTTTACCTAACACTGTCTAGTAGCTATGAACAAGGTAAAATTGAAAAACGTGTGCAATTGATATACACTCCTGGAAATGGAAAAAAGAACACATTGACACCGGTGTGTCAGACCCACCATACTTGCTCCGGACACTGCGAGAGGGCTGTACAAGCAATGATCACACGCACGGCACAGCGGACACACCAGGAACCACGGTGTCGGCCGTCGAATGGCGCTAGCTGCGCAGCATTTGTGCACCGCCGCCGTCAGTGTCAGCCAGTTTGCCGTGGCATACGGAGCTCCATCGCAGTCTTTAACACCGGTAGCATGCCGCGACAGTGTGGACGTGAACCGTATGTGCAGTTGACGGACTTTGAGCGAGGGCGTATAGTGAGCATGCGGGAGGCCGGGTGGACGTACCGCCGAATTGCTCAACACGTGGGGCGTGAGGTCTCCACAGTACATCGATGTTGTCGCCAGTGGTCGGCGGAAGGTTGCCCGTCGACCTGGGACCGGACCGCAGCGACGCACGGATGCACGCCAAGACCGTAGGATCCTACGCAGTGCCGTAGGGGACCGCACCGCCACTTCCCAGCAAATTAGGGACACTGTTGCTCCTGGGGTATCGGCGAGGACCATTCGCAACCGTCTCCATGAAGCTGGGCTACGGTCCCGCACACCGTTAGGCCGTCTTCCGCTCACGCCCCAACATCGTGCAGCCCGCCTCCAGTGGTGTCGCGACAGGCGTGAATGGAGGGCCGAATGGAGACGTGTCGTCTTCAGCGATGAGAGTCGCTTCTGCCTTGGTGCCAATGATGGTCGTATGCGTGTTTGGCGCCGTGCAGGTGAGCGCCACAATCAGGACTGCATACGACCGAGGCACACAGGGCCAACACCCGGCATCATGGTGTGGGGAGCGATCTCCTACACTGGCCGTACACCACTGGTGATCGTCGAGGGGACACTGAATAGTGCACGGTACATCCAAACCGTCATCGAACCCATCGTTCTACCATTCCTAGACCGGCAAGGGAACTTGCTGTTCCAACAGGACAATGCACGTCCGCATGTATCCCGTGCCACCCAACGTGCTCTAGAAGGTGTAAGTCAACTACCCTGGCCAGCAAGATCTCCGGATCTGTCCCCCATTGAGCATGTTTGGGACTGGATGAAACGTCGTCTCACGCGGTCTGCACGTCCAGCACGAACGCTGGTCCAACTGAGGCGCCAGGTGGAAATGGCATGGCAAGCCGTTCCACAGGACTACATCCAGCATCTCTACGATCGTCTCCATGGGAGAATAGCAGCCTGCATTGCTGCGAAAGGTGGATATACACTGTACTAGTGCCGACATTGTGCATGCTCTGTTGCCTGTGTCTATGTGCCTGTGGTTCTGTCAGTGTGATCATGTGATGTATCTGACCCCAGGAATGTGTCAATAAAGTTTCCCCTTCCTGGGACAATGAATTCACGGTGTTCTTATTTCAATTTCCAGGAGTGTATAAGCTTGTTAATGCACTTGCAATCAAAGTTCTCAGAAAAAAAGATGGAAAATGACAACATGTGACGCGCAAGGCAACAGGTTTTACATCTTTCGTTATGTAAATAAACCGTGATGTAATTACTTCACTGGCTCAACAGACTGGGTCAACAAATGTAGCACAGTTTCCGCCTGTTTTACCGAGATATTTGTTATGAATAGCGGGTACAAAATCTATGATTGGTACTGTCTGAACAAGCGAGGTAATGTCATTTAAAATCTGCAGGATACTTAGGTGGAAACCGTACTTTGTACCAAAAACACGTGACTTGTTAACAAGCTGAGGAATCTGAATCTCTGAGTGAGACTCTTCAAGAGTCTCAATACCGATGAGCCAAAACATTAAAACTACGCGCTTAATTGTGAGTTGGTCCACCTATTGCACCCAATCCAACGGTGATCCTACGTGGCACGGACTGGACAAACCCATCGTAGAAATTCCGCAATATGTGGCACGAAATTTTTGCGAAATTCCCACAAATTGCGGGTGCAGAGTTGACGTCGCATTGGGGCCAGATGGTAAAGACAACAGCGTGAGTGCTCCTCGGACTCCTGTAGCACACAGCTGAGTTTTGCAACCTTGCGTCCACCCGACCGGGCTTGGCAGCCATTCCAATACCTGTATCAAGGAGTCGACCGGACTTGAAATCAGTCTGTGGGTGCACTGTGGTGTTCCAACTTACGCGAACGCGTGCGCCCATTACAATACCCCGATAAGCTACTGCTTTTATAATTTACGTAAGAGTGTCTAGTAGCTATGAACACGGCAAAATCAGAAAAGGGGTGCAGTTGATATAACTGCTTGTTAATGCTTTTGCAATCAAAGTAGTCAGAAAAAAGACAGAAAATGACCAAATGTGTCGTCCAAGAGAACGGTTTATACAAATATTGTCATGTAAATAAACTGCGATGTAATTACTTCACTGCCTAAACAGACTGCGTCAACAAACGTAGCATAGTTTCCGCCTAAGCGAAGTAATGATATTTAAACTCTGCAGGACGATTCGAGGCAAACCTTACTGTGTACCAAAGTCACTTGACTTTGAAACCAGTTAAGGAATCACAATGTATGCAGATTATCAGCAGTGATGAACCAAAACATTATAACCACGCGCTTTATAGGGCTTTGGTTCACCTATTGCATCCAACCCAGTAGTTATTCTGCACAAACGCTTTGTAGTTTTCCAGAGATATGTGGCCCGGAATGTTTATAAAATTGCCATAAATTGCTGACGTCCCATTGGGTCCAGATCAGATGAATTTGGTGGCAAAGACATCCTCTTGCCGGCCGAAGTGGCCATGCGGTTAAAGGCGCTGCAATCTGGAACCGCAAGACCGCTACGGTCGCAGGTTCGAATCCTGCCTCGGGCAGGGATGTTTGTTATGTCCTTAGGTTAGTTAGGTTTAACTAGTTCTAAGTTCTAGGGGACTAATGACCTCAGCAGTTGAGTCCCATAGTGCTCAGAGCCATTTTTGAAAGACATCCTCTTGAGTCTTCCTCAAACAACTGTAGCACTATTCTAGAGTGCGTACATACAGCAGACGACAGAGGACTGAATTTTCCATAGAAATCAGACAATTTGGTGCCGAAACCGGTGAATATTGTGCCGAAATCATTCAATTAGGTACTCCAGTCAACGAATTTTGGGTCAAACATGCACCCCTACCATTGAACCTGTACACCAATTAAACAAATTTAAATATTAAGTTGGTTTTAAACTATGCAAAAGATATCTTACAACAGCCCCTCCCAGAACATTTACACTATTGCATCACTATGCGATTTATCTTGTTCATAGGGCAGCAGACGTTTCCACAGGATTTCGAAATCATTTCTGACGAATTCCTATGTGACTTCTTCAACAATGTCACTTCGGATCTGGACCCACATCTGTCCTAGCTGCTTCCAGACATGCCAGATGTCAGAGAAATGGTGTCCATTGCTTAGCAGACTCTAATGTAGTGTTGGTCAGACTTTGCTGATGGAGACCCAGTACTGCAATTGTGGGAGGGGAACCTCGGCCCTCATATATAGCGGTCTTATTAATTCGTAACCTACATAAATTAGTATGTTTTCGACCCCCAATAGACTAGCAACTGTAAGTGCACCACAAGTTGGCTGCAGGCCTGCAAGTACTGACCGTTAAGAATCTGCACAATTCGGAACACTTAATGTCGACTGTTCTCTGTTTCAGATTTTTCCGTCCTAAGCGACCGCAAAATTGTGACTCTATCATTGCCTGACGAAGTGTTGCTGTATTATCTGTGTGAGTGATGATTAACTTATACTACTGGCCATTAAAATTGCTACACCACGAAGATGACGTGCTACCGACGCGAAATTTAACCGACAGGAAGAAGATGCTGTGATATGCAAATGATTAGCTTTTCAGAGCATTCACACAAGGTGGCGACACGACGTGCCGACATTAGGAAAGTTTCCAACCGATTTCTCATACACAAACAGCAGTTGACCGGCGTTGCCTGGTGAAACGTTGTTGTGATGCCCCGTGTAACGAGGAGAAATGCGTACCATCACCTTTCCGACTTTGATAAAGGTCGGATAGTAGTCTATAGCGATTGCGGTTTATCGTATCGCGACATTGCTGCTCGCGTTGGTCGAGATCCAATGACTGTTAGCAGAATATGGAATCGGTGGGTTCAGGAGGGTAATACAGAACGCCGTGCTGGATCACTAGCGGTCGAGATGACAGGCATCGTATCCGCACGGCTGAAACGGATCGTGCAGCCACGTCTCGATCCCTGAGTCAACAGATGTGGACGTTTGCAAGACAACAACTATCTGCACGAACAGTTTGACGACGTTTGCAGCAGCATGGACTATCAGCTCGGAAACCATGGCTGCGGTTACCGTTGACGTTGCATCACAGACAAGAGCGCCTGCGATGGTGTACTCAACGACGAACCTCGGTGCACGAATGGCAAAACGTCATTTTCTCGGAAGAATCCAAGTTCTGTTTACAGCATCATGATCGTCGCATACGTGTTTGGCAACATCGCGGTGAATGCACATTGGAAGCATGTATTCGTCATCGCCATACTGGTGTATCACCCGGCGTGATGGTATGGGGTGCCATTGGTTACACGTCTCGGTCACTTCTTGTTCACATTGACGGCACATTGAACAGTGGACGTTACATTTCAGATGTGTTACGACCCGTGGCTCTGTCCTTCATTCGATCCGTGCGAAACTTTACATTTCAGCAGGATAATGCACGACCGCATGTTGCAGGTCCTGTACGGGCGTTTCTGGATACAGAAAATGTTCGACTGCTGCCATGGCCAGCACATTCTCCTCATCTCTCACCAATTTAAATCGTCTGGTCAATGGTGGCCGAGCAACTGGCTCGTCAAAATATGCCAGTCACTACTCTTGATGAACAGTGGTATCGTGTTGAAGCTGCATGGGCAGCTGTACCTGTACACGCCATCCAAGCTCTGTTTGACTCAATGCCCAGGCGTATCAAGGCCGTGGTGGTTGTTCTGGGTACTGATTTCTCAGGATCTATGCACCCAAATTGCGCGAAAATGTAATCACATGTCAGTTCTAGTATAATATATTTGTCCAATGAATACCCGTTTATCATCTGCATTTCTTCTTGGTGTAGCAATTTTAATGGCCAGTAGTGTAGAATGAGGAAAAATCGACTGTTTATATGTCTCTGTATAAGCCCTATTTCTCCAATCTTATCTTCGGGGTCCTTACGAGAAATGTATGTTTGAGGCAGTAGAATCATTCTGCAGCCAGATTCAAACGCCAGTTCTCTAAATTTTCTCAATAATGTTCCGCGAAAAGGATGTCGCCTTTCCTCCAGCGATTTCAATTTGAGTTCCCGAAGCATGTCCGTAACATTTGCATGTGGTTCGAACCTACCAGTAACAAATCGAGCAACCCGCCTCTGAGTTGCTTCGATGTCTTTCTTTAACCCGATCTTGTACGCATCCCAAACACTCGACCAGTATTCAAGAATTGGTCGTGCTAGCGTCCTATATGTGATGTCCCTTACAGATGAATCACACTTTTCTCCCAATAAACCTACGTTTTCTCTACCACAATCGTCGCATGTACTTTATCTAGACATAGGCACTGCCGGATAATGAGAGGTGGCTGTGGCCGACTGATTCTTCTTCCCCCTTCCTACTTGCTCCACCACTCTGCTTGAGCCCATCTATACTGCCATATGTCACATCAGTCATTTTATTCGATTCGACTTGGTCTGGTGTGTCAAGTGCCCGCTCTACCTGTCACTCTACTGTTGTGCTTGCTCAATTCTCTCGAATAACGTTCTAAAATCAAAGTGCTTAAAATTGTCGTTCGTCGTCTTCAACTGATAAAATAATTAGTTATTTCAGCAAAAAAGAAAAAAATATAGACAAAGAAGCTGAAAAACGCCCGCCACAGCCAATCGAAAAAGTTCAAAAGGAGTCACCATTGCCAGCTTCATCCAGCGTCGCTTCATCTACTTCTATTGAGAATGACAAAGAAGGTGATAAACAGTGGCCCGACCGGGGCTTTTCAACAAAAGAGCGAGTTTTGTGAATGATACAGTTGGCTTATTGTACACAACAAAAATTTGAGTTGCGACGTTTGGCAGATAAGACGGCTCTATCTGCGTTGAAAACAAACTGGTATGAAAATATCTAAGCATTAGACTGGAAGTGATATCATTAGTTTTGGGTAAACTTGAGGCCAGCAACAAACAGCGTTGAGAAAAGAGATATTTGACCACAAAGACAGTGCTGTGCACGGACCAGCTTAAAAGATTTAGCAGAGTCCCAACAAGAAACACTGGATAACGTTTGTTTGGAAACCATATTAAGAGAGAAAGAAGTTACAAAGAAAACGGTTCAAATGGCTCTGAGCACTATGGGACTTAACTGCTGTGGTCATCAGTCCCCTAGAACTTAGAACTACTTAAACCTAACTAACCTAAGGACATCATACACATACATGCCCGAGGCAGGATTGGAACCTGCGACCGTAGCGGCCGCGTGGTTCCAGACTGTAGCGCCTAGAACCGCTCGGCCACCCCGGCCGACAAGAAGTTACAGCAAGAATATTTCGCACTGTCTATAAGGTTGCAAACGAGAACCACTCTTTCACTAACTTTGAATGATAAATCGATGTTCAAGAGGTCAGTATCGTGTGTGAATGTAGTTAAACATATCAGTGCAGAAATGGAAAAACAGGAAATAGTGCAAGCGCAAGATAAGTTTGCAATCGACATCGATGAATCAACTGCTTTAAGCAAAAAATCAACTCTAATTTTGTACTATAGAATTGCCTTACAAAATTGAGCATGGAATCCTTAGTAAATTTAGTTTTGAACTTAGTTGAACTCGAAAGTGTGATGTCTCTTGGGATTTTTCATGCTGTGTTTCAGTGTCTTGAAGGCTACACATTGAATGGAAATGTTTTAAAGTGTAGACTAGTTTCTGTGCCGTGTGACGTAGCTGCAGTGATGACTGGACGAGAATCTGTAGTTGGAGCTGTTCTTAAAGACAACTTTCCTTTCATTATTGTTTGCATTGCTGTACTCATAGGCTTGAAATTTGTGTAAGTGACGTAGTACGGAAAATGACAAGTATCAGTCCATTTAAAGTATTGATTGAAAAACTTTATGTGCTATACCACGCAACACCAAAGAACAGCAGAGGGTAGCATTTATTTGCGGTGTACATTCACCGGTCAACGGAATTGTGATACTGTACTCCTTCCCTCCGTACATCGTTTCAGGGGTGCATTTGGCCATGACTTCATTCTAATGGATGACACTGCATGACTACATCTAACAGAGGAGGTGGAGGAGAAGTTGGAACGATATAGTATTCACCGCAGGACTGGCCTGCCTGTTTCCGCGACGTAGCTGCCACAGAGCGTCGTGTGATGCGTTGGGGAGTAGTACGGCTGCACGTCCACAGGTACCAAAGGCCAACATCAGGCAGTTGTCAACCGCGATGGTGAAGGAACTAATGTTCCTACAGTAAAAACTCGGTACCAACCTTGAAGCCGAATGGGAGTACGTTGCAGAAGATCGTTACCGTGAACGGCGAGCAGGGGCGCTATTAAGATCCATCTTCCACCTTTCTAACGTGCAGGGGACTTTCATAATTCACTATTACTTCCATGGAAGTATTGTCTTGAATAAGACTGACATTTCTGTTCGTCTCTGTCAATACTGTAGCCGTTTCCTCTGTGTGTGGTCCAGGTTTCATCGAGCTGTGTTACTTGGCAGTGGCAGATCACGGGAAAGTTAGTTTCATCATTAACTTTTGTATATTGTGAAAAGTAATGATATATAACACTACCTTCGAATAACAACCGAAATTACTTTTGCGTTTGAAGATTCCTCTCCGATGAGAACGACATGTTGTGTTTTGTTTACTAGGAACTCTTCAATCCAGTGATACAGCTGGTGCGAAATTTCGTAAGCACGTATTTTGTGATCAAAATATCCACGGGTGTACTGCCGGTCTACAGTGTCCAACGGGCACAATATTTCGGCGATCATACATGTCACCATCAACAGGTGAACTGACGGACTGAGCTCCTGTGAACGTACAGGCACGGCGATCCGTACGCTATGGCTGCTCAGAGGGAACTGCGTTCGGTCGCGGCGGCAGAGGCTTTGAGTTTGGCACAGACCCCACGAAGTTCTCAACAAAACACTGTGCAAGCTGACGGTGACCCCATAGCGGTGTGGGCTGTGTTTACGTGGAACGCACTGGGACCTCTGGACCACCTGAACAGATAATGGCTACTTTCGGCTACGTGGAGACCATCTGCAGCCATTCGTGTACTTTATGTCCCCAACAACGACGGATGACAATGTGCCACAGTTGTTCGCAATTGGTTTGATGAACGTTCTGTTAGCACTGGCAGCTCTACAAAAACGCCATACCTTTCGGTCGTTAAGTGAAGGTCGTCGATCACTACGTTGTCCGTGCTGAGAGGTAATTCCCCAAGTTTGGTGTTCTAGGCACACTTTTGACACTGTGGATCTCGGAATATTGAATTCCCTAACGAATTCCGCAATGGAATGCCCCATGCGCCTAGCTCCAACTACCGTTCTGCTTTCAAAGTCTATTAATTCCCTCCGTGATGCATAATCACGTAGGTAACGTTTTCACATGAAGAACCTGAGTATAAATTGCAGCTCCGCCAATGCACTGCCGGTTCATACCTTGTGCAGGTGATACTACAGACATTTGTACATGTGCATATCGCTACTCCATAACTTTTGACACCTCAATATACAGGGTGAGTCACCTAACATTACCGCTGGGTATATTTCGTAAGCCGGCCGAAGTGGCCGTGCGGTTAAAGGCGCTGCAGTCTGGAACCGCAAGGCCGCTACGGTCGCAGGTTCGAATCCTGCCTCGGGCATGGATGTTTGTGTTGTCCTTAGGTTAGTTAGGTTTAACTAGTTCTAAGTTCTAGGGGACTAATGACCTCAGCAGTTGAGTCCCATAGTGCTCAGAGCCATTTGAACCATTTTATATTTCGTAAACCACATCCAATACTGACGAATCGATTCCACAGACCGAACGTGAGCAGAGGGGCTAGTGTAATTGGTTAATACAAACCATAAAAAAATGCACGGAAGTATGTTTTTTAACACAAACCTACGTTTTTTTTAAATGGAACCCCGTTAGTTTTGTTAGCACATCTGAACAGATAAACAAATACGTAATCAGTGCCGTTTGTTGCATTGTAAAACGTTAATTACATCCGGAGATATTGTAACCTAAAGTTGACGCATGAGTACCACTCCTCCGCTGTTCGATCGTGTGTATCGGAGAGCACCGAATTACGTAGGGATCCAAAGGGAACGGTGATGGACCTTAGGTACAGAAGAGGCTGGAACAGCACATTACGTCCACATGCTAACACCTTTTATTGGTCTTTTTCACTGACGCACATGTACATTACCATGAGGGGTGAGGTACACGTACACACGTGGTTTTCGTTTTCAATTACGGAGTGGAATAGAGTGTGTCCAGACATGTCAGGCCAATAGATGTTCAATGTGGTGGCCATCATATGCTGCACACAATTGCAATCTCTGGCATAATGAATGTCGTACACGCCGCAGTACATCTGGTGTAATGTAGCCGCAGGCCGCCACAATACGTTGTTTCATATCCTCTGGGGTTGTAGGCACATCACGGTACACATTCTCCTTTAACGTACCCCACAGAAAGAAGTCCAGAGGTGTAAGATCAGGAGAACGGGCTGGCCAATTTATGCGTCCTCCACGTCCTATGAAACGCCCGTCGAACATCCTGTCAAGGGTCAGCCTAGTGTTAATTGCGGAATGTGCAGGTGCACCATCATGCTGATACCACATACGTCGACGCGTTTCCAGTGGGACATTTTCGAGCAACGTTGGCAGATCATTCTGTAGAAACGCGATGTATGTTGCAGCTGTTTGGGCCCCTGCAATGAAGTGAGGACCAATGAGGTGGTCGCCAATGATTCCGCACCATACATTTACAGTCCACGGTCGCTGTCACTCT